>NC_058113.1:4795173-5443582 GCF_914725855.1 Thunnus albacares | reverse complement strand
ACAGGTTGGTTTTGATTGCTGTAATCCTGGTTGTTAGGTAGATAGGGTTGTGACGTGTTCTGGTTGTGTCATGTCTACATCTTGGTTCAAACGTCCACTGGAAGTATTTAAAAAGTGTTCTTGGCAACCAAACTTCCTGTATTCTCAGGGTTGTATTTCTGGCTTTTTGTTTTTTTTAAGAAGCGTATTGAAAACAGGTTTGCAAGTCATTCATTAACAATGTGGTAACTGATACTTTCAGGTCTTACATATCCTGTATCTGAGTTTCATGTATAGTGCATATAGTGCATAGTGAATAGTGCATATTAGCAGGAGGAAAACCGCAGCATTCTGTCTCCGTCTCCGCAGACTTACAAGGAAGAGTGTCATAAACAAACATGAGAAACTCTTTACTGACTTTGTCTTTATGTACATATGGCAAAACTAATGAAATGCATCATTAAATATTAAAATCAATCAATTGTTAATAAGATTAGGCATTTATATAAATTACCAAGGGAATTTCATGCTTAAGAGACGTGTGCTGATCCGGGAAAAATAAAAGCATCATGTAAACAAAGCACACTAACAAAGTAGCCACAAGCAACATGCTCTAGTCACATCTGGTGGACATTTGGGGGCATTACACTTTTTCACTTGTTACATGGCAAATGTGAAGGAAAAAACTGAGATAGAGAAACATGGACAGAAACTTTTGCTCAGGTGTACAGAGATGATGATGGATGATTGAACTTGTGTTACTGGAGTCATGTTACAAGCAGCGTGAGCACTGATTTTTAACTGTGTCCCTCCACAGCTAACTACATGGACAACTGGAAGTGCACGGGCATCCTGAAGGGAGACGGCAGCCCACTGACCGGTTCATCTGGTCAGCCCACAGCCATGAGCACAGTGGTGGGCTCCTCCCTTCAGACCTCCCAGAATGCCCTGAATGGGATGTCTGCAGGAAGGTAGGTGGTGCAGTGCATCTGACGCCACTCACCCAGCCTGACCTGTGCCAGTCAGAACTGACTACTCACTATGCCTCACACTGACTGGGACTGCAGCTGCTCACTGACAAACTCCCAGGCCCAAACTGATCCCAATGCTGCACTCATGCAAAGAGCTTGGCTTCTGGCTTCCAGCATACAGGTTGTTGGCATCAAGCCTGTGGAGCCGGATGTGTTGCATTGTGGTTTGTTTTTGGTTTGTTTTTTTTTGGATTCTTGATTTGTACTGATGCTTGTAATAGGAGTGGTTTCATGTTTCCACTTTGCAATGTCAGTGTTAGGGTTAACTATTTTCTTGGTATATAAACCTGTTTGTATAAATTTGACATATGGTTATTATTGCAAATGATAAAACTATTTTGGGATAGGGAGCAGAACCATTGTGTAGTTAGATAACTTAATTTTGGTTAATATTGATAAATTTGATAGCTGCCATCTTCAACATCCAACGTCTTTGGGACCATTTCCATTTCAAGATGAGCAATCAAATCAAAGCTCAGTCTTCTTGGCGTGTGACAGTCTTCAAAATTCTCTCATTTAACTTTTCAATTTGAATGTATCCATAAACAAGTATTGCCAAACTCTTTGCTGAGCCGGAGGACCGCTTGAATGAACCTTATTAACCAACTGTAATAACATCAGAAAATAGTGTGAACATACAGTATGGGTATGAATACAGCCATTGACGTGTGTGACTTTGAAGCAAGACTATGTAACTTAACTTTTGAAAGTAGAGATAACACATTCTTCTTTTTAAAAATGAAATGTTGAACTCATTTGCAATAAAATGCACCCCTACTCAATTCAGTACACTCAGGGCTTTTGTTGCTCCAGCCTCACTTGGTCCGGCATGACCAGAAGCATATGGAGGCTGATGTTAGAAAACTTGCGGTAGACATTGCTGTGTAAAGGAGATTATTGAGTGAACTTCTCTAATTATACAATGTTTTAGCATTTAACATTATCCTGTAATTGTCACTTATAGCAACAGTGCCCGCTTTTAAGCAAAAGCAATATGGACTCACTCTAAAATTTGGATTATAAATGAGAAGATTTGATGTTATGTGGAGCAGGAATTAAAATTGCCAGTAAACAAATGGTGTTTAAGCCAACACTGGTTATGTTTTGATATGTGGCTGTATTTATGTTCAACTTAATAACCTGTGAACCTCTGAACTTACAGTAATAACCATGCCTCTGTCTTTACCTTCCTTGTGGTTTTTGACTTAACTCTGGAGTCACTCCTAACCTGAGTAACATAAGAACTGTGCACTGTGTGTTATGGAATAACAAATCAAATATTAATTTTGCAACCAAAAATTAAATGTCTATTATACAGTTTGTAAAATGACTTTGCATTCAGTTTTTCTTGCATTCCAATTACATGTTGACAAAACTGAGTGTGTCATGGGGTTTGTTGCAGTAATGTGGTATTGTACTGCTTGTTGCATGCAGGATTGGCAAGAGAGCTCCCTTTGTCCCTCCCCTGCGGCAGCTGACTTCTCCAAAGATATACCAGCATCCTGCGTATTACTAATGTCTCCTCTGCATCAGCTACTATTTGCCCTTGTGTTAATGCAGTATGGGTGACATCACTCATGGATGAATACTTTGGTATTATTGGTTGAGGGCTACATTTTGTTTTGGTTCTACTAACTTTTCTTTGACAGTGGCTCACGGTCTTGGCATTACACATACACCTTTTTAAAAAAAAAAAACAAACTTGTCTGTCTGCCATTCTCATCTCCCTCTTTTATTCCTAAAGCCTTCATGCATCCTTTCCTTTGCTCTCCTTTTTAATTTCTCATTTTCTACTTCCCTTTATGTGTTTCCCCTCTGTATTCCAATGTTGTCGTCCCCCTCCCCATCTGTGTATTTGTCGTCTTCGTCTTCTCCCATCTCTTGTTGCTTCAGGTATTTCTTTCCGCCTCTGGATCTTCCCAGAGCGGGGAGCAGATATGGTCACCTGCTGCCTCCCTCCTCCCTCATAGATTACTGTGATGCAGAGCCCGTTCAGCCTCAGCAACAAGCTCAACCCTACAGATACTTCTCTAGAGCACTTGTGCCCTTACCTGAGGCTGAAGGGCAGTAGTTGTTGGGTATTTTAGCTGAAATAAGCAGGGATAGAGTATGGGGATGGGCTACACAGCTGCCATTAATTTCTAATAAAGAACTGTATTTTTTCCTCTGTTTTCTGTTTTGTTCATTTTTTTTCTGTGCATAAATTATAAAAGGTTTTGGAAGCCGTCATGAAGACTTTGTAAAATTTGTATTATATAACCAGAACAGCCTTTTTAGATGCGCAATTTATAAAGGGATTTTGATAACCATTTTCTAAGAACATTTCCCATATTTAGCTTTGTGTACCAGTGGTTTTTAATTTCAAGGAATGTACAATAAAAAGCACATTTCATGTAGTCATTTGCTTGTTGGGGTCATGTCATGCAGTCAATGTTAGATGGTCAGTCAGTAAAAAAAATGGTGATACAATGTAGTTTTCTGTTGCACACTGACAACCTGAACCATCAGCACCTGAAAAGGAAATGTTTGTAATTACTCAGCGTTTATTGAGGAACAAAACTGGACATGGTGGAAGTCAGAATAAACACCACAGGATATTAAAAGAACGTTATGTTTGACTATTTTTTTCTGTACATGCACACCCCTATGATGGAATTCATTCACGAGTGACTGACTTCCATGTGAAACAGTATAGCACATGGAAATATCACATGATTCATCATCATACAGCTCTCTTGCTGGAAATGGATCCATGGGTGAGAAAACTGTATCTTTTAAACTTTATGAATGATATTTTAGCTATTTTAAGCTTGCATCATTCTCTAGAGACTCATCTGGAGGGAGCCTCCTTTATGAAGCTGAAAAACCTGGTACAGCTCTGTTCACATGAGTCCATGTTGGAGACGTTTGCCCTCTCAAGTGTCATCTCTACCAGTTCCACAGCTCTTTGTGTCTGACGCTCATCCCTGAAGGTAGATACAATACAAGATATTTCCCTGTGGGAATCAGTTCAGGCTATGTGTGAATATGAGGCAGTTTTACTCTAACATAAGGGGTGTCATTTGTTTTGATAGAGGATAAAATTTCATTTCATGGCTCACCCAGATGACTGTCAAAAACTGGAATGCATGGGATGGCAGCTCTCTCAGCAGGCAGCTGTCTGCTAACAGAGGCATTCTTGCAGCTGCTTGGCACAACACATGATACAATAAACTCCCTACTTGGTTAGAACTATCATACTGTACGTCTTAGTTTTATCTGTGGTAGAATTAAGTTTACTCGTAGCTCGTTTAAAGTAACTTTATTCTAAATGCTTAATTCTTTAAGTGTCCATTTTTTTATTCTTGAATAAACAAATTATGTTTTATTATGTTTTTTTTGTTTGTTTTGTTTTTTTTAATTTTTATCAGATACATTACAGCTGTCTCAGCATCTCCTTTCTTTCATCCAGGACAGACACCCCATTGATACCTCAATTAGCTATTTTCCAAACTGTCCCAAGTGTGTCCAAACCCAACAAATGACACGAATTTCATCCTATCATGTTTAGTAATTTCCTCCCTCTCAGTTTAGTTGTCCAATCAAAGTGTTCTTAAGTTTGTTAAGTCCCGCCCTCATGAGATGACGCTGTGGCGGGCTTCCTGTAGCGTCTGGGCGCTGTTTGGTCCTCCGAGGTGTTGCACAGTTTGTTTAGTATGTTTGATTTTAAGCTATAATGAAACTGTCAAGTGCTGGGAAAGTTAATTATGGAGCTTAACTAGAACTTGCAACGTATCTGCACCAGTGAATAAAGACGAAACTCGAGTCGGAGAGGAACCGTTGTGTGTCGGCCCGCTTCTGGAGTATTGAATGTGAGTGAGTTGAGCTCCAACTAACGTTTACGTTATGATTTGATTCTCCACTTGATAAAATGTCTTGAAGAAGTGGATTAATCTAAGGAAGCGTGTTTAATGAGTAAGTTAGTTAACTTGCTGTCTGTAAGTCGTCCCTCTAACTTGATGAACGAAGATAGTGGAGGAACTGAAATTTGGAGCCTGCTGACAAAACACACTTTTTTGTCTTGTTTTTAGCGTGTAAGTTAGCTTGCGTTAAGAGCTAACCCGGCGTATTTAGGTAGTTAGCTGTTAATTGCTTTCAATTAATTTGGTAGATAGGCCAAACGTTACAGCTGCGAAACAACATGCATGAAAATATTTACTGGTACTTTCAAATAACTACCTTTTTCTTTGGTTTTCGTTTCACAGTTGTAAGGTGACACACAATTCACATGGTACCACCGTTGTGCTCTGTATTTTGCCAAGTTATCGGTTGCGTTGTCCCGTTTATTTCTATTTCTACTCCCAGGCGTTACAGATGGTCTTCACCTGAGCTGACGCCAAGCCACATTTGGCTGTCACCCTGCACAATTCAAAGAAATGGCAGACAGTTTTTACAAGTTGGAGGATGAAGCCTTCCCCAGTTTCCTCTGCAAGTCTCTGGACAGCACCAGTGGCCGTGCCACACTGGCAAATGTGACATTGGGGTCAGGCCCAGGACTGCCAGTGGCTGCCTCTACAGTGGCTAAAAATAGACCCGGGTCTGACAACAGGTGGGAGCCGATTGGGACAGATGTGACTTGTAGAAACACTTTCATGCACCATCCTTTGAATCATCACAAAGTCTATTTGACTAGTGTGAGACCTAATACTGAAACGATTCTAATTCCTGTTTTGCAGTGTTTGTGCTATTAGCAGCAGCAGTAATACATTATGACAAAACGTTTAGACATGCCTGCCAAATATAAACTGCCCTAGCCCTTTGTTGTCTTTCAAATTTCCTTAAAAAGTAACAGGAACAGGGCTGAGGGATGCTCATAATGAGTCAATTTTCAGCTGCTAATTTTGATTCTGGGGCATGATGCAGAGCTTCCTAGTCTCTTAACAACCAGTTGTTTTGTGAAAGCTATATCATGTGCTCATGTCTGACAGAGGGGATCCAGTTGAGGCCTCATATCTGGAGGGCAGAGAGCTGCATCAGGCCAACTTACAATCATCTGTTGGAGAACAGCCCAAGTTTTCCCTCAACTTCAAAGATGACTTGTGAGTACATATATACACATAGTTCACTGTACTATTGATTTATGTTGGTCAGTGTTGTCTCTGGTCTGCAAAAACATTTTCTAGTTCCTGGAATCAGAATATAATGGCTGATTGTTCTCTGTAACAGCCGTACTTTCATTTATGGGTATGACTTAAAGAGGACTTGTGTTTGGATGACTGAAAGATATACAGACTGTCACCTAAAGCCCCATGCTAAACAAATGCCATCTAAATGTATCTATAATCAGTCAACACATGTGAATATTCATAATTGTGCTTGAAATTTACTGTTGCACCTTTTTCCCGTGTTTTTTTAATGTTTTTATTTACATTAGGGACAGTGCAGATGACTTCATTGCAGCCCACCGTCTATCAGACATGCTGGTGAAGATTAATCTGGAAGAGAGTGCATCCAGAAACCAAGGCGCCCTGCCGGGTCTCCCTCCCACACACACAGGCTCTGTCCTCGGTCGGCCCACAGAACTTGGAACAGGTAAAAAGCTCCTTGTCACTGCCGAAAGAAAACCATGTATCTCCAAAATGTCAGCCATTCATAAGTTAAGAAAAACAGCCCTGTTTTCAGCTTTGTGACTCCAGTGGGGTTGTTGATGGTTTGTTTTGCTTGAGAAGTAGGATCATTTTTTCTCAACCCATAAAGGAACATCTTCAGTTCATCTAAGGAATCACCCAAGTTTGGACATACAGGGTTTTTCTTTGGACAGCGATGTTCACCTGATACATCAGTGTGGAACACTTGATATTTGTGCTTTCTGAAGTGGACACAAATTAATTTCTCATATCAGAAATGTATACTTTTCCAATTTTATTTTACAGTAAAAGCTTTTGGATAATGCTAATGGGGATGTTTTTCCTTTTTCCTCCTTCTACAGATCTGTCAACAGGGCTCCTCACATTTGGACATAGAGATAGTACAGATGCAAAGGTAGGTACCAATTTTGGAGGCTTTTTCATATAGGTTGAGCAGTTGGCAGTTGTATTTTAATGATTGTACTTATGTAGGAGTTTATACTAGTCCTGACCATCTACATTGTTGTTTCATCAGTGTATTAAATGAGCTTTGATGCTTTTTATACAGTCTCTGCATTATTATTTTTCTTTCTAAAAGTTGACATGTAGGTAAGCATATGAAGTTATCATTCATAAAAATGTAGTCCCTTGTCTGACTTTCGTGTGTGACAAAAAATAATGCATATTGACCCCTTTTTTAGACTTTACACACTTGAAACCCTGTATTTGACTTAAATCCTAATTATCTGTCTTAATAGTTTAGCATCCTTCACAATTTTCTTTACATATTTTTCATTTTAAAATCTAAAGCTGTCTTCCTAGCTCTTGACACTGTACTCTTGTAAAGAAGTGAGGAAAACTGTTTGTGAATTATGAAATATATTAATAAAGACTGCAGAATTTTCATGCAAAGCTGCATTTTTATCTTCAACAAAATTGACCTCCTCTCATGGGCAATCCATACAGGTCCAGTCACTGCCAGTTACAGCTGAGGAAGATAATGTGCAGAGTGAGGGAGTGGACAGTGACCATTTCAGTGGCAGTAACTCAAGCTTTTTGGCAAATGAGAAGCTCATGTCTGTGGACAGCATGAACAGTGACATCACAGGTATGACCTTCATCCCCCAGTCCCTGAATTACATTCCTCATCCTGCAGCGCTCACTGTTACATGCTGTATACTTGATACATTATTGATATTTTGATCGAACAGAATCTGAGGGCTGAGGTGTTGTTAATGATGAGTCATGCACACATGCTCGGCTTAAACATGAATGTGTCTGATCACCAGATGATGACATTGATTTGAACAACCTGCCTGATGACGAGCTGGAGCTTTACTTCAATAAACTGGTTCCTCCTGCCATGCAGAGAGGCAGAGTGGAGGGCCAGGAGATCCCTGCAACAGTAAGACTCTTCTCCCATTTGGGATAAAATCAGCACTTTTCATGCACTTTTTAATGACTTGTCCTCTTCCTCTTTACCAGCACTGTTAAGCTACTGTCCAAAAGCAAACAATTTGTGTTAAAGTAACATAACAATTTCTTCACTCAATCTCTTTGTCTCAGAGTCCTTGTTTAATATATTGCATCTTTCATAGGGACTGCCTGGTGCTTCTGATGACCTATCAAACCCGAGTTCTACAGAGCCTGAACAGTACAGACACCAGTTCCTTGATGACTATGATCAGGTGAGCACAAATACGCCTCCTAACTGTTTTGTGCTCATGTGATGGTTTTAATTCATATGAATAAAATTGTGAAAATGAGCTTTCTGCTTTAAAATACAGTCCAGTTTCATAAATATGACCCAGGAGGGGGTTTGTAATGTCTAATGCTGTCTTGTGTGTCGTTACCTCAGGAGGACTTCCAGATGCCTGATGTGCGTCTGGCTGCTACAGGTATGGACTCCTGTCCTGCCAGTGATGAGGACACTGAGGATGAGCTAGAGTCGGCCAGAAGGAACAGCAATGCTACCAGAACACGGCTGCTGCCAAGCACCTCCCGACAGCTGGTCAGTTCACAGCATATTGTTATCAGATATTGAATATCTATCAGCCTCAAAAATCCTGCATTGGTTGGACTCCAGCTCTAACTTTTAGATGTTACAAATGCATGCCATGCATGTCTCTTTTTTTTTATGAAGAAGAAACGTTTTTATCAAAATGTCCTGTAAAACACATTTTTGCGTTGGGGTGTGTGTGTATGTTTCATGTTGGTACAGGTTGGAGAGAGTAATCGTCCCAGTTTCAGGCCGGGTTTAGAGGGAGGCAGTTCTGATGACGAGTCTTCCAGCGGCCGTGGAGGTCCATCTCTGTCTGGGATCGAACACAGACGATCTGCTGAGGGACAAGTCATCAACCCTCCTGTGACAGGTTTAATATCCAGCTTTAAAATCTGTCTGATTCATTTCTTTTTTTCTTTTAGGCTCTGTGGCTGGTGGCTTCTTTTTTTTTTTTTTGTTAGTAAAACATGGATTTTTCTTCTTTTTTTTTTTTTTTTTTTTTTTTTTTTTTTTTAAGTATCTCTTTCTTTGTTTTGATGTATCTACCTTTCTAAAAATAAGTTGTTTCATAAATCTGTCAACAATTATAAATGTTAGTTTAAATCAGTTTGGGTTCCTGATAATGTTTGGTATCAATAATGTAAAGCCATTTGCTCTTCTATTCTTTTTTTAAAACTTTATCCAGCAGGAAATTATTTCAGGAGAAATTTGTTTTGTGAATATATGCACCCACAGTTGCAGTTACTGCAGTGACATGTATTGACACATTCTCCATTTTTTTATTTTTGGTGCCAGGCACTGAGCTACTTTCTTCAGATAAATGTCCGCCAGCCAGTTCAAACTTTAGCGATCTAATTGCACACCGTCTCCTCGAACCTTCAGGTGACTGCTTGTTTTTTGTGTGTGTGTCAATGTGTAACACCAGGGGATGGAGGAGGTGGAGATGGGAGCAGTGGGAGTGAAGAAAGCGGAAATGATGGGGGAGTTTCAACCATCCCTCTTCCAACGACTAACATCCAGACCACCTATGATGCCCTGCGTGGGCTGGGGATTGTGGGTAGCAGTGCTGTTGGTGGAGATGAGGACGCTGATCTGAACAGTCTGACAGGACATGGAAGGAACGGCCTTTCCAGACATACTGAGGTAAGAATGAGTTTAGTCAGCATTTTAGCACCAATTATTTCTAAATTGTGGTTAATTCATCAAACAAGGAATATTTGAATTACTACTTACATTAATGTTTCCCTTTTTAAAAAAGGGGGATTCCTGTTCTTCCCCATCTTTACTGTATACAGTCTCTTCATCAACACTTTAAAGGCCCTGCACATTCATGGTAAACCCATCTATCCATTTACTGCTGCTTAACTGGTCACACAGATCATTTTGTTTATTGCGTGTGATAAGGCCTCTTCTGTGTTGCACATGTTGAGGTGGGTTTATAGTTCTGTATTATGGAATTATGGTGTAGCCACAGAGCTTACGTGAGTAGCTGCCGAAGCTATGTTGTAGCTGACATGCATCTCCTCAAAAATGATATTATATGTTGGGGCTACAGAGATGCCACATGAAGTCTGCAAGAACTGTGATTGGTCAGTTTTAGGCTGCTTGTGTTTTCTCCTACAAGCTTCTGATTGTTGATTGTGAAGACATGAAGCAAGTTGAAGAAAGGCTCTGTAATCTGCACCTCCTCAGAAACACACATCAAGCCAAGTAGAGCTGCAGCAATTACCAACTATTAAATTAATCAGCAGTTATTTTGATAATTGATTAATCGTTTTGAGTCATTTCAAGAATGTTCAAATTCTCTGATTTCAGCTTTTCAAATGTGAATATTTTCTGATTTTAATAGTATTCTATGATAGTAAACTGAATATCTTTGGGTTGTGGACAAAACAAGACATTTGAAGATGTCACCTTGGGTTCTGGGAAACAGTGATGGACATTTTTCACATTTTATGGACAATTAATTGAGAAACTAATCAACAGATTAATTAATAAAGAAAATAAGTGTTAGTTGCAGCCTTAGAGCCCAGTCCTCTCCTCTGCAAACCTTCTGCTCACTGCAATCTGCGCTCTTCATCACAGTGAATGAATGAACGTAAACACGGCAATTGCACGAAATAGGCTCATGTTCAGTATGGGACAAGTGGGGCACTTAAGGGAATCCTGTAAAAAAACGATACTGCCTCGTTGCATACGATACATAGTGTTGTGATTCATGGACAAGGTGGTGCCTCAGTGGGTAAGTGGTGGGTAGCTTAAGGGTGGGACAAATGACACCTTTATCACTACTATTGTATTGCGGTATAGATTAAGTCCCCTGAGGCAAATTTGTGATATTGGACTCTTCAAAAAAAAAAGACTGATGATACTCTTACTCTGACTCTGAATGATAAAAATGATACTCTGAACCTGGTGACCTCATGTAAATCCAACATAGCCATTTCAACTTCAGCCTGAGCAGATGTCTAATTAGCCATAACTGAAAACATCTGCGTGGGTATTCAGGGCTGTTAAACTCATTAAGATCATTAGATACACCTGTTCATCAAAATATCAAATATCTGCTGTTTATTCTTGCTATTTTTGAGATTTCACACAAACTTGTTCTCTTTTCTTTTCACAATGTATTTATGTTACCGGTATTCTGAATCATATTTTACTATAATATACAGTGCTGTACAAAAGTTTTAGGAATTAAGAGTAAAGTTAGGATGCTTTCAAAAATAATGCCATGAATGGTTTTTAATTATCAGTTAATTGTCATACAAAGTTCAGTGAACAGAGCAGCTTTGCCTTTAAAACAGCAGCAGTTGTCCTCGATACACCTGCACACAGTTTTTCAGGTATTTGGCAGGTCGGTTGTTCCTGCATCTTGGAGAAGTTGCCACAGTTCTTCTGTGGATTCAGGCGTCTCAGCTGCTTCTGTCTCTTCATGATAATCCCAGACTGACTCTATGATGTTGAGATCAGGGGTCTGTGGGGACCAGACCATCTGTTGCAGGACTCCTTGTTCTTCTTATTGGTGAAGATCGTTCTTTATGACCCTGGCTGGATGTTTGGGCTTGTTGTCAAGCTGCAGAACACATTTGGGACCGATCAGATGCCTCCCTGATGGTGTTGCATGTTGCATAATGGATAAATATCTAAAGTTCCTAAAATTTTATCCCCTTTTCACTCCCTTTCTCTCACTATATGATAATGAGGTCTATGTGCTAAGCATTGATAGAATAAGAACAGCTTCAGGAGTTTCTGTGTGTGTTTTGCAGATGGGTGACCGTGTGGGTCCTGTTGGAACAGGGGAGGCCAGCTCCTCTATGGGGGCATCAGGGGGAACTCAGAGGCTTTCTCCTGTCAACTGGAGCATGGTCCTGGACCGACAGGAGGCACTGGTGAGCACAGCACAGATGCAGATACAGACAAGTGTTGGACTGACCCACTGGTGGGCATTTCAACCAAGCTATACCCTCTTTTTTTTTTTTTTTTTTTTTATAATGTAGTATACACGTGCTGCATGTAACACTGTTAAGTGCATTATATTATATTTCTTTATCTTTCACAGTGAATTTAAATTGCAGTGGAGCAGTTAAGTTTAGTATGAAACACTTGGTTGTTGTAAACAGTTTGAAGTTGGCTTAAATACTCAAAAGGTAGATTTTGGGTAGAATATCACACTCATAAAACATATAAACATAAAATATAAATCTTAACTGAAAGGCTTTACCAATGACTTTCCTATGTCCATGTTATTGTCAAAAATATCCATTTTAAAACTGTGTTGTGGGTCAGCAACAGACCTCTGTCACATGTCAGTTGAGTGACTGCAGCTGACCTAGAAACAATGAGATGTGCACTACTCCACACTGGGAACATATAGTTATAAACTAAAAGCAGCAAAGGCTAAAATATATTATTTTGAATGCCAGGATGCCATGGAGAGCACGGAGTCTGGGCCCACTGTTGAGCGACATCTGGACTCGGTCTACCTGAGAAGTGGAGCTGGACTGAGGAGACCTCAAGACTCAGTAAACCTAACTGTCTCCCACCTTCAAGGCACCCAGGGGAGCTTCCACCTCTCCCAGGTACGATGTGCAACAGGAGAATATGTGATTTGCAGTGACCCAAGTATCTGTTATAACCTTCTACAGTATGTTACACATTTGCACTTAAAGCTCAGCTTTATTGATGTGTAAACAATGAAAACCTACCTCCCCTCAGGTGCTGCTTCCAGAAAGCAATGACCAGGATTATGATGATGATGAAGGTGTAGATGAGCCTGATGGTGCCAGGCCTTCCTTGGGCTTAAGAGGAGGACCCTGTGGTGATACTACTCCTGCTGAGGCCTCGGACAGTGCCAGTGAGGATGACAACAATCCTCTTTCCACTTCCCTGGAACCCAAGTATTTCTCCCAGAGCTTCCACCAGGAACAAGAAGATTCAGATGATGGTTGGAACCATTGTCCAGACAACCTGGAGCTGGAGTTTCAACAAGGTTGGTCTTGATCTTTGATGTTTAGATCAGAAGTTTACCAAGTTGATAATAGGTACTCAGTCTTAATACATATTGGTCTAATGTCTAGCATCTTAACAGCACTGCTTTTCTCCTCAGGTGCCACTCATAGTGTGGTGTACCAGAATGAAGAAGGGCAGTGGGTGACAGACTTGGCATATTACTCCTCTTTTGAAAAAGAGGTTGATGGGAAGACATCAGAGAATGTCAGCCAGTTTAAGACTGAGGACTTTGTTCCTGCCAGTACGTACTGAACACACAACTCTCTTGTAATACTATGAAATTATACTCAAGTGTTTTGTTTTTTCAAAATACTCTTAATGAATAAATACTTTTTCCTCCTTTTGCAGGTGATGCTTTGGAAAAGATAGTGAAGGATCAAGAGGAATTTGAAAAGGAGCACCAATTCATGCAGGTATACAGCATAGGCGTCTGTTGCCCCAAAGCACTTGCCTTCATGTTTTGAAAACTCATAGAAGCTTTCAGTTCTGATTGGCTGAGTCACATTGGAAGTTGTACCCAACATCTGTTACCACACATAAAATAAAAAATAACCAAAATCTGCTTAGACTATATTGTTTGTCATAATCCAGTGAACATGCATGAATGAAAGATTGAATTAACAATTTATTTGTTTTGTGATACTGCCAAATTATAAAAGACTCTAACCTCTAAAGAACTAACACACACGTACAACTCTCAGCTTTGAGTTTCAATTTAAAGCACAGCCTCTTGTTGTTCATGCAGGAGGAGCAGATTGAACCGGCCAGCAGCAACAGCACCTTTCAGAGTGACTCATCTTGGAAGGTCCCTACCAACAGCCACATCCTAATGAGGGCCTCCCAGGTCTCCTCAGAGTTTAAGCAGGGAGACCAAAGCTACCTGCGACTCTCTTTAGGGCAGTTTTTTGAACAACGCTCCGAAGCCCTGGGCTGTCTGGGCAGAAGTGATGATGTGGATGGGGTTAAACGGGTCAGTGAAACTGCTTTCTTGGGTTGGTACTGAAATTTAAAATGTACTTTCTCACTCTCTCTTCTGGAGAGTCCATATTGAGTCTATTAAAGAGTTCATTCACACGTAAAGCCAGAGGTGGGAGTTTTATAATGTTATGGACTAAAGCTGAGGTTTCATTTATTTATGCCCTTTTCCTTAGCTTTTAAAGTCCTTCGGAGAGGGAACTATAAAGTTTATTAAAAGCATGGTCTTTGTTCCTCCAGCCATCCTTTGGCTACATCATTACCTCTCCAGGGAAGAGGGAACCATTCCCACTGATTCACCCCTCAGAATTCACACCCAGAGACATCTCTCCTCCCAATGACACCATGGAACTCAGTGAAGCCGATAAAACACTCAGCCCAGGTGTGTTCACAGTATTGTTGAGGCAGACAGAGAATCTCTCCTTTGTTTTGTTTATCTTAAGATGATTTTCTGTGTAATTCTTGTATAATTATCTTCTTGCAGAGGACCTGGACAAAACCTTTGAGGCACCAGGTGAAAGGATGTCACCTAAAGGTGATACAGATCCTGAACCATGTGAACAAGAGGTACAGGGATTGTTTATTTAATATTTGAATAGCTCTATGAATCAGAAGCCTGGCTGTATGACAGACATATAATCACTACTCCTTTTTTAGGACCACACTGTCCGTGTTGCTCCGCCTGACCACAGTGAGGGCTCTGGCTCTGAGTCAAGCTTGGGTAACCAGAGCTGTGTGTCCCCCAACAATAACAGCAGCCATCTTATGCTTAGTATCAGCACAATTGCTTCAGCCATTGCAGATGCATCCATCAGCACTGACCCGTCGCAGCTGGCTGCCATGATCATGGAGCTGTCCAAGAGAAGTAGGGCGAGGAATCGGCCTGCTGGACCTGCTGTCAGCTGCTCAGAGGAACCACGCTCAGCTGAACATGTAAGGCTTTGAAGGTTTTTCAAACAACCTTTATATATAATGTGTGTATCGTCGGTTGGTCATTGTAACACTGCAAAATTGTGACTCTCAGTTCACGTTTTGATTTCCGGAGTTTTCATATAAATGGTTTACTACGTAGTTACGATCCAGGGCTTAGTGCTCAAAACCCAATATTCCATGCTATGCCATGGATTGATCCTTTTTCCAGCTATTTTTATTTTTTTTTTTTTTATGGAGCTGAAACAATTTGTTAATTAGTCAATAACTGATTAATTCTTTTGGTCACTTTTCAAGCAAAAGAACAAAGCTTAATAAAAGTGATTTACTTTCTGCTTTTCAGAATTTCTTTGACTTTTGGTTGAACAGAGAGAGCAATTTGAATATGTCATTTTAGGCTCTAGAAAACATGGAGACAAAACAATAATAATAACAATTTTCATTAGCAATTATTTTCTTGATTAATCGGTTAGTTGTTTGGTCTATAAAGTGACAGAAAACAGCAAAACATACCCATCACAGTTCCCCAGAGCTCAATGTGATGTCTTTTAAAATGTTTTGGCCCTACAGTCCTTCAACTGTAGGACTTAAGAAAAAACCTTTGTGGTGACTATCTAAAATATTTAAATAATGATCTGTAGTTGTATTAAGGGGGCTCAAAGCATCACTAAAATAATAGCTTGTTTATTTGATGCATGACCTCTGAACTCTGTTCAAATATTCATCTTTACAATTTAAAAACCACTGATCTCCGCTCTGCCTAGATCCTGCCTGAGGCAGACCAGAGCGCCATGTTGGACACACTGCAGAGAAGCACCTGTGTTGGAGAGCTGAGCGCCTTCAACATAGAGAAATACCTGAAAAAGGCTGATGTGTCTGGCAGGAGTGATGCATCTGTGGCACACACTACCTTTGACCTGACCGGCTGGGCTGATAATCTCAGTAGCTCTCAAAGGAACCCTCAGGCGGGATATCTGGAGGAACAGGGGAGCTCAGCTCAGCAGGTGGAAAGTGAGACTCAACAGAAATCCACAAGTATGAAAATGGAGAAGAAAGTCACAAGAGGAGACACTACATTAAACTCTAGCTCATCTGCAGCGTCCCTTTCAAATGCATTATCACCCGATAATAATAGTGATTCAAAAAGAAGCTTTATTCCTCGTCCTCGTACATCATTCAGCTCTGCCAGAAGGTCTGTGGGCTCAGGGCAATCTTCCACACTCAAGCCTCCTGCAGACAAAATGGCAGCATGTGATAATGCTGCATCTTCTGCTACCAAGACTTGTGTTCCCTCAGGCAAGACCCCTACAGAAAATGGAGTCAAGTCGGGAGAACTGAACCCACAAGCATCCAATATTAGGTTTTCCTTAGAAACATCACAAAAGAGTGATAAAAGCCCCGCTGCTTTACCTGGCATGCCAAGAACCTCCCCAGAGTGGAGGAAAGGGCAGTCAGGCCTGCCGTGTCTTAAGGGTTCCTCTCCACCAACACAGAGGGTGAGGAGCGCAGGCCAACAGCAGTATGACAAACAAAGTAACTCTCCAGAGAAGAAACCCCCTCCCAGGGGTCTCGCGGCTGCTCCTCTGTCGCATAGATCTGTGGAGAAACACGTCGGCTTCTCTTGCCAAACCAGTCCACCTCCAGTAGACTATGCATCTGGTGAGTAAAAGCCAGAAAATACACTTTACTGTACATAATCAGTAAGGAAAGCCCCTGTGAGAATAGTGACATGACTTTATGAACCTGAATGATAACATTAATTTTGTTTCTCAGAACTGCCCAAGAGTTTTCCTGAGCCTTCTGTGGAGGACACACAGACACAGTGTAACTTCAGACCGTCCACCTCTCCTATTACACACTCCTCTCCATGTCAGACCTCCCTTCCCAGTGCTGATGGGTATTGTATCACATATGCTCTCTATAAATCAAAAAGTATTTTCTATTATGATTATTTAATAGTAATTAATTGTGGCTTAAAATTAATTTCAGCCCAAACTAATTTTAAGACGAGACAAAATAGACCAAAACTACTAGACTAGACAAGAAATGGACTGTCATATTAATTGAAATAACAATTCTGTTGTCTTGTGGAATTTATGTTTCCATTGTTTAGCTGATGCAGAATTCAGACATTTGTGTTTTGAGCCATTCTGGATTCATGACTTCGTTCCTGTGTTGTCTTGTCTTCCCAGTACGGTGTCACCTTCGTCGTCCAGTGGGGGTCTGGCAGACAAACGTCCAAATCTTGACCTGTCTCCTCAATCTATCTGCTCAAGCCCTGGTCTCAGCAGGCTCACATACATCTCAATGAATGATGGCACTGTTGTACCTACACCTGAGAGGAAAAAGGTACCACAAAAAGTCAGATATACTAAATATACAAATATACTAACTTCGACATTATTATTATAATGTAAGTGTCCTCTCTAACTCTATGCTGCACTGTGGCAGCAATGTATTGTTGAAGACTTAATAATACCATGTAATTTAAAAATTAGCCCAAAAAAATGCTAAAAAGAGGGACTTCAAATAAAGTATTGCCAACAAAAGTTCTGTTTTTGTTATTTTTCTGTTGTGTCATTGGAGAAACTATTGTATTGAATTTGATATTTATCGCCTTTAGTTGTTTTTTCCTTTACAGAATAATTGTACCATGGCACTGAGCACCACCATCATTAGATTCAGTCCAACCCCACCTATGGAACCAGATGCACAGTCTAACCTGGATATTCTCGACTTGCCCAAAAGCCTCGACCAAGTGCAACCACAGCATTCTAAAAGTCTGGACCCACTACCTCCACAGCAGTGTAAAAGCCCGGAGCCCTCCCGCAGTGGTTCCTCTCTGAGCTGTACCCGCAGCCAGAGTGAATGTAACTACCACTGTCCTGGGAATAGAACAGCTGATCTTTCAGCAGGTTGCAGGAACCTCAAGCACCCCTCTGAGTCCAATGTAAGGCAGCTAACTAAAGTGGACTCAGGCTATTGCAGCAATCTGAATATCCCTCAAAGTAGCACCACCACAGCTCCTCAGAGCTCTCAGCAGTGGGGAGCTGCTAGCTCTGTCTCATCATCTGTGTATGCTGGTGGACTTGGCATGCCTCCGTCCTACACATCAGAGGGACTTCACTATGTGCCCATCCCCAGCTTTAAGCCTCAGTGTTCTGGCTTGATTGACCTTCCCCACCAAGGAGATATGCAGTCCCTCCTTATTGGACGCTCTCTCTTCAATTCCCAGCTGGCTCAGCAGTACTTGGGACCTGAAGCCCAATTACACCCTGGTGCATATCATGTGGGAGCAACAGGAAATGGTCTCTACAGTGTGTCCGCTTCAGGCATGTTTTATTTACACATTCATAAAGTTGCTGAGCTAAAACAGTAAAGCAACTCGGAGAATACTGTCAAATAAATGTAATGATGCTATACTACCATTTGGCAACGTGATGGTTAAACCCAGAAAATATTCTTGTTTCATTGATTCTGCTTCCTGTTCACCATTTCTTTCTTCAGGCATACCCAACAGTGATCTAACAGTAAGACACATCCAACCCACATCAGGGCCACTGGGGATTCCCAGTGCTGCAGGGTCCCATCACCTTCCTAGACCCAGTCAGAACCAGCAGGACATGGGAATGATGGGGAAATCCTACACTCAATACAGTGCAGAGCCATTGATGACCGGTGGTCTCGAGGAACTGAGAGGTAGCAATGGTCATGGTATTTTCAATATACAGTTTATATTTTTTCATGCCTTAACCAATTATATATGTGGGCTGTTAAACAGGTTACATAATAATGTTGTGCATGGCAGAAAATTGCAACAGCTTCTTAATTGCTGCAATCAGGTATAATGTTGAAGTCTTTGAATCATAGTCTTTACCTACAATATCTCTTCTTCTGCATAGAGGAGCAGCATTTCCCTGTATCAGTTTATCTCATTTCACTCATGTCATCCTCAGGTCAGGTGGTGGTGCCAGAGGAGCTGCGGTTCCCTCATGCCTGCTGCGTAGGCATCGCTTCACAGACGTCCCTCAGCCTCTTCAACCCCTCTGAAAGATGGCAGCAAGTTTCAATCACAGTCACAAGCTTGGCCATTGACGGAGAGAAGGTGAGTAGAAAGCACAGAGCTGCATGTGAAGATCTTCAAAACAGTGTCCAAAAACCTCTAAAACGTTACCACAGACTGCTCATCGTTGCCCATAAAAATGTCACACAACCAATTCAAAAACATGAGTTACTATAAACATAGATTCAGTCCATATCTGGCTCAACCAGCCAACTAATCCATTTTTTTCACATTTGCTTCCATTTCCCATGTTAATCCCTACAGGTTGATAGCTTGCCATACCAGTGGCTGATAGTGAAGAACAAGACGATCATTGGTCCTAAGAGTACAGAGGACCAGAAGGTGTTGTTCATCCCTCCGCAGGCTGGTGTCTACCAATGTGTCCTCAGTGTTTGTTCCTGGCCTGCATCTGCTGAGACAGAGGTGGCTGCCAGGGCCACTATCTTTGCCAAAAGGGTGGTGTTGGTTGCTATAGCAGAGAATCCTGCACTAGAGGTGAGGGCCTCATAAAACAAAAATAATCTGAAATGACAATTTACAATAATCAAAAATAACTTCAGGTAATATGTAAAGAAAGACCTGTGAATAAAAATTAAATATGTTTCATAGTACCTGAGACATCTCACTCATTTTGATTCTCAGGTAGAAGTAAGCAAATCTGGCTGTTTGGATTTTGGAGATCTGTCGATAGGCAGTGCCAAATCCCTTCCTCTCAAACTTCTCAACAGGACTCATGCCACAGTACCCATCCGACTGGTCATCAGTGCAGTAAGTAAACAAACACACATGCACACACGCACACACACACACACAGATCCAACTCAGGGATACAGTGACATCCAGTGGCAGCGATGAGATGTTTGCATGACACCAACAGATAAAGGCTTCTCTAACTAGATGAAATGTTCTTTAATGGGGGTAGAATTGAACTTGGTTCATCTCATATTGGTTCACATTCTACATTTCATTCCTCCAGAATGCCACAGCATGGCGATGCTTCACTTTCTCCAAGCACCCTGTTACCATGACATCTGAGGCAACACAGCAGGCTGGCCACCTGACCCCAGTGTCCTCTCCCTCGGTGATGAATCATGTGATGCATGCCAGCTATGGAGAGGTTAGAGTTGCCAAAATTGTACAACCTTATTCAGCATCTCACTCACTTAACTTGATTATTTCATGCTGTATGTTTTTGTCTCCTATTTTCTGTAAAGCCGAGGCAATACTGGTATTCACTAAAATGAATCAATATGTTTTTTTTTTAATTAAAATCTTAAATAGAGGTAGGATATTAAGGTATTATGGGTGAAGCAGTGTCACAGATCCATTTCAATCCTGTTGAGCAGCTGAACCATCTTGATTATTCATAGAAAATGTTCTTTTTTGTCCAGAATCCTGAGAGCTTCATGGTCTGGGTTCACTTCAAGGCCCCTCAGAAGTACACAGCCTCTTCAGGTAATCAACCTTGATTGAATATACTGTATTTAAACTGAACTTTATGGATTTTCACTGATTACATCATTCATGTTAATGGCAATGGGATGTGTTAACTTTTTAATATGTCACTAATCTAATAATTTAAAAAGCGTCAGATTTTTACAGATGAAAATCAAACCCAATTATGTTCTGCTAACCCTGCTAACTCCTTGTGTTTGTGCTTGTCAGGAGAGCTTGGTCCAGCTGATGAATACTGCGCTCGGGTGGACATTGAAGTGGACTCTCCTGGTGCGAGTCATGTGATTAGGAGTATTCCTGTCAGAGCCAGGTCTGGAACTGCAAGGGTCCATGCTCCAAAAGACCTGCAGGTAGTCAAGCTGCCATATGGCTGTTTTCAGACTGATGCAGTGGAGCTTTGTACTTCACCACTACTTTACCTGTAAAACCTAGAATAATGATACTGAAAAAATCATGGATGTAATCATTCAGAGGTTGGCTGGACCTATAGTATTCTTGTTAGCCTATTATTAAAGTTGACTTAATCATTACACTGATGGAAGATGGTGAATGTTTGCACTATTTAATATGTTTAGTCAAGTTCTTGGCATCTCCATGCTTCAAATCAACTAGTCCATTTTGGCCAGTCAAACATACTATACAGAGCTAGCTACTTGAAGGTGAGATGCTCTAATCCATAAAAGGGGCATGTTGTAATTGCAAAGTAATGAGTCAAATGTAGAAATGGCTAACTAACCAACTAACAGTACACCTGACCAGGTGTACTGTAGGCACTTTCGGACTTAACAGTTTTGGGGACTTCCTGAGAGGAACTATCCACTTGGGAGCTCCCCCGAGAATTATATACCTTCAAGGGCTTTCTTTATGTTTGCATTCACACCACCGATAGGAATGCTGAAGTGACACATGAGATACAACTTCAACACCAACAAGATGGAGGACGCTGTGATTGGAGCTGTGTGTTGTGTGTCGTGGGTTTCATGTTAAAAACGGAGTTGGAAAGGAGACGTGTTCCGTTCCAATGATTAAAGCAAAAGGCTAATGTTAAGAGCTGTTGTTTACACAGGTTTTTCAGAATGGTGGTTGTCAGTGCTGCATTGGCTCATGTGTTTGACCAGTTACTGTACACTTATGTCACTCAAGGTTCCTCTTGTGCTTAGAGAGTACCTACCCTGAAATAGGAGCTAAAATAGGCCTAAAAACTACGATCGCTCCCAGTTCCTGCAGTGCAAAAGGGGAAATTCCTGTAATAGTTCTTAAAACTATGAAAAAGTTCCTTGGGTCTGAAAGTGCCTAATGTGAAACATGGGTGTTTTGGGGAGTTGTGAATCCCAACATTTTGACTTTTCCAAAACAATCCTTTTCTAATTCAACAATATCTGACGTTCCAAACACTATTTAAAATCTGTGATTAAATATTCTTAACTCAAGGTTCACTCACTCAGCTATTCATGAAGGTTTTGTCATGTGACCTAAGCAGAAGACTTACAGCATGTGATAACAGGTGGTCATATATGGGAGGAACTCCAATTTTCCCTCATGGGGAGGTCCTATCTTTAGGGTGTACTAGCAGAGATCTTAAGTACTTAAATGATTTGTGGCAGTTGTTGACTCCTTGTGATCGGAAGACTCTTGCTAGATGTTCTAACAGCCTGCCAGCATAAGGGAATCCTACTGGGATGCTTTTGGTGATCTTCAGTGGGTTAGCAGTGTCAGGTCTGGTGTTAAATCCTCCCTTATACGACCACCTGTTGTGACCACCTGAATGAACCTCCACGCTCAAGCATCTAAAATGTTTTAATGCATATAGAGTGCATCTATGTAGAAATTCAAATAAGACTTTTTAAATTTGATTAATCATTAACACATTTGATTTTAACCAGCTTTTTCTTATCATCATGTTCCATTTTTTTCACTACTTCCTTGGACTTTGTAAAGTTGGCAGTGAACTACTTTGTGTGCTTCTTTTGTCTAGACTGTCAGCCTGTATGCTCCACTGGGTAAATCTAGTCAACAGACGCTGCCATTAAAGAATGCAGGAAACATTGACGTGCAGCTGAAACTCAAGGTAATTCTGACCTTTACTTTTCTTATTAGATCTGGGGTTTGGGTAAGCCTCTGTGACATTTTGAGCTCAGACTGTCGCACATACAGTGGGGATTCATTGATATTTTGCCTCTGTTTTTCTTGTTTTCTACATTTCTTTTTTTTTTTTTTTACCTTTTCCCTGTCTGCCTTCTCACTTCACTGTATCCCTTTTCTCTTTTCTTATTCTCTTTCTTCCTTTGTTTCTTTTTGCTCCTTCCCCATTGCTCCTCTTTTCTGTCCTTGCCCACCTTTTCTTGACTCACTGTACTCCTTTTTTTTCTTAATTTCTTTCTTGTTGCTGTCTTGCCAACATTCAACATATTTTTGCTTTGCTCTTTTGCCCCTTCCCCTTGTCACATCTGTTCCTTCTTTTCCTCCTCTGATTATAGAGCAGTGATGCTGAGGACTGTTTCTTAGTGACACCTGATGAACTGACCCTCAGAGTGGGAGAGGAGCAAGGCATTGTGGTGTCCTTCAAAGCACAGGGTAACAGGAAATACAGAGAAAGGTATAAAAACATTTGATGTGATTACATGTGCCTAACTAACCCAGCTGGGCTTCTGTTGGTTTTGTGCAACAACCAGATTTCTTTAACGTCCTGTAAATGAGAAACCACAATTTCATCCATTCTATAATGGGGAGTAGGTATTAGAGAAATCTGCTCACATGTTTAGTGGACATCTAAACTCATTCTTTGGGATTAACTTGGTTATGCTTGTTGTGTTGCAGTCTTCTCACTATCCTGGTGCTGCCATCAGGCCCTCAGTATGAGGTAACCCTGAAAGGAGAAGTTGTCTCAGAGGACTCTGGAAAAGCTGCCTTTCCCTCTGCTGCCGTCTTTGGTCCTGGTCTGGCCAACGATGTTCCACCAATCCTGTCTAACAAACAGTTTGTAGCCTGGGGAGGAGTCACTCTGGGACGAGCTGTGTAAGCAACTTTGCAGTTTTTCATTACTTTCACTCTTATGTGGAAGCAGAAAAACACTTTCAAGGTATCAATTATTCATTTGAAAGTAATCAATAAAAAACTCAAGGCCCAATGGTCCCTCTTATTCTATTAAAGCTTGTATAATGTTATTTATGAGAAGGGACAGACAATGTCTACAGGGAGTGTTATTCCTCAGAAGCTATTTCAACATAATGCACAATTTATTTATACTCATTGAAAGGACAGACAGCAGTATTACAGTGTTTCCCCTAGGATTTTTTTCAGCAGCGGTGCTGTTCCGTGCACATGGAGCCCACAATGTCAGAACCCGTATTTGCGCACATCGGCAGTGGAATAACTTAAAACCAGCTTAGATTTGTTCCAGATAGGTTTATCCATGTCCACAGGGTCATGTGTATGATAATTTACAAGAGCTTTTGACACCAGAAGGACTCTCGAGGTCCAGATAAGTGTCATTGTAATACATGTCAAAAATGAAATGCCTCAACGCAGTCTGGGGGTTTGGAGATTCTCCCCCAAGAAAATTTGATGTTATTTGACTAAAAACTATGTATTTTCACATCATTTTGGACCATTATCATTACAATATTAATAAAAAGGTAACAAGGGTTGTAGTTTTTCACAGTATAGTCAGACATTAATTTGTAAGAATGAAGTAAACGCTATGTCCTGAAGTAATCCTTATTGAGAGCAGGATTAGAATTGATTTATATTTTAAAAATAACTAACAGTGTTTCTAGAGCAGTTTGCAACAGCAAAGTCACTATATAATATCAGTAATATCTCACTGGAAACAAAAATAACATTTCAATAAAATGATATTCCTGACGTGAAAATACTGAGTCACATGAAAATACAGATCTAAGTTTGAGTTGGCTGTTCTCCACAAATTAAGACTTTTGGATAATGACTCAATCTCAAACACCATTGAAGCACAGTTTGTCAAAGATAATACGCTTGACACAGAACTCCTTCACACTAACTGTTATCACATAACTAACAGCTGCCATTGTTTTTCAGCCAACAGAAGCTGGTTCTAAGGAACAACTCGACCAACGCCACACAGCAGCTGCGTTTGCTTATTCGAGGTCAAGACCAGGACTGTTTTCAGGTAGATTGGTATTTGAAAACTTTTCAAACTTTTCTTTTTCATTTCCAGTGTATTGTGCTTGTAAAACCGTTTTTTCTGTACAACCAATTTGATCACAAAGGCACATGTAGCAAGATAGAGAGGAGGTCTATAGTGAATACTTAATATGCAATTTCTCATCTAATAAAACAGAAATGTTCACACTGATGCCACCCTGAGCACGGTGAAATGTTGTAAAATCATTATAGATTGTATTTTGAATAATTACAAAAGAATGTGTGTGTCTCAGCTCCAGAGTATGTTCAGTCCTGAGGAGCGTCTGACCCGACATGGGGAGCTGTCCATTCGTCCCAGAGAGGACGTGACCATCCACCTGCTCTTCGCTCCCACCAGGGTGGCCTGCATGTTGGCCAAGCTGGAGATAAAACAGTCTGGAGTCCGGCCTTCACAGCCAGGGGTCAAATTTACTGTGAGAATTTGTTGCTCTCCTTTTTTTTTTCTCTCTTGAATGATTTCTCACTTTTGCATCTTTTACTTCTTTTTGTCCTATTTCACTTCCTTTGCTGTCTCTTTGCTATGCTTTCAATTTTTCTATATAAAGACTTGGGCTAAAAGTAAAATTTGGCTCCTGTCCTTGTTCAGATTCCACTTTCAGGCTACGGTGGCACCAGCAACATCATCCTGGAGGACCAGAGGAAACAGGCGGACGGCTACGTGGCAACACTGACAGACATCGCTGTTGGGCGTGTTAGCAAGGTGTGCCTGTGTGTGAGGAACACCGGCTCCAGAGCAGCTTTCATCAAAGCCATGGCCTTCTCAGATGTGCAGTCCCGAAGAGTTATGGAGCCCTCTGTCATCAGCCTGGCCCCGTCACAGTTTGTACTGAAGGAAAGAACACAAGAGGTAGGAGAGAGCATACAAGACTCAAGATCTGATGTTTAGCAGTAACACATAGGGGAAAAAAATAAATGTAAATGATGATTGTGCTTTTGTCTGAACTATAGTTATAGTTTGTAATTTTCTTGCATTGCCTGTCTTATGTATGCTGGAATGCGGTCACTAATTATGTGTGTATTTTTCAGGTGATCACTGTGCTTATGAAATCCACCCAGAGAGAGCAGAGTCTGTGTCAGGCAGACAGCGCTCTGCTGGCTACTGTCTTACTGTTTTGTGGAGATGAGGTCTCCAGGCAGCAGTACAGAAGGTGAGACCTTGCAACACTTCATTTATTTGTTTTTTATGCTGTTTAAGTAGCAGTGTTGGCAGGAATAAGAAGTAGATAGTTACAAAATCAACCTAAACTATCCTTGATTCAAAACAGGGAAATAGTGAAACATTTCCTGATCATGAGTCTCTCTGGACTGAGTTGATCAATCTTCAGCATGAAAGCACCATTCTGTGTGCTGTAACTGTCAATGTTAATGAACTTTACTACTGTGTAAAATTGGGTTGTTGTCCTCACGAGAATCGGTGCAGAGCTGGAAAAATGATTTTACAAATGCAGACAGTAAGACCAATACAGCTAAAAACATTGACATTTATAAGACCACCCATTCTTTGTAGTTTCCTCATTTACACAAGCAGTTCCCAGTTGTGGAAACCCAGTGATGATGGGTTTATCCACTGTGAGTTGTGATTAAAAAAAACTGCTTATAGCGTAAAAATATGTGCAAAAACGACCCCCTGAAACATCATGAAAAGGCCAGGAAAACTTCAGCAGAAAGTCCCCATCGTCCGACCACTCAAACAGCCAGCGGAGCATTAAAAAGACCTTGGAGGCTAAAACCTATTACCTAAATGAGCTAAAGATATGGCTCTGGTAAAGCATTAGTTAAAGAGGTACTGCCCACTTAAACATGTTTTTGAGCTGTAAACTAAATTATGACTGTACTGTGATGAAACACATCAGTGCTGGTGTTAATATCAACATTGACACCAAATTTAAAAAAATCGGCATTTCATGAGTTGAAATGTCTCAACCTGTCATCTGCTGTGCAGAAAAGGCGGGGCCAATGTTGACGTATAGTCGACCATTTGGGAGTTCTCTACGTCATGAAACTTATATAAATGGTAGAATGTTAACGCCCACCTCCTTCAGCCCCACTCTTATTTTCAAATATATGCTGATCGAGACAGTTTTAGCTCCAGCAGCTAACAGCACTGCTGGAGGAAATCTCTCCGTCTGTGACTGTCCGTAGGAGGAAATGCTGCTTGCAGCCTCAAAAACAGCAGAAAAGCTCTCCGGCTGACTGTTCCTGCAGTTATCAGCGGGTAAAATTTTGTTTTAAAATGTTAAATCACAGGGTAACTGGAGCTCTACTGTTACTGAACCTGTCCACTGCAGAGCAGCAGCGGACTGTAGCTCTGCAGCCGACAGTCACAGACAGAGATTTCCTCCAGCGGGTCAGTGCTGCTGAAGCTAAAACTGTCTTCATGTGAAAATACACCAAGTTAAACACAGACAGGTTTAAAAATGACTTCTGGCTTGTTTAAATGTTGTTGTTGTTGTTATTGTTATTATTATTATTATTATTATTATTATTATTAATTCTCTGGCCAAAGGATGTCACTGAGCAACTCCTGCCCACCTGCCTCACACATCAACGCCCTCCTGCCTCCTCTCAGCCAACTTTTTAGCACTTCAAAATAATGCAGTGGGTGAATTTAGGCTCAGACCTGGAAGTGAAGTTACGTTTTAATCCTTTGCTTTGTGATGGTGACCAAACAAATGCTACTAAATGCTTTTCCGCAACTATTCTTGATATGGTGTTATCTTCTCTAACTTTACACTGATGTTACATGTCAAGAAAGTGTGAAAAATGCACCATTACAGAAAGAAAGAAAAAATGTTCTAAAGAGCAGATAACAGACTTATTTGATCATTCTTGAATTTAATGTTTCATGAGCTGTCTGTGTAAAAAATGATAATATTGCTTGTTCTGTCTGCATTAAGACAATATACTGTAGTTTGGAATAAATATTTTTTCGCTAAAAAAATGGTTTCCCTAAGATCCACAGAAGGAAATTTGATCTCTGAGTGGGGAAAAAATTTGAGATTCTCATTTTGACCAGAATGGTGCAGCTCTAGCGCTGCTGCCCACACATTTGTATTCTGGCCGATAGTTTCAAAAACACAAACATTGTTTTTAAAGTCATTAAAAGGGCTAATAGTTTGTAGATCCAACTCCAAAGGGTTCTGTTTTGTGAGAAAGCTGTTTTTATTCCCACTACAGTGCATTTATGTTTTGTTCTTTCAGATTGCTTCAGAGCAAACCAGAGGCTGCACAGAAGGCTCTGTCTGACAACAGTCTGCTGAAAAACATCGACTTTAATGAGAAGTTCCTGGGAGAAGAAAATGTTGCAGAGAGTAAGAAGTCACGATCATGAAAAATCAAAATAATCAATTTGGTCCCAATTTAAATCCACCAAGGATGATATTGAAAGTCAGCTGCAATGTTTTTATATTTTATTTTGCTACTCTATTGCTCATTAATTGATGAATGAATAAATCATGAGTGATTTTATATATATTTATATATACTATATGTAATGTTCTGACCACTTAGGTAGATCTTTGCAGGAATTTATATTCATATAAAGGTACCAGGGAGGAAAAAACGTTTTATTTGAAAAAATTGTTTATGGTAACTACATCTTTCACTGACAGAATGTTACTGAAGAAAACAAATAATTCTAAAATGTACATATTGCTCGTTGGAATACAGGTCTTAAGATATGCTCTAAACTTTTGGTGGTTCTGTTGTTTGGTTTGACTCTGATTTTACTTTCTTGTAGCGTACAACCTGCCCCAGCGGCCAAATGAGGCCCACATCTTCTATGGAAACATGAGTAAGGTGGCTGTGTTGTTGCTGGGAAGTACAAAGAGCACAGAGTGTGAGGAGAGCAACCACAACGAGCTGCTGCTGCCCTCAGAGACAGACAGGTAATGTCATACATATCAAATATCACCAACATACTGTAACATACTAGGCCCTGGTTACTATAACTACTGACTTTATGATATTATAAAAGCAATATGTCTAAGGGTCTGCACATTTTTATACTCAACATTGTTTTGTAAGATAAGATTCTGTCCATTGTTTGCATTTTGCATCTCTTTGATAACCATGTGTTATGTTAATTCCCAGTGCTTTGGCAAATGGCAATGTGTCTCTGGACGTGCTGCCAGTGAAGGGTCCCCAAGGTCCAGCAATGAGAGTGGCAGAGCCCACGTTAAAGGTACCAGAAGCCCTTTTATGGTTCCTTGCTATGATTGTAGATCATTGTGTCAACTGGATGTGATCAAGGAAAGGTTCACTGCATTTGACGGAAAATAAAGTCTTTGAATGTAGAATGGCTTTTTTCCCCCCGCAGGCTTCAGAACCATTACACAGGCAGTCCGAGTCCTGGACCATCCATCCAGAACAACTTGTGCTCGCAGCTCCTACTATCAGTGAGTGGAATATTGATTCCAAAAGTGTTTTATGAGGTGAAATTTTATCACCTAAGCTTTGAATTCTACTTCAACATTTAGGAGTGTGGTTGTTGAAGCAATCCACTCCCAGCTGTAAGAGACTGACTCTGCAATTGTATCTAACATTACTAATACCCAGCAGCTTACACTTTAATTGTTGTGTTGTTTTTAGATGGTTCAGCCACCACCAGTCAGGTTCAGATCCAGAACAACACATCCAGAGAGCTGAGCTTTGATTTGTCCTGGCCCGCTCACTGCCTCACAATCACCCCTCAGCATGGTGTCATCGAGCCACAGTAAGAGCACACTCAAACTCTCGGGGCCTTTTGGTTTTTCAATGAAATATGTTAGCTACAGTAAGCTAAGTGCCTAAGCAGGGTCAAAGTTTTTAACACAGGCACCTTTGCTCTTTATCCTTCATGTTTTATTTTCATGTCCACACTGTGTAGACAATATTACCATGAAAATGACAAATCTTCTCACTGCTTTACCTCTGTCAAGCATAAACTAAATGTAATAATTGTATTCTTAGTACTGTATATGCACAGTATGTAACTGCTGCAGCCCAGTCATTAAAACTATTATCATAGCTACACAAGATGAACGATTAGGAAGAACATGAAAACATAATCTCTTTGACTGTGTCTGAATTTGGTGCTTAAATTTATCCACCTGCGTCTGATTTCTTTGTTATCGTCAACTAAGGTGCCACCTGCAGATTTTGATCAGTCCCAACCCCTCACTAGCAACCAAATCTGCCCTGCTGCCATGGAGTGGACAGATTTATGTCCAGTGTGATGGTCAACAGAAGGTACAGAACATCCACTCATCAAGAATGACAAGTCATTCACGAATGTTGTCTTGTGCTGTGAGAATTTAACATGAGCAAAACATGTGTGTTCAGTTTATCAAGGTCCAGATCCGTCGGGACCTGGCTCTGGATGTGTCAGCTGCCCCAGCAGATACCACCCTGTCAGCCTTGGCTCCTCAGGCTGCCACCCCTGTGCTGCCTGCAGCCAGGTTAACCACTAAACCCTCGCTCCCCTCACAGGCCCCACTGCTGCTACCTCAAGCCCTGGTGGAGATCAGCAACAAGACCATCATCTTCCCCACCACTCCTTCAGGGGAGACATCAGGTAGGAAGTTGACTGGCTTAATTCTGAGCTGAACATGAATACATTGTGGTCAAGTCTGAGTACCTTTACGACAACTATCTGCAAGAAGCTGTAGTGTGAAATACCCTCCAGACTGGGAGTTTATGTTGTAGTCTGTAGGCAGCGCACTGTGTGAATATTCCTGAGGGAGACTCAAACTCTGTGTTGCACTTCAGAGGCCCAGCTGGAGGTGGAGAACGGCGAAGTGGAAGTGAGGTGGTACCTGTCATCATTTGCTCCTCCATATGTCAAGGTGCTTTTTTTTTTTTTTTTTTTTAATCTCTTTCTTCTCTCAATTCTTTCATTCTGTTTACTGTTTTTCTGTTTGTTCTCGTTAACGTCCCTCCTGTGGGAACAGATGCTTGTGCTGCTTTTGTAGGTTGTTCCCAATTTCTTTTGAATTTCATTTTCTTCTTTTATTATGGTTCACTTGAAGTGTAGCTAAAATTATTCTCTTTTGTTGCGTGGCTCACTTTGGTAATGAGTTTGTTTTGCTGGGTAACACTGTTGACGTTCTTAATTTAATCTTGTAGTTGTGTCTTGTTTTGGCCATTGTGTGATAGCAGTGACTCAAGTCAAGCTGTGGTCTCTTCTCTCTCTCCTCAGGGGGTTGACAACAGTGGAGATGTTTACCGGGCCACCTACACCGCTTTCAGATGCTGCAGGGTCTCAGGCACTCTGGGAGCCCACGAGAAGATGCAGGTAGTCACTCGCACACAAGTACACTTGTCAGTATTATTTAGTGAAAGGTATTTTCAAGGAGCAGGATAAGAGTTTCTGCAGGTCTCACAGAATGCTTCATGGATGCAATAGCTTAAGTTCAGGTCTACCTGTCAAAACCATTTGCCTACCTACCAGTTGGCTCGCAGAAAACAATATTTTCCATCATTACTAGACTTACTCTAAAATAATACTGTATCCTTAAAAAAGAGGTGTAACAAGTGGTTTCAGAATTCCTGGGCCATAGTTGGTTCAAACTATATTTGGTTGTAAAACTGAAGTTTTTAAAATAGTAGCCAATAGCTAGTCGCCTTTAGTTGCTTTACTCTATTGAAGTGTTGTTGGTCCAGCCTATGTTGTAAAAATAATCTTCATCTTTACTATAACAATGACTTGTATTGCTCATATTTATTCATTTTTAGAGATTAATAGTAGAATAACACAAAATGTGGCAAATAATTTCATTGCCATTCTGCTTTAATAGTCAAGGATACTCAACATGTTAAAATTTAATCTATATAAAAATCTCTAATTATCATAATAGGTACTTATAGTATATTAGGTAATTTGCAGTTTTTATCATTTACTCACATTTTAGATCACATTATTTTTTCAGTTAGATTGCAGTGGAGATCAACAGTAACCTTTCTAACAACATTTTAACTTGATCACATCAGGATAAGCGCATGTGTAGCTGTTAACATCAGTGACGGCTGTGTTTCATTCAGGTGTGCCAGTAAGCCGTGCTTTTGAGACATAATAAACACGGCCCTGGACCTGGTACATCAAAATGGAACACAGCTATAATTACTACTGACAGGTCCAAAGGTGTATAGACCTTGAGTCACTAAGTGCTGTTCTTTTGGGAAGAAACATCAAACAACCTTTGCAAACACAGTAAATCCGGTCTTGTTTGTGATACACTGCAAGCCTGAAGAACCTTTACAGCATCTTGTCAAAATATTGAATAATTCATGCAAAACAGGTTTCTGTCTGGGACTAGTCAGTTGTACCCAGCCTTTACTGTGAACCACTGTGAAACATCTGCTGCTTTTCAACCTTTCTATACTTATACTATGTCCTTTCAATCTGTCACAGTTTTCAGTGGATGATTACAATTTAAAACATGATTTTCTTATACATTTAAATATTTGATTGTTTCATATGCTTAACTTAACCTACTAACCTCGCAGCAGTAAGACTATATTGAGTGATGAGGCAGTTAAAAAATGAGATTTTCCACCCAGAAGCCAGTCACTGTAAGAACATGTGTGAATATAACAAGCATTTATATGGTTAAATAAATCCTGATTGTGATTTCCTCTAATGTTTCTCTTGCTCTCACAGGTGCCTATTACCTTCCTGCCAAGGGACCGTGGGGACTATGCCCAGTTTTGGGACTTGGAGTGCCACCCTGTGTCTGAGCCCCAGCAGAAAACCAGAATTCGCTTTCAACTCTGTGGCACTGTGAGGACTTATTTATTAGTTTTGTGGCCCAGATGTCCTTTTTTTTTTTTTTTTTTTTTTTTTAACCATTTTTTACTTTAATAATGTTAGAGAATTTATTTTGCCAAACCTTAGTTACCGTCTGTACCTTTTTTTTCTTTTCTTTTTTTCTTTATTTTTCATTCAATTTACTTCCATCTATACTTTTTGTATTTTGTACTCACAACTCATCCGTGAATCCTTAGCTACTGCATAAATCACTTCTATTGAATGTTTTTATTTCACTCTTAAAACAGCATTAATATTACCACCGTGTTCTTATTTGCTCTCCTTAGCTGTGCTTCCTCTTTGCAACAGAGTAATGGACTTGATTGAAGCTGTGTTTTCATAATGACAACAAAGCAGAAAAATGTCCAGATCTACATTTATTTAACATTTTATTAGGACTTGCATGTGCTCAGCAATGATATTCATTGTCAAGTTAACACTCCCAAACCATGTGTACATGACTATTGTTCCCTGGGGAGTACACTTTGAATACATTAGCTTCCTTTAAAGCATTAGAGTGTGTCATTACCTTTTTTTTTATCAGCTTAAAAAAAATCTGCATGTATGGTAGCACCTTGACTATGGCTTTGTAGTGTTAGTGACAGAATTAACAAATGAGAAAAGTGGGTTGTGGGATGGTAAGGAGAGCCACCCTGCTGAGATTGGCCTGCGGGCTTCGCGTGTGTGCCGCTTTAATGTGAAGTGTTATGACAGACCCAGTTAACTTAAGAGCATACACACACAGCAAGTGGGAAGTCAAATAGATGGCTCTACATAAGTAGGTTAAGCGGTTATGATGGTAATGCTTTTGTTGTTGTTGCCATATACAGTATTTCTTAGATGCAGTATTAAAGCACAGTGCCCATTCTATCAAGAGATGCTAATCTGATGCTAATGTGTGATTTGTTTGTCAAAATGTCTGCATATGATGTTAACTTAAATGTGTCTCGGCACCAATAACATGAAGTCAAATGTGTTGTTCTGGATGTAATTAAAAGATGACAGCTGCTTCTCTCCAGTGCATTTCACTAGTCAACAGTCTTGAAGTGGTAAAGAGATGGATTATAGCAGCTAACTAGTCTAAGATCTTAATTTCTGTCTGTATGTGTCTATAGGGGATAAAGTCTGGACCAGTGGAAGGACCACAGGAAGGAGACTGCTCTCTGGTAAAAACAGAGGCCGCAGTTAAGACCAGGAAGAAAGCTGATGCCTCAGCAGGCAAAACCAGGTAACAATTACTTAGCTAAAATTAAACACGCTCATAACGCTGATCAGCATCTCCCTGTGGTAAAACCTAGAAGCCAGTGTAGGAGACATCATAATATCAATGAAGTGACCACTGCAGGTCATCTTGGGGAACGGTGCTCCTTATTTTGTGTAACATGATTCTCAGTTACACACACAAAGCATAAATGTCGCTATTTTAAACTGGCCGTCTTTAAGAGATCCAAAACTTAATTGACTATTGTAAGTTAAATGTACAGTAGGTTCTGTCTTAAGATAAATTGTCTAGTCTGTAAATCGTAGTTTTTTTATGATGGTTATGGTTCTTTAAACTGGCATGATTTGTAATTCTCAGCCAGGAGGAGGCTGTGCGGAGGGGTGTGTATTCTCCTCAGGATCTGTACACCTTCCCAGCCACACGGATGGGTGAGTCCAGCACTCTGAAGGTCAACATCCGCAACAACTCGTCTGACACGCATGAGGTGAGGCATGCCCTGTTCTCATGAAGACATACAGTGGGGATTTTTTTTGTGTGTGTTTCTTGCTTACTGCAGCAGAAACTTATATGCAAGAAGAGAAAAGTTAAGCTGTCAGCGTTAAACAAGGAACTATAGAGACTTTGAGGTTTCATTTATAATAAGATGGCAGAAAGTTATGTTTTCAAAACCTTAGATTTAAACTGTGTATATTGTGACTATACTGCTCATAGCAGATGCATGATGACTTAACTGACCTGTACTGAATGATAAATGTAATAACCTCTAACAACTGTCACTGTCTTTGCATGGATTTGATGTGTGGCTTTTCTAATTGACTTGCAGCTGAAATTTGTAAACCCTAGGGAGCCCTTCCATATCAAGCATTCCAAATATTCCCTGAGGTGAGTCAAACGGTCGTTATCCTCAACAGAAACTCAACATTTTACACTTCTTACCATCCAGTAGCAGTGTTACACCAAACAGGGGTTATCTTTATAATGTCTATTTCTGTTAGTGTTTGTGTAGTGTTAGTTTTTGTAGCCTGTTAAAGATAATTCTACTTTGATTTTAAAACATGCACTGTGATGTAACTCTGAGTCTGTGTAACATCACTTTTCCAAATGCCCACTATGAGAGGTCCTGTGAGATGTTGGGGCCTGCAGGATGATACTATTTTCAGTACACACTGGAGACCTGTGGGGTACTGATGCTCTGCCTTACTAAGGCCTTTGGGAGGGGTTGCCTGGCCACAGGTACCAGCTGTGCTGTGCTGTGCTCTGCTGATGTGGGACTGTGTTCAGAATGGGCACAACATGTGTTTGGTATTGAAATAAGACAAAAACAATACGACTGGTTTGGAAAAAAAGAAGACATACAGACATTTTGTTACTAAAGCATCATCAGACATACATTGTATGTCATGACATTTTTATCTCCAGTGTTGCCATGTGTTAACCTGAGGCACCAGGTGGTTTGTTACACAGAACCATCTGATACGTCGTCAGGCAGAAGGGCAGGCAATTTCAAAAACTACTCGGCAGTTGATTGGATCTAGCGGATCAGCGTCTTACCTTGCAAGGCAGCTGGATTCACAAGATCACGTGAGAATCTTCATAGGACGCTGAGTGGTTCAGACACTAATGCATAACTTGAAACCTGACTAGATGGATTCTCACGTGATCTTGTGAATCCAGCTGCCTCCCAAGGTAAGCCATGTGTTGCCACAACCTGAACCTGACCCAGCACTAGGTGTGTTGTGAGCACTGCTGTGTGTGGATTGGTGGTAGCCATGGGGTGACCTCAGCATGTTGTTGCTCCCTTCACGTACATACTGTTAGTTTCACCACATCCACACTCAACACAACATATCCACGCTGCTCCATTTAATGTCTAAACATTTTGTCGTAATGTTTTTGTGCACATGGATAAAAATGTAACATTTGTCTTTTTGAGTTTAGTGCTGTGATATTATTAATTATGTCATGATTCATATAGTGCAACCCTAAGGGGGATGTGAAAATGCATGTGTATGAGTGCTGCTGCACATGTCAATTATTCATGCTTTTAGCATTACAAATTGATATAATTGTCTATTCATTAAGTTTCGTTCTTCTCCCCCACCCATTAGATCACAGCACTATCTGAAGCTACCCGTCCAGTTCAAGCCCAGCACTGCAGGCAGACACGCTGGCTTGCTGCTCATCCAGTCAGAAACAAGTGGAAGTCTTGTTATTCAGCTGACCGGTGAGGCATTGCCTTGAATTCACCATCTACCATCCTCCGCCACCTCCTCATGCATGCTGGCCGGCTGGCTTTGGGTGGATGCTCTTCTCTGTACTATTCATCATGGGATGGATGAGAGTAACAGGAAAAAAGGAAAAAAAACTGCTAAGGGTCAAATAAAAGCAACACTGGACTTAAATCCTTCCTCGTCATCATATTTAGAGACGGTCCAACGATGTAGACGGATTAACTAAAGATGAGACTCTGCCCCATCTGCCTCTCTCCCTCCACGCTGGCTAAGGCACAGGTGTCCTCAGCTGGCCCATGAAAACTGATTGTGCCTGTTTGTTCCTGAAACTGAGTGATTTGGTCTGACTGGCTCACAATTAGTCTGCACCGCTCTGGCATTTCAGAGAGCTAAATGATTTTTGTCACTTGACTCTGGATCTGGTATTTGCCTTATCCCTGAGTCATATCACAAGGCAGCATTGTTGTTGCCATGGCCCCTGTCAGACAGGAGCAGTACCAGTTGGGATACGTTGGGGATTATTTTGAGTTGGTCACACAGGAATGCCTTTGTCTCTTGTTTGGTAACACGCCTGCAGGGATTTTTTTTTTTATTTTTTATTTTGGAAAAGCCACACAGTGTTGCTTTTCTTGCCATAATCGAAATAAAGTAGAATATAGTAGAAATCTGAAATGGGGGCCTGGACACAAACCTGGTGTGGTCATTTCTGTCATTAACTCATGATTCTAAGAAGACCACAGGAGATTGAAGGATTCTGTTTATCAGCAGTCACTTAGATGTAAATGCATATCTAGGTCTTTGTACATTTCAGAATATTTTCCTAATCTTCCCTGCTGGTGTGGTTTCTATGGAAATGGCTCCTCATCATGCACAGTGGCCTTTGTCAGCACCATGTGTTGACTTCCCAGCAACCTCCAAGACTCGTTCCAAACAGTCCAGATGTACTTAATTCAGCCATGATCAGGGCAGCTCACAGCAACATTAGGATGGTTAATGATTGTTATTACATGCTAAAAGAGTTTCCTCTGGTGGGGTTTTTGTTCGGCAGCTTGCCAGGCATGCTTAGTATGGTTACCATGGCAAAACCGTGTTAATCACTGTTCCAGTCACAGAAAATTAGCTCCCCATTTCCTCTTTTGGCTCTGGGGCACATGGCCAAAATTGCTCAGGGGCATTGGATTCACATCCATAATCAGTTTTGGAACTGGAATGGCATAGGGAAATGTATGTAAACTTGACTAAGGACGTATTGTGAACCTGTGAGATACCACACATTGTGACAACACTTTAGAAATGTAGAACACTAGTGTTGAGTGTTATTTTCCTGCTTTTGTAATGAATTTTAATATGAAGACAATATATTGTCACAGGTTGCCCACAACATGCAGTGACACGTTTTGATTTACAATTTGCACACACTTTAAATAGTATATTATGTAATATATTGTTGTATGTACACGTTTTAAATAAAGTTTTGTGATAAATAGCTTTGTTTTCTTCAATATATTCAAATCATATTGTTGTCAGAGGGGTAATGGTTCGGAAAAGATGATTTATGAAATAGATATGGCTGATGGGTATCTAGCAGTTTACTCCCTTCCCTGTTACCTACATAATGTAATATAGTCTGAAGTAAAATACATTTTAATGTGTGTTAATGTGAAGTATCTTAATACATCGTTCTGTTAATCTCTGACTATCAACACCAAACACTGACCTTATTAGGAACACTGTAGAAAATGTAAGTATCCACCAACAGATAAACTAAATATCTTTGAGGGTAATTTTGATGCCATGCAGCAATATTCTAGAAGAAGTGAGAATGACAAAGTACCTGCACTGTTTCCAATATGAAGTCAATCCACCATCAAGCATAACAATCTGGAGGCACATATGGCAGAGTGGTGTGAGCAGCATCCATCAGTCAGGATGCAAGTTCACACGCTGCCTTGTGTTCAGTAACATCAGCATTTGAACAAGCAAGAAGAAAATCATGGTTTTAAAATACCCTTAAAGGACAGGTTCACAATTTTTTGAAAGTCTATCTTGAAACAACAGTTAGGAGCCCAAATGAACATTGAAGCATGTTTTTCTTGCTGTAATGATTCATCCTGTTCATACTGACCATTAGAAGATCCCTTCGTAATGCACTTACAATGGAAGTGATGGAACACAATCCACAGTCCCTCTGTGTAAAAATGTATTTAAGTTTATCTGAAGCTAATATGAAGCTTCAGTCGTCCAAATGAGTCAAATCAAGTAGATATCTTTCAACGTTAGTCTTTTTAGTGCCAAAGTCCCTCTTTTTATTACTATACCTCCACTGCAGCTCAACAGGGAAACACTGTCTGAGGAAACACAAAGAGGGAATTTGATGCTAAAAAGACTGTAAATGTGGCAGATATCCACTTGATATGACTAACTCAGACTGCTGAAGTCTTGTACAATCTTTGCATCAATTTTTAAATACATTTTTGCACAAGATGACTGTGTGGACACACTGTGGATTTTGGTCCCCATCACTTACATTGAAAGCACATTTGAAGGAATTTTTTAATTAGCCAGTATGAACAGGAGGAATGATTACAGCGAGGAAAACCTATTTCACTGTTCATATGCGCACCTGACTTGTGTAAGACAGCGTTGAAAACTTGTGAACCTGTCCTTTAATTGAGGCACTGCTGCTGCTGTGCTTCAGATCCTGACCTGTGACCTGGGGAAACTATCACACTATGATCCCTGCAGACAGCAGGCTGCGGTACTGCCTGGGCCCTGCAGGTGTCGCCAAAGCTTCAGCAGCAGCGTGTCTGTCAGCAGCATGTACTGTACAGTGGGGCAGCTGGGCTTTATTTTGCTTCCCAGACTGGAAACCACTGTAGTGCAGTTGGACTTGACGTCTAGCAACACAACATCACAGACTTTACACACGCAGACTCGGCGACTTAGCGCGTTATCCGCTGCATTAACAGGTAGGAAGGCTGCCACATTTCTGTTATTTCTGTACACTGATTTATTTATTTTAATGCATAATGCTGTATCGTAGGCGGCTGCAGAAATGTTCTGGTTATGCTAGCTGGTGAGGCTAAACGCACGTCAGGCTGTCCGGTGTGGGCTCTGACTTTGGGCCAGACAGTGGAAGTTGCTGTGCAGAGTTGGGAGCTGCTTTCCAAGCTGCGCCAGACAGCACAGCTAAGCTAACGCGGCTAAGTTAGCAGCATGCAGGCTAGCCCTGGCTCCCATCCACCCGCCGGGGCCACAGCACCAGCACCGCTGCGTGTCTGTCCCTGCGGGGCAGCGCTGCCTGTGACCTCACCGTTAGCACGGAGCTTTATTACTCAGAGCAGAGAAACACAGAAGTATGTTTTTCTGTCTGGCTGTCTGGTGTGTCGTTAGCTGTCTGTATGATTTAATGAGCAGGCTAGCAGGGCAGCTAGATCAGAGATGTAATACCCCGAGCTGTCACTCAGATTTAGGGCAAGGGGCCACCCAACTTTTTTATGCAGATGAGACACGCGGTGCAGATGATGAGGCGGTGTCACCAAGATGCCTCGTCTGGGATGAGTCGGTACAGAGCAGTGTATAATGTTAAAGTCTGCAGGGTGGGGTGACAAGCACAGTGGGACAGTGAAACATCACCAGCATTCATCCATACATCCTCTCACCATCCTCACTTAAAAAGTGATAATCCCATAAAGCCCCACACCTCCCACACAACACGTCCCCCCCCCCCCCTCCCAATGCTCACACTGGGTACCTTGAACAGGAGGATGAATGCGGATTGAATTAAAAGTATCATTCATTCACTAGATGTACTGTCCCAAAACTGACCCTGTTTTGGTCAAGTCAAAGTTCTGATAAATTGAGCTGCAGTATCTAAATCAAGCTTGCACTGATTAACTTTTAACACAACAAACCGATTAGCATAATTTTCTTCAACACTTCTTCTGTTGCAAAGATTTGCAAATGTTGTCTCATCACCTCATCATCTTTAAACATTCCCCAAAAAACATAACACAACAAATACACAGTGTCAGTCAGAAGTTTGGACACATCTACTCATTCAAGGGTTTCTCTTAATTTCTACTGTTTTCTACATTGTAGAATAATACTGAAGACTTCTATGAAACAACATATATGGAATCATATAGTAAACAAACAAGTGCAGATATTGCAAATAGTGTGCAAAGCTGTCATCAAGGCAAACAGTGGCTACTTTGAGGAATCTAACATAGGAAAGATATCTTGGTTTGTTCACACTTTTTTTGCTTGCCACATCATTTCATATGTGTTATTCTATAGTTTTGATGTCTTCAGTTTTGTTCAACAATATAGAAAATAAAGAAAAACCCTTGAATGAGTAGGTCATTGTATATTATGACCACTATAAGTTATTGAGTCTTATAAAAACACTGATCTATATGTGACACTGCACAGTCTGTCAGCTCTACTCCAGCCCTCTGATCAGGTTTACATTCATTAGATTACTCAGCTCTGTTCTCTAGTTCTCTGTTTGAGCTGTATGGCGGACAAGATTTTTTTTTTCTTTGGGGGTCTGGTTGAGAGAATTCACGCATTTTCCTCTTTTGCCGGCTGTACATCAGCCCCCTTCCTATCTACCTTGCCTCTGTTTGTGCTGAATGTTTAAGTCGGAGACCTAGAGACGCAGGCGAGTTCATGGATCAATAGAATAGCGTAGGTGCTTTCATGCCTCTCTCTGTTACCTGTTTGTAGTACTGATGAGGGAGTGTTGAGGTAACATTGTTCAAGTTGGGTTCAATAAAAGGTTTTTCTTATACCAGTAGATGATGCGTGTACATGTTAAGCATGGAGACTACATGTTGCCAACATGTCAGGGTGTCACACCATTTAAGATGTAGAGGAATTAAAGTATTAAAGGATAATACTGCAAGTGCCAATCATCTATATGTTTTCCTATGCATTATTTCTGCTCATGTTTGGACAGGCAGGAAAGACTAACTGTCATTTATGTTAATACAGCATGAAAGACATTAGACTTTGAAGTGCCCTTCAACCTGTAATCTTTTACAGTAAACTCAAACCTTTATTATAATGGAACAGAGAATGATTTCTAATTATTTCATTAAGCTGAAGTCGAGTGCATTCATATACTGTAAATGTGCACTTTCATTTCAGTCCTTTCCTTTGTACCAGATAACTCTCAGATTTCTTTTGATTGGATGAGTGAAGTCAGGGAGCATGACACACTGTAAACAGGATGATGACACTTATGGTGATTACATCATGCTCTGCTCACTGCCAGTTATCTAACAACATGTCGCCTTCAGAGACTATAAATGTTATCCTTTAGTTTCTGGTAATTTTAGAGCCTTTGACTGCTTGGTTTCAAATCGTATGTTTTTCTTGATAACATTAAATATTGAAGACTAAAGAAGCGACTATCAGAGTTAAATATTGCTAAATTGTGATTGGTGCAAGTAGTATATGACATCATATTCCTCCAACCGAGCCCCGCCCACTTCAAACCATTGAGACTAGCACAGACGAAAAACACAAATACTTTATTATTTATTTCTCTCATGTGAAATAACCAAAACTGCCCTAACTTTGGCATTTGTGTTAATGTGGGAACCCTTTGTTTCTAATAAGAAGCTGATTGAGAAAATATGTTTTAGGGTTTTTAGGGCCTGAACAAACAAGTCCATGTCATATTCTACTATGTGAAAAGTTCATTTAAAGCCACCATATAAGAATACATACGAATAGTTAGAGAATAAGCTATTGAGACCGAAAGTCCTTTGAATGGATTTTTCTAAACTTAAAGGTACCCTGTGGAGATTTTGATCACTAGGGGCGCTACAGAGCAATGTTGAGGTTAGTTGGTACCTGTTTGATTGTGTCTGGTGCGCGAACACAAGGACCCACATGCAAAGAGATACACGTCCCTGCTGCCAGTTTATTGTTGTTTCATTGATTTTCAGTCGTGGTGGTGGTGCACCAGGAAAGGCAGAGAAGAAGAACACTTTAAAATAACAAACACTGATGTAAACAATGCAGGTTTTAAAATATTCAAATAAAACAACCTTAATGTTTTATGAGGAAAGAAATGTACTCGAGATGTCTGTTAGGTGTCAAGGATACACATGGTGAGTTTTGGCGAGTAACAGTAAATGTGAACAAAACTTTGTTTACAAGAAAACCAAAAACTGCAGGACGCCTTTAATGTTGGGAAGAAGTTGAGTTGTGGTTTCACTTCATAGATGTGAGCAGAGGTGTGAATTGTGTTGGAGCACTTGCTTGCCTTACAAACTTTATTGTCACATCTATGTCTAACAGAGCTGGGTTGAATATAGTTGAAAAGGTGTTTTTCTATAGCAACATGGTAAAGATATATACGAAACTCACATAGAAACAAGGTTAAGTTCAGTGCAATTAACTGTGTTCCACTGTTGTACATTACATCAGACCTTTCCAAGCATGGAAACTGAGAACTTAAAGTTTATGATTAGGCTCAAAATCATTCATTTGGACAACACAATTTTTCAGACTAGCGTGATTGCACAGAAAGCCCAATATTAAAGTCAAAAATATGTTTATTAGTCTTCTTCCTTGATTTGGATGTTTGATCTTCACTGCGTAGAATAATGTATGTGCAGCTTGTTGTCACCTTAAATTTGAGTTAGAGGGAAACTTTGCTTATTTTCAACCAACATTGTATCATTACAATGTAGGTAGAATATGCAAATGAACAATGTTTAACTTACTTCCATGTTGCCTGTACCCAGGCGGTGGACAATGGAGATCTGCTTTAGACTACAAACTAGATTTTTGCATTTTCTGTAGTGGTGCTTTCAAGGACGCTAAAATGTGGGTCTCTCAAAACACTCCCATCCCATGTTACGCCAGCAATAGTGAAAAGCAGACACAGAATATCATGCGACTAAATACTTTAAAATATCAGCATATTTGGAAGAAAACTAGTTTTATGATACATGGCCGAAGATTGCGCTGTCAACAGAGTCTGGAAGAGGAAGCGACCACTGGACCGGAGTGACAGCTAAGCTAAGCTAACACAAAAAACAACTCGCTTTACAATATAATGTCAAGCAGAGATGTGATGCCACTATTAAAACTTATGAGACCGAATATAGAGCTGTGGAATCAGACACAACAGAGTGTGGAGAAGAGGGCGACCACGCTGTAACAGCCGCTGTGTTACCTGTACTTGCGGCTACATCCAGCGGCACCTGTTCAGAACTCAGTAAGTTGATGCATGTAACGTAACTGACTTCAGCGCGCTGCTTTGTTTTATGATCCTTTGAAAACAGCTGCGATTTATCCAGACTCGATGAGGAAAAATGTTTTGTAAATGAAAATATGCCTCAGTAAAGAGATATTATACTGCTGCTCGCTAACCGTTAGTAGAGTGACAGTCTGATTGGTTGGGAGAGGCGCATTGCATTCTGGTTGTTGTAGGATTCTCCCTTAAGAGCGGTATGGGGAATCTACAAACTTTTTCTTAGTTTTCTATAGTCAAAGGGCACAAAATTCAAAAATAATTGCACATTTTTACTACATAGGTGACCTAGTTTTAAGAAATCATCATATTCACTGGGGTGAATTTCTCCTTTAAACACCGGCACATATCAGCATGATTTGTGACATCACAACTAGCTTTGAGCCAATTGGGGTCCAGTATACAACTTACACAAGAATTTTTAATAAGATAATATAGAACTTTTTGTAGAAAAATTGTTATCAGACACAAATTATTATTCAAAGTGTTTTCCAAGTGTCTTAGAACGTGTCTGGAGGGAGTCTTTAAATTAGCAGCGATCCATAATGTCTAGTTATTTGTGGCGATTTTGGTAAAGACAACACTTAAACTCAGCTCAAGGTCCTCTTATTCTGGAACTTTAAAATTGGTTTATTTCAAGTTAGTCTTAAAAGCATGAAGCATATATGTTGCAAATAACATAAAAACGACTTTGCAATTGAATATAAATGTAAACTGGATGGAGACAGACATCTCAGGCTCTGCTGTCTCTTGTTTCATTCAACCTTTACTTAAACCAGAGGGCAAACTTTCCCTTTTATTAAAGTCAGGGCTGTGAGTCTATTAATATAAGTGAATAAAAAACATAAAGTCATGAAATAATAACTAAGTGTGAAAGTTGAGGAGAAAGTCAGCGAGCCAGACTGTGTGTATTATTAGCTACAGGGATGTCTGCGTGTCTGCTTCTCACTGCTCACTGTACAACTGCTAGACAGAGCCAGACGTCTGTGTCCATCTGTCTGTTTGTATTTCTGTCCGTCTCTTTGTTCTTACCAGTGTGTATATGTGTGTGTGTGTGTGTGTGTGTGTGTGTGTGTGTGTGTGTGTGTTCGCCCTTTGCCAATTAGCGGCTTCTCACCTCCCGAGGCGAGAGGCTGAGTGTGTGTTAGACAGAGGAGGGAGACTTGACGGGGCTTGTCTGCCGCTGACGGCTCAGCCTTAACCTGAACTCTCCCTCTCTCTCCCTCTCCCTCTCTCTCTCTCTCACACACACATACACACACACACACACCAGTCTGAGCACTGAACTCCAGCTCAAACACACACACACACATAAACAGGACCTGAGCTCCAGCCAGTTGTTGATAATACAGCCTTGTCTGTCTCCGAGCCCATGTGACACGCCAAAATGTGACAGTATTGTGTTGGTGGAGCGAAGGCGCGAGACGGGCAAAGACGAGTGCCAGCCTGCACCAGAGTGTGTCTTTGTCTGACTTGTGCTCTTGGGGAGTGTGTGTGTCTTTGTATGTACAGATACACTGTACGTTTTGTCTGTTGTAATGTGTGTGCGTGTGTGTGTTTGCGGCCTCATAAAGTGGAAATAATGTCAAAAATGAGGAAACAGATGCAGACTGAGGAGCTGCAGTGGTAGCCTGGTGTGTACAGAAGAAATACAATGCATCTTGTTGCTGGGAAATGTTTCCTTTGTGTAATAATTCAAAATTGATTTTTCATGCTGCTGTATAATTAATCAAGAAAAGTTCATTATATTTATGCTACAGGCTCATTTTCGTGAGTCTAATCTGCTCTACAACAACTTGAGAAAGTTTTTGGGAAAACAGCTTGATGCCACAATTTCTCTTAAGTCATTTGGCAACCCATTAAAAAAAAAAAAAGCTATGTTCGAGAGGCAGCACATCCTTTCAAAAGCACTACAAGCAAGATTTCCCCATTCTGGCCGAAAAGAAAGGAGAAACATTTTGGCATCTCTGTTCCAGTTTCAGTATTTTTAAACACATCTTCTTGGCCAGAACCAATCATGCCACTGAGTTCTGACTGAATAAACCCAAAAAAAAATTCTTATGCGCTACTTCAAATGTGAGATCAAAGTGCTGCATGAAACCCTCTGAGAAAAGCTGTGGTTTTATTTTTAACCCCGGTTGGCACACCATGACATGTTGATCAAAGAACTTATTTGCCAAAACATGGTATTCTTCTGTGCCACCCTGCAGAAATCACAGTGTTGAAGGTGCGTATCGTGTGAGAAAGTTAATCTCAGTCGTTGACTGAACACAGAGAAGCCTTTCAGAGATATTTTGGTTCAGGACAGCAGCGATCCTGTTTATCTCTGTTGGAGATTTCATGGGTTCTGCAAATTGTTTGCTTGATTAAAGCATATTTATATAGCTTAGGTGCCCTTTTTTTCCCTTTATAGATATTGAAGAGTGGATCCATCATCAGTCATACTGCCTAAACCCTTCTAAACTTAGAAACAGTAGGACTACAAGAAGACCAGAATTCACCTGAATTTTGGTGAATAATAAGAAAAGATATTCTCAATATTATGTAACATAGAAACACGAGACTCTCCCCAATACTATAACAGCACTATAGTTTTATTTTATGGATGCCAGTTTTAATTATTTGAGCTCACATTTTGTCTATCATTTGGTGTTAGCACATGGCTCTAAATACTACAATACCCATGAGCCTCAGCTGCAGTTACTATGGAGAAGAAGCCAGTTGGAGCCAGCAGAACAGTTGCAAATTTGAAGCTTTAACCAACAATCTGAAAATACATTGACTGAAAATCACTTTTCTCAACATGGTAATCTTGGTTATCAAGGTGAGTAACAGCATCTTAAGCTCTGTGTGTTTAGATGATTCTCTGGCACTTCTGCTCTTTCTGCTACGATATCTATGTTCCTCTCTGTCACACATGATATCTCAGTTACTGCAGCTCAGGGTTGATGAACATTTTACCATCTTCAGCACTACACTGACTGGCCTTTAGGGGATGCTACGTTGTTCTGACATCAATCATGTGCAGTGTCTCAGATACCGACTACTGGATTTCAACAGACGCTGGTAAACGATACATCTGATTTTGTTCTGGCGCTTTTCACATTACTGACTCAGACAGATGCTGCAGTTACAGGTTGAAAGGAGGTGACACATTTGGTAATATTTGGTCGGGGATGTGTCATTCACGGAGGCGGACGCATTTGCTTTTGCTTTGCCATCTCTGTGACGGTTATTGTGCATAAAAACGGTTGTTTTTTCCAGTCGGAGTCGTTCTTCTCTCCTCATTTATCTTGCTTTTTGCGTCGTTGGGAACCCACTTGCCAGATCTCACAGCCCTCAAGCTTTAGAGGAGAGGAAATGGCCAACATTTGGCCACAATGGCTCCACAGTTCCCACATTGATCAGGAACAGTCCAGAAACTGCAGTATGAAGTTGTTGATGAAGTTGTTAAGAAGCCCTAGAAACAACAAAAAAGTGCTGGAGACAGCAATTTGATATTGTTTTACTCTTTAAGTGAGTTTCACAGAAGACATTCAAACAGTTTTGTTGAACAGTGCATTCACTTACTGCCAGAGTGCTTTTAATACAGTTCGTCCTTGTTTGCATAGCTTCATTTAACCACAAAGCCTAAGTAGCAATTTAATAATTCAGTAAGTCCCTGCATAGGAGAAAAGACTGGAGTAACACACACACACACACACACACACACACGTTTCACATCGATGCTGTTACTTTAAAAAAACCTCCACTTCTGAGGTTTTTCCATTTTATTCAAATGAAATATTTACATGCTCTTTTATGCGTTGCATCTCTCTGAACTGCACACTATGAATCTCATTGGAAACTTTAAAAAAAAAAAATTCAACAATAACATGTTGGTCAGTGGGGAAAACGAGCCAGCATTGTCCTCAATTAATGAATAGATATTTTCATCTGACAACAGAGATGTTCCCCAGTAGCTTGATGAGAGGAGATACAGCAGGGTGTGTGTGTGTGTGTGTGTGTGTGTGTGTGTGTGTGTGTGTGTGTGAGAGAGAGAGGTGAACGTATGCTTCCTGAGAAACGCTGTACCGGCTGCTGCTCTGCTCTTGTGTGGTGATTCAATAGACTGGCTACAGAGGCTGTTCAACATGAGCCACAAAGATTTAACACACACTACACACACACACACACACACACACACTCCTGATTGTGTGTGCATGTGTGTGTGTGTGTACATACTGCACACTTATCCATTCATCTGTAAGAGAGTTTGCTTATCTGAGAGTGTGTACAACTGGGTATTATACAGCTGCGGAGTGTGTGTATGTTCATATCTTCATCCGTACTTCCTCCTGTGTCAGTAGCGTGTGTGTGTGTGTGTACTTGAAATAGCTCGGGTGTTAGCGCTCTTGTTCTCATGGTGCTAGTCTGAGATGTCCTGAGCCCGCCTTTGTTTGAGCAGCGTGTCGAGCAGACCTCTTGCTAAAGGCGGAGATGTTAGCTGGCTGTGGTCTCTGCATTATTGATGCAGACTGTGACTGGACTGTGCAGGCCATAAGCTACAGCTTCAGAAATCAGAAGGTGGAGTGAACTCCGGCTGAACTCGCAGGGATTTTAGCAGGAGACAGCAGGAGACGCGGGCCTCTCTGGCCTCAGCCTTACACGGCGGTCTCTCCGACCTGGAGCTGAGAGACGACCTGATTCTGGTGACATGACAGGTTTACCAGTGCATTTTAATGATCCGGGGTCCCACGGCGAGACTTAGATGATTCAATTTGGCTCATGAGCCGGAAAAGTTTAAGACAGTCTGCCTTAGATAGGCGCTGAGCGGCGCTTGGGTTTTTCAGTGGATACAAGGACTGTATTAAAAGATTTATCACTAATGAATTCTGGAAAGGGAAATGAGTCACACATGAAATGAGTTAACTTAGACCTACGGGAACAGTTTTTCTCAATGAAAGCGACACAGCAGAACAGTAATGAATGCAAACTAATCATGTTATCTGTACAGCGGCGTCATGCATACAGTGTTTTCGAGGGGGCACAGTTTCACAGTCCGATGCATGTGATAATGTTCTCACAAGTTGTCACTGCTAATCATTTGTTTCGGCTGCTGTGTTTTACAGCTGTCACCTTTTTATTAGGAAATTTGAACGTTGGGGGAAAAAAATGCAATGTTTGAAAATTCAGATCAGTGTGAGCTGTTGTATTGACTTATCGGTAAACTAAGCCTGCGGCCACAAAGTTGATACAGAGTGAACTTTTGGAGAAACGCAACCCGACGTCGCGCTGCAGTGGCCGATCACAGCCAGCAGTCAGACTGATCAGAGCTGTAAGACTCTGCTGTGAGGGAGGACAAAGACGTTACTAGGAGGAGGGGAGGACATTTCTCATCATTTGATAATGTTAAAAGTAAAGTTAGACTTTGCTGTCGGTTTCCTGACTCATTTTAAAAAAGAGAAATCAGATCAATACAACATTTTTTCTGATTGTTTCACAGTATTTACATTCTAGAGCACAAACACGCCCACACATCTCTGCTTAACCCTGCGGCGATGCACCGCACCCCCTGATCTGATCTGAATACGCTCTTAATGAGAAACTTGTGACCTCCCCTGCTGGCCTACAATAGACCGAATGTCAATGTCAAAGTTTGTGCATCCAGTCTGCCAGAGCTGCAACAGAGTTTCATCCGTCAGCCTGTTTCTCTCTTTTGACTTGATGTGCTTCATCGTTGAGAAGCTGCTCTCGCAGATGTAAGTGCTCCCAAACATGCTGACCATTGAGAGTGCAAATTCCCTGAGGAGTGGAAAATGGGACTCGGGGAAGTAGTCTCCAAAATGAAACTCCCCTCTCATTGCGCTTTTCTTGAAAAGAGGGGTCTCACTGTAGATTGCACAGTTCAGGCTGCAACTCTGGGGGTTGCTCACTGACAGCAGCAGAGAGGGGAGCAGTGAATAACGCATTTCGTGGCTGCATGGTGTAGAAATCTTGAAAGCGGTCCTTGAACTGCTGCTGCTGCTGCAGTGTTTCTATGTCGGCTCTGTACTTGAGAAATGTTTTCTTGCGTTTGGGGACATCTTTGCGCATCTCTTCACAGTGTGCCAAATATGGACGGTCGATGAAAAGCCTTCTTTGAACAGGACTAGTTTACACTGAAATGGGTTCATGTGTGCATAGAGATCCGACACAGTTTGGTCTCCTCCCTGCAACTGCATAATCAGGAGATTAAGGTGCGAGGTAATATCCACAAGGATGTCGCAGAGAAAATCTGTATCCATGAGTCTATTGTCGTAAGCACTTGTATCACATTGAACGCTGGGATTTCAGTACGCAGTGCAAAAAACCTGTTCAAGCTCTGATCTCTGTGTGCACCTGTAAATCACCATAAACTGTGCTCTCTTTATCCAAAAACGATCCAAACTTCTTATGATTAAGAGACCTGTTCACCCCTTGAATGAGATTGGTATCCTTGGTAACCAAATCCATGACAGGGCTGAAGTTCATCGTCTTGGCTCATCCAACACAAGACATGATTTTGAATGTCAAAAATTTTTCGCATCACTGTGCGTCGGAACAGAGAGACCTCTTCAAAGTTCTTGACATGTTATCATTTGTACAAGCTTTATCCATCTCTACTGCACATCACTTCATTGTTTCACCATCTGAAAAGGCTCCTTTGCTTTATCAAGCTCAAGGGAAACAGCAAAAGACGCCTTGAGAGAGAACTCCTGTGTAGTCATGGCTTTGGTAAGAAGGTCAGCGATGATAGCGGTGAATGATATCAAACAGGTCAACTTAAAGTTCTCTACACCAGTGTTAATTTTGCACCTCTCCTCAAAAATTTCAGTATGCTATCATAGGAGACAAAGGAAACCAGCAAATACTAACAATTAAGAAGCAGAAACAAGTGAATTTGTGGCATTTTTGCTTGATAAATTACTTAAAACAAGCTTTACATTTTCTATATATTTCTATATTTCTGACATTTAAATGAAAAAGAAAAGTCAATAATGAAAAAATGTCATTGTCAAATGTCAGTGGTCAGGAACAGCTGCTCTAAGACCCACTTTACCTGATGTCATGGAACTGTTTACTCCATTTGGTGACACATTTCTTTATTTATCATCATCTGCTCTGTGTGACTTGTTTCAGGTGCTTTGTACGGCTGTTTCCTGCAGAGAAAAAAGCTTTTTTGGCTGAACTTTTCCAGAACTTTTTGTTCCACCATAAAATAGTCAGCAAACTTGCTGCTTTTAAGGGGGAAGTAAAAGAGGTGATTTGGTTGTTCATGAATGATTGCCAGCCATTACCATACCTATTATTATAATGTATTCCTCCTAATCCCATCCTGTTTCTAACTGCGCTGCAGGATCACTGCACAACTCCGGCCCCAAAACCAGTTGGCATGCCTTGTGTGTTCACTGTGTGCTTCTGACTGTGCTTTATACAAGACTGTGGATCATTTAAGTATTCATTCATTTATTATTCATATGCGAGTTCTTGAATAGTGATTAACACAGACTGAGTCTTTAACTTTGTCTTAAAAATTTTGCACTTTCTTGGTACATTATTTTTCCAGTCAGAATTCAGCCATTATACAAATCTCTACTCTCTGAAGACGTGTTTTTCTAATTTGATTTGAGCTCTTATATTTATTTAATTCTAGTTGGCATTAAGAAGTTCTTTGACTTCAAGAAACTTGCGGAAACTCTGAAGGTGGTACTGCTGATTCCACATAAACGCAAATCAGCAGATGACGTCACCTTGCCCTCAGGACAAGAGCAACGTTTTTAAATCAGGAAAAAAAAAACTGCTGGTTGGCATGCAGTAATGAACCCCACACTCCTGTTTTAATATTGGATATAATATTAGAAAAAAGCCCTAAAGGTACCAAAGAGGATTGGACATCATTTTGCATCATCCGCTTATTTGTAGCAATACAGAAAAGGTGAGCGTGATGTTAATGCTGCTTTGCTCATCCCAACCACTGTGTTAACTTCTCATAAGACTGGTTGGATACCAACGGACGTGTCCTTGCATCTGCTGTGGTGAGGCTGCTGCCGTTTTCACAGCAAATCATTTGAATTTGTCTCCTGCCAGTCACTGTCTGGTAAGTGATGGCTGCCTCTGGTTTCCTGTTGTTTGTGCGTTTGTGTCTTACTGAAAAGCAGGAAAATAATACTTGGTAAATTTTGGCTGTTGTCCCCTACCAGCTACTTTGGCAGATAATTATCCACCTTCCACAAGATAATTTCTACTCTAAAAAAAAAATCACATTTGGTTGGTAAAATCTTAAACATGCCTGGGAATTTTTCCCACTGTAGGCACTGAACAGAACAGTTAGCTAAGACCACAACTGGTAGGGATTTCCTTTGTCATTGTTGTTGCCCCTCTTTATGCCTCCATGCACTTTTTGTGCCACGATTGTTGCATTATTTCGGTACATCCATACGTATGTGTACAATAGTGTTCAGAATCATCATACAGTGTGCACTAGGGATGTGCAGAGAGCCCACTATTTGTATTTGTATCTGTATTTGTTGAGGCAGCAAAATTATTTGTATTTGTATTTGTATTCGAATAAAAGTGGAAAGAGGCTTAAAAATCCTGTTTTTGCTTTTATTACATTTTTAATTTTGGAAAATTAAAGTGTTACAATAAGTCTTTATGAATAAACTACCTTACAAAGGAGGTCCCAGATCATAGACGACTGTGCTGACTACTGAGCTAAAACTTTACTCTTCACCTCATTGCAGACAGACCTCTAACTAACAAATATTTTTAAAAATATTTGTATGAAACAAATATTTGTAAAAAAAAACCCACTATTTGTGCTTTGCGGAATAATGTATTTGTATTCGGGCACACCCCTAGTGTGCACCTCATAAAATCACCATTACTGTATGTTACCTTACCCTCCATAACCAGCACCACTTCTTACACACCAACCTTCTCCACCACTATACGCCGTCCCGCAACCTCCGTACTTCTGGCGCCAACCTCCTGTCCCCACCATCCAGGATGGAGCACTGCACCTCAGGTGACAGAGCCTTCTCCATACTGGTCCAGTCTGGCTATGTTTAATACGTCTCTTAAACCCACTTCTTCAAAACTGCATTAAATGTGTGACTTACTGTCCTTCTCTACGTTATATATCAGCACTTTTATTGGATTCCAGTTTTTTAGTTTTTTCTACTTTATCTAAATTGTCATGAAGTGTCTAAGAGCCTAAAAAAGTCATAATACTAGAACATTACCTTTTGAAATGTCAAGGCCCATGTGTTCTTTATTATACTCTTGCAAGTTGCAATTTCTGAGTGCTCATTCTTACATTGTCCTCCCACACGGGTGTTTTCACTCTGCCTGATTAGACCTCTTCTGAGGACCGTGCAGACGTGTCCACACTGCCCTCACTTTTCTGTCATCTCTGTTGCTGTTTGATTGGTGTAACTTACCCCTGTATCATTATCACTAACACACCCTTATCAATCTTATAAGTATATGGACATCTATGACATCACATAATTCCCATCACAGCTCCACCCTACTTCAACTTGAGCAGAGGTCTAATCAGCCATAACTAACACCTTTGTAGATGTGCAGGGCTTTTAAGATTTGTTAAGTGAGGAGAGATTCGCTGTGTGTGCTGTTGTCTATATTTCAAGTAAAAGAGACTGAAAAAAATGTTTTCACAGGAGGTTTCAGATGTTTCTGTGAACATGTAGGCTGTGTTTATGCAAGTAAAACCAAGAGATAAAAGTACAGACTTCAAAATGTGAGCTGTTTTTCATTACCCTGGAAGGTCTGCTCAATCTACAATTACAACCAACAGATTAGGTACTCATTTTAAAGGTTGCCTCAAGTTTTTTCTGAAAATTAAGTTGGCCAAGACTAGGAGTTTGTCCTCGACATGTCTGACTGGTGAGTAAATTGTCAGTAATATCTTTTCAATCACTTCTCAAAACTTAATAAAAACAGTATTTAAAAATGTTTGCTGTATTACTGTTTGGTGTTTTATTCCATTTTAGTTCTTTGCAATTTTTTAATTGGCTGATTTTATTTACATCATTGCAGTAACCATGTCAAGCACATCGTAACTTCATCATCATCATCATCATCATAACTGATAGGAAACTTGACACAATTATTAAATGAATGAATTTTTAAAAAGTTTATTAAGAATAAATATAAGAATAAAATTCTATAAATGTTTGACCCTATCAAAACATTTGTTTGACTAAAGCTCTTGATACCTGTTGCTAATGAAAACACATTCAGTATATGAGCTTTGCAGTCACATGATGAGTATCATAAGGAGTCATTAGAGTCATAAGGAGCATAGAATTCAAAAATCATGAAATATCTATATTTTTCTAAATTTCAAATGCCATCTAGGTGCAGTGGTGCCATTGTCCTAACCCAACGCTGAACTGAGCGGTCACAGTACGTTTCCATCAGCTTATTTTAAATCACAGGCTAATTCCACCAGAGAATAATTGAATAAATTGAATTAATATATAATGACTTTATATAATGAGTAAATGAAGTATATTTTTGTCAAAAGACTTGAACCGTGAAATTAAATTGAGACTAAAAAAATGGCATGAAAAATAGCAGTGCCAGTGGTTGATTCCATTTCTCTCAGGATTCAGGTTGTTCTGGAGGCAAAAATATCCTACCTGTTACCAGGAAGGGGTACTAAATGAAGAGTGTGTGTGTGTGTGTTTTTTGTCTGCTAGTGCTGCGTAATGAGTCAGCTGCTGTGGGTTAGTGTAGGCTGATGTGTAGGATTGTGTGTGTTAATGTGAGATAATATGGGCTGCAGTGGGCTGGTGGAGGCAGGTGGAGGTTAGTTAGGGTTGCTGGTGAGTGTGTGTGTGTGTGTGTGTGTTAATGTGTGTGTTTTGGTGTGGAGGAAGGATAGTCTCAGAGTCACTGCCAAGACCTTCAAGGAAGTTTATCTGGCTCTGAATCCACAGCTTTAATTGCTGGGAGTCATTGTGAATACCAAGGGACAGCACTAACTCACTCCCTTTCTTCTAGTCTCTCTCCGTCTCTCTCTCCCTCCTTCTTTTCATGTCCCTTTTTTTCTCTCTAGCCATATCAAAGAGTTTGGGTGTGTTTACATCCTTAACGTGGTGGTTGCAGGTGGGTGGTGCAGCGAGCAGCACTCTGAAGTCATTATGACGGTGGATTGGAGGAGATTCACATTTCCAGACAGTCCTTTGTGTGGTTGGATCAACTGTTCTTTTCTGCATCAGCTGTCCACTCATTTAAATACTTAAAGTGGTAGACTTCCTGTGTGTAGTGCTCTCTTCAATGTAAGACACAAGGTTTTGTGAGTCAGTGTATTGAACTTGAACACTTACACTTCTTGTGTGTGCTTGTTGAGTTTGAACTAACTGCTGTACAGTAACCATGGACTCAGTTTTACTGTATGTCTTTGAAGTGCAACTGTTAAGGAAAAGAAACAAAATAACCAAGTGAGTTATAATGTCCTGGCTTAGTAGCTATAATTAATACTTTGATTTTAACAGTGGGTCAAAGAACTATAGTGTGAAAGGGGTCACCACCAGTAGTGTTGAATTCAGATAATAATCACCAGACTGCAGTCTCCTTCAGCTCTGCAGAGTGTTTTAGCATCTTTCAGCTCATTGTTTTGGTTTTACAGCGTTATTCTCTTAGTCTCTCTTTTCCACAAGTGAAAAAACTCTAAAAACCTACTGTAGCAAACAGAGCAAGCAGCAAGGTAGCGACTAGCTGGTGAACTTAGTGTAGCATTTATCAGCTATAAAGCCAGATATTTCCCTCAGGAGTAGGTGGGAATAAAAATAAAGCTGAAAGGAGAATGAATAATGGACTGACATTCGTCAGGTGGCAAGAAACAGAATGAAAGCAGAGAAACAGCTTGCCTTCCTCTGTCCAGTCTTCAAAAATACACCTACCAACCCCCGAAATCTTTCTTATTCACACAATGTCCCAGATTTGTTTAACTTGTACAGAAATGTAAAAATGACACTTGGTTTTAGGAGGAGTCATGTGTTGGAGCTATTTCTTGATCAGCAACACTTTATCCATCCTCCCAGCACTTGTGTGCAGTGTCTCCGGTGATTGCGTGATTGCGTGATAGATTTCAGTTTTGGTTTTCGGTCTGTGCACAGGCATGTTGGCATCAAACATGGCAACCTCACTGTGAGACTCATAATGAGTCTCATTGAAGCTGCGCCAGTCTCTGCAACTAGCTGTTTTTATCCTAGCAATAGTCCCAGCATGTAACATCCCAAAAAACACAAATTGTCATCTTTACCTTTCTGTTTGTGAACAGATTAAACATACACCTACACATATATACATACATATACACCTAATAAGTATTCTTTAGAGGTGGAAGAGTCTCTCCGGACCTCTACAACCTACAAGGCAAGGGTTAACAGGGGCCAGGCTAACACTGCCATTATGTTGTTCAAGTTTGAATGGAAGTTCTCCTCCTCCAGCTGTGACTCAATGTGTTGTAGCTTAGACCTGAAAATAATGGCACAAAGTTACTACAGCACTGGGGAAACATCTATTATTCAGCAAGAATCTTATCACCTCTGCATTGTGTGTGTGTGTGTGTGTGTGTGTGTGTGTGTGTGTGTGTGTGTGTGTGTGTGTGTGTGCGTGCGTGCGCGTGCGTGCGTGCGTGCGTGCGTGTGTGTGTGTGTGTTGCCACTGGTTTGTGCAGAGGACTGCAGTCTTGTCTTGCCAACTGTTCTGGAGTTGGCACCTGGTCAAGTGTGACAGTACTTTCTGGGGCGTCTAGTCGAACACCGCGCACACGCACACACACACACACACACGCACACACATTTAGACACATGAGGTGATGGAAATGCCATAAATCTGTCAGTGAGGCTGAAATGAGCTTAGTGCCACCAGGGGGGTGTGTGCTCTTCAGCGACGTGTGCACTATAAAATCCCATGGACTATAAAAGCCGATCTGTCGCATGGAACGCACTCTGTGTGTGTACGTCTCTGTCTCCACATACAACACGTCCTGGAAAAATCCCTAACACACACACCATCTGACTCTGTCTTTGTTTTGCACTTTCTTTTTTTTTTTCCATCTTATCTTTCTATTTTGCTCTCAGTATGTTTCTCTGTGTCTCCGTAGCTGGGTTTCCAGCATTATTATGTAAATCATGATATATCAAATTGTAACAGCTGATAGAAAATGGCAAACTTCCTCAAAGTTTTTATGCCTGCTTGAGTCAGAAAAGTTTTTGCTGATAAAGGAATCATGATAAACAGCAGCGTAGTCAAACTTGTTAAATAAAGATGTAGCTTACATTGGATTTTCAGAAGTTTTAATAACACTTCCAGTTATTTGCAGTTTGCATATATTAAAATGTTGTGTTTGTCCACCATGACAATCAGAAAAGTCAGATGTGCTATGGTACCTGTATAGTCAAGCTGCTGTGGAGCCATTATTTGATGCATATTGTTAGATATGTTTAGTCGCTTCATCCCAGCAGATGGAAGCTAATTCACATTTCCCCTCCACAGTGTCAGGATTTGGATCTGTTTGTCCGTCCATCTGTCGCACATCACATGCACAAATTTGAGGGAAAAGCTCATCCAAAGCTACATCGTTAACTACATGACAGTAACGTGAGGTAACATGCTGCTGTTGAAGAAAAGATGACCGTGCCAATGATTTAATTGCATAACCGACGTTTCGACCACTTCTTAAGGCAAGTTCCAGGTAACGTACTGCTGCCATTGCCCTTGACCAGACACCAGACTGTGGACTGGGAAGATAAACTGTTAGTATGCTTTCTTTATATCTGTTGCTCATTTCATCATCTCTTCCCTGTCTTTGACAGTCCCTCCATAGCAAATCATGGCCGCTTGCCTCATGATTAGGTCCGACTGTCAACCGTAAATCTTGAAGTGTAATATGTAAAGCTTTGTTTACCCCCACAGGCCTGCCGCAGTTTGCTTTACAAATGAAGGGGAGAGAAGCAGTGGGGGAGAACGTGTGCACGGTGAAAATTTGAACTTGTGGAAGTTCATCATAGCCTGGTATGAAATATCACTTACACTGAGAAGATGGAGAGAAGGACTGTGAGAGAGGTGAAGCTAGAGAGTAGATCAAGGGTTAAAAAAAGGAGGTTTCAGATTGTTGAGATAGATCTATTGAGCTATTGTATGCATATAAAAATTCATGCCATTTTAAAAAGGAAAGGCAGTTGAAACATTTGAATATTTTTAAATGTACTTTATTGTAGAAATTAAAATATTAAAGCAGTGACACATTATATTTGGAGACATAAACAAGACAGATAATGAAAGGGATGGTGGAGGTATATTTGTTGGTGTGTACATCAGCAGTGGCAGTGATGCAGAGCAGGGAAGTGGCAGTCTTCCTGTCTCACACTGTGTGTGACGTGAGCAGATCATAAGACCTGCAGTCTGGTCACCTGGCAGTAACCTCCCTTTATCAGTCTGTTTGTCTACCTGCCTCCAAAGCTCCCCATCTAGTCTAGCTGTCTGCATGTCCATCTGTCCCTCTGACTCACCAGGTGCTTCTGTCTGCTTGTTTACCCAGCTTGTCTCTTCTCTCTCTGTTAGCTGCCTGCCCTCCTGCCTGTATGTCGGGTTTTCACGAGCATAATGTTCTTGTGTCTGGCATGGTCTTTCATTTGTACTGCCTGTCAATCATTTCATCTTGAACATCAGATTCAGTCTCGCAGTACGCCCAGAGGAGATCTGGGCTTTGGCTTTGCTACTGCTGGATGTGATTGCTGTTGTTGTGCTGAAAGCTAAATCTTGGCCATGTGCACTCCAGCACAAGGATCTCTGTGTATTTGGCTCCGCTCTGGCCGGTCTGCCAGTCTCTAGCGTGACGCCGCCATGCTTCATTGTACAGATTGTAGCAGCCAGGTGATGTATCTGTGTTTTCTACATTGTGCTGAACATTCAGTGCAAGACTTCCTCTAAATCAACACTCACATAGAGTAGAAAATTGCTTCTACGATGCCCTCTTTGGGCTGAAACTCCTCAGCATGTTGCAATCTGGCCACACCCCAGTCAGTGATGTTGACATGATTAACCTTCTAACTGCTGTCTGGCAAACTCCTGCTGGGTTTCTGGCCAGTTCTCTCGTCGCTGCAGAGGAACTCTTCAGTTCTCTCACACTGGCCGTTGGATTCTTGGTCACCTGCCTGACCAAAGCCCTTCTTGCCCTGTCAGTTTCAGTTTGTTTAACACAAATACCTAACCCTCATAATTTGAGAAGGTTTGTAACCTGGCCGCCATGTTGAAAATGGATGCAGGGAGCAGTGAGGGGACTCACATGCACTAGCATGCATGCACGGCCGGACCAGCTATCAAAACAAAGAACAGGGAGGCTGGGACCACAACACTCAGAGGGAGTATGACTTCATTGTCTGTTCAGGTAGCCATTACTCTACTATATCTTTACATAGCAAATAATTGTTTGCTGACAGCCATTGTGGCTGAATGTTGTATATTGCACCTTTAAAGTCAGTGGCTTGTTTTCGCTGTCATTATACACAGAACAGGATAACAACATGACAGGCTACAATTTTTTTCAAATGTGGTCATAGGTTATGTAAGTTGAAATTTTACTGTGATGGAAATTGGGAGAAGGGTGCTCTCGACTCCCATCCTGAATGCTTGACTACTCCTGAGCCAGAGCAGACTCTTGTACTGCAATCTCTACCGCCATCAGGTGTGATCAACACCAAGGCCAACAACGCTGCCAGGAGCCACACATGAGAGACGCTCGGCAGTATAGTAGGATTTAATCACACGGGCGCACACTTTTTTATTTCTTTGAACAATAAAACACATTCCAGTCCAGGCCTGTCTGAGCCTCTCCAATGTAGATCATGTAGATCTCTTTCTGATGCAAACCAGAACACAGATAAGGTCAACTCAGTTTGGTGTAGATCAGACCATACCATCTCATGCCATTCTCAGCCATGCCAGTTTGTGCGTGTGCATGCTCCAGCAGCATATGGCGGCAACATGCTGTCAGGGGAGCTTGTCTCCTGGCCTGGCCTCCCCAGCCCTGGGACAGATGGCGGCTCACTGGGCCCTGAAGAGCAACTGTGCTGCTGAAGATACTCGGTCGGCTCTGTCCCCTTACCTTGGCTCTTCCTTGCTGCCTGGTGGCCTCTTTTCCTGCAGCGCCTCTTCACATGCCAAGACCTCTCTGTTTGCAGGTGGACTGTGATTTAATTGGGTTTCCATCCAAGCTGAACAGAGATGGCAAATTTTAATAAAAATGAACTCTAAATCACAAAATATATACATTATCACAGTTATAATAACACAAATGTTAAGTTAAGAGGCTATTTGATTAAGTCGCACTGAAACTTTGTCATCTCTCCAACAAATTGTGACCTCATAGTACAACATGATAATTACAAAAGTAAAGTAGATTATAATGTTACTTATCTGTCTATTTATCTATAAATATTCTGATTAATACCATGATCACTGATTTCAGATATATCTTCCAGACCTACTGGCTGTTAAATGTGTATGATATAACACCACAGTAAACAGCTTGTGTGTTTTTGTTTACAATCCCTGGTTTTCCTGGTAATGGGCCAGTGTCAACCTATTGCCGTGATCACACCCTCAGTATCTTCAGTCTGTGTTGCTCATACCTGCCTTATCAGTCAGCTGTTTATCATGGCTGTGCCGCAAAGACTACAAGTGGTTTATGAGAAACACCATCCAACTATATAGCTGGTTGTTGTTCAGCTATTTGAAAAGCATACATAATCATCTGGCAGTGGTTTCCACTTCAGCTGGAACTGTATATGTACACACACTTCTGTCAGTATCCATTACCTTGTCATCATTATTGCTACTATATAAGTTGCAGGGTTTGTGGTGGCGTAGGCATGCATTATGATTCTGGTGCACATTCTGCACATGCAACATAAAACTGGCAAACAAGCATTTCTGTCACATGGATTTTTGATGAATTTCATACAGACTTCGGTTTGGATCTGTGGTTCTGTAAAAACCATCTTGACATGCAGCCTTATCTTTGACTCGTATCAGTTTAGGACCTGTATCTGTTCTGTAGATGTAACTCTGACTCTTGTAACAGTTTGTAGATGTATCTCTGACTCTTGTAACAGTTTGTAGATGTATCTTTGACTCGTATATCAGTTTGTAGATGTATCTTTGACTCGTGTATCACTTTGTAGATGTATCTTTGACTCGTGTATCGGTTTGTAGATGTATCTTTGACTCGTGTACCGGTTTGTAGATGTATCTTTGACTCGTGTATGGGTTTGTAAATGTATCTTTTACTCGTGTATCGGTTTGTAGATGTATCTTCGACTCGTGTATCAGTTTTTAGATGTATCTTTGACTCGTGTATCGGTTTGTATATGTATCTTTTACTCGTGTATCGGTTTGTAGATATATCTTTGACTCGTGTATAGGTTTGTAGATGTATCTTTGACTCGTGTATCGGTTTGTAGATGTATCTTTGACTCGTGTATCGGTTTGTAGATGTATCTTTGACTTGTGTATCACTTTGTAGATGTATCTTTGACTCGTGTATCGGTTTGTAGATGTATCTTTGACTCGTGTATCGGTTTGTAGATGTATCTTTGACTTGTGTATCACTTTGTAGATGTATCTTTGACTCGTGTTTCACTTTGTAGATGTATCTTTGACTTTTGTATCACTTTGTAGATGTATCTTTGACTCGTATATCACTTTGTAGATGCATCTTTGACTTGTGTATCACTTTGTAGATGTATCTTTGACTCGTGTATCACTTTGTAGATGTATCTTTGACTCATGTATCACTTTTCAGCTTTATCTCTGATGTCTGTATCAGTTTTGTAGCTGTGTCTCTGACTTTTGTACAATATCTGTGTTACAATGTGTATGTAACCTTTACAACATCAACTGTAGTATTGCGAGTGACTCGTAAGCAACTTGTATCCCAGGGTCCAAACACACTTTGGTTTCCAGGATTCAGGCTCATTGAAGCATAATGTAAGTGTTCTTGTGTCTTGTGGAGACACATGGAAAGCACGTCCAAGGCCAGTTTTGGTCTTGACACATAGTTCAGGACAGCAGCCACAAGAAATTCAGTCTTTTCAGCCAGTTAGATACATGGTGCCGCATACAGATGAGCTCAAGTTCAAGGACTCCTCCACTGTAAAGAGACCCGAGTGAATTCTCGGCACTGTCAAATCACTGCTCAGCTCTCTCACTGTGTTGTTAGGCAGCAACACCAAGACTTTGTGTTTGCACTCAACAGAGGAACAGAATCAATCTTAAAGTTCAACACTGACTGCGTTCACTCACAAACACGTACAAACTGTACAGACATACCATACGCGGCCACATTCACACACACACACACACTTTTCCAGCTACTGAACCTGCTCCCATACAAAGATATACAAAGGTGGTTTTTTTTGCCCTGTAGCAGAACTGATCCATTTGATTAATGCGTGATTGAATGGTGTAACCCGTCTCTCCCACTCTGTCTTCACCTCCTGCCCTCAAGAAATGGAATGTTTTCTCTCCCTCTCTTCTTCCTTAATCTTTGTCTTCTCTGCTTACTTTTCTCTCTTTAGGCTTTACGACTTCTTACTCACTTTCCTCCTCCCTCTCTCTATTCTCTTCCTCTTTCTTGTCAGCATGGGGTAAATGATCATATCGATAGCTGCCTGAGAGGGGAAAGTAAAATTTCTGAATTTTTTTGTTTAGAATATTTATGAATGTATGAGTGGAATCTCAATACGTTTATTTGGCATAGCAAATTAAAATTCAGATAGACTATCAACAGATCAGCTCTGTTGGCCGTCATCGAGACACACACACATGTTGCATACACACACAAGGCTCCCTGCTCATTACCCTATCTCCATTGCTACCCATCAGTAGCGCCACCTCTAGCAGCACACATACATCACTGGCATACAGCACACTCTGTCATGTGTGAAATGGGCTGTGGTTGATCCCTGCCCTGGGAGAGGAGAGACGAGAGTATTTCAGCAGATGAGATGAGAGTGGCTTTCTGAAGAGGAGGGGAGGAGAGCAAAAAAAAAAAAAAAAAAAGGAGGAGTTGCAGAAGGGACATGAGGGGGGAAAAAAGGGGAATGGAAAGACGAGGCAAGCAAGAGGACAGAATAACAGGGTAGGAGAAAGGAGCGGACAAATGAGGAGTTTTTCAGCAGAATAAATGTGAAGAGGAATGAGGGAGCGGCGGAGGGGAGATGAGATGAAAAGAAAGTAATGTGGGGTAGAAGAGCAGAGTTCTGAGGAGGAGGATGATGGGATAGCAGGGGTGGGTGAGGTTGCGAGAGGGTTCAGCAAAGAGAGTGTGTAGAAAAAAGAAAATGACAGGGAGGAAGACGAGGGACGGAAAAAATAGCCTAGACTTTGGTATCACTGTCCACATCTCAGATTTTTTTGTCACCAATTCTAACAGAGCAGGAACAGTCAAATTATCGATTGGAACAACTTTCATAATCGATTATTCATTTAAGATGTTTGTCAAACAAAAATGCCAAATATTCTCTAGTTCCAGATTGTCCAATGTGAGACATTTTCTGCTTTTCTCTCTTTGTATGACGTCACCTTGGGCGTTTGGAACTTGTGAAGGATAGGGCTGTGAGATATGACCAAAATCTCATATCCTGATATAGGTCATTTCATATCCCAATAACGATACATATCATAATATCACATTTTCTGTAAATTCAATGATTAAATAGTTTCTGGTCTGCATCAGACTTTTCATACCCAAACCATGTCCATGCGACAGAAGTAGCCCCTCCTTTATGTACAAGCTCCTTGTTTTGTCTTTGTCCATCTTTTGCGTGGATTACATTCATAAATTTCTCTTCTTGACTCTTTACTCGCCAAACTTTTATTGCATTTACAGTAACGTGTCAACTCGACTACAGCTGTGTCACTGCCTCTCCTCTGCTGCTCTGTGTGTGTGCAGCACACACACACAGAGGGCTCAGCCCCGCCCTCACTGAACCACAGAGAGCAGAGGAGAGTAACGCAACCATAAATGACACAGTAGAGAGTCTCACTGAGCTGAAATGAAATGAATGCACATAACTTTGGTAAAAAACATTAATAAACATATTCTCTACTGTGTTTTTCATAAGTGCAATAAAAGTGCAGTAAAAAGCCAAAAACAGTAATTTATCAATGTAATCGCGCAAAAGATGGACAGACTCCAAATGACGCAAAATATTGCTGTAGAGAGTGTGATTTGTGACACAATGAATTTTTCTGTCATCACACGATATATATATTGTCATATCGCACAGATTCAAATAGGACTCGTTTTAGTCTGTATTTCGACTGAAAAATAGCAGAGCTAATCAGGCAAAAAAGGCAACAACCACGTAATAATTAGATGGAATGTTTTCAACTATCAGGATTAGCGACTCTTAAATGTGCATATTTCTGTGATTGCCAAGACAAATGTAGTACCCAAAGAGAAAATGTCTAACATGAACACCATGTCGGACTGAATAATGAAGTGAAAGAAAATGATCCTTATCAGAATATTTGTGTGTGTTATGGGTTCATGTAAAAAGTGAATATTGGCTAAAATATCAATGTTTGTGCCTCAAACATCCAACATCAGTTAATCTCAAAAGAGACAGACAGATGAAGACAAGGCAAAAAGGATAGGAGGAACAAAAGAAGGGAGGTAAGACAGGAGGAGATGGGGAGTTTCAACAGGAACTGGGAAGATGACAAGGACAGAATAGCAAAATGAGGATAAAATTGTAGGCAGACAAGATGAAAGTAGATTTAAAGAGGAAAGGAGGAGTGCAGGACGAATGTGGATAAGGGAGGAGAGAAGCGGCGGGGATGTTGGGAGACGAGAGGAGTTGAAGATGGGATAGGAAATGAAAGGATATGAATATGGAAGAGTGAAGGACAGGAATTTAGAAAAGAAAAGCAGATAGAGAGAGAGAGAGAGAGAGAGAGAGGTGGGATGGATGTTGAAGAGTGGAAAGAGAGAGCTACCATAGAAAGAATGACACAGACAGAGAGAGAGAGAGTGTGGCACTGCGCCACTCTGCAGCAGCAACACTGACTGACAGCCATAGCCTGACTACTGACTGACTGACTGGCTGTCTGTGCTGGCTGACTGGATGCAGCAGTGTCCCCAAAGCTTTGCCCTTCCCTCCACCTCCCTCCCCGTCTGTCTCCCTCCCTCCCTCTCTGTCTCTCAGCAATGCAGCATTAAGTTGGTCTAGATTAGAGGGAATACTTATGATTTGACTTTTGTTTTAAATAGCTGTTAGTGATCCTGTTTTTCAGGCCATGTTGTAGTAAACAACATCTCCCTGCTGAATGTCTCAGCAGTGCAGCATGTGAATCAAAAAAATATTTAAAAAAAAAAAAAAGATATAAAACCCTGGTCTTTGTTTCTCTCTGCTGTCTTTTTCTTTACCGCCTAACCTTGAATCTCTTTTTCTCTTTTTCCCCTCCCTCACAGCACTCTGTAAACTTTGTTTGTTGAAGAGCGCTTTACGAATAAAGTTACCATTATCACCATCAACACTCAAAATGCCCCTGACGAGGTTGAAACACATTTCATCTCCGATGAAAGCGACGCTGCGCTTAGAGCGACAGATAGCCCATAAAGCACATAAACACGCGTCTCCTCATCCTCCCTTGCTTGCGCATTATTATCCTCTGGAGTGAAGGGAAAGATAAATGACATTGAGATATAGTAGGACAGGAGACTTATAGGCTGATAAAGAGGCCATTATGTGTCTGACCAAGTGTCCTTCTTCCTCCTCTGGGTCATACATGAGTCATGATCATATTCAGAGGGAAGGGACCTTTAGATAACTCTCTGAGATAGCATTGTCATAGCAAACAGGGCCCTGCTTCACAAAGTAGTAACATTTGTTGGCTCTGCTGCTGCAATGCAGCACTGTGTCGTCCTCTCTGCTCCTCTGCTCTCTCTCTCTCTCTCTCTCTCTCTCTCTCTCTCTCTCTCTCTCTCTCTCTCTCTCTCTCTCTCTCTACGTGTCTGCCTCCCTCACTCTGTCTCTCACCTTTATCTCCCTACCATAACACACTACTGCTTTACTTTCCTTGCTCGAGGGGAGTCGGATCTAGAAATGACTCTTAACATTAACCGCAACTAGAACCTGTTGTGGTGTTTCATGTAAATAGGAGTGTAATGTTCTTTGTGTGTGTGTGTGTGTGTGTGTGTGTAGGGGGGATGTCAGAGAGATGCAAAGCCTGCAGAGATAAGCCGGGTTAAATTGTGCGTACAAGCTATAAGCTGGCTTTCGTCTGGGAGCAAATGCACTTTTCTCCTCCTCTTCCTCTTTCGGCATATATTTCGTGCAGTCTGTCATGTTAAATCAATGGACTTCCATCTCCTACACAACTTTACGTGGGATTGTATTAACTACAGTGTAGTTAATCACAGGTCTGTCACAGACAGTGGCTGCATCGAAACCGAATCAGAACGAAAGACGCAGGTAGCAGCACAGATAACTACAAAAAATGTCTCTACTAAATGGTTTTGATGCCATGGTTACACAGCTCTTCAGTGGGGCAGAATCTGTCATATCAACATCTGCTAAATGTCAAAATGTTTGTGTGACTGAATGGATATCTGCTTCTCTACATATCTCACAGTGGCTGTATATGCCTGTCTGTCTCATCTGACCATCTGTCTGAGGCAGCCTCCATAGCGGAGTCGTGGAGACAGAGGTCACTCGCTGCTCTTCCTCTAATGGCTGCTAAAAGTCTCAGACTGTATTGAATTCTAATCCAAAAGTCTCAACTCCTCTCTCAAATGATAAAAAATATTTTTTTCCCTAAACAATAGTTGATTAATCGTTCATTTTAAATGTGTCTAGATGGCAAAAGACAGGTTTAGTGTATGTATGGGCTTGATTAGCTTGTCTGACAGGATTTTTTGGCTCTAGTACAAAAGACATGAAAAATACACAAAGATGGTGGTGAAACCCAAATACAGGCATCTAAAAAAAAAAAAAAAAAGACAAATGAAACTAATAACATTCTCATCAGCCTCAGCTGTACTTTGTGTTCAGTGCTAATTAGCATGCTAACACACTAAATTAAGATGGTAGGCATGGTATATGTTGGCATGGTCATTGTGAGCATTTATCATGCTGGCGTTAGCATTTAGCACAGCCTCACAGAGCAGCATGGATGTAGACTGTAAGGCTGTGTCCCAAATCCACACCACACCCTAACTCTAAGCAGGTTTTTGAGTATGTAGTGACAAAATTAAGTATCCTCAAAACAGTTGGTGTACGGACTAAAAACTGATTTTTGAGTGTGCTTTTGATGGACACTGAGGAAGGAGGGTGAAGGAGGGTACGGGATTGTAAAACCAAGTCCTATGAGCTCAACAGTGCTATCTGCTTGTAAGCAAAGCAAAATTTGATTAACAAAAGTATGGAAGCGTCAAAAAGTCATATTATAAAGACAAATTAGAGCAACATGAGAGCAAAATTAGTCTCAAATACATTGTAGTTGTAGATATATTCTGCACAAAAACAAGAACCCAAAACTATATATAAACTAGATGTGATGTTCTGGTTATCTTTGTGCCATTTAAAAAACGTGCAGACTTGTTAGGATACAGTTGGATAGCAAAGTGGACCACTGTAGGACAAGAACTAATATCATCTGTTTTCTGAATGGAGTTTGTTTTTGATAGATAGATAGATAGATAGATAGATAGATAGATAGATACTTTATTAAATTAAAATGCTACAGCAGCCAACAATGAGATAAAAAAGGTAAAAGAACCAAATGCAATTAAAGGCTAAATTATATACAATAACTAAATAAACTAACTCAAATATAAATAAAAATAAAGAAATGACATTTTTACATGGTGGCTGTTTGGGTGGTGACACTGCTGCTCATTATCTTTGAGACAGTAATGCAAGTTGAAGCATTGTAGATGACTTTAAGATTCTCTGATTCCTATTTTCTTGTTTATTTTAAGTGAAAGTGACCATGATACAGTTGTAACCTGCTCCAGCACATATGAATTTGTTTAGTCTTCCATCAGTATGATGTTGTTACTGCTGGTCCTTCCTGTGCCGCTGACAGCCAGCTTCCCTGCAGTGACATTGCCCGGCTCCGTCCCTCCAGCTGCACAGACAGGACAGTGTGTCCGTGCTGTGTGGTTTTCAGTGTGGTCTACACACTCGGACAGGACACTGATGAGAAACCTGACCTTCACTACATTAGAGGTAGTGTGTGTTCAGGTGTGTGTGTTGTAAAGTAGGTGTGGCTGTATGACAGTACAGTGTGTAATAGTACTTACTTGTCAGATATAAGGTGAAGGTGGGAATGGACTTATAATAAGTCCGCACAGAGGGAGGATGAGGCGTGTGTGTTTGTGTGTGTGTGTGTGTGTGTGTGTTTGTGTGCTGGGCTTGGCAGCAGCTGACAGGCCAGTGCTAGACTCCTGTGGCTGGCTTCCTATTTGACACACTGCTGTGTTTATGTGTGCGTGCACGCGTGTGTGTCTGCATGCCGACCTACACATCCGTTCTCTGGTCAGTGGTTCAGGTCTGTCACTAACACCACACACTACCAGCCTGTCATGCAGACAGATAGTTGGCTTCCTGCTTTTGACACCAGCTCGTTTTGCTATCGCTAGAGATCATTTTTGGATTTTTTGGATGTTTGGCTCAAGTTGGTGTGTGTGTGTGTGCACTGGGGTGCACATTTTAAATGATTTCCCAAGTCAACAGTTAAATTACTGCATTCAATTGACCGTCAAAATAGATTAGATATGGACAAAATCAAATATCACAATATTTTTGACCAAATACCTCGATATTGATGTTGTGACAATATTGGTGCTTTCACAAAATATTTACACAATGAGATTTTTGATAAATAATCATCGGTAATGTGGATATAATGAGTAAGGGGAGGGAGGCAAATGATAGAACAGCTAGAACAGTCTGGTAACTTCATAAAATTACATCACTTTACTGTAATGCAGCCTTTAAAACCAGGAAAAGACACAATATTATAATAAGACGATATCTAGTCTCATATCAGGATATCGATATAATATGGATATATTGCCCAGCACTAAAATAGAATGACTAAAAAATGTTCTATGACAAATACCTTCAATATTAAGCTGAAATAAAAAGATATTGCTGCTTCACTACACCCACTGACAAGACAAGAGAGCTCTCTATATATAATCAGGAGAAAAGCGGTACAGTAAAGTGCTGTAGATTCATTCAGTACAGACTGACTCTGTCTTGCAGTGTGTAATTAAGGTCAAAATCATTTTCAGAAGACCTCAAGTCGCGCCATCATGGTGTTTTATAAATTGTGGGTAAGACTCCAGCATATTCTTTGTTAAGGGAAATACTGTTGTATCCAGAGCTTCACACCTTGCTCCAGTCCTCCTGGGTCATGGGAACATGTTCCAAGAAAAATCTATATGGCTCCCTCTTGTGCACAGTTAAATTACAGGCCACCACTTTTCCTCCCAAAAAACACCAGACCTGCTGTGATTACACAAAGCAATGCCAGTTCATTTTCACAGCCACACTGATGAGATTTCTTTCATCTCGAAAAGCTAGATCAACATGACCAGCCAACGCATTACGTGCTAACATTGATTATTCAATAATAATATATAATAATTCATGAGTGTGTGTGTGTGTGTGCACATACGTGTATGCAAGTGCTGTCCTGCATTGATATTTCAGGCACATCCATCCTTTCGTGTGTTGCTGACACAAGACATTTATGAATAAGTAGGAGACGAGTGTTTGTAGAATCTGCTGATCGGCTAGTATTTTGTTTTTTTTTATTTATTTTTTTGGAGGTCAGACAAAATGTTAAACTCGAAATTAATTAAAAGTCATTCACTCAAAAATGTGTTTTTCTGATGTTCCTTCCAAGTGAAGGAACATCAGAAAAACACATTTTTTACATCACGTAGCCACACTCTCCTCTGTGCAGGATGATGTACGTGCCGAGTTTGTTTTGACATCCATCTGCTGGAGGGAGAAGTTTCTCTGTGCTCACATTAAATGTGTAAGGCATGTACCTACGAGCGTGATTTGACATCACAACTAGTTTGGTGACAGTCCAGTATGCCAGAGAAAGATTTGATTTCATTTTAAGCATTTTAACTAGGTAATAGAAATTTTTGCGTGGGGGGAAAAAAACATGTCAGACAAAAACTATTGTTGAAAATAGAGAATTTTTATGTCTTGAAATGTGTGGAGGGACCTTTTTGAAAAAGATAAGATGTGTGTCCAGGTGCATCTTAACCATGAACAGGAAGTCTTATCTGGTCTTCAATCAGAACACAACTAGTAATAAGGGCGTCTGTAATATTAAACCTGGTGGATGGTATAAACAGCCAAAAAAAACCATGTAATTTTGTAACAGCGAACAGCTATAAAACTACAACTGGACAACTAAGCAGTTTAGAGATGAAGCTGGAACTCAAATTTTCCTCCTGACCTCCACCCCTCCATTCACTCCTCTCTTTAATTAGCCCTTGTCAAAGTAGCACTCATACACCGCTTAACTATTACAGGAAGATTTGTGAGAGATACTGTCAATCCTGGAGTGTTAGAATAAACACACACTCCATCATGTCATAAATATTATAATTTACTGTAAGTCACCTTGATTTATTGTTTTGCCTCGTGGCTTCATCTCCCAGCTCTGTAAAGCAGGGCTCGTTAACTAGGAGATTTAAAAAAGATGTAGCCTAACAGCAACTTGTGAACGTTACTGCGCAGGGATGTAACTGTCTCTTTGTCTTGCGGTAGATGAGAGAAAAAAAAGAATATTCAAAGACACGTGAACATGTATCAGCCTGGTTATTGAATTCTAATCCAAAAGTCTCAACTTCTCTCTCAAAAGATAAAAAACATATTTTTTCCTAAACAACAGTTGATTAATGTGTCTAGACGACAAAAGACAGGTTTACTGTATGTATGGGCTTGATTTGCTTGATTGACAGGTCTCCAAACAAAGATTTTCTGGCTCCAGTAAAACACCAAGATGGTAGTGAAATACAGGCATCTAAAAATATAACTAATAAAACTAATAAGATGCTAATTAGCATGCTAACATGCTAAATTAAGATGGTAAGCATGGTATATGTTGGCGTAGTCATTGTGAGCATTTATCATGCTGGCGTTAGCATTTAGCACAGCTGTTGTCATGCATGAAAAGACCCAAAATGAACACTGTAAGCAGACTACTTGATTACTATAAGTGAATTCTTTAAACAGCATTTGTATAGGAATGATTCTGTCCCGAGCTTTTTGATCCATATAAGCGGCTGATCACTGTAATACATCATAAAGTGCCAGTGTTTTTTTTACACTTAAGAGTATGTTGCAAATATTTCATAAAAACATAACTTGCTTTTTTGCTCTTGAATTCTGTCTGTCTTCATTTTTTTAATGTAGAGAGCTCCAATGTTACAATCAGCAACACAAAGATAACGTCAGACACAAGACATTCCTACAAAGACTGGAAACAGCCAGAAAGACTGGAGATACTGGAACAAGACGGAGACTTGGAGACACTGGATTAAATTTGAGAACCATGAAGGTCTTTGTTGCTGTTTGGATCTTTTATTTCCCCCATTGCCCTAGCCTCCCACCCTCACTACACACACACACACACACACACACACACACACACACACACACACATGCACGCACATACACATAAAATCTCTTCTTCTTCCTCCTATCCATGTCCTGTTGTCTACTGATGAGTTGACAGGAATCACTATCAGTCTGTAATCAAACCCTCAGTAGTGGTTCATTTTCTCACACATACACACACACACACATACACACACACACACACACATACACACACACACATACATGCACCTGTAAGTGCATACAAACCGCAATACATCGCACAATGGGTTTATTGTGGTAGCGGGTGAGTCTGTGTTGTCAGGTGTGCACAGTAAGCAAAATACAACTGGGTCATACACTCGTTAACACACACACACACACACACACACACACACACACTCACACACAGAGACAGTAATGGCTCAATTATGCTTGAGGTGTGCTCTAGTTTAGTAGGTTTTTGCTAAGTTAACACCTGCTGACTCGGTGGTGTTTTAATGCCTTTCTCAAAGACTTTCTATTTCAACCTACACACTTTCAACAAATTAACTGGAATAAATGGAACCTTGATGTAAACTATTAAACTCCACCACATTCCTCTGTTTTATACTTCAACTTATCTCTTCTTTCCCAAATCCAACCCCACCCTGTTCTCTGGCTGCCCTCAAAGATAGAGACAGAGGGGAGGGTAAGAAAAACAGATTAATAGAGGAGGGGAAGATGGAAGGAGAGAAGGAGCCACACAGAGAGAGAACACAGACAGAGCCAGAGATATTATATATATACTGTAGAGGCAAAGGGATAGAGAGTAAAGATAAACAGAGTGAGAGGGAGAAAGAGCCACAGAGAGGAGGAGGGAGGTGCGAGACAGAGTCCTCTTTGGCGTCCAACAGATGGTTGGTGTTATTGGTGCAGGCAGCTCCTCTCTCTGCTGTCTCCACTCAGACAGCACAAGAAAACATGTTATGGCCTTACAACACAGAGCCTATAGCTGGGTCCCCATCCGCTAATCTTTATATAGGAATTATGTCGTATTTAATTTGAAAAGCTGGGGAAAAAAAATAGCAAATTAAGATTCTTCAATGTCACAGAAAGGTTTTTGCCTTCACTGGGGGTAGACAGGTGTTTTTGGATAAAGGAAACGTGATAATAATCAATTTAAATTTGTTATTAACTTATAACACGGAGAAATCAATATGTTTCACACATAAATACATGTTCTGCATTCTGATCATCGATCTGAACACCAGCGAGCAGTTTAAACCCACACAAATTACATTAACATTCAGGATCTAATCTCATTGTAAGATTTTTGCTTGGCTTTGTTAAGCTAATTACAGTAGTGAATACAAATATTTATATTCATGTTGTCCTAATTTATTGATCCCTCAAAATGTCTTATCACCCCAGCTATAAATGAACAATAGCACCAGATAATGAATAGACTGTTCCGCTGTCATTTATTTGTGTATTTTCATCGTCTATCTGAAGTGTAATTGTCTGCCACAGGTGTTAGACACAGGTCATGTATTATAAATGGGATGTGCTAGGTTTTTAATCTGCAGTTTTAAAGTGTTAGCACTTGGTGATACACAGTGTAAGGGTTTACCCTGTGATACAACATGACTGAATATAGTGGCCTCAACTTGCCAAGACTGCTAGCTTGCTAATTAGTTAGCAAGTTACCTTACTGCCTAGCTTCCTGTTTATACAATATAATCATGTTTTGAGGGAAAGTAGGTTGCAGATTTAGCAGCAGAGTCAATTTTGCCATATAGGCTACATGCTATTCTGTATTGTTTTAAGCAGGGATGTTGTGCTTGTACAATAGAATATCTTGGCTAACACATAGGGGCCTATTTTAACTGTGCGAGTGCAACAACAAGTGCAGCGTAGTAGGTCTAAAGGTGCACCGACTGTGCGTCTCCATGCACACCTGCTGTTTTGGTTCATACATGTGCAGCAGTGCAACATGCAAAACAGCGGTGGATCTAGAGAAATATTCATGGGGGGCAAGAGGGTGCGATGGAGACTTTAAACGGTGGCAGAAAGATATATATATGCTAATTTAATCTTTTACGTTCCGATCCTGATCTATGGTTATGAGCTTTGTAGTGACTGAAAGAATGAGATTGCGGACAAGCAGCCGATATGAGTTCTGGAGAGTGTCTGGACTCAGCATTAGAGATAGGGTGATTCAGATTCAGACAACTTTATTTATCCCAGAAGGGCAATTCAGTTTCCCAGTTCACATAAATAAAATAAATATAACTCGGTCTAGCAGCAGCATTCAAACATTCACATCATCAACATCAACATGTCAGTGACAACAGGTCAACGTATGGTACAAGAGCTTGGACATGGTACAGGAGTTCGGAGTAGAACCGTTACTCCTTCACATCGAAAGGAACCAGCTGAGGAGAAGGTTTAATTTAAATTACATATATATTTCAAGCATTAATCCATTATTGCAGCATGTGTGCAGCATGTATTCTTAGATGTCTGTTTTCAGCCCAACATCGAGGACCAAATTTCAACCAAAATACGACAAATGTCTTCACACTGTTTCATTTGAATGAACCTCCCACCTGTGCACTGTGCTCTCTGTGCTGGTCACCAAAATACCACACAGACGCACAAAGCCAGTTTCAAGTTCAGATGCTGTCCTCTATCTTAAGGATGGAGAACATTGAGTGTGTCTTTGATTCAGTGTATGTGACTGCAGACTTTGAACATGAATGTGGTCGGTCCTCTTCCTGGCTGCAGCCCAGGTCTTCATCTCGACCATCTTATGGTTTTGCTGCAGTCTTTTAGGAGAGCACAGGGTGAATCCACCCTACATCACACGCAACTCTATCTGATTCTGAATAATACAGATGAAAGTTTCATCATAATGTTCATATTGGCCCTGTCAAGTTTTACTCAACTCTTGTTTTCTTTTTTTTGTACTCTTGAAGAAACATTTCTGTAAATCTTTGGTGAGCCCACTGTGTGCAATTATGGTAGCACTTCATCTGCCCATGCCACTGTTTTGTCAGTAATCTACCTGTAACCACGACAGATTCAACATTTTATTGTAGTATTACGTCGTTATGGGTCTCTGTTAATTTACACATCAGTCCCATTCACTGAGAGTAAATGAGCCGTGGAGATTTCTTCCTTTCAAAATGTTCATGTTCACAGATTTAGTCTGAGCTCGTCAAGGTCGTTTGAATAACATACATGAACTGTGTTTAGGGCTGCTTTTTTTTTGTTCTTTCATGTTCTTGCGATTTCACTTTTGCTCATCAGGGAGGTTTCGTTAAATAGGCCATTCATCAGCTCTTCTGATGCAGTTAAACACACAAAGGCTGGAAACTGTGTGCTCAGCCCCTGAGAACCACAGAAGTAAAATAGCTCCTCAATCCCCACCCAACATAGCTAATCAGTTTCATTCTTCTAGGCAGGATCTCTCCTCAGGGCAGCGTCCCATGTCTCCCCCCCCCCCCTCCACACCAATGAACCTTATTGTCAGAGCTCACCTGGGACAGCACGCATGTGGAAAACATTCCTGCCTGTTTACCAGACAACAGATACTCTTAAGGGGAAAACTGAACCCATATGTGTCATAGCTCTTCAGACTTAAACTGTTTAGGATCCTATCAATAACCACACACTGTAGGACTTGATGCAAGAATCCCTCCTTTGTGTCAAGCTTCGTTTACCGATGAATCACAGCGCCAGCTGAAAACAAATTGCTAGACAGAGGTTTAGAGGTATAAAAATACTCCAGAGACACATAATGTAGCATATAGATGAGAGATGAAATGAATCTTGAATAATCTCTGCTGGGAAATTGCACAGTTGCAGAAAGCAGCTGAATCAAAGTCAAGAATCAACAGATGTAGACTAGACACACTGAAAGGAACATAATAAGATGATCATATTGAATAAACTAAGAAAAATCAGCAACTTGCAATCCTGACTTTACATTTACAAGTTTGCAGTAACTGTCCACATTCAAGACATCTTCCAACAAAAACCAACTGACCAGAGTTTTATTGTGATTACCAGTAGCACTTCACATATCAGGAAAAGTAGTTCACCATTCCCCAAATAGTATAATTTCCAGTCAATGTAGTGTGATTCCAATGAACATGATAAATACGGGTAAAAGCCTGTGTTAGTATTAAAATAACATGACCCCAAGGTCCTCAGTGGCTTGGAAAGAACCATCTTAGAACAAATGGTGGAAGTCCAGTTGGGCAGCCTGGATGTGCATTGATCAGCACTTCCTGTTTCTGTTCAGTCAGGTGGCTCAGGGTCCTGTCTGTTGTTCAGATGTAACCTTTAGAGGTGAAACAATCTAAATATAAAACCTCCAGTGCATATAAAGTGGTAGGAGGTGTTCTAATGCAGTGTGATCTCAGTAACTAAAGCCAGAGCTAGCTTGAGATATGAGTGAATAATGCAGGTACTTTTGGCCCCACAACCATTTTCTGTTCCTTTTTTACTTTTGTTGTCATAAATAAATATACATTTAAAATCACAAGCAGGACATTTGGGAAATTAGGGATATTTGGGAGGGATTCCAGGGGCTATATGAAGTTTTGGGATTTACAGGCACTATAACTAGGACATCTTGAGTGTATCGTTTTTGATATTTTTAGCCTTGCATCTTTGTACTGTGCTAAGTTAATAATCAAAACCTGCTTATGGATCCAAACACTGACAGGATGAAGGGTTTGATTCCCACAGGCGTCACTTTTTATTCACATTGTGCTTATAATGTTTCACATAAAGGTGAGTACAAAACAGTAACTGCTTTTGAATGAAATGGCTGACTGAGTAAAATAAAAAAAAAGAAAAACTTTAAGCAGATAGTCATCTCGGTTTTGAAACCTTCACAACTCTTGTATCTAAAGAGCACACACACTAACTTTCTCTCTCTCACACACACACACACACACACACACACACTCATCTTGACAGTGTGTCTGTTTTCAATCCAAGCCACGTTCTCTTTGCTGCAGATCTGCCTGCCTGATAACTCTGATAACGCCGGGCTGCAAAACCTAGAGCAGCACAAATTATTTCACTACTCTTCCACACACAGGATTACTGTATGTAGGCCTGTCTATGTGTGTGTGTGTGTGTGTTTGTGTGTTTCATGATGACATTGATTGGCAAAAGCATCTCTGTGCTCTGGCTTCCCGCCTGGCCCTATCAGATCTACACTCGAACCTGCCTGTCGTCTCTGCGTATGACTCCTGCAGAAGGAAACCAAATGTCTGATAGTGAACCGTCTCTCTTCTCATCCTGTACGGTTATCTTTCATAAATATGATGCATTTCTTGCACGCAGAGGAAAAGATCTGCCCCTCTGCAGAGATGGCAGACAGCTCTGAGCTCTGAACTAGTCCCTTCGTCCTAATCGTTATCATTTTTAAAAAGGTGATTTACCCATTCATTCAGAACCGCCGCCGCCTTGGCAGAGCAGGGTCGAGTTGAGCTGCTCTTTACCGCAGCAGAGCAAGAGTCCAGAGTTTGGCTGCAGATATGAGGCACGTCCTGTCCTCAACTCTTTGGTATGCGACGCCTGGATGAAGACGAAGAGAAGGAGGACAGAGAAGGAGAGGTTGGAGAGGAAATGTGTTGCAGAAAAGGAAAGTTTGAAGAAGGAATCTTGTCATTAACCCCATGCTACAGTTTTAGCCTCACTTCATATTTAAGCAGGGACTAGAGACAGCCAACACATACAGAAAGGACAAGATACATGCACTGATTTCAAGAGTGATTGGCTGTGCTAGCATGAAAATATTCACTGACAAACCTCGCTGAGGATCAAAGCAGTTGCCACGAGCCCAAGGCTATATTAAACATTTTAAAAGCATAGTTCAGAGTAAAAACAGGCAGTGTGACCAAAGCTTGTGAGTGTGTGTGTGTGTGTGTGTGTGTGTGTGTCTGTGTGATGCAGGCATTTCAGAGGTCCCGCCGCCGTCCATCAGCACATAGCTTCACACACACCACAGCGCAGAAAAGGTCAGTCAAACCCAGTGCTTTGTTATGCTCCGCTAGTGTTACGGAAGTTACAAACACACTCTAGCTAGTCTTTAACGGAGGGAACTCAAAAAGTCTAAGTGAGACACAGAGGCCCATTTAAAAGAGACTTGTTTGAAGTTTCCAGATCTGAGATGAAGCGTAAAGAGAAAGAACAAAGCGAGAGGTAGAGAAGAGACAACGAGGTCTGAGTGGGGGGAAAGGTGTGATGAGGTCAACGAGGCTTGTTTGAATAAGAGCGGGAGGCGTTAGCTCTTCAAGAGAGGGGAGGCAGGAGGAGTCTGGGAGGCAGGGGTGGGTGGGAGAGCAGAGGAGGTCCCGGATGACGCCGTGGTGGAGAGGAGAAGGAGCATCTGAGAGGAGAGGGCTGTATACAGGAGTGTATGGGACAGTTTTAAAGAAGCATACAGGTATGGGGAGGATGAAGGGGAGGAAGGTTAGGATGCTGGGATCTTTTCATGTTTCTCTCCTTGTTTATCTTTATTTTGACATCTTTCCTTCTCTTTCCTCCTTCTTTGGTATCATTCAATCACAGATGCTTTACAGGCGTAACTTCCTGTAACACAATAAGCTCATGAGAATGGAAAATTATTTTTTTAAATAGTTTAAGTATTCATTTTGTCAGCTAATTTTAGATTCAGTCTTGTCCTGAGATCAAATGTCCACAAGTATATCATCCATAAATTCTTTGATATATTAACACAAATATAACGAAAACAAGTTGTTAAGCTTGACATTTTACAGTTGAAAAATAAATTTGCTCAATGCTCTCTAGTGGACAAAATATTCTTTCTATATTATGCTAAACATATCTTTGGAATTTTTATAAAACAATATCTTGTTACTTATACACTGATACAATATGTCTGCAGTAAGCTAATATCAGCTGATATATTGGAAGGGTCGATTTATGGCTCCAGTTCAAGCCATGAAGTAGATAGTGGGCTCCAGCAGCAAGTGTTATTGCCATTTCATTAATGCAAATATATAGAGATTACTTTTCAAATTCTATTTAGTTTTTCTTTAATAGATATATTAAATAAATATATAAATAAATATATCTGACCACAGTGCAGCCCTGTTGTATGTGAAAAACGCTACAGTGACAGTGGAAATGATGATGTGACTTTCTGGTTTGGTGCAACAGTTGTGGGAAAGCTTGGGTTCCTGCCACCTCGGCTCAAGTTGCACCCAGCTGTACGTCCTCACCTCACCGAGAACCCTCACATGACTGCACCCTGTGTGGGACCCATTATCTTTTCACATTAACAGCAAACTGCCACTCAGCTTTCTTAAAGGTGCAGTGTGTGCAGAATGGACTTAGTAGAACTGGACTATAATATTCATAAGTATATTTTAATCAGTGTATAATCACCTGAAAATAAAAATCATTGTGTTTTCGTTACCTTAGAATGAGCCCTTTATATCTACATAGGGAGCAGGTCCTCTTGCACGGAGGCCACCATGTTGCACCACCATGTTTCTACAGTAGCCCAGAATGGACAAACCAAACACTGGCACTAGAGAGGGCCTTTCATGATTTTCGCAGCCACTGTAGGTTCTCCTACACGCTTGGAAGGGGAGGGGAGGTGTATTCAGTTAGTTGCAGTCTGCAACTTCCCTGCTATATGACACTAAATCCTACGCACTGGCCCTTTAAATGTGTTTTTAAATGTGTTCAAAAGGAGGCAGAAACGGGCAGAGGTGAGGAGAGGAAGAGAGCTGATGCAGAGTAATCAGGAACCCTTCAGGTAGTCATGAAACAACTGCTTAATGCCAGATCTCAGGCGAATGTTCATGAATGTTTAATTTAACTGGTAGGTTAATTGAATTTATAAAGAAAGGCCAAGTGTTTCTCCTTCAGTCATGTTTTTGTAGGTTTTACTCAAGGATCTTTGATCTGCCTTAAAAAAAATCAAGGAGTTCTGCTGTCTTTGCTGATCAATAGCAATTAACAAGAAGAAACAAGTCAAGGTGACTTTCAGTTCACTTAGACATCGTTCACACACTCCACACCTCCACACCTCCACACGTCCACACCCCTGAATGAACTGGACTCAGTCAAATGTACACTCATCCCAAGGCGGCAAAGTCATTTTTCATCCAGCCCACCAAGGGACAAATCCATCTCTGATCTAAAGACATGCTGAATGTGTGTGTGTGTGTGTGTGTGTGTTTGGGGGGGTGGGGGGGGGTTGTGAGTCTGGCAGACGACAGTGTGTCAGGTAGCAGGATTCAATATCAGACACCTGTCGGAAGCTGCACACACACACGCACAAATATACACACACGCAAACTGATGACAGGGTCATTTACAGGGCAAGACCACAGTGAAGTGTGAAGAGCTCCCCAGTTGCTCCATTACACCCCCCGCACTCCTCTTTCCTCTCCTCCGTCTGCTTTTTTCCCCCCTCCTCTTTGCTCCCATTTCCTCACACAGGTTCGGTCGTTTTTATTTGCCACCACCTCTTCTTCCCTCTTATTATTTCTGTCTGTTTCTCTCACCTCTCCTCCCTCCCCTCCACCAGGTGCTGTATCCAGCCCAGTGCAGCCTGTGCAGGGCTGATAAAGCCTGGTTAGGTTATAGGAAGAGTCAGCGGGGCAGAAACAAAACGCTGCTGCCGGGTTTTAAATCTGAGCGCTGTCACTCGAGCACCGCTGGGCGACTGCTGCTCTGGGATACGCAGACTGGCTGTCTGGCTGGCGGGGAGGGTGGCTGTCTGGGTGACTGGCAGGCATGCTGAATGGGTGGTTCGCTGGCTGGGTGGGTGAACAGCTAACTTGGCTGACAGCTGCAGATGCCAAAGAAGGTTAATAGAAGCTAAATGTTTTCGGGCTGCAGCTGATGATTATTAGAAAATGCCAAAAATAGTGAAAAGTGCCATGACAATTTCTCAGAGCCTAAATGTGATCTGATCAAATTGCTGGTCTTGTGGGACCAGAAGTGCAGAGATAGACACAAAATATGGATGGAAGTGAATAGTAGAAGTGATGAATAGTAGATTATTAAACTTGTTAAGGGAAAAACATGATTATTAATTGATAACAAACAACTTATCTTGAACACGCAAAATGTTCAAAGATTTAATCCTTAAATCTGCTCTGATTATAAAATTATAAAGGTGTTGCATTTTAGAGTCTTTCAGCTTATTGTTTTGGTTTTACAGATTCAGTCTCACCGCTCTCATCAACCTCGTTTCTAGCTACAAGCAAGCAGCTGTTTTCAGTGAAAAAGCTCCAACGAACCCACTTTACACTACCTGATGAGAGATAAACAACAGAGAAACTAAGTTAACAGTTAGCTGGTAAACATAGTTGGTGGAGACAAAATCAGAGCTAGAAGGAGAGTGAATGTTGGTCAGAACACAACCAAAGGAATCCTAATGTTGCTGTGTGTCTGCTGGACGTGTAAATATACAACTGTTAGCTAACATGTTAGCCAATCTAGGTGAAAATATGTGAGTGTTGTGTTTCTTCCCTCATATGGCCAAAAAATCAATTAATCCAGATTAAAGATTTCAGTCCTGGTTAATTTAGTGACACCTGGTCCCAGAGTTCAGTTCAAAATGACGCCTGTAGTGACCATCAGGGATTCAATGGAGACTTAAAGACTTAATCGACAGTGTCGTCCAACACAGGAACACTGAACTCATGCTTGAAAGTTGTCTTCCGCATGATGTTAAATATGCACACGCAGCAGTTTTTGTGTTCTGCAGCATGTCCGGTAGAGGTGCATGCATTGTTTCTTGTGAATCCCTTGTGCATGAGTACAAGAGAGCCACGCACTGCCTCCATTAGTAGCAAAGAAACTATTTTACAGAGAGGCAATTACAGAATGCTAATACATTGAATGGCTATAAATAGTATATAGAAATGGGGTTTTATGATAAAAATCTTAATGATTATAAGTTTAATAGATGAATCCGGGATGTAGGCGAAAGTAGACTAGTTGCCATTGATTCAGAGGTGACTCATATGTAAACCTGCACTGTGATGTATGTAAAGGATTTCACTTATTGAGCGCATTAGTATTCCCTTAAAATACAGTATATAATCTTCTACATTTAACTTTTCAACCAAATTAAGTCCAGTTTTTACAGACGGCTAGACATCTTTTCTGTGCTGTGAGTTCTGCTGTTATCAGTAACAAGAAACTGAGACATGGAAAAAAGGAAAAAAATAAAAGTCATAAGCCTCTGCTCCATGAAATCAATTTTACTTTCATAAAATTCCATTAAATCCTCATGTTTGCTGGCTTAAATTAGGTACTCCACACAGCACTTTAACATTCAGACTGTGGAGGTCAGACAAAGGCGTGCGTTAATGTTATTTTCTCACAAAGCCTGAGTCATAATAATTCATTTCAGACTAGTTTTATAGACTGGACAACTTCCACATTCATACAGACTACCGTCATGTGTCAGAGGAGGTGCCTGGTGACCGTGATTGAGCCAAACATCTCTGCTTTCATATGTTCACATCCACTCTGCCACTGCAGTAATGGCAGCAGCGCTTCAGTGCAACAGAGATTTGTCTCTACTAATTGTTGTACAATCAACATTAAAAAATCTGTAGATAATGCTGGAAAAACTTCATAAATATACATTTGTTTGAACCGTGTAGCTCGAGCCATCACAGCTTAGTTTACTTCTGCAAAGTAGCGAGCACTATATGATGTCATCACTCTCCGTTGGAGCAGAAGTGTCAGTGCCACTGGGAAACCATCACAAGTGTGCTATGATAGCACTGTGGTGCATATTGAGGTGTGATTTTCGCTTTTGTCTGGGACGTAAATGAAGGGAGAAGAAGAAAAGAAGGGAAATAGCCGACGTAAACGGATGTAAAAAAGAATACCTTGTCGGAAGAGGCGGCCAGACAGAAAATGACAGAGAAACTCAGACTACCTTCCCCATTTCCCCGCATCTCCTCCCCTCCCTCTCGCTAAAGAAAACACAGACAAATGCTCAACCAGACTGTGTGTGTGTGTGCGTGCGTGTGTGTAAATATGAAGCCTCCCACCACACACACACACACACACACACACACACACACACACACACACACACACACACACACACACACACAAACAGGAGCCAGACAGTGTGTATGAAGTGCAGCTTCAGTGAGTCCATCAAGTGTAATGATTGCAATAAATTCCCTCCTGGCTGCTTCTCTCAGCATCCTCTCCTCTCCTCCCCTGCATCCCTTCATCACACTCTCCCTCCTTCCCTACATCAAACACTCCCTCCCACTCCGCCTCTATCCATCAAACCCTCCCTCCTTCCATCCCCCCTTTCTCCTGTCTCCTTGCGCAGGTTTTCTGCGTGATGTCTGGTGTGTCAGGCTGGACAGGCTGGCCTTATTCTCACTTTCTTTTCCTTCCCCCTTTTCTCCTCTTATCTGCTCTCCTTTGCTCCCCTTTTGTTTCAGTTTCTTTTCTTCTCTCCTCTCCTTTCTCTTCATTTTCTTTACTTTCCCCTCCTTTCCTCTCCGTCTTTACTGTCCCCTTATTTCCTTTTCTCTCCTCTCCTTTCTTTTCCTGCCCTCTTTTCTGCTTTTTTCATTTCCTTTACTTTTATCTCCTCTCCTCTTGTCTTCTCTCTCCTCCTTTTGCCCTCATTTCCTCTCCTTTACTCTCCTCTTTTTTCTTTCCTCATGTTTCCTCTCCTCTCTTCTCCTCTTCTCTCCCCCTATCATGTTTCCGTTACTTTTCAGCCCTGTCAGTGCTACAAACATGCCAGTAACAGCAGATGTTTGATGCGTGACACTTTGCTGAAAGGTGGTCGGGTTGACAACGACACGTCTTCTGTAAAAGTGGAGAAAAGAGGGGAAAAAATCAAAATGCAGGAAAATAAAGTCTGATCTGTGTTTATAACATTCCTATCTAATTTATTAAAACGTCAGGGGTTCTTTGATGAATTAAATATTCGTCTGGAGCATTTTTCTTGACAGTCGACAGACTATTTTCTTCCATTTGAAAGAGTACGATGCCAGCAGGTTGGCTGCTTCTCCCCCGGTCTCCCCTCACCCGCCTCCCCTTCCCTTCATCTTTCTCTCCTTTTTCTTTAATGTCCCCCTCTCTCTCTGACTTACACACACACATCCCTCCATCATTCCCTTCCCTGCTTCCTTGTGGGCAGATAAATCATCTGCAGAGTGGCAAAAGCTGCAGTGACTCATCTACCATCTAGACCACCTCAGCAAGGCAGAGAGACATAGAGAGAAACACAGAGAAGGGGGTGCTCAAAGGGAAATTAATAGAGTGTGAGAGGAAAAGTCAAATGAGTAAGAGCGGTTGTGAATACTAAAGTCAGCCAACGAGAGACTGAAAGAGGAGAAAGACAGATGGAGTGAAAAAAAGAACAAAAAATAATGTGGAACCCGTGGTCAGTGTGTCAGATGAGGCTCAGAATGAAAAGAAGGTAAGAGGTGGAGAATGACAAATGCCCACAGAGAGATGATAATGTGGGAGTGTGTGTGAAGGAGTTAGAGAGGGAGCGGTGGGCAGACAGAAGCCAGCTGTGAAAGAATAGATGGATGAGGGGGAGAGCAGGGTGAGAGGGGGTCGCCTCAGAGACGGAGAGGAAGAGTTGATTGACAGCTCTGCTTCTGACGGACCTCCGCAGCACAGCTGCCTTACCTGTGTGATGGAGTTTGTGTGTGGTTGAAACTCTGACACGCCTCACACACTCACACACTACTGCCTTATGAAGACTGTCCATTGACTGCACTTTAAACCAGTGACTGACAGCTGATCTCTGGGATTTCCTCCTTACCAAACATTAGGACGAGTGAACAGATGCGTCCAACTGTGACAATGCACTGATGCTGACACTGGAGAGACCTGGAGATTCTTGCACCAGCTGTTCCTTAGTTCATTCTTAGCCTGGTTATAACATAAGTGTTTACTAAGTGGAGATTTACGTGTCACTAAATTAAAACTGTTGCACCACATAAATTAGTTCTTACATAGAAATCTGTTAGTAAGTATTTACACCTACTAACTGCAGTGTAACTGTTGTGTAAGCTAGCTGAGTGAACCGAATTACAAAGCTAATGTTAGCTTGCTTATATCTGACCTGTTTAGATTAAAGAAGTAATAAGAAATATGGTAGACATATCTGACCAGACCCTTTCATTACATTTCACAGAAAAAAACACATTTCTGAGAAATAATGGTTTTGTCTATGATTTTGGTGGACGGCTAAGAGTACTACAATACCCATGACCCTGGGCTACTGTTGTAATGGAGAAGAAGCCATGGGGCGCGAATCAGAGCCCAATGAATTGAAAATGCTTCATTGCTGAAGTTGTAAACAAAACGTAGTGCCATAGTTGCTGAATTCACTCAGTTCAAACCGAACTTATTCACTCTGTAGATTGTAAAATCAGTTTTCTTTGTTTCCACCCACCATTAGTGGAACACGTGACCAGATTTTAAGCTCAGTGACAGGATTTTTACTTACGGATTTCCTCCAACTTCACAATTCTATAAGATGATGACACAGATGTTTCCTAGCAACAGATTTATACATTACTACAATAACTAAGAACTCAAGAAGGATTTTACACAGAAACTTAGTGATGGATTTACATACTGTGGGTGCAACACAGTCCAGGAGAACATTCAGTACATTGTGTATTTTCAGAAAAAGTCTGGCTACTAAAAGAGAAAAGAAAAACGCAGGGGATGAGAAAGACAGCAATCTAAGAGAAAACAGCTATAATAAGAGAGCTGGATACAACGCTGCAAGTCAGCCATGCTGCCAGTTTGTCACAGTGGCCAGCCAAGGTACTGCAACTTTTAAAAAGAAAAAAAAAACATTTTGTCAATAATTCGCCATTATAAAAGAGATGTGTGTTAGACTGTTGACAGGACACCTCAAACTTCAAACAGGGTCAGTTATTACTTTTTGCAGTATGAATTTTCAAATCATAAAGGTTTGACATTTGTAAAACTTTCCCACAGCCTGACAAACTAGAAGCAATTAAAACTGAAAATATTTGCACAGATACAGTAAAGTAGTGATTTTTGTATTTTATGCCATTATTAGAGAGACAACAGTAGAGATGACAGTAAATGAGGGGAGAGAGATGGGGAACAGCATGCAGTAAAGTGGTGATGGTTGGCACTTTAAACCCCAGAAAACCCCAAAGTTGCTTGTTTTAAGTATTATACAGTTTTAAGATGTGTATAAGAGGCTCATTTCACCTAGAGGCCAGAAAAGTAAGATGACTTTCCCTCTACCTTCATCATACGCAGAGGTCATTATAAATACCTAAATAACAATGGAAGAAAAAATGTTCTATAATGTTCTTCTCCAAACAAATCTCATTATACACGTTAATTGTCCAGTGTATTTAGAAAATAATCTGGTGTACTGAGATGTCAGTTTGTTCACACTAAAGCACATAGTTTCACATTTTTATTTTTTCGGTTTTAAATATGGTTAATTGCTGATTACCCTAATTAACCACTGCAGATGAATGTGTTTAATTATTAAATCCCACAATTGTACGTACATTAAAATGGAGCCTGCATATGCACAGAACCTAGGTTTGTTTTTTGTTTTTTTAGCTACACCCTTGAGAGTGAAACCAGCCAAAATGACCTGCCTGTGTAATAAACATCCCCACTCCAATGGTATAAAAAGAATGATAAAACTACAACAGGAACACACACACACACACACAAACACTAGCAGACACTGAGATGTGTTTGTGTGACAGAGAGAGAGAGGAAGAGAGCGGGCGAGAGAGTGAAAGTGGAGGTGTATCGACTCGTGAAAGTTGTAGAGAAGATGAAAAAGCGACGCAGCCACCTCGGCTATCGCTCTGGAAGACATTTTTAGTCTGTTTTTCAATTTACATTTAATGAGATTTTCAGCAGCCTCTCTCTATTCTGTTGTTAGTGTTTATCCTATTCTGTCTCCACAGCCGCATCTTTTATACCTCTGCAGTTCACCCTGTCTGAGCTGGATTGGCTTGTTTGTATAAATAGCTTACCGCCGCAAACCCTGAGTATGTGTGTGTGTGTATCAGTATCAGTGTGAATATGTTGTGTTGTATGGATGTTCTTGTCTATACATGTGTAGATATATATACAGTATATATTCCAAATGGGCAGCGGTCCTGCTTGTGTATGTGTGTGTGTGTGTGTGTGTGTCTTGTAGCAGCGTGCACTGAGGCATTTCCCTGTGTTATTTCTGTCTCCTTTACAGCATCTTGTGTTAGTGTCTGGCATCCAGAAGAAGGGAGAGACATTTTTTCCACTTATCAACCAACCAGTCTCCTATTCACAACCTCCTCCTGGTGGCTCGGATTAAAATGGAATTTCCTACCTTTATCCTGCCTCTGCGCTCTGTTTTGTGTCCTTCATTGCTACTTATCACTTTCTGTATTTAAGTGAGCAGAGATGAGGATGATAAATACATTATTTATTAATCGCCACACCCTCTGATCTATATTCCACTTCACCTAGCTGCTGCACAGATATGAAACAAAACAGCAGGTGAGCTTGGAGAAGCCTGCACCTGTCTGTGCATCCCAAACCTACCACTTTGCACTTTGTACTTGTGTCTGTGCAATTAAAATAAAGCCCTAACAGTGTGTTCGCACAGAACTCGACACAAATTTTAGACCTGGCACGACTACAAAGTCAATGGAAGTCCATCCAATAGTTGTTGAGACATATCAACCTGCTGGAGCTGGATAAAAAGTCAGGTGATCACCATCTTGTGGGGATAATGAATGTCTAAATATACTCAAATTTAAAGGTAACCGCCCAACATTGCCATGTCCTCCAGAGAAAGAGGCATTTCTGTTGTCACACAGTCACGAGTGAGGTCATTAGGAGACCGATATGAGGATGGTGTTAAATGATTTGGAGGGTCCTCTTAATGTTTCTGCGTGTTAGCATCATATCCTGGTTTTAGAAATATGAATGATGAATATGGATGAAACTGGGATATTGTGGCATGGAAAAAAGTAATATACCTTACATTTTTTTGGTTTTATCAAACAGCCCCTAGCCTAGCATCTGATGCCTTTCCCATCCTGTTTAATAGCCTATTAAACAACACTCTATGAGCACTCACCCACTCATAGAGAAGCCTATTATTAATAGGCTTCTCTATGAGTAGATGAGTGCTTCGATATGTGCTGTAGATACAGTCACTCCTGAGTCCCAAAACACCCCATTAAGTCTCCCAAATCAGTCATTCATCTTCGCACCTGCAGAGGGTGTATTTTGCATACATCTTACACAGCACTCTGTATTGTACCTTTAAAGGCAGGATCCTAGAGTTTTCTATACCTCATACCTACCAAAAGAAAATAATCTAATCATTACAGTGTGTAAGATATTGAGTATCATCACAAAAGTATTCTCAAGTTCTATACCTGCGTTCCTTTTTAAAGTGACATGCTTGACATCATAATTCTCTCTTACAGGCTCTATTCCTCTTTTGTCCCTGTGTGTTCAAACAGATCTACTCCCCCATCTCATTTTCTTTCCTCACTGTCTGCTGTATGTTACCTCACAAAGCAGAAAAGACCTGAAAACAACCATATAAAAATCTATAGCTACACAAGAGATGCCATAGCTCTGAGCTATGGGATCACTGTGGGAATTTCTCAGGGTAGGTACACATTATTACTAATAACACATCTCTGAACCTTTGTTATGGGCATACACTAGCTGGGGTTGGTTAGGGTTTAATGACACTCTACGGATATATAGACTGTGTATGGGTTTGTGTGTGAGGGGGAAGATATGTGTTTAAAGAATGTGTTTGCTTGAGGTAAAGAAGCCCTGTTTATGTTTGTAAGATGAGTCGTATGATTCAGACTGCTGGGAACAACCTGTGTGTTTGTGTGTGTGTGTGTTTGAGTGTATGTGTGTGTAAATTAAGCCTTTCACCATGAGCTTATGCATTCACACACTGCCTGAGTCCCAGTGAGGTATTTGTTACGGGGCAAACACACTGTATCATTACTAGGGTCCTGAGAAGGTAATAGGAAACAGAATGAGTCATCATATAGGATGTGATAGCAGTGTGATACGGTATGACTAGAGCCTGAGGCCAGACTGTTGTTTAGTCGCTCATCTTTCCTCGCTTCCCTCATTCTTTTCTTCCTTCCTCATACAGTATGTAGGAAACTTGCTGGACTTGTTCCTGGTGGTTTAATACGCGGAAAAACCTTAAGCTCATACTCATATGGAGAATGGTAATAAATGAACTGAATAAATTAAAGTCAAACTGAAATAAAATGATCAAGAAATCAGAATACAGTATATATACTTGGTGTTTGTTTTGACTTGTGTGCTTATTTGGTCAAAATTGTAATTACCACAAAGAAGAAATTTAAATGTAATTCATTGTCTTGCAGTGATAGTGCCCCCTACATTAGTGTTCTCAAGTAGGTGTGAATATTTGTTCTGACTGATGACGTCGGGACTGTAATTTGATTCGTGCAATATCTGTGTCACTTTAATTCCAAAGTACACACAGGTAGTTAAACAACAGGAGGATGACCAGTGTTGCCAACTTAGTGACTTTCTCACTAGATTTAGTCACCAGTATTTCTCAGTGAACGAGTGCTAATTTAGCTCTCTGATTTAACAGTATCACCTCACTCTGAGCGCATGAGAACAGCACATACTGGTAACCATTGTAGCATTATTTTAACCAATGTGGAGATAATGGTAAGTGTCAGGGACATATGACGCGCCAAAACTTGTCCATGAAAGTTTCAGAATCTGTTGCCTATGTGACTGGCCTTAGCTGAACACAGCCTCCCTTATCAAATTTGACCAAATAAATATATTTGTGTGATATAAAATTGATCCTGTAACATTTTGCAAGGTCATTAGTGACATCACTGTGAGAGGAGCTTACGGGAAGGGCTCCACAATAGGAGGAGTTGAACAGAGTATATAAGGAAGTGTTTTTGAGACTGTGTTTCAGTGCTGCTCCGTGGACCAGACTCAGTTTGCTTGTATTTTGCTCAATACACAGTAAATCTTTTTTTCATTGAACTCTGCCAGTGAGCTTCTTTGAGTTTTGGACAAATATGTTGTGGGACACCTGAAGATTCATTGTCCCATCTGAAGGATTTTTCCACGACATATGTATATGTAATTATGTCATGACGTCATAGATATGTAACTTAGCATGACATCATCAAGTGACATCTACAGGCTTTAGCTACTTCCCTCTGAAAATAGTTGGCAACACTGAGGCCGAATTTGTTAACTGTTGCTTATTCTCATGTGTTTTGAGCACTCCTCATGTTAGTCCGTGTCTCTGTCCGCTACAGAATGTCATGATTCGAATCACTGGGTGATGTGTGGAGCGCTGACGTGACAGGATTCTGTTGCTGTGGTCACAACTGGGCCCCTGATAGAGAAACAGCTAATGCTAACGCTAGCTAGATCCCCCTCATTTCTGTATCATATGGAACAAGTGGGTAGCTCCCGGTTTGAAGAGTGAAGCCAATGCAGAAGTGCCTTAAACCTGCATTCTTTCTAATGGCCAGCAGGGGGCGACTCCACTGGCTGCAAAAAGAAGTCCGATTGTATGGAAGTCTATGAGAATATGACCCTACTTCTCACTTGATTTATGATCCCAGTAAACACTTTCTTAATGAGTTTATGGTCTCAATCGCTAGTATCAAGTCTTCTTCAATACAGTATGATGTTCATTTTGTAAATTATGGCCCCATTTAGAGTAAAATAGACGATAAAGCAGCATATGCTTTAGGGTGTGGCTACATTGCGATTGACAAGTCGGTACCATGGCGACAACGTTGATTACATAATGTAACTGTGGCGTAACCACAGATTCACAGAGTATAGGCGCTCTAGAGCAGAGGGTGGCGGTAATGCGCCTAATACGCTGGTTGCCAACTGCCGTTATAAACCCCCCCCCCCCCCCCCCCCCCCCCCCCCCCAAAAAAAAACAAACAAAAAACAAAGTGGTACATCCTGTCAGCCGAGGTGTTTCCTATCAGTACAGCCGAATTCAGCAGCCACTCGACGGACTGTTCCTCCGCAGGCTCTACTTCACTCAAGCTGCCCGTCAGACCCCGTGCTTCTTCCCACTTTAACCTGAATAACAAACCGGGGCTCGGTGCTCCGGTTGGATCCACATGGAGAGCCGGGGCCAACGTTAGCTGAGAGGCTAGCGGAGCGTTAGCCGTAGCATGACCGGAGGCAAGCACAGCCAGCTAGCCTCTGCTAGCCTCTCAGCTAACGTTAGCCCCGGTTTTGCATGTGGATCCGACCAGAGCAATGAGCCCCGGTTTGTTATGCGATGACGTGCCGATAATATCGTGCATCCCTATAAAAAAGTCTTGTTCAGCATTTGGTTGTGATAAAAGATCCTCTAAGGAGTCAGATGTTCATCTTTTCCGGTGAGTACATTTTGTTTTAATGGTTTTAGGCCTGTTTTGCACTAGCAGAAATTAGCAGTTGCATTAGCGTTATCACGGTTAACCATAGATTGGACATGTACCGTGCTAACCAAGCTAGCAGCTAGCGCTATGGTCACCTCCACCCTCTTGTCCAAATATGGTCACTTCTGGCTCCAAAAATCAAACATCGTTACGGTCAAATCCAAGATGGCGATGGCCAAAACGCTAAATTCGAGGTTTCAAAACGACAGTTCACAAACCAATGGGTGACATCACAGTGACGTCCATATTTTTTTACAGTCTAAGGTATGAACACAGCACTGTCTGTGAAAGCTGCCAATGACTCAACAGATGTTGAAATAACATGAACAAAAGGCACAAATATAACTTCATATGCTAATGTTAGCAAGGGAGGATGACTAGCGTACATTTTCTGAGTGAAAGCTAATTAGCCTAGCTAGCTTGCTTCCACTACAAGTTTAAAAGTAAAGGGACAGACTTGTTTAAAAAGGAAGAAACAAATTGTATGCTCATATGCTATACAGAAATATGACAGCCTCCAGTTAGTAGCACACCATAGAACTCGACAGTGTGTCTCTGATCAACTCTGGCCCTCAACTGTCAGTCAAACACTGCCATGGGAAGCACCCAAACAGAGGCTTGAAACTTCAACACTTTTCACCACAGATATGCCCAAAAAGTATTATGTTCTTTTGAACAATGGAAAATGTGCACAATATCCATAGTATCATTTTAGTTTCTATTTCCTAACACAAAAAGTGAATACAATTCAAATTGCAGTTGGAAGAAAACACGGAAATAGAAAATAAAAATGAGATGAAAATAAGACATGAAAGGAAGTGATATAAATAAAAATATATCCTGGAGAACAGACATAAAAAGGCAGCAGGTAAACAGACTGACAGACGTGTGCGGGGAATCAGGCTGAGACGCGTCTGTACAATTAGGTGTGATTAGATTAGACTACTGTGCTGGATAAAGCCTAGGGATATACTGGCCTAGTTGGGACTCTCACACACACACATACACACTTACACACAAAGTACTACCATAGCTTTTAATGCATGACAAGTAATCCTGACTTATGTAATTGTGTGCTTGTCATCACAGACAGACAGGTTGTCTAGCTGTCAGCTGTGTAATTGTGTCTACATGATGACAAAAGTAAACTGCGGTCAATCAGGACACTGATGTTCAACAACAATCAGCCTCATTTGTCATTAGTCTGTATTGTTATCCTAGATTAAACACTGAAAGAAGCTGAAATGCTTGTCCAGAAGAACGTCTTTCAATCAAATGAAGCGTGAATGACAAATTCCTTTGAGGATTACATGCTAGGTGTTAATTTGCAGCTGAAATTTTCTGATACAATCACTTGAGTGTTGCTCAGGAATTAAGCCCAATGACCTTGTCTCTGTTTTGATTGATGCACACTGCAGTTTTTTTTGAGGCTACCGTTTTTTGACCCTCAAGATGAAATCCACTTGTTGGATTTTCACTTGAGGATTGATGCATTTGTGGCATTTTCTTTGTGTCTTTTGATTTGCCCAAGGGGATCTGCAATCTCAAGTCGAAACAGTGCCTCTTATTTATTGCTGATTATTTGATGGGGGGTGATAATGTTGCCTTGATTAGTGTTAGACAGCTTTAATTGGTAGACTGCAGTGGAGAGTGACTGCACAGGAAGGACAAAAACAAATACTGTGTTTACACGTTTGCACTATCTGAAATAGTGGCTCCTATCTTGTTTCAGGTCTACTTCATGAAGAACTATTAAAACAAGAAGATATTCCATTTCTAGTAATCTTCTTCTTCAAGTAATTTTTGGAGTAATCTCAGTTTACGTGTTGGTTTTTTAACAGAAAGCTTTTGTTACAAATTGAGTACATAGGGTTTGAAAGTTCTGATTGTGTGAAAGAGGATTTTATCACCCATCCCTTTACCCCTTTTCATGACAGTGCAATACTAAACAGTTGTAGTTCTCCTTTAATCTTTAAAAAAAACTATTTACGACAATCTTTAATTGATAAAACAATCTAACATCAAGGTCCATGTAGTATCTGTTCCGGGGCTTGTGACTGTATCACACGATCCTCATCAGGAGCCGTAGAACTGTACTGTAGATGTTCAAACTGTGCATGATCACCTGTAGGACTTGTGACTGAGTCACTGTTCCTTCAAGAGCAAAGAAATTTGAAAAATATTTGATCTTTCGAATATAATATTCTGGAGCATGGTGCCAGACAGTATTTCAATTTATTAGTCAGTACGCTGTAGAAGTATTTAAAGCAGGGGATTTTCAGGTAGCACATTTAATTTTCGCTAGGCACATTATGCAGTTAAAGACACAAAGGCTTCAAACGAGACAGACATTCAGAGCTGTTTCATTAAGTGACTGAATGTGCAGACTGCTTTTTCTTCAGTGTGTGAAGATGTTAAACTGTGTCTCATCCCTGCTGGTGTGGTGCTGATGTCAACATATAGTCAAGAGTGGTCATATATTTAATGAACCTCGGTCTCATAGTAACAGATAATAACCCTGCTCATTAAATCCTGAGGGGAAAAAAAAAGTTTCCTTATGTATAGTAACAGTGACCTTTGCCTGATTAATGCAGAATGAGATCAGCATGCAGTGACTGGGAAACTCCAAAAGGATTCGGAGCTGCAGTGCTTTAACTGCATTATTATCACACTTATTTTCCTTAGTCAGCTTCTTGTCTCACTGCAGTTTTATGGCTGCTGAGACAAAGACTTGTCTGTGAAAATAAGGACTCATAACAAGTTGTTTCATGTAGCGTTTTACCTCTAATGTCCTTTTAGAGCAGAATGCAATGTGCCTTTTGGTTTGACCTATCTACCCCGGTTCCTTCTTGGACTCTGCTTGAAATGTCATTGTGGTTCCAGTGCAGTCTGTGGCATGAAACAGTGGCTCCCAAAATGAGGTCAAGGGACTTCCAGGAGTCTGTGCGGGGACTCCCCCCCCCCCCCCCCCCCCCCTTATTTATTTAATAAATAAATTAGTTATTCATTTATTTATTAAATAAATGAATAACTCACCAACACTCATCAGAATCATCAGAATCTGATTCAAATAATTATCACCTTTTTCTAGCTGAGCCCCGCCCACTTCAAACCAGTGAGAAGAGCGCAGAGAAAAAAGAAATCTCTCATGTAAAATAACCAACTTTGGCAGATGTTGCAAGCCAATATTCACAGTAAGAAGAGTAGAAGTTTTCAGCTGTCTGCAGTGTAATAGTTCACATTTCACTCACAGATAACTAAAACCCTACATCAGCAGGCTGATTTTATCTTCAGCTTATTGGACATAAATCACAACTGGCCAGTTTTGGAAAGCCAAAGATAGGTGTTTGAGATATTTTATTAGAATTGCTGCTATGGCGTAGTTTGTCCACCAGACAGCACTGGGGACTCCATTGTTGGCAACAAGCTGATCCTCGTGAGTTAACCCAACGCATCATAGCTCAGCTGACCGCTACAGATCCAAACAGAGTCTGCATTTGTGCGTCTGTTACATGTCTTCATGGTAAGATGCTCATTTACGAGTGAAATACATGATTTGAATGATAATAAACCACACCCCCTCATTTCACCGTTTTGCATAACGCTAAGCTAAATAGCCTGGTTTTGCTACAGTAAGCTAGCCACGGGGATCAGTCACCTCTGCACATACAGCACAGCAGTTGAGTGGTGTAAAGCTCAGTGACAAACTTGATTTTATGTTTATTTGTTACACAGTCAATAAGACAGATCTAGCAAGTAAATCATTCTCTCTCATAACAGAAGGTTGCGTTTTCTGAAGCTTTCAAACACATCTTACAAGATTCTTTTGTCAACTTTCTTTAAAAAAAATTTTTGAGGACTTTTATCAGAATTGATTTGAAGTACAAGGTAACACATCCTCTGATCTTTACATCTAGAGAGCAGGAACATTTTTTCTGTCAAAAGGCAAAGAACTGCAGGGTCACTGCACATGAACTTTGTTTAGTTTGGTCAAAATCTTAAATGTTGTGTAAGGTGGATCAAATTACAGTATTACATAAAAATGACATTAAAAGATTTGGAAACTTCTTATATAAAGCACATTATATGCTGATAGCTTTTGACTTGCTTGTGAGGTTATACAGTTTGTTCACTGATTGTGATAGTTGTTGGCCTTATCCCTCCTTACTGTCATTCTTAAGTGTACATAATCCAATTATGTACACTGTACGTAATACGATTATGTGCTATTGAAAACAAGAGACAAGTAACATGTACTCTTGATTTTAGCTGTTGGCGAGAAACTGTCAATCATATGTTGGCATTTTGAAATGAGCCAATGATAAGCGTGTATGTGTGGTAGCAATGTCTAGCCAACATAGAATTGCATTACATACAGTATTTTTTACCAACTGACGACTTCTCATGTTTATTTGTGTGTGCATTTGTGTGTCTAAGTGCAACATGTGTGTGCATACGTGTTTAATATGAGTTTAAGTGTATGCATGTCTCAGTATCTTCTTTTGTGTGTGTGTGTGTGTGTGTGTGTGTGTGTGTGTGTGTGTGTGTGTTTGGTCTGAGGAATTCATTTCCTTCCAGACAGTCAGTCAGACCTCTCTCAGGGGAGGCGGGTCGCTCTGTTCAGCTGTGCTCTGCTGTCTGATTTTCTTTTAACTTTTCTCTTTTTTTTTAAATTTTCTATTTTCCCCAGTCAGAGGGAACTAGATGGATTTTTGCTGCGTGACTGCAGCCTGTAATGTCTCTGCTGCCTCTAGCTGCTGCTTTTGCACATGCTGTGCCTCTTTGTTCTTCATGTCTCTGTATTTAACCATACGTGCATATTTTCATGTTTACATACTTCTCTGAATGGCAAGCAAGGTTGGACTTGTGTGTTTGCCTGTCTGTGTTTTTGTGTGTGTACTTCATTGTGGAAGAAGGGAAAGTGTCAGTTTAAAGGCAGCAGTCTTTTATTTGATATTCTTATTTACTGCATTCCCTAGTGTTCCATTTCGATGTAGATCTTTTTCTGGTGCTTTTCCTATATTATTAGATTTTGATTTTTTTTTTAAACTTTATTTATAGGTTTTTCATAAAATATACACACAAACATTAAAGCACACATCCCCACCCTTCGTGGACACTCAAAAATAAAAATAATAATAATGCAAATAAAATTAAATTAATAAAAAATGAATAAGTAAATAAATAAAACCATTAATTAAATGTGTGAAAACAAAGGGGATTTGTTTGTTACAATTGAAATCACTCAATAGTCAGACACCTAGTGCAAAGGGACACATAAATATTAGTGCTGGGCAGTATGACCAAAAATTTGTATCGCAGTATTTTTTGAGATTCGGTTGGCTGGCTGGATCAATGTTCAGCTCTACACGGTAAGAAAAATGCAATTACAACACAGAACTGTGTGAGGAATTACAGTATGCAAGTCTCTATCATCCAGTAGTAGTAAGAAGGTTACGTGGTTAATAGGGCTCTCTCAATATACTCTATTGAGAGGGGATTTTGTATATTTTGCCGCCTAATGAAGAGTTACAGCAGTTATTTCAGCTATGCACTGTATATGAAAAATTCAAACTGGTATACGGGTACACTGCCCAGCACTAAGAAACATGCACATATACACACATAGATATATACAATACATACACGAGGGGTGGGTGATACTGCAAAATTTGGTTTTGATCCAATACTAAGCAGTGTTTCCTCCACTCCATTTTCTATTTATCTGTTTAGCGTCGTCAGGTTAGGCTAATCCATTGTTGCTAACTTTGGAGCTAACCCCTTCACTTTTCCAGCAGTTGGGGAAACAACAGACGTGACTTTTCATGGTTTTAACAAGCTGCAGCATTTATTAACTGACACGCTGTAGTCTGTACTGTACATTTACTGCCAGACTGACAACTTACTGCTAACCTTTTTCTCTGCTCCACTCGCATTCACTGTTATTTTTCTGCCGCTCGCTCTCTCGCTTAACCACTCACTCGCTTACGCTCTGCCCTATTCCTTAAAAGGAGTTATGCTACCTGCAGTTTCCCAGGCAACAACACAGATGTTAAGTCACGTTTCGAGACAGTGCTGCTCAGAGGATCCCAAATGCTATTGATTTGCAAATGAATGGATACTTGGTGTTATTTTTGACATTTAAAAAAATATTTTTTGGCCTGGCGGGTGTTGTTGTTGGCCTGGTGGGCCGTTTCAATGGGCTGAATATATTATTTGAATGTCTAAATGTAGTCTATGTTTAACCAGTCTGCTAAAGTTAACAGCTAATGATGACCAATTACAGTTTGAAAATGTTAACATTAACCAATGCTGAAGATCTGATTCAACAAAAATATTAATTTCACGACTATATACTGTATATCTAGATATTCTTCTCTCTGTGTCGGGGTTCTGTCTGAAGGCATTTCCCTCCTTCTCCCTTTTTTTTTCTGTTGCAGCTCAAAGTTCTCTTTCTCGTGTTTTTTAATGTGTTTAATTTGTTCATTGACAGCTGTGATATAGCTCCACTCGACACTCTTTCGTTCAGCCATCACTGCATTCATGTGTCGGATTGGTGCCAGTAGTCAGGGTGGACACTACTTGGCGCTCTGCGTATGTTCATTGTTTGAGTGCACACATGACACCACAACAGCAGTGGAGAAGCAAAGAGCGAATGCACGAAGACGTGATCACTGTTCACAACAACAGAGCGTTGCACACAGTTCTACTCTTTTGATGAAATGGGTACAATGTAGAAGAGAGAAAACGAAACGAAATGTAGTATCTGTAGTATTGATATTTTGGGATCGATCCGTCCGCCCCTAATACACACATACTCATACATATATAAAGACATATACATACTCACATATCTCAACACAAATATTTAAATACAGATATACATAGACAGTTTCCAAGATAAATCATATAAATCATTATAAGATTGTGTAACAGTGATTTCCAGATAGGTAAATAAATGATGCACCAGCTTATATGGAAAGATATTGTAGCTAAGATCTGATACTATTTGGTTTTGGAAAAGTTTAATTTATAGCCTGAGCGTCTTCCAAAACGGGGAAGCATATTTATAAGCTGAGGTAAGGATTCTGCTGGGTTAGATACATAGAGAAGGAGGTCATCTGCATAGAGAGAAACTTTATGGGTAGATCCCCCTCTCACAATGCCAGCTATATTTTCGTCTGCTCTTAGGGTTATAGCCAAGGGTTCAATAGTAATATTAAATATATATGGAGATAGGCAGCAGCCTTGTCTAACGCCGGTATGGAATTGGTTCACACTAACACCTTTGGGGTTGCATAAAGTAGTCTGATCCACGTAATGAATGATGGGCCGAATCCAAATCTTTCTAGAACAGCGAGAAGGTACTTCCATTCAATTCGATCAAAGGCTTTCTCGGCATCTAGGGAGAGCACATCTTCCACTTGCTGTGCAGATTGAGAAGAGTAGAGCACATTTAACAGTTTACCCATGTTGTAAAAAGAATGCCTGCCTGGTATGAAGCCTGTTTGGTCAGGTGCAATGATGCTAGGAATCACTGTTTCAGTGGGTTGAGAGAGGATCTTGGTGAGAATTTTATAGTCAGAACAAAAGATGCTTATGGGCTGATAGGCACCATGGTCTAAGGGATCTCTGTCTTGTTTTTAGAACTGAAATCATTTGCCTGTGTCATCATTTCAGGTAGGTTTTGTTCAACAGTGTCTCTTGATATACAGAATAGTGATGTCAACAGTTAACCATTAATGGGTTAGCCGCCGAGAATATTTTTGACCAGTTATGCATGTTGGTCTATAGAGTAATTTGCATGCATACTCTGCTGACGGATAGAGGGTTACATGTTCACAACATCAGATATTCTTATTGAATGGATAAAGTACAGGTGTAAAACAAACTTCTAGATGGAGTGTTGCATTATGGGTTGTTCGTAGCCTTAATGTTGCTCGTGAGTGTCTTTAAGTCTGTTTATAGTGAGTGTGTTAGAGTCAGTCAGCCCTAAAAGTGTTTTGTTAGTCCAGTTTAACCTGCAGGAGTTTCTGAGGGCTCGTGTGTTTTTCTGCCACTGAGGAAACAAATTCGTGATGAGTGAAAACGAGTCCAAAGTGTCTTCCAACATCTCTACTGCAGAAACAGAACATGTCAAGCTGCCAAATATCACTGTGACAGATGATAAGGAGCTCAAAAAGACAAACAGGCAGTCGTATTAATGCTACCTGCCAGAGAAAATAATTTTTGACTGCTTCCCAGAGCCTGGCAGGAGAGTGTGTGAATATGTAACTATACTATGACTTAAGTTATATTCAAAAAGTAATGTAAAAGGGGGGCATCTTATAATCAGATTCACCTTATAATCATATTCATTTTTATATTCGTACCTCGAGCCCAAGTATGTTATGCCATCGAGAGCTACTGTGACTAAAGGCATTGAAAAACAAAGGATGAGTATGAGCATGTTTAGTTATTTCAAAATGTAAAATGTATAGAAAAACACAAAAACAAACAGACAAAGAAACAGAAAAAGAAAAAGGGAAGCCCTAAATCCCTATGCAGATCTCCCCCCAAATGGAAGATCGTACTAACCTCCTCTAAACTAAGGAAGTAAAAGCACATGAGAGGTGCTTGTTGTCTGGGAAACCACTAAACTAAGGCCTGCAGAACATTTCTTGTCAGACTTTTAAGGCACAAATAGTCAGTAATAATAGTCAGAATAGTATAAACCTTATAGCAGCAAACAGAAATGGTATCATTAATAGTCATAACAACGGCACTAACAACAATGACAACATCAGGCAAAAATAGCCCAAACCTGAGGTAGAAACATTGGTATCAAAATATAGCCCTTAAATATAGGTGTCAAACCTATAAAATATCAAAATGGAACAGTCCAGAGTAGATACTTACATAACTGTTGTACCCACCTTAGGCATCAGAGAGCACAGTTATATTTTCAAGTATCAGAAGGTTGAGAAGTAAATGTATGAGCCATTGTTTTCAATGAAGAATGAGGCTACTCCCTTTTGAGTAGCTTCACCAGTGAGAGCATGAATAAATTCAACTTTGATTGCAAGTAGGCTCACTTCTGCAAGGTTCGTTCATTGGCATTCTGACAGACAGAAGGTGGAGTTTCATTGGTGCCATTGGTGGTGTCTAGTGGTTGCAGACATACAGAGCTTGTTATGCTAATAGGGAACTTATGAACAAGCTCAAAATTGGCATTCATTGTATGTAGCAATAGTTTAGCTAAGTAGGCCTATCTTAAAATAAGTTGAATTCTTGTAGACTCTAGGCTGACACCAGCCTGGCCCTCCTCTCTACCAGCAGTACCTGCAGCAGCGAGTCTGAGCAGCAGCAGCAAAGGGAGGAGGACAGAGGAGACGATGAATGATGCCACAGAGCTGTTAACAAGCTTACTGTTAAAGACCAGCAGCTTTTCTAAACAGTAGAGTCTTAGGGCTTCAACCATTAATCAGTATGAAATGTTATTCTAAGGGTCTTGTCAATAAAGAGATAAGATCTGGTGTTAATTAGTCTTCATATTATACACTGGTTATTACAAACAAGTGTACAATAAATTATATATATATATAATATTAATATAACTTTTATTGTAGGGATTGTAAATGCTGTAAACCTTGGTGCTTTGAACATTAGTAACTTAATTAATTATTGTTATCGGTCCTGTAATTCCGTATTGGTGCATCTGTAGAAAACAGTGTACATTTTCTGTGTTGGGGCATTTCAGTCTTTGACATTTATTACATCTACAGCTATCTGGGCCTCCAGAGCCCCTCTGGTGTCAAATGCGCCTGTAAATTACATGCACGTGACTCTATGGACGTAAGGAACAATTCTATGGTAGTTTCAACTGATTCTATTGCCAGTGTGTTCAACTTTGGGTCCTGGCGTTGTGGGCTCTGCGTGTGCACAACAGCACCACTGAAGGAAAAAAGTCAGAGGCCTAATTTTAAGGATGGTAGTGAGAAGGGTTGAGAACAGGGGTGACACAGACATGCCTGATGATGAGGTGTAGGAGCATAGTGTATAAGTTAGGTAAAGACAAAGTTTGTACTCAGTATATACTCCTGTGTTCATATTTGAGTGTGTGTGGCAAAGTAACAAAGTAATGCATTACTGGTGTTGATTTTTTTTTTTTTTTTTAATTGAAAATGTTCAGTATAAAAGTTGTCATAATTGTCTCTTTGGTGTGATGCTAAATATGCGTTTTGCATCATTGGCAGATGAACCAAAAAGTTTTGATTGAAGTGATTGTAGCCTGTTGTTGAATTATTAAGCCACTTTGTATGATGTTAATGCATGATAGCTTTAACTTTGCATATCATTTCTTTGTCAGCAGTAAATCTTTGCAGACCATGTATAAACAGTTGTAATGCACTTTGCGCTCCACTAGAGGTCTTCACGGGTCCACTTGGTTTTGAGGAATCAAGACGCCCAGCTTGTGCCAAATTATATTGAGTCTAATCCGGTGAAAACACCACAAACATCTGTTTGTGCAGAGTTTGTTTTCACATTCATCTGCTAAAGTTTCTCTGTGCTCAACTTAATTGTGAGTTTAAGGCGTGTACCTACGAGTATGATTTATGACATCACAACTAGTTTGGAGCCAATCGTGGTCCAGTATGCAACTTACAGAAGTGTGATGTGGAAACTTGAAACCTCCAGCGCTCCAGGGGATTGTTCACTAACGGAGAAGGAGTAGATGGCATTTTAAGAATTTCTAACTAGGTAATTTAACTGAAGTTATGATAAAACCATATCAGATGCAAATTATTAATCAAAGTAGAGTATTTTTTATGTTTTAAAACATGTCATCTGCAGGGGAACTTTAAATTTCAGGATAATCTCTCATCATTCGCAACAGTAGAATTGACTTTGGTAAAATGTGGTCAATCTATACAAACACAAACCAGCGAGAATACATGTTGCCATGCCACATGTTGCTCGGCAGCCAGTCCAGTGGAAGTCGTTAAAAGTATCACCAGATACAGGCCTGTGCTGGCGGCTACGTAACAAACCCTGATGGTAACCAGGCCCTCTGCAGCTCGTCACTTAACGTCCGCTTTACATCTATTGTTTTGCTCGATAAAATGACATCATACTGTATGTATGAGCGCAGTGTTTATGCCCACAGACAATCTCTGTTTTGATTTTTCCTCTAATCCCTCTAGTCGTTTCCCATCTTTTGTCTTGGTTTGATGCTTAGGACAGTCAGCCAATCAGCACAGCTAGTGCACAGCACATCAGGACACATTTTAAGCAAATCCTTGGAGAGCCCTTGAGGAAAGGCTTTTGATCAGTTGTCTCTTTATTGAAGTGTAGGCTAATTTTGCCCGATGGCTCTTCTCTCTTTATGGTCTTTGTGTGGAGCTCGTCTGTCAGTATGGATCGTCAGATTAGGCCTATAGCTTTTAGACATATCACGCTATCCCTTACACAACACACATTCACACAAACACACACATACATTCAAGCTTATTGTCAGCTTGTGTCAAACTCTCTGTGTTGGTTGAGAGAAAGTAAAATGAGGGCTGCATTTAAAAATAAAATAATGTGCATCCTAAAATAAAGTGGATCGATCACATTGGGCTCTTAGATCTTAGATTTTCTGTGCCTACAGTTCGGATTTGAGTGGGTATGTTTGCTCCAAAGATTTATGCTAGAGGCGCTTCACAATCCCCACAGTCTCAGAACATATGAGACAAGATGGTTTTGAACTGCCCGTGGAAATTATTTCCTTTTGTTTTATGTGCATAATTACAGTCATTGTATACTGGGCTCTGAGCACTTCCAAAACGCGGGTGGCCTATGCTCAACAATGTACTTGAACGCCTCCTGTGTAGACACAACCGTTTCACTGGCTGCTGTTGCTGCTGATCTACTAAATGTGCTGCTAACGCTACGCTTTCTGTCAAGAGACAGGTTAAGGGTGTCCATTCTTGATTAAAAGCTCTGTTTTTGCTGTCTACTTTTTCTCTTTTTAGAGCACTTTTCTCTTGACTCGTGTCACACCTCGTCTCTGGTCTCTCCCTGACATGCTAGAGTCAGTCGGCAGAGCCCTGAAGCTCTGCCCTGCCCCTGCACAGAGCGGAGCAGCTTGCTGATAGCTGGTTTATTCAAAGTTTATTCACATTAAAGGTATTGTGTGTCCAAGTTGCACCAAGGTCCCCAGACATACACCCACCAAGTGTGGAGTCTATCGGATCAATCGAACGGTCCTTGAGATACACGAAGGACATACATACAGACATTCCTTCCTTTAGTAGAGAGAGATATGCATTTACTCTTTGTTAACTGCCATACTTGTTTACTTACCTGTGTATGTTCTTTCTCTTAATGTCTACAGTTTGCCTTTTCTTTGTTAGACTGTTAAAAGATAAACATCTCGATTAGAGTGGCCGCCTGTCAGATTGAAACTATCTGATGTTCATCATTGCGGTTGTTGAGTCCTCCAAGCTTTTTCAACCTTATCAACTGTCTGTCTCTTCTGCAGCGATGTATGTGTCGGTCTATCTGTCTGTCCGTCCGTCCCAGTGTGTGAGTGTGTGTGTGTGTGTCCGGCCTCTCGACAGCAGAGTTGATGCATAGCCAGATTAAGCCTGTCAGATTTGTCACACTCGGCTGGCAGTCAGCATGACACAAGAGCCAGATCAGACAAGGATGTGACGAATGACGCCTTCAGCCCACCTTTTGTTTGGTTTTGCTTTGCCAGTCATTTTGTGCATCATTTCACACTTTCAGATGTTATTTTCTTCCAGTGGTGAGTGATGTATTAGATAATTCCCCCCAAAAAGAGGAAAATTAGGGTTATTACCAAGGAAAGGTAAAGGATGATATGCACCAGCGATGTTACACAGCTTAGTGAGTTACCAAGATAAAAATGAAGCAAAGCAAAGTCTCAATAAACAGTTTTATTTAATTAAGACTAAAGTGTATTCTTAGTCAGCAACTTCAGGGACAGCTAGACTGAGAGCTGCTAAGTACATTAAGGGATAATACCTTACAACACCTGTACCTTCAACCATTGTAATGGATAATATGAAGTACTGAAGCTGCAGATTTTTGAGGCTGATATGAGTTGGAAAAAAACGCAAACAATAGTAGCTGGTATTTTTTTTACATAAATATACAACAAAATATTTTTGATGTTATCTTCAAGAATTTTAACCAAGTTATGTACTGAGAGGGACATTTAGCAGTTGGAAAATAAACTTGGCAGTGCTCTCTGGACAAAATAGATAATGGATACACTTTTCCTCAAAAATATGTTTTTCTTTTTTCTACTCTAGTTTCTTGTTACTTATCAGCTGACATATTGGTATCTGCGATTAGCTAATATCTGCCTCTACTCTATTATATGCAGGTTCATATGCTAATTAAAAACGCTTTTTCCCAACCTGTAAAAGTTTTGGAAAAAACAGTGAAAACTCAAATGGTTTGGGAAAAATCCTGGAAAATAGAAAACTTAAAAAATAAAGTTTTAAATATGACCCGTGTATTTTTAAAAATGAGGCAATATTAGAGCAGACATACGATCAATCAGGTATGGTATCATACCTATCAGGTATCAGGTGTAGTAGGCTATAGTAGTAGTATAGTGATGTTGATTCAGGGAAAGGATCATCTGTGCTTCAGGAGGCAGATTTTCAGATTTTTCAGTTTTTGCCTTATTGAATGGTGTCTCTCTGTCACTTTTCCTCTTAGTTCAACTGGAAAGTGTTTAAAGACGTGCAGGTTGGTGACCCCAGTGAACTAATGTGTGACAAAATGGTGTTGAAACAGGATATTCAGGATTATATCTACATATACAACAGTGACATCTAGTTTCGGTTTTATAAGGCCGTTTTCATTTCATTGGATGTGACGTCGCAGAGCGGTCAAGCTATGTCCAGTTTAACAATCAGATCTCAGCACTAGATTTTACACTGCAGAGGTTGAAAATATATATTCATATGAATCTAATGACCACAAACACATAATTTTGATCCTGCTAGATGTCCAAAAGATCAGAAACAAACAAAGATAATGGCCATGGGCCAGAAATTAAGTTATGCTGTGAGAAGCAGTGAAGAGCTGGGCAGATGTATTGCTAGAGGCACATATGATATACTCTGATGTGTTTGTGAGACTCTGGATCAAAGTAAAGAGGAGGAAAAGACAGGACTCACTGGTGTAGCCTGCTGGTTTGCTGCTGTGTACACAAACCCAGAGCTTTTCAGCTAAACTCTCTCTAGTGTTGCTGTTACCTAGAGTTAAATATAGGTGCATTGATTTAGAACAGCAATTAAACACCTCAGTGAGAAGTGTCCACACATTTAATCACTTGCAGGAAAATCACTGACACCTGCCAGTCAATCACAACTGGAATTCACAATGGTGTAATACAGCACTATAAGTCACAGATCCAGTAAAGGTGCATTAGTGAACTCTGTACATGGACAGTATTTCTGTTTTTAATGGGAATAGTGACACCTGTAGTGTTGATTTTACAATTATTCTCCTGGAGACTTGATATGACACAGTTTTGTGGTTCTTACCGCCAAGTTTTTGGGATAGCTTTGTTCAAAATGGGCATGTTTGGTGTCATAGTGGTGTTTTATGTCACCACTCTTCACTATGGCCACTGTTTCATTCCAAATTAAGCACATAGGTGTTGTGCTTATTCCTCAGTCCAACCATCTTTAAATGCAACCTTTCTGCTTTTGTTGTATTGGCTAGTTTTCAACAAGCCATTTTCCTCCTCTTTCACCCGTAGCTCCAACATCTGACGACAGCCTTGCTAACTGCGGTGACTAGAATGATGACAGGTGGGGTAACGTGATAGCAATGTCACTGTCACAGGTTGCAGTTTGTTATTCTGTCCAGATCCTATTGAGTATGTATGGAGTAATTTATAGCAGATGGGTATAATGTCACACATTGCATTTATAATAATATGTAAGATAGAAGCTTAATAGATTTAAAAAATGACTTGGGTAGATTTCTGGCTCCACTTCCTAAATAGTTCCTAAACACATCTGAAAAGCTCGGAATATTCTGGATCCTCTAACTCTTGTTGGCTGATTTATCCATCCACATTCAGTAACTTCAAAATGTTGTCCTTGCTCTCTGTCCTTGTGAGACAAACAGTAGGCTGAGTCCTCACTGAGGTGCGAGACAGTAGCTGCTGGGCTCGACCTTAAAAAGCCTCTGTTAACTGCAGCCTGGCCACAAGCCAAGCTCGTCAAACTGGAGTACAGTATGGATGGGACTAATGAAGCAGACTAAAGTGGATCTCACATTAATCATTTGGGGTCTTGTATAATCTTCATCCATCCGTGCGTGACAGAGAGGCTGTGTCCTTAAATCACCCACCACCTACACACATACAGTACATTATCTAAAGCTTCTCACGAGCCTCTTGCTCCGACATACATCAAATGTTATTCATGGAAATTATAAAATCATCAAGTAACTCGGAAGTACAGTCATCAGCTGAGCAATAATGGAAACCACTGCGAAATGATTATGGTGATCAGCTCAACTTTCCCTGCTAGATCCAAGTGTATTAAATAATGCGTTTCATGGGTGTAGGTTTGGTTTCACAAGCAGGGAGGACACAAAGTCAAAGTCAAGGATGGGTTCACGATTTTTCGAACAATAGTCAGGAGCCCATATGAATACTGAAATAGGTTTTTGTTGCTGTGATGATTCCTCATTCCTGTTCATACTGACCATTAGAGCATCCTTCATAATGAACTTACAATCTAAGTGATGGGGGACAAAATCCACAGTCCTCCTTCTGTGCAAAAATGTATTTAAAAGTTTATCTGAAGATAATTTGAGATTTTAGCAGTCTGAGTTAGTTAAATTAAGTTGATACAGTATCTTCCACAGTTAGTCTTTTTAGTAAAAAAATCCCTCTTCATGTCTCAATGGTCTGTAACATTGAAAGATATCTACTTGATTTGATTAATTTGAACAGCTAAAGCTTCATATTAGCTTCAAATATACTTTTAAATATATTTTTGCACAGAAGGAGGACTGTGGATTTTGTCCCCCATCACTTACATTGTAAGTGCATTATGAAGGGATCTTCTAATGGTCAGTATGAACACATGTCAGTGTTTATATGGGTACCTGACTATTGTTTTAGGACAGACTTAAAAAAGTGTGAACCTGTCCTTTAAATATGATCAAAATGATTGTGCTTTCCAACAATAATACAATAACAAAAAAGAAAGAATGCTGCATTATAATGCACTAACTCTATAATCACATTTAGTTTTCTTGATAGAGACCTGATAGCTTGTGATAAATAATGTAGCATTTCCATCTTTACTGTAAATGAGCGTCCCTCATTCCATTATCTTTGATTGATGCTCACTTCTAATGTTTCTAAAGGTTTAAGGTTAGTGTAGTAATTTCAGCCCTGAGTGGTGTCTGCAGGTCTTCCTCTCAGGCTGTACACAGCCCCAAATCTCTCCGCCAAGAATATAGGGCGGACTGTACGTTGCCTGAGAGGCAAAATCCAGGCAAAAAAAGTTGGCCAAGTGCTCACTGCTGCTACTAAAGCATAATTGCTGTGAGTGCACAGTATTAAAGGTTACTCAGATGAGCATAGCAATATTTTTAACAACTCAAAACTCTTCTCATCTTGATTTTAGCAGCTGGACAGTAAGAAGACACTGTCTTGAAAAGTGAGTGGGACATGTCCTCTCACCTCTGCTGGAAGTTACACCCTCGGTGTGATCATTTCTGCGCAGTTTTGAGCTCACAGCAGTGTCAAATCTGTCTATGTTAAATGACCTCACTGTTGTTGTATGTATGATCTAGCAATGATCTAACTTAAACTCTTTTGGAAAGCAAAGAAGACATTTTTTAAGCATCTAACCAGAGACACCTCCTGCAGGGCTTATCCAGCAGTGTGCATGTCTGTTTTTTTTGTTTTTGTTTTTTTCCAGCACCATGTGAATGGAAACACACACACAGGGACACACTGTTGTCCTCATTGTTTGAACACAAGGGAATAAAATTGAATATCACCCTTAGCCGTTCATAATCTCTGAGACATGCACATAGTTATATTGTCCAGCAGCGAGACGTTTCGTATTTCCTCCAGCCGATACTGTTAGATAAGAGTCAGACTAAATACAAACACTGCATACGAGCCACATTTTTAAAGTGACTCTTTCTCCACGTCTGTTACAGCAGAACTCTGAATCACCTCAACAGCCCCGGTTCTTGGCTTATTATGCAATCGCATTCTTAGCATGCTTGGATTTCCAGTGTGTAACAGATGCGACCAGCCCCATGGTTAAATAGTCTGTTCCCCAATCCTGTCTGTCTGACTGCTGTCTCACTGATAAGCACATGTCCCTGTGTGACCAAGTGGAGGACTCATAGCTGGCTGTTAGAGCTGCTAGTTGTCCCCATATGTTACAGTGACAGATTGGTTACACCGTGCTATTTGAACAGTGCATGTGTGCTCAAATTAAGTCTAATAAAGCTACCAGAAATGACATTTTTAATGTGTTTTATTCCACAACTTTAGCCTGTTTGACCATGGCAGATTTGTTCTTCACAAACACAAATAGTTGGCAGTTCAACAGAAATGGTGAGTTCATGCCATTTGTTTCTAAGGCAACAATAACAAAACTTTCAATCAACCATAAATCAAGCAGGCCACAGTTTATTGTGTATGGATAACCTATAAAGAAGTCTCTTGTCTCCAAGTGCAACACAGCACATATTTGCACTGGAGTAATTTTTAACTAAATAACCTATGACTCTGTTAGCCTTCACTTACTGCTGTGAAAAATAACCCCAGATATCATCCTAAACAGTGCTATAAACTGATTTTATTCTTAAATGAATTAAAATAAAAAGAAATTCATACTTCTTATCAGGATGTCTCTCTACTGGTCAGATAAACTATCAGTCAAATTCAGCTCAGAAAACTTGAAAACTTGGAGCTTTGATGCTCACACTACCTAGAAGTTGATATTATACTTTGTATTGATAATAGTTTTGGGTCACTGATACATCCTACACGTCTTTGCATGTCTTTATTAGGAAAAGCTAACACCATACAACTGGCCAAGATGACTAAAAGTGTTGGGTTTGAACTAGGGTGATGAGGTTTGTTAATTACAAACCTTCTTTGCCTGCATGCTGTAGCTTTAAGTTAAAGTAAGATCATTCCTCAATTTAATGTGGGCCCCCTGCAGGACCCCTGTCAGTCCCTCGACCCCGGTATGATAACCACTGCTCTGTATGTCACCAGTTTTTCTTTTCTATGGCTCAATTTATAATCTTGGAGACAACGCTCAGTTATGCAGCTGCACTGGTTGTCAGACTGTGTGGACCCTCGTAGAGCCTCAGAGCTGTCAGTATGCTGATGATATTACAGTGCTTGAAAAAAATAAGTCATCTTTTCTTGCTCTTTCAATTTCTTTTTCAAAGAAAAACTTAAAAGGTGACAGAGAATTAACCGTAAAATCACTTCCTTTTCCTTTTTCTATTTCAATTATAAATGTTAGGCTGATGTTGTGTCCTCCGTTACTTTGAAGTCAATAGATCCAGAGATAAGACTGGAGACCAGGAGGGTGTCCTCAAATGACCAGAGCGCAGACAAACATCCACCTGGAACCTGAAATCCCGTTGTCAGCCAGCAATCCACATTTTCCACAGCCTCTCATGACACCTAGCTGTCCTCAGATGACCTAGTGGACAGACAGACAGCAGTAGTAGTGTTAGTTGTAGTAGTATTGTTTGTCCTCAGCTGACCCCACAGACAGACAGACGGACAGACAGTCAGACAGACAGACAGCAGTAGTAGTGTTAGTTGTAGTAGTATTATTTGTCCTCAGCTGACCAGACGGACAGATAGTCAGTGGGGTCAGGCTGGACTGACTTTAACAGGCAGTCAACAGACTGAACTTGTGTGTTAGGTTGGAAGTTCATTTTTAAAATCTTTACTCCTGGTTTCCTAAATGATGTTTTAATTTCTCCAGCAGTGGCACAGTCAGAGAGTGATATACAATAATACACTATACAATGATTTCCTTATTATCTACGGGAATGGCTTCATTTGCAATTTATACACATACACACATTCTAAAAGAGCCACTTTTTATTGTGTGCAGCATGCATTACCTCTGCTCAATTAGTTTCAAAATGTTCTGCTATTAGATCTTAAAAAAGCACATAAATTATACCCTTTTTCCTGTTCAGATTCATAGATCAGTGATGTACTTTCACCTTCTTTGCTCCATGCGTGGCAGCTGGTTTACTAGTTCATCAGTATAATTTCTTTTTGTTGAAATGTGTTGGTTAATCCATGTTAGCCCCCCCCCCAAAAAAGAGTCATATTCTGTTGCCAGCAACTTCTAAATTGGGGTCCTGGGGCCAGCACAGGTCCTTAATGGGGATCCAGAGAATTTTGAGCAAAATGCCAAAATGTTTCTCATATGTGTTTCTCGGGTTGTAATGCTACCAAAGTCCACAGTTCATTATGGACCTCGATTATGGGGTAACCTTTCTGTTTTTGCTTAATGTCATTTTCATTACTGAATGATCTTGTAGCTGAGCTTTACACATGCAGCTCTGAAGGCCTAAAGGTCCATCCGTTGGTAGTTACTCACTGTAGTCTTTGTTTTTCACCTGTGGACTCTTCCACACTGTCATCAACAGGGATGCTCATCATCTTAACAACCTGCCAATTACCATTCCTCATACTCACGTGACTACGAGGAATGGCATGCTAAGCTCTCTCCTGTATGTGACAGACCTTTAAGTTAATGTGTCGCAACTACGGAAAAGGTTTGTAATATATATAGAAGCGTGAATGTCAGATGATGGAAACCTCACATAGAAAAGACAAACTGTAAAGAATTGTGATATTGGTTGGCGTGCTGTCAGGGAAAGATACACTGGACGGGGCATTACACCTGATCGCAGAGGTCTTGAGTATTAAAGAATCATTCCAAAACAGGTTTGATGAGTTCAATGAATCAATCAATGGACTGAAAAAAGACACACGGGCCATTTTGAACAGAGTAACCAACGCAGAGAAGAGTATTAGGGCTTTAGAGGATCAGAAGGCTTTAAAAGACCTGACAAAAGACGTGAACTCATTGAAAACCAAATTAAGTAACTTGGAAGCTCATTGTAAGAGAAATAATAAAGTTTTGGTGGGCCTGTAAGGTTTGGGGGCGGGTGACCCGAACAAGGTGATGAATGACATTCCGAGGTATATCTTGGACTTGAAAGATATCGACATTTCATTTTTTTCATTCGTTTTTCCATTTTCTTTTATTTATTTGTCTTCTCTTTCTGGCCTCATCATAAATGGAATCAAAATGGTTGAGATAATGTGATGAGGCCAGTCCAGTGTGGGTTGTGAGCAGGACCCTGTGTGTTTTATGGTATTTCAGTTCATCTTTTTTTGTTTTTTCTATGTTTTTAGCTTTTTTCCCCATCTCTCCCTTTCATAAATTCAGAATGCACCAATCCTGCATTCATTTCAAGGACACGGTCTGATCATTGAGGATAGACAGGGGATGGACTTAGTTTCTATCTCTTTTTTGTTACTTTGTACTTGCCTTTTGACACATTTTGAGTTGTTTTTCATATGTTTTGTATTTATTTCCCCTTTATGTTGGTGCAGAACATTGATAATTCCGGGACATATTTTTGTTTCTTATCTTTTTCTTTCTCTTTTTTTCTTTACAGCAAATTAATGTGTGATGTGATTTATGGTACAAAGTGGTTATGACAACTATTAAGCTGATAAACTGGAATGTAAAAGGGATTTCAAATAAAACAGAGATATAAAATCATCACTCATTTGAAATCCCTGGATTGTGATGTGGCAATGTTACAGGAGACACATCTAAGGAATGCTGAATCCGTTAAGATAAGACAGAGATGGGTTGGCCAGGTCTTTTCAGCACCAGGTACTGGGGCCTCTAGGGGCGTCAGTATCTTAATAGGAAAAAGACTATCTTTCAGACTTTCCCAAAAAATAGTTGACAAAGATGGCAGGTATAGAATTATATCAGGTCTTCTACAAAATGAAAAATGCACTTTAGTGGATGTCTATGCTCCTGATATTGGTTAAGCCAAATTTCAAGTTGAATGTGGTGCTATCCCAGTTTGCTGCAGATCCAATCTTTATGGGAGGAGACCTTAATCTGGTTAGTGATCTGGTAGTGGATAGGTCAAGCTGCCCCCTTGCATCTGATGGTGCACTTAAAGAATTACAGAATGCTCTGGCAATGACTGACATATGGCGGGTAGTAAACCCTCATGCCTGGGAATATACTTTTTATTCTCATGGTCATAACTCATATTCCAGGATTGACTATTCGTTTTTATTACAATCTAAGGTGGAGAATGTGATTGATTGTAAAATTCATAATAGCATCATTTCTGACCATGCCCCTTTCAGTTCTCCTCTCTCTTTCTGTAAATAACCATAAAAGTAAGCGATGGAGATTCAATAATTCTTTGCTTAAGGATGAAGAGTTTGTGTCTTTGATAAGAGAGAAAATAACCAAGTTTATAAATGTTAACCGAAATTCTGTAAGTCTCAATTTCCTCAATACAAATAGTATGAGAAGCATTTAAAGCAACCTGTAGAGGACGGATAATTCTCACTCCTCAGCTAAAAAGAAGAAAATGATGATAAAAAACAGGCTAATTTTAGAACTTAAGACATTACAATCACAGCACATGCTGGATCCCAATAATTTAAGACTTAAGAAAGCAATGATAATTCTTAAGGCAGAACTGCAATCAATTATACATGAGGAAATGGCATTTGCAGTGTTCAGACTGTGCAGGAAGTATTTGAATCTGGTGATAAAGCAGGTAAAATGCTGGCTATAAGGCTAAAACAACTAGAAAATCGTCAGTTGATGCCATTAAGATGTGCCAGATCAGCTATTTATGAGTAAATGCAAATTAATCAAGCTTTCAGAGAATTTTAATCTAAACTTTATCAGTTGGAAGGCTCCAAAAATGAGAAGGACATGGAAACATTCTTAGAGGACCCTTACCAGCTTTAAAAGAGGAGGAAAGGGAACTGTATCTGTTCATAAATCTAAAATAAATTCTGCTTTGAAAACTCTTTCAACAGGAAAGCACTAGACAGTGAGAATTTTATAGATGTTTCCAACACATTCTATCTCCACTTCTTACTTTATTATTCAATGGCATAATAGCTAATCATTCCATGCCACTGAGTATGCAACAAGCCACCATCTCTTTGTTGCCTAAACCGGGTAAGGGTCATTCACAGATGAGTAATTTTCACCCTTTAAGTTGTTAAATAATGATTATAAGTTGCTTGCAAAGATCCCTGCAGTGCACTTGAAGACAGTCATTTCCTCATTGATACATCTAGATCAAGTAGAGTTTATTAAAGGCCGCCTTGTCTCTAACAATATGAGGAGACTTTTACATGTCATGGCGAGAGCAGGCTTTCTCCAGCATCCAGTCATAACTATATCTAAGCTTTCGATAGGATAAAGTGGCATTATTTGTTTCATGCACTCTCCAGTGCCAGTCATTATTCATTGGGTGATGGCACTCTATAACAAACCAATTGCATCAGTCCAAACTAATGGCATTGTATCTGAACCTTTCCACCTCTTGAGGTCTATCTGGCAGGGCTGCCCTGCCTCACCATCCCTCTTCATCCTCACCCTTGAATTCTGGCATGTGCTGTACAAGCTTAGAAGAAAATTACTGGTATCTACATTGGGGGGTCTGATTTTGAAGCTAATCTGTACACAGATGATGTGTTGTCAACATTATCAAAACCTTGTCAGTCAATCCCACAGGTGCAGAAGTTCATTGATGCATTTGGGAGGTTCTCAGGTTATAAAGTGAATTATAATAAGAGTGAAGCCATTCCCCTAAACCACCTGACCTATCCTTCACACCTTGGTACCGCCCCTTTCTGATGGTGATCACAAGGTATGCTTGGAATAAACATCTGGACTCCCATCAATAAGATTTTTGACTCAAATGGTCCACAACTCCTAAAGACGCTCAGGGAAGATATTAAGAGATGGACAGTACAACCTATTTCATTATGCAGAAGTGATAAAGATGAATATTTCACCTAGATTATCATTCCTTACAGTATATCAGCTATACCACTCAAATCCCCCCTCTTATTGGTTAAAGAAATCAGTAAATTACTGACAGGTTTCTTGTGGAGGGACAAGAAATAGAATCAGCTACAAAAGATTGATGAGACCAAGAAGAAGTGGTGGATTAGGAATTCCGGATATTTATTCATATTATCTGGCTTATAATACTAGATTCCCTTTGTCATGGGCCTACAAATGCAAGAGTGAAGCAGGCAGTTGGAAATGGATTGAGGAGAAGATTTTATCTGAATATAGTAAGGCTGTCTCTTATCAGCATTACGGTTTCACCCTTAAAATCAACTTGAAAATGGACAAACCTTTAATTCACTTTTCCTGTGAGGTAGTTAAATCCTCACAGAAACGTTTAGCCTTCGCTGGAGCATCTTTACCATCATGGCCTACAAGGAATAACTCTCTACTAATTGCTGGAGACAGAACACTGACGAATAATACATAGAGGTGTTGAGGTACAACTCATTTGGGGCAGATTGTGAAGGTTGAGGATATGGTACCCTTTAACTTGTTGAAAAATGTGATTTATTTGAGAGATGCTGGATTTTTATCATATTTCCAATTAAGAGCCATCTTAAGGGTACTTATTTCAAAGAAAATGGACACGTGGCTTAATGGAGATCTGGAAATAATAAATTGAGGGGGATTGCCTTGGGGAAGAGAGTAGTTTCAGCACTATATAAATTGATGTCCCTTGCCTCTCCTGACAGCTTATCTTCCATTAAATATCAATGGTAGAGGGACTTTGGCGTATCCCTGACCACAGCACGAAAAAACACAAGGGCTTTATCCAAATGTGTAAGATATAAAACCCTACAAATGAGTCTCGCACAGGGCTTATATCACACCATGTAGATTAAAGTAAATAAAAAAAAAAAACAACAAAAAAGAACAGCTGATTATAAGATCACAAGCACCAAATCCAAAGTTTCTCCTGGTATTACTTTGCAGCCAAACTCAGTTCCAGAAAGTAAGAAATCACTTCTAAAACAGACTTAGTTAATGTTGGGACTCTTTGAAGATAGGCAGCTCTGATATCTCCAAAACTGCTGCATCATCTTTCAGTCTGTGAGACTCTGAACTCCTTTGGCCTCAACGGGGGGAAAAAACTGACACAAACTGACACACACACACACACACACACACACACACACACACACACGCATAACTAATCTAAACTAATTTTGCACACATGCCCATATACACAGGCTGCTCTTCTCAATATCAAACACAGGATGAATCTGTGATAATTCTGCTGTAACGCTATAATCAATTAGTCCAGTGTGGCGGTCTCCTCTCCCTTCCTTTCCTCCTCATCTCCTCTCCTTCTATCCTCTCCTCTCCCCTCTTCTCATCTACTTTTCTTTTTCCTCTCATGTCTTCTCTCAGTTCCTCTCTTTCCTTTCTTTCCCTCTCATTTCATGTTCTCCTTTCTCCTCTACTTTCGTTTTCTTCCCTCATCTCCTTTTCTCGCCTCCCCTTTTTTCTCCTTTCTCCTTCTACTTTCAATTTCTATCCTCTGTTCTTCTGTACTCTCCTCTTATCTCCCCTCCTTTTCTTTTCTTTTCTCTCCTCTCCTCCTCTCTCTGTTCTTTGATTGGCTCACCTCCACATAGCCAGACTGGATCATTTCAGCCGACCTATTTGAGGATTTGAAACTGTTACTCAGGCATAATTTACATAATTTCCTCAGAATAATTTCAATCCATTTTCTTCAACACGCCGTCCGACCGCGGGCTTTTGAAAGACTCTGGACATTAATTTGGCTTAGTCACGAGCAGACAAAATGATGAATCACAAGTAAGTCATGTAACAAGGTAAATATCCCCTCTACGTCACGCCGGCTCAGTCCTCGCCTCTACTTTTCCATTTGTCAGGTCACAAGCTGTTGCTGTGTATCCTTACTGTGATAAGGCTCGATAAGAACAGAGCTGAGATAAGACTCCGCCGCGGCCTAGTTAACTGAGATCTGTCGAGCTTTTCCAAACCTCAGACAGGGTGTGTGTTTGTTTACTGTCTGTCTGCTTTTTGCACCAACAGCCCCCACCGCCACCCCCCCCCTTCCCTTGCTTTCCCGTCTCGTGTCATTTCTCCTCTTGAACTTTTTCAAACCTGCGTCTCCTTACTCCACGTTTGATTTCAATCTCTTTTACCTGTCCGCCCCCCCTTCCTCTTCTCTCTGATATTTTTCATCTCTTATCTTTTATTTCTTTTTTGTCGCGTTTACTAGTGTTCCTATTACTGTGTGTTGTCTCCTTCTTTTATTGTGTTTTTCTTAACATCGGCTTTCCCCCCCCTTTGTGATTTCCCCCTCTTCCCCCCTTTCCCCCCCGTCATACTCCATCCCTCATTTCCACTTGTATGTTCTCAACAACAACAAAAAGAGTAGCTGTTGTTACTCTTTATCCAAAACCGGTCTTCCTCCGATCCCCCACCACCCCCCCCTCCTTCTTCTCCTCCTCCTCCTCCTCCTCTTCTTTTTTGGATTTTATTCCTTTCCCAGACACAAAAAAGCGGCACTTGGCACTTTTGAAATGTAAATAAAGTTTTGTTGTTTCCTCAGCTGTAGCCTCCTCCAGCCCTGTTTATCAGGCAGACTTCAAAGTGGCACACTGACATGTGGCTCTATCTCTCCCCTGCTCTGTGAAATAGGGTCACAGGCGGCGCTTGGCTTTCAGAAAAACTTTTCCCTTTCATGTAAGAACCTAGTGGGTGAGAGGAACTAAAGGGGGCCATGCCAGCCAGCCAGCCACCCACCCGCTATCCAAACTGAGACACACACACACACACTGCAGCTTGTCCTTTACTGTGTGTGTTTGTGTGTGGGAGTGTGGGTGTGTGTGTGGGTGGATGTGGATGAGTGTTGTTTTTTTTTTTTTTTTGCGCCTCTCTCAACTGGTCATTGCAGGCCAGCAGTTAGCCCTGGCCGTGTTTTGCTTGGCCGTATCTATTTCTCCTGTTGTTTGTGGTATCTCACGATTTGTTTCACAGAGTTTCTCCTTCTGTCTGTGCTTCTCCTCTCTAGCTGTGATGCCAGTGTGAGAGCGCCTCAGTACCTCTCGCTGAGCTCGGGACTGCAGCGACAGGACGGAAGACATAAGAGGAGAAAGAGAGGAGGACGAAACAGAGAGCAAGCCAGCGAAATCGGAGGAGTACGTGGCAGCATGTTGATTAGAGCTGAGTTTAAGAAACAAACCTGACTGTGGAGGAGACAGAGGCAGACGTATAGAGCGAGAGATAGATAGGTCCTCAGCTCAAAGGCAGGAAAGAGGCTGAGACACTCACTTGAAGCCAGACAGGTTGACAAGTTGAGAGACCTGCCAAGAATTCAGACTACTGGCCATGGCTGTGGGCCTGCTGCTTGGAGGATAGAGTTCAGATCAATCACACCCACACTGCAACTTCCTAAACCTTCATCCATCCTCCTCAGCCCTGATCCTGACCCAAAAAGACCCCCGTATCTCTTCCTTTTGTGCTCCTCTTCCTCTCACTTTTTACCCCGAGTCCTGTGAATTCTGCAGTAGCAACACTGTCAAAAGACAGTCAAACAGTTCAATCACACAGACTCAGCAGTGTAGTTTTCAACCAGCTAACTGGCTTAACATTCAGTCAGAGAAGAGTGACGTCACAGCCTGTCGCTGAGCAGTGGAGAGACAGTCGCCTGCTGCAGAGTTTGACAGCGGCCTTTTATTCCTTCACATGGACTGTTGATGAAGAAAGATGGCAGCGAGACTGGCTGGCGCCCCTTCCTCTCGGCCCCCCTCCCTCCCCCCAGCGGCCGCGGCTCGGACCGGTTAAGGTTGGTCTATTGGCATCCATCGCAGCATCGGCAGCAGCTGGCAGAGCGCTGGAAGGAGCAGTATGCAGGAAACTGACTTACCGGCCACAAATGCCTTTAAAGGTAAACACTGATCATGCGCAGTGTGCTTTGTTTGTGTATGTTTGTCTTTGTGTGTGTTTTTTGTATTAACCAATGCATCCATCTGTGTCTATATTGAAGAAAAAATGTCTTGACAATATATCCAGATGTCAGATGGAAACACATTAACCTCTAACCCTAAGCCCAACCAAAGTGGAAACTTTTTTTAAACTATCAAGTGTTTTTTTTTAAACACTTTTAATACTTTAAAGGCCCCATGGGACAGAAGTCAGAGCGTCTTTAGCTTCTGTACTGTGACGTATTTCCCAGTGAAACAGAATATTTGAGCGGTGTGGTAACAAGGGGGATTTAAATCAAATCCTTTGCATTTGATCGGACAGCTAAGAAGTGGGTGGGGCTTAGGCTATATGGGGCTGCAGAGAGAAAGGGAGATAGAGAGGACTGTTGGCTCCACACACACCTCCCTCACCTGCTGTTAGATCAGGAGGAAGACGAGGGAGGGATGAATGAATTAGACCTCAGCCACATTGTTTTGGAGATGAAAACAAAGTTTTTGCCCACGGATATCCAAACACACATCTCTTCCTGCTTCCCCCCCATATTGCTCTTTTGGCTACTATGACAGTGAGATGCAGTTTTATCTGACTGGTGTGTCTAGCTACTCACCCAAAGTCACATTTGATTGGATGAACTTTTGTTAACACCCCTGAGTGCAGGATGACTCATCAAACATTTGTATTTTTTTACAGGAAGAGAAAAGACAGGGATTTGAATAAACAGTTCCTTCTGTAATTTCCCTCCAGTCTCTCTCTCGTCTAGTTTATGAAGCAGATTCATAAAGCCCCGCCATACACAGAAATCTTTTGCTCAAGTTGAAAAACTCTCAACTTCTTGCCACTTTGCAAAAGTGAAACCAAAAGATCTCGTTTCTGGGAGCTACCGTCATGATTGTGTGACATCATTTGGAGCCAGAGTCTGAGCAGTAGAGTCGGGCAGTGGGACACGCCCCCTCAGTCGTCCCGCCGTCTGACGGAGGAGTGGCTGTCACAGCTGTGACTTATGGGACTTATGACCTATACTGCAGCCAGCTACCAGAGGGCGATTGAGATGTTTTGGCTTCACTTTTGGGGAGCTGTCATGTCGTCCATCTTTATATACAGTCTATGGTTACACTGACTGAGTTAAGAGTGCCCTTCAGTGAAATGATCATATACCACAAGCTTCTGCTCATTGTAAGTTTATTCAGTGGTGGAGGAAGGACACACGGAGGCAGGTTGTAATTTTTTTTCTCCCCCAGATGAAACAAAAGGTCAGGCTAGTTTTGGATGAGGATGTGAAAAAGTGTATACAAAAATGAAAAAATCAAAAACTTCCTCCCCCAAGGAGCTTCTAGGCCTGCCTTTTACACGGGAAGCCCCGCCCCCGCCCAGACAAACCAGTCAAAAGTTAGTTCACATCAATTAAAACATATCAACATTATACAATATAATTATAAACAATATAGACAGTGTCTAATTATTAAAAATATAAGATATTTAGGGTACTTTAAAAAGACTTTTAAATATTTCTACTAGTACTCCAACCCACATGGTACAGTCAGTGGTCTCCCCATTATAAAATCTGCTGGACTCTCCCATTGGCTGTTTGACACTCTGGACTGAAACCTGGAGGTAACATGGATGGAAAACACTTGGAAACAAACATTTAGTAACTCAAATTGTATATAAACAAATGTATGTGTGATGTGTGTGAGATGGAAAATATCAGATATCGGCAAAAACTCCAATATCTTGCATCCCTGAAACACATATACGGTGGGATATTTTCTAAATGCAACAGAAATAGACTTGAAGTGTAAAAAAAACACGGGGGGTGTCTGTGAGACACTCGGAGTGAGTGTCGATTGCCACATTTAATCATATGAAAGCGTTTCTGTTCCATGAGTCAAAAAGTAATCGTGTTAAATAATCGTGATCTCAATATTGATCAAAATAATCGCGATTATGATTTTTGTCGAGCAGCCCTACAATCCTGTAAAATATTTTGATGATATAATATGCATGTGAGGATATTTAATCACATTTATTATTCATATTTAATAACATTTAATCACATTCATAACATCACAACATACACCAGAACGCACTGCAGCCACAGCTTGCATCTTTCCAGATATGTTGTCATTAATGTCAACCTCCTGCTGCAACAGATTTTTCTGTTCTCTGATTTTTCTACAATGAATCTCTGTATATGTGTGCAGTATATGTGTTTCTATGTGTGTATCGACATTTAGGAGGGATTGGGAACCAGACAGGTCGTACTCTCTGAGGTGAAAAGTTCACAGTGCTGCAGAAAGAAAAGCAGTCCTTAGTGGAAATATTAGGCTCTGTAGACTTCTCATTAAAACATCATCACTTACTCTGATTATGATTGTTGTAATCAAAGTTATATGCAGGAGTACAGAGGAGACCGGCTCTTTCTCTGGGGAGTAACCTCTAAGTATCACGCAAACTAAATATCAGCCAGCACTGATTAATGAACGGGTTAAGACCTGTGACATGCTGACTCGCCGTGGTCACATCATGTAATGAAATCACTTCATTATCTTTTTTTTTTTTTGCAAAATATTTTTTTATTGAAAAACACTCAAATTGTACACATCAAAGAGAAAAAGAAAGAAAAACAAAAGAAAAAAGAACAAAGGTACAATCTGTTTATTTTTAACCAAACTGAAAATGAGTACAACCCACAGTAAATGTGCGCTTATTCACTAATGAAGAAGCAGAAGAATGCTTTTTAATTAAATCTACCAAAGCAACAGTGTTAGCAGAATTATCAGACAATGGATTAGAGTGAATAAATCACTGAAGAATGAAAAACTAGAGAACTGAGTCACACACACACACACACACACAGTGTCGTCTTTGTTCCTCACTTATCTTGAGTTTTCCAGTAATATCATCATTTTTTGTTCTTTGTTTGTGATCCACTTTTATATCTTTTTGTTATGAGACATTTTTACTTAAGATGTTGAGTCGTTTTAATCATATTTAGAAAAGGTGCAATTCAAGAACACACGGGTTGCCAAAATAGCTAAATGCTTAACGTTTTTCACTAAAGACATGTTGACGTGTCTCGGTAAGAAAAGCACAGGTGCAAGTAACAAAATTAATGATGACTGAATTCCATTTAGTGCTTCAGTTTCCTGGTTTTGTGCATGCAGGCACACTGTCATGGTTTACTTTGGCTTGTGAATAGAACAAAACCATCGTTAATGATATTAGTAACAGCTGTGCTTTTCCTACTATGAGTCAAAATGTCTGCTGTGAGAAAGGTCTATTGTAACCCCGTCTGGTAAAGTTTGCGACGATTAGACCTTTTGTCACTTGCTATGCAGGAATTATATGATGTCACCAGCATCCATGGACTAATGTGGATGATGGTGTAGTTTGTTCCAACCTAACGGGTGCAACAACGCTAGCAGGAGAGTGAGGGAGATGTCAATCAGCCAAAATAATTAAAATTACTTGTGTGAGTGTAGCATGTGTGCACAGGGGGTTCAAAAAGGTGGTTCACCTAAATTACAAAAAAACATATTCTGTCTTTGTGTTCTGTAGCCATGCAGAATACAAATGGTTTTGGTTTTATTTGCCTAGGTTTTGAGATCTGTCCCTGAGATTTTTGTCTCAATTTTTAATTTCATTAAAAAAGTCTACAGCAACATCTATTTTCAGAAACAATGTCAGATACTCAGTGAGCAGGTTTTGATTCTGTTATGTTGTTGCTGCTTGCAGACTGTTATGCACAGCTGGTTCAGGAATATAACAAAGAATGGAGATCCACACAGTAACAGCTTAAGTAACCCAATGATTTATTAAAGATAACTCAGCAAACAAACTATGAGATGTAAAGTCAATAGTGAAGAGTTGGTGATGGATGCTATGAAACTGTGGGTACTAACCTGAACTATTTATAACATGAACCAAGGCTAAACTAAACACAAACAAAACCCAAACAAAACCAAATTGAGTGCCTGTACAGCACCAACCTTCCAGGAGGGAGAGAGAGGAAGCCATCTTGGAATCACCCAGCTTATAAAGGCTCCCAGCAGGTGACACCAATCCCTTGATGAGGTGTGAGGGGCCAGACCATCAGGGAGAATCTGGAAAGAGGGAAGCAAACAGATACTGTACTAAGGTCTAGGGCCGTGGCAGGCTGAAACAGTCCTCTGCGTGCTCTCCATCATGTGAACAAACAGCTCCCTCTGACAAATTTATGCAGATAATACACCCGTGAAGGTGACTGATGATATTCTCAACAGCGTCGTCTCATGTCGCCTTCCAGTCCGGATTTTCAAGCTGCTGCAGTGAATTTCACATTCTGTCATTTTCTCTTTGATTGCTGAGAGTTTGGAGTCCTGCTGTGATGTTTCCATTGGCAATGTTAACCAGAGCACACGTAGGAATGTGCCTCATCCACTCAGCGCTGATTTGTCAAAGCTATTTGACGTGCAGCTAAAGCTCGCTCCATCGCTTAAACAACCAAGAGAACATAGCAGTTGACAGAACCTTTATTCTGAGGAAGCTGGGATCTCCGAGACAGACATCTCACTCTGTGAGCTTCCAGCAAACCGCACTGACTGACGGACTGAGTCACTGACAGATTGACTTCTAACTTAGCTGACTGCTCTGTTGTTCCCTATGAGTTAATTAAACTGAACATGGAGCCTAGTGAGCCTGGTGTGCAGTGAATGTGCTGTGTGGTTAAGATTCTGATTAATGCACTGGCTACAAATCTTCTAACACAGACACTAGCTTATCTGTGGATATGTGTATGCACCCCGCTGTTATTATTGGTGTGGTCAACTACTGCAGATATTGAGAAATCACTCCAGAGCTGAGCCTTCCCTCTGTTCTCAAAGCACACGTATTACATAATTCATCAGCTGTGTGTGTCTGGGTTAGTTCTGGACAGTCTCCGCTGAGGCCCTGAAGGGGTGAAGAGGGGAATGAAGTCATCGAGCGGTAGTAAACAAATGCGCCAACATTCAGATGTAGGCAGACACCGGTGGTCGATAGCTGCAAGGTTAGCGTAAGGTTTTGTTTACTGTGCGGGGTTCACGTCAGGTAAAATACACACACACACCGACTGCCTGGCCTTCTACTCAGAACAGTCAGGTTTGTGTGTGTGTCTGCGTCTGTGCTCAGTGCATTTTAGTCAACACTGATTTCCATGGTGAGTTTGTCACTGTATACATTGTAGGAAGACAGCGGTTCATGTGCTGAGGCAACACTGGAAAATAACTTTTTCCTCCCATCACAAACTTTCACCTGACCTGCCTTACACTCTTCTCTGTACTCTCTGTACTCTCTTACTATCGTATATCCGGTGTTCACTCCTCCTGCCTTGTGTCCTACCATAATTGCTTCTCCTTCTTTTCGCTCCTTCCTTCCTCAGTGTATTGTCTGTCAATGTCTTTCTCTGTATTTCCTTTGAACAGATGTTTTCTTTATTTCTTCTCTTCCCTTCTGTCCGTCCCATATTTCTGCTCACCTGATTTGTCTTTCCTTTTTTCTTCCTCCGCTATTGTTCACCCATCTTCACTTCAAATTTGCCTTGTTGGCATGAATGTCACAACAACAATATTGCCAAAGCATCAAGAATCAGTGAAACAAAATAAATATATTTCATAAATGAAAATCAAATTAAAAAATCTAATCTGCATCTCTCTCCTAACTTTCTTTGTTTTACATCCTTCATACCCCTCCCTTCCCCCTTCATTCACTTTTCTTTCTTCTTTGTCATTCTTGTGCTCCTTTACTTTCAACTGTTGATTCATCTCTCCATGTCTTCTTCCCCTCTTTCAGTGTATGTACAGCAAGTTTAACCAGTGAATTACAATTATCCTCCTCTTCCTCAGTTGTTTGTCAGAGTCTATATGGAAAACGCAGTGGACAGACATTCTGCTCATTTAAGTCTTTAAAGTTGCACCCAGTTCTATTAGGCCTTTTAGCCTCTTTTAACTAATAGTTTTGGTTTTCCGGCTTGCAAATTCCACTCTCATCAACCCTGTCTTCAGCCGCAGCAGGCAGCTGTTAAAAACCAACTCCAAGGGCCAGATGCGATGCATACACACAAAAACCATGCATGTGCCATTTCCTGCACATAAACTGATATTTATAAACACAGAATGTGCACACCTCACGGATTCTTGGTGTACACGTGTTTTTCTAAAGCAATCTGAGGGTGATTAGATGAAATACAAGGTGAGAGACAGAGATTTGTAAAATGCCGATCAAAGACTCATTTACAAACGTAATGTTGATTCATCATTTTTGTGTGAGTAATTTTATCATTCTTTTAATTTACATAGGTGTCAACATTTAATTTTGTAATTTTATTTTATCCTTAGTTGTGACACATCTTGTAAAGCCGTGCATAATGACTGTTCTGTTGTTGGAGAACCTCACCGGTGCAACACAATCCATGAGACGGCAATCCTTCTTTCCCATTCATTTCACTGACATGTGTACAGACTGGTGGGCCGCTTGTTGATATGAAAACAGCTGGTTCAGGGTGTGTCCTCATCCATTTGTGAATAATTATGGGAGTGGAAATGAGGCTCATGCATGTGTGCCCAGTTCCTCAATGACTGAGATGTATAAAACAGAACCATGCGTACATACGGCTTTATAAATCTAACGAAAAGAATGTATATGCATATTTCTGGCTTTGTGTAGATTTATGACTAAAACTGTATATATGCAGAGTTTTATATGTGTGTCAGTGTGTGCGACCCGCCCCTCTCCTGCTATGTTCTCCAATCATATACCTGCTTTAATCCATCCACAACTTTCTAACACTAAAAGAAATGCCGTTATACCCATACTATGTACAGTGCTGCCTGAAATCTTATCGTTGCATTTGCAGTCCTCCAAACTCACAATTATATCACAAAATATGCTGGTGGCACCACAGACTTCTCTACTCATAGAAGGCAACGTGTGCTGACAGTAAAGTTATGAGAGTCAACAAAATGAAAGCAATGTTAGCATTAGCAGATAATGCTACTTCTAACTGGCCCCAACTCAATCCAGTTATTGAAACCATGAGCTGTTGTATTTAGAAGGACATGCACTCATACAGTGTTATTGAAAGCAACAAACACAGAGGGATGAAAATGACCCAGGAACTGAAATAAACAACATCCAGTCAGAGGCATTTTAATGAAAAATTCATCCGCCTTAGGGACTGGCCAAAACCAGTGTATCACTTCCTGTGTTCACTGCTGTTTGTGTGTGCATCATTTTCTGGAGCATTTCTGATTCAGTATATACTGTATTTGCGTGAATATAAGACAACTGTATAAGACAACTATATACACTATACTATAACTATAGAACTATATTCATCATTGATTAATCTGTTGATTGTTTTCTCAATTAGTCAATGAATTGTTTGGTCCGTAAAATGTCAGAAAATGGTGAAAAACATCGATCACTGTTTTCCAAAGCCCAAGATGACATCCTCAAATGTCTTGTTTTGTCCCAACTAGCAGTCCACAATCCAAAGAGATTCAGTTAACTGTCACAGATGACTAAAGAAACCAGAAAATATTTACATTTGAAAAGCTGGAATCGGAAATTATAACTCAAAACAGTTAATCAATCATCAAAATAATTGGCGATTAATTTGATAGTTGGCAACTAATCAATCAATCGACTAATCGTTTAAGACTTTTTAAAGATACAACACAGTTTGGCACTTGTTCTGTTGGGAGAGTTTCCCGGAGCAGAGATACTATTAACCCAAGGAGAAGACGGTCCTCATCCTTAAAACCTTTTCTATGGTTAACTGTTAGTGATACCATTAAAGCAGAGCATAAATCCCACGTTTGTTTAGCTCGTCTGTCTGCATACTCACACGCTCTCTGGTCAAAATTATTTTCTGCGGCAGTTAGCATTTTTTAGACTTTCAGTCTCAGTCTTGTTCAGTCTTTTTGAGCTCCTCATCATCTGCCACAGTAAAGATGTCAGAAGATGCTTGCGACTCAGTTTCGCTGGTCTTTAATTCGTTCCCTCTGTGGCAGAAAAACACGTTACACAAGACCTCAGAAACTCCTGCAGGTCAGACTGAGCCAACGAAAGACTTTTAGGGCAATAAATGCTCTCTGTAGGAGGTGGTGTTACACCGGTGCTCTCTCCATTCAACAAGATTATCTGATCAGTCCTCGAATGTAAGACAACCCCCACTCTTTCAAATGTAATTTCCAGAATAAATATTGTCTTTTATTTGGGCAAATACAGTATTTGAAAAAATAAGAATATAACATCTTTATCACAGCCGAATTGAATCACACAGTATCCTATGATAACAAATGTATCTGTATTGTTTTTGTATCGGCCCTGAGATGAGGTCCTTGGGGAAATCAGTCAATAAAGGAGATGAGAACTTTTACAGTCAATGGGCATTTTTGATTCGGATTTTGTCTGCTGGATTGCAATGTTTCATAAAGCAAGAGGCAACCAGAAATCAAACTACAATAGTTTTTACATAGAATGAGTGAAAGCTCAATGAAAAGAAATGCCTAGCTATTTATCCTCTTTAGAAAAGAGAAATAATAGCAATAAAGGCCTCAAAAAACAGTAGATACAGGGGTGCCTTCAAATGCAGGGAAAGTAAGTCTCCATCTTAATCTATCTAGTGTCATCTTTTTTGCACCTATATTTTGTACTCCCCCCGTACCCATCTCGAGGCAGTCGATATACAGCGAGACAGTACTGCAGAGTCACTCTCAATCCCAGACTACCTCCCTCTTTCTCATCCTCCCTGTCCTCTCCTTTCCTGCGTTTGACACATTTTCTCACTCTTCCTCTCCCTCGGTGGTCACCTTTTTCTGTCCATCTCCATTTATCTCACTCTGTCTGTCATCCCTTCCTCCTCCCTCTTCTGCTGTGTCTCTCGCAGTGTGGTCTCCCACCACAGTCAATCCATATTGAGCTGTACTAATGCGGAGCCCTCGCCCATCCATAAAGTGACTGACAGCCTGGGGTTATTAGAGGAGTACCTCCTGCCCCTCTGCCTGCCTGCTGCCTGGGGCTGAGGCCTCCAACACATTGAATGTCTGGCCGTCTATCTCTCTACCTGCTTCATCCCTAACAAGCCTGAGATGTAGGATTTATTTTTAAGATTGTCTTTTAAAGGTGTAAGCTTGACTGAGTTGCTACTATTTAACCAAAATTAGATGAAGGTATGGATTTATCTGAAGGATGATTCAGTTTTATTAGATCTTATTTTCATAGTTAATTACTTTGTAATGTGATTACTATAACCCTTTATGCATTTCTGAGTAACATGTTACAGTAATGTTGCTGGCTAGACCTAGCATTTTCTCGGCTAGCTAGCGTGCTCCTAGCGTCTTATCGCCATGTACTCTAGCTATAGATTGTTCCATGTGCACAATGTTAGGAAAGACATCAACCATTGTGTACGGGTAAGAGAATAAGGAGGTTTCCATCTAGAGCTAGCTTTTTTGCTGCAGTAAGACCTGCAAATAAAATAAAGATTTGGCAGGTGATAAGTCAAGTGATGAGGTGTTATTCAGAATCAACAATATGGGACAACAAGGAATATGCACATCCAGTAGATTTGATAGTGTAAAGGTTACTACTTTCCAAAATGAGGCCACCCCAGGCAGTCCTAGTACATATGTATAAATGAGCCCACAAGGCCTAAAGTACATATATGACAGATTGGAGAGGGTGTGAGTTTTATGAGGTGACATTTTCTAGGAGTAAGATAAAGTCTATGTAAAAAGTTGAAGTGAATGAGTTTGTGATAAGGGTTTTTTGACGTGCAGTCCAAGTTGTCCTAGAGAGTAGACCAATCAACCTCGGCTCAGAGATGTTCAAACTCTCTTTCCCACACCTGGCGAACAATGAGAGTATCACAAGAGGAGTTCAGTAACAAATTGTAAATCTTAGTAACAAATCTAAACCACTTGACTGAACACCCACGTTCAATAAGACATCGAGCTCATGGTTGTGTAAAGAATGCCTCTAGGGAACACCATAGGCATGTATGGATGCTCTGAGTTGCAGGTGTAGGAAGAATGAAGAGCTGGGTAAGTTGAATGCTGCTCGCAAGTCATTAAATGTTCTGACACCATTCTCATTACAGATGCCAGACAGAGTATAGATACTTTTATTACTCCATTGGGGAAATGAAAACGGGACTCCTCCCATAAGAAGAGCAAAATTATGGAAAATGGGACTGTGGTTATGCCACTTTAACTGAGAGTGAGTTGCTTTTTCTACAGTGTGCCAAATTGATAAAAGGAAAGACATTATAGGGCACAGCTTAGATTTGGAGTGTTTAGGAGACAGGTTAGAACATATTAAGTCTTGTAAATGATGTGGAGAGGCCAAGTTTTCCTCTATAGCCTGCCATGAAACTGATGCATTGGGGTCTAACCAGACTGATAATGGGTGCAACACATAAGACCAAAAATGCAATGTGAAGTTGGGGACGGCTAGTCCTCTTTCCTGTCCGCTACATTGCAGAGTTTTTAAGGCAAGGATGCTTGCCCTTCCAAATAAATTTTGATATGAGACCGTGGATCTTGTCCCAGTAACCTTTGGGGGAAGAAAGGGGTAACATAATAGAAAAAAAGTTTACCCTTGGTAGAATATCCATTTTTATGATGGAAATACGAGCTTGTAGGGTAAATGGGAGAAGTGAACATTTTTCATGTCAGCTTCCAGTCTATTTAAGATACCCTGAAAGTTGTTGGTTGTAATTGAGTAGAAGAAGGGAAAGATATCCACACCCGGGTATTTAAAGGACTTCACCACTGGAATGTGAGATGGTATGGTGGAAGGTTTAGTGGAAGTAGTGACGACTTAGACCAGTTAATTTCATATACCTACAGAGCACTAAATTCTTCTAAAGTGCCCAAGGCTTGGGGAATGGAAGTTAGGGAATTGTCTATGTATAATTAAATATCAGCAAATAATGATAAATGGTGTGATGTGTTGGAAAAGGTGATGTACAAATCAAAGGGTGCTGTCTTATCTTTTGGTCTAATGGCTCGAGCAAAAGAGCTAATTATAAACGAGAGGGAACGCATCCCTGCCTAGACCCCCATGAAATGGTGAAGGAGGGTGAAAAAATGTTCCCTGTAATGATCATAGCTTAGGGTTAGCATACAGGATTTTAACCATCTTGATGAAATTTGGTACCATCCGTAAGAACTCCCATTCCAGGTGATAGAAGACCTGTTAAGCATCTGTAGAGAAGACTGCGCAAGGTGAGGGTATATCCTAGGAGAAGTTAATCACATGTGGAAGTCTACGTATATTGTCTGCCGCTTGATGGGTTATAATAAAGCCAGACTGATCGTAGCATATGAGTTTGGTCATATGTGTTTCAAGTCTAATAGCTAAGACTTTTGCATGAATTTCAATTTCGGCATTCAAAATTGACAAAGGCCTGTAACTGTTACAGAGGGTCTTTATTTGGTTTTAAAAGAACAGTCAGAATGGCAGAATTGGCATCCATATCGAAGAATCCTCTATCAATAGAAGTAGTAATCATCTGTAACATAAATTGACCTAAGCAATCCCAAAAGACAAGGTAGACTTCAGGAGGGATGCCATCCTAGCCTGGTGATTTGCCTTTTTTCATTGATTGAGTGGCATTTTTGAGTTCCTCAAGGGAAATGGGAGCCTGCAGTTGATCAAATTCCTCCTAATTTAGGGATGGAAGATTTAGATTCTGCAAATATGATTGTCAGATGTCTCTGTCTAACTATGTAGATTAATGATTAAAACTGTGCGTACGCACAAAGACAGAAGTATGCACACGCATTCTTTTCATCAGATTTATAAAGCTGTGTGTATGCATGGTCCTGTTTTATAAATCTCAGTCATTGAGGAACTAGGTGCACATGCACAAGCATCATTTCTACTCCCACAATTATTCACAAATGGATGAAGACACGCCCTGAACTATCCGTTTTCATATCAATTTGCTGCTTGCTTCACCAGTCTGCACACCTGTCAATGAAACAAACAGGAAAGAAGTAATACAGTTTCACAGATTGTGTTGAAACCGGTGAGGTTCTCCAACAGCAGAACAGTCATTATACATGGCTGTGTGGCTCTTTATAGCATCCATAACATTAATTCATCACATGGACCTGTAAACCATTGTTGGCAGTGATATCTCAGAAATGTAATCAATGATTAGTTTGTAGCGCTCATATTTAAACCAACTTTACAAGATGTTTCACAACTAAGAATAGAATAAAAATAATATTAACAGCAAAATAAAATGTTGACACCTATGTAAATTAAAAGAATGATAAAATGAATCACACAAAAGTAATTAATCAATGTTTCCTTAATAAATGTGCCTTTGATTGGCATTTTACAAAAAACAAACAATGCTTTACTAAAAGATTGTGTCACCTTATATTTCATCTCCAGTTCATCACGTCACCCTGAGATCATTTAGAAAAACATGTGTATGCCTGGTCTGAAGAACGCGTGATGTGCAAACATTCTGTCTTTATAAATACCAATTTAATGTCCGGGAAATGGCACATTGATGGTTTTTGTGCATACACATTATTTATGCATCCAGCCCCAGGAGTTTCCTCAGTTAATGGGACTAATGTTAAGATGGCGGTTGTTGGTCAGTATACCTCCAAACCATATGACTGGCTGTTTACAGTTTAGTGCCCATGTTTTAAGTGGGAATCATAACTGAGCATTCTGCATAGCTGTGGAAAGACAGCTTGTTACAGTGTGAGCAGGTAGAGAGGAACAGAGCTGAGCCACGTGGGACCCCACATGTGATGAGTGCTGAGTAAGAGGAAGGGTTGTGTATCATGAGCAAAAACATACTATTAAAAGATGATCAAGAGTCAACTCCCACCACCATAAACAGACACAATCACACATATGCTTAATGGCTTGATTCCACCATGCGCGGCTACATCAGAGCAGGAACGTGACGCAGCCACCAGAGCTGATAACAGTCACTCTAGTCAATGCTTGTGATCCGACCAGATGCGCCGCAGCACGTTTCAGAAGCATCCCTGAAGCGGCACCCCACTCTGCACTGCTAAATTCAGTCCATTTTTGATGGAAGCTGCGTCAAGCTGCACAGAGCAGATTGAGCCAGGCAGGAAGTCAGACACAGGAAAGGCCTAGAGCATCCGGTCAGTTTTCAAAATAAACCACCCTGGGCAGACTCCCAATTGTATTTCACACCACCACATCAACATTACGTCATAACTGGTGGCATCAGGCCAGAAGTCAACTGGTTTGTCACCATGGACAACAAGAGGTTCATCTTTGAAGTGAAAAATCACAAGATGACATGGTAGAAGTATGAAAATCAAGGAAAAATGACCAAATCAACGTCAGAGGAAAAGTAACCTTTTGTTTGTTTGTTGTTCTCTTTATAAATCCATGGTTGTTACACAGATTATCGTGTGATCTTGTGTTTCTTGTGCAATCTTATGATTCTCGTGTGATCTCATGATTCTTGCATGATCTGAGGATGTCATGAATCCAGCTGCCTTGCAAGGTAGAGGCAGCGCCCCACTTATGAAACACTCCTGGTGGGGTGTGAAGCTGTGCGGAGGATAGAACAAAACTGCGTTGCAGCCAGAACACAACGCAGCGGAACCCGGTGAAATCAAGGCATAATAAGGCAATCGATTAAAGTTGCATGACTGCTGTGTTAAATGTCTGCACTAAGGTGTAAAAGAAGCTTCTCTAAACCCTGGGTTTTCACAAAATACTGTTGAAAATGAAACAGCTAAGCACAAAATACTTGAAGCCTTTGTTAAGGAGGGTTGTAGTTATGGGATGAAGGATCCAGACTGTTTCTCCTCTAAAGTTGTGCATTTGTAATACAGGAGGATACTATAGCATACCAGTGGTCAGAGAGCTGTTTATAATAGATACAACAGTAGAATCTGTATCAAAGGTATCTTTGAGGAATTTTGTGGGAACAATATCTTTTGAACAAGTAGAGCACCTCATGTGGGATACTGTTTGCTGTAAGAACAACAGGAAAAAGGGTTCAGAGCAGTGGAGCAGACTTCTCTGACATCACAGATAACTCCCAGTTAAGAGGGGTATTGTTTTGTGTTTTTTTTTTTTTTTTTTGGCAAAGAAGAAGACCCCGAACTCCCCCTTCCCTCTGTGAATGTGGCTGTGTTTTATGCTACATTCAAGTGATGTGGGAATATTTACAGAAACATGTTAGTAGTGACAGTGCATTCAAGCACATTTGAGTAAACACCTTGATTCTGGTTTCTAATATAGATAAAGTGATAAGATGATTAAGTTTGAGTTATTCTGTTTTTTTCATGCTTTACACATTTGTACTTGGCCAATGAGTCTTTGGATTTTGTTTGCAGCAAACCAAACACTGGAGCATCAACTGCAAACAAAACTTAAGCACTTGTGTCTTGCACTTTCATTTCATGCTGGGAAATAACAGTAAAGGGCAGCACACAATGGTGGTGTATGAAGTGCATCAAAATAACAGCGCCCATAATTTTTCACATCCTGACCACCGCACCTCAACTATGATTTCTGTTTGTATCCATGATGCTACAGGCATTAGTTGCCTTTTTCAAAGCTTCAAATTAGAAATAATTCATTAAATAAAAGTATGGAGTATTTTCTGTCTGTTGTCACGTGACTTTTTTGTTTGGCAACCCTTAAATTTTATGCTGTAGTCCTCTGTGTCTGCATTCATCCTGTCAACGCAGTGGCCTCATTGAAATGAAAGAGGAGGCTGTGTTTTTTGATGCAGTGATATTATTGATCTAAACATGGTATTCCAGTGAATATATCAAACACAGTTTTATACAGTGGGGATGGGGTTCGATAGCATATTATTGCATTCCAATCCAGTATCAAATCTGTTTCTCAAATTTGAATCCTTTCAAATCCCTCACAAAATTGTAGCATCTTTTCTTCAGCATTAACAAGTAACGAGTCGCTTATTTGTTAATTTTTAACAGGGGGGATGGCCCACTGGGAGCACCCCATGACTACACGTTGCTACTTGTCACTTTGATCATGAAGGTGACACTAGGTGTGTGTGTCTATAAATATATGTGTATATATATATATATATATATATAATATAGTTTAGAGAATATTATCAAAACCAAGATGAAACTGACAAAAGGGCAGGACTCAACGAAGGCACAATTACAAATTTGTCTGCTACTTCAGCACCATGGACAGCATCATGGATTTATCAATACACAGCACAGTTAGGCTGCTGATATTTCAGAGCCATGGTCGGGGCCATAGATTTAACTTACACAAGCCTCAGTCAGATAAAGCACCAATGAGTCAGGTAGACTAGACTAACATATTCAACCAAACAACCCCTCTGCCCCTGCTGTCTCTCTGCTACTGGGGGATAGAGAGAGGGGATGGCAGGTTTTTGGTCATTTTGCTAACAAGATGCTGTGGCATCCCCCTCAAAACGGCTAAAATAATTACAACTCAAATATGTCTGATCACCTCTTGTTGGCTGGAAAGGAAGAAACACAACAATTTTTGGTGACAGCATATTTGATGTTCACAACCTGCTACAACCTGATCCTGATTCACAGCTATGAAGCTGATCAGATCAAAATTTTGATATACTGTATGTATCCAATGGGAGACTCTTACATTAATGTGAGGTGATCAGCTTATCATTTCTCTAGAGATGAGATGCCACTGAAACTACAAAAATTGAAGTAATGTTAATTAGGTACAGCTAATCTAAAATGCAGCCGATGATGACGGCCATTTTAAGCAGCAACAGCCACTGCCAGATAATGTTCTGTAAATTGCTTATTGCTAAAACAAAAGAGTGAGGAGAGATGAAAGGTTAGATAAGAGATAATGAATCCAAGTATTTTGCTGGCTGAGAAGTGGATCAATAATGGAACTGGCTATCAGAACCCCTTCCTACCCTACGGTATATGCCTAACCTCTACATAAGACTGATGTCGTTATAATGCCAGCACAGACGTTCCAGTTTCATCGTCAGATGATGTTGAAAACTACAAGTCAAACCTGACTCATGTTGAGTAGGCTAAACTCTGGATGTCTCTTTATGGCAAAAGTCAAACAGTTGTATGAATGAAAAAACGAACCTGTGGTGAATTGGTGACTACATATTAAAATTCATATAAAATTTTGTTTTGCTTGGTAAGAACCCCCCCAAAAAACAGTGTATAATATGTAACACAGTTGCATGGTGGTTTTGTTTGTCTGTCAAAAATATCAGTAGAAAAAAAGATATTTATATTTAATGATTGAAATAAGAAAACAGATTCTTCCACTGGTGGGAGGGACGCGTCTGTAGCAGGACTGAATGAAACACTGCTCCATACAGTAATACAGGCTAGTGGTCAGGTCCTGTGTGTGTGTGTGTGTGTGTGTGTGTGTGTGTGTGTGTGTGTACGCATGTGTATCCATATCTGTTCGATATAATTGCAAGATACATGACAAGATAATTACATGTGTGTGCGTGTTTCCGTGTATGTGGTAGTGTGTGTGTTTCTGTACATGTGTGTATTTATGTACGGCCCATATAATTACAAGATTTATGACATGATAATTGCATGCATGTGTCTGTGAATGTGCGCATATGTGCATTCATATTTATTCATTATAATTACAAGGTTTGAGATAAAACGTTTTTGTGTGTGCCTGCGTGTGTGTGTGTGTGTGTTGGTGTGTACTGCAGAAACACACTAAGTCAGACAGACAGTGAATCATCCATCCCCGCCTAATTTCTTCATAGCTGTCTGTGTGCGAATGTGTGTGTGTGTCAGTATGCAAATGTTTATTCTGTAATGTTTCAGGTTTATGAAGCGAAAGTGTGCGTGTGTGTGTGCTGCTATGCACTCTTGTCTGAGCAGTGTGTGTGTGCGTGTGTGTTTACCTTGTCTCTCAGTGCATAGCTGCCTGCTGTCTGATTTTGTCTCCTTTATTTACTTCCCATCCAGCTTATTTACTAGTCAGTCAGACATCCACCCAGCCCACGATTACACTGACCTAAATAGGCACGTCGTGTGTGTGTGTGCGTATGTGTTCCATGTCTATTTGTATTTGTGTCTACAAGTGTGTGTTTATGTACGCGTTTATATCTGTGATTGTTTACCTGTGTGTGTGTGTGTGTGTGTGTGTGTATGTAGTCCAGCTCAGTGTAGTCAATAGCTGTAATGAGGCTGCTGTCATTGTGTAGCAGCCACATTAATGCTTCAATCTCCCCTCCCTAAATTCCTGTGATTCCTCAGATAGCAGCAGACCTCCATCCAGCTGCAATGAGCCTCCTTACTCACACTCCATTTCATACTGCTGCTGTCTGTGTCATGACACAACACAGTCCCAAAATATCAACATATGAGGAAGATAACATTAGAAACAGTGAGCACAGAAACTGACGCTTAGACCTATGTTTCGGTGACTGAATTTATATTTCATTTTTCTTAATGTGTTATTGACTCATCGGGATCAATAGTTGCTTGTCACAGATGGAACCCACAGTGTTGGTTTGTTAAATTATCAAGACAAATTCAGTATTGAAGGCTTTGGCACATTGGTCAGCTGGAAGTCTCCACAATGGCACTGCTAACAGAGACAACACCACAGAAGAAGAGCGCTCTGAATGATGGATTCATGATGGTTTAAGTATTGCCCTTTCATAAAGACATATTAAAGAAAACCTGTTTGTAACGTTGGCCCAAGTGGTGATAACCCTGATGACATCATCATGGTTTATTTTCTCGGTTTTCTCTTCTCTTGACATAGCTCCTCCACAGCCACAGACGCGGTGATTTTACTTATTTTGGCTTATTAGACCTCTTCTCAGTACTGTGAGGGCATGTTCAGACTGTAGCTGTGTCTCAATCCAGGGGCCGCATCCTCCGAAGGACGCGGTCTACAAAGGCGTGTCCCTATAGACCGCGAAGGTCGAACCCAGCGTTGTTAAATGAGACGGTCTTGTCTACAGAAGATTTCGTACTTGCGTCACCAGCTGTTTCACTATGGAGGGTTTTAAGGGCCAAAACTAAATATATAAATACATAAATAATTATATAATTAAATGCTTAAATAAATTAATAAATAAATAATTAAATAATTGAATGCTTAATTGTCACCATAAATAAATTAATCAAAGGTGAATGTTAAATTTAATTGTTTTTTATTTATTCATTTGTATATTAATTTATTTATTTACTTATAAACTAATTCACACATTTATTTATCTATTTATAATTTTATTTATTTGTTTATATATACTTTAATTTATCCATAGTGTAACTTGCTGCAGTGAAATTAATAAATGTGTCAACTTCATCCATCAGAAGTCAGAGGGCGGACTCTGCCCAATTGGTGGTTTAACTTGAATCTTACTGCTTTTGCTTCTTTCAAGATGGCAGCGCCCGGTGCGGATCTTAATGAAATCTTCGTGCTACAATGGTAGATATGTTGGCTGTAGCAGAACAGATGGAGGCAAATGCCAATTCCTATGCTTTTTTAGATCAGATTGAGGGCTTCACTAAACGAATTGGAATGATATCAGCCCTGACTGACACAGAAATGAATAAAGCTGTATTCACAATCCCAGATCCTGCTGGGTCTGTAATATTGTTTATTCACCAATCAGAGACTTCAACCCGCCCCCTGATTTTTGATGGATGAATTTGACACATTTATTTATTTCACTGCAGCAAGTTACACTATGGATAAATGAAAGTATATATAAATAAATAAATAAAATGATGAATAGGTAAATAAATGTGTGAATAAATGAATGAATGAATGAATAGATACAAATGTGTAAATATTTAAATACATATGCAGTATAAATGAATAAGATAAATAAATACACAAATAAATGTAACATTTATATATTTAATGTCTCATTTAATTTGTGATTTATTTATTTATAGTAACAATTAAGCATTCAATTGTATAATTATTTATTTAAGCATTTAATCATATAATTATTTATGTATTTATATATTTAGTTTTGGCCCATAAAACTCTCCATATTCCACCCTTACCCTCACGTCACGAAGCGCCGCTCCTGTCGCCTAGCAACCTTGACAGCTGCAGTTGACAATCAGGACACAGCTAGTAGAAATGGAGCCAGAAATTTTAATTTTATTATTGTGGCAGCCCATCCAGGGACTCCCTGCTCAGCTGAACCTAAATATACATAAACGCTTTTTCTAAGAACTTATATTCATAACATGGAATTTAAGACTTTTAAGGACCTGCAGACATCATGTTTTTCCAGTTCTTATGTACTTATGTTGTAAATGGTTGTAAAGACTGCTGTAAATGAAATAAACAATGTATTTAACAATTACTTAAATTTAATTCATTCATTAAATATTTTTTTAATTTTCAACTAATCTCATGAGAAGAGAGAAAAGCCTGTCCATTCTCTCTCTCCTCTCCTCTGCCTCTCTGCAACCTCATGTCTTCCTTCATGAGCTGAAGAAGCTCATCCTCTCTCTCTCTGGCTTCCGAGGACGGGAGGACGATCATTCTGCAGTTGGAACAGCAGCACACTTGCTGACAGCAGCAGCTCAGCTTCAACACACCTACCTGACTGTACTGTGACAAAATAATCTCAACTCAAAGCTCCACTAACACTTTTTTCCTCACAAAAAATAACCCCATTGACACAGAGATGCATTAAATTATGTTATTCAGTCTGTTATGTAGTCATAATAAAAATCCAAACTGTTATGTTGCTTAATAAATTAAAACAAAATTTAATTTAGACTGATCTGTTCATTTAAATACATTTATATTTATTGAAATATGGTGTGTCTGTACATATAGAGCCCCAGAGGCAGCGCTGTTCTGTCCAGCTTCACTTTACACTCAGACAAACTAATACAAACTAATGTGGCAGCTACAATTGTTAGATTTCATCTGTGAGACCAACATTTATCTTCAAAAAGGAATTATATCATACATCAAAATGCTGCGGAGACATTAGAGCCAGCAGTAAATCACCAAAGATCTGCACAGATCAGTTCTCCTGGGATGACAACATGTTGACCGGCCAATCATCTCGGAAGTTGGGCTGCTAGCAGCTGAGATGACCGGATGGTCTCACCCGGCCAGCGGCTCCTCACATCTCTGAAAATGTCTGAGCAGATTTACAAACAGGTTTTATTTGGATAAACTGACCACATACTGGAATCTAAATGGTTACTTTCTTGCCTGAAAAAATCTTAGAACTTAATGATAAAGTGACAAATTAACAGACCTGCAGCGAAAATTACAACACATGAGCCTGGCTCAAAATCTCCACCATATCACTGCCAGTTGGTGCGAAAGGCATTCTGGGATAGGTTGGGCCGCAAAGGATCCATCCATTGGATCCCCCGAATTCAGGCAAAGAAAGCCACATTTCTCAGCCGCATTTGAAGAAGCCTTCAAAATGGGACAGCCTTGGTTGCGCCGTTGTGACCCATTCGGTCTTCAAATGCAGCCCCTGAATTGAGACACAGCTTGTGTTTGCTTGACATCTTTATTATTCTTATTGGTTCATGAAGTTCGGTGACCTAACATAGCTCCACCCACTGTCAACCCGAGCAGAGGTCTAATCAGCCACAACTCAAAATTGGTTTGAGTGATATGAAAAAAAAACAAGTCCAACTGGTCAATATCTAACTTGATGATAATGGGTGAAATGTGTCCAGCTGGTGATCAGAAAACTACCTTACATGTCTGCATGTGACTTTTTCCTCACATGTGACTGATTGAGGCATTTTCCTCTAGTTTTCCCAACTTTTAAAAATGTAAGGATTACGACGTGTTTTTCAGATTAATCACCACAAAATGACAGATCCTGACACATCTGGTCTTGTGATCAAGTTATTTGCTACTGTACACCATGGTATATGTAACTGTTTTTAGTGTGATGTAGCTCATCTGCTCTTTTCCTACAAAGATTCATGTTATCAACCCCATTCCACTCTACTAAAGTCGCTTCTTTTTTGGCATTTAAGGCTTGTCTACACAGGAGGCACTTCAGCCGCTTTTTCAGTCGTCTGTCTTGCATGTAAATTGAAGTGTATTTTTACCCTTCAAGTCTATTTTGTTCTGTTTTATGTGTGTAATTACAGTGATTGTGTATTGGGCTCAGAGAACTGGCAAAGCACAGATAACCTACACTCAATACTGTGCTTGAACGCATCCTATGTAGACACAGAAAGAGGACTGAGGCTGCTGCTCTGCTAACATGTCGATACTGTGATACTCCTCCACAGCTGAGCAACCAGTTGAATGTGTATTGCTGCCATACATAGTCATGATGTAAATAGCCTATGTCAACATTGCTGTTTCAACATTTTATTCTCTTGAATGAGATGATATGACACACACCTAGAGGCTATTTAAAGTCATCATAAAAAGAGCGTCATAACCTATGTGAGTGCTTTACCTCAGAATCACCAGGAGTTGGAAAAATGTCAGAGCATAATAACATTTATAATCATTACAACTGTACCTGTAAGACTGTGTTACACTACATTTCAAGGTCAGTGTAATATATAAAGTCAAACCTGATCAGAAGTCATTATATAGTTTGTGAATGTAAAGTCGCCTCTCTGGACAGAAAAGGTGTAGAAAACATGATCTCAGGAGAAAATTATAATTAGTTCATGTCATATGCATTTGCATAATTATCAAACAGTAACATCACAGACCAAAGAGTCACAAATATATTTCAAACCCCTTTGAGTCTGACTTCCTTCACAGTAGGTTTGCTGGACAAACATCTGAACACACTGGTGACATTAACAAAGCTTTGAAAATGTATTTAGGCTGTGCTTTTTCTCAGCACTGTACTGTACAGTACCTTCAGGCTGTTTTGCTCCTGCACTGTGTCTCGCCATCCTTAATGCACTGGACAGATGACTGAACAAAGTAGATTGTAACCCTTTTTGCTAAATGTTATAAAATATAATAAAGGTTGTAGAGAATATACTTGGTGTGATATTGACTATGGGCCAGAAAATCAGAAATTACTAAGATCGACTATGGAGTGAGAATGGACCAAACAGTACACTAGAATCAACACTCTGACACAATATCTCCTTTTGGAAGAACAACTCTTCATTTTAAAAAGTTGTAAAGAAAAGTAGAAAATAAAACAATTATATAAAACACAATTATTACCTGGGCAATTGAAAAAATAAATAAAATTCTAATTTACGGTAAGTCTCCAGATTGAAGATTCAATAAGATCCCAACTGCCTTCAGTCACTGATATGAACACCGTCCTTGTGTCCAACACCTGGCATCCAGAACTAGCTCATAGTTCTGTTCGTACTACTGTGGAAGTGGTAATTGTTCGTCCTATGGCACTGTAGACTGAGTTGGTTGTGTGTGTGTTTAGACAAAGTCCTTGAAGTCCAGGGTTTCAATCTTCTGCATGCAATGAGTTTCTAGTTCCACTCTGTTGGGTTGTAGCTCGCCATCACACACCCAACAGTATCCAGGCTCAAACTCCAGGTTGGTCCAAAAACCTGACCTGTAGTGGACAAGGTCAGAACTCACATTCAAGCTTCTAATCTTGAATAGTGAACCATAAAATAAAGGCTGGAATATATCTTGTCAGATTCTGTCATTGTACTCTATATTACCTTAAGAACAAGAAACTATTAGAACTAATGAAACATTGGTAACTGTAAAATCCCATTACCAACAAGAACATAGTACTCTAAAGTTTCAGAGAACTGTGGCTACTAAAATAACTTCTAACTCAGAATTAAAAAGAATACCAAACTATTCCCTCCTTCACATGGCAATTGGCATAAAATGGCTCCACCAACACCAAACATGTGCTCTGTACCCTGCACCATGCAATGGTGGCCTACAGTCACAAAACATTTGAACAGTTAGCAAAGGCACAGTTTAGTGTGCTTAAAAGGCACAAGTAAGGTGCTTAAAACAACTCAAATAAACACTCAGTGTGTAACAGATGTACAAAGATAAAATGAATCAGCTGATTAAATTCATCAGCTAAGTTTATATATTGCATTGCACAAAATTATGTTTCCACTTCAAAATAGCATAGCTAACACTTTAAGCATAATCAAATGGCATTCGCCTTTGCATTCATTAGCATTAGTGGCTAGTGATCTTTAACTTTGGCAGTCAAAAGATATCTCACCAATGCGGGTATTCCTCTGCAAACAGTGACAACAGGACCCCCTGGTAATACTCACATAGGGTAGTTATGTTTAAGGAAGTTATTAGAGCCGCTTTAGCTAACTTTAATCAACTTTTATAGCTTTTTATCCAAGGTTAATGGTTATCACTCATCACTGTAGCTGCTCTCTTTCCTGCTGTGGCTCAAAATTGATTGAGACATTGCGCATAGGTTTTGTCAGCTCACAAGATAGAAACTGATACCTGATTGGCTGGCTGAGCTAGCCTCTTAAGTTCACATGTAAAAATGTTTAAAACCAACTGGAAATTAACATTAATATAAAGGAAAATAAATGTTTATCTTTTCAGATGGTTTGTTTATTTTTCCTCAATATGCATCTATCACATATCTTTATCTCCTATTTTATTAATACTGACAGGTTACTTTCTGTACATTTTATAATATGATTGAACAGATTTCTATGTAACACCTTTTCCTATTCAGGTTAAATTTTATATGCATAGATTATTTAACCTGGGTCACAAGATGATGATGGAAAACAGTGTCTGATTTACAACCATTTCTAAACATTTTCTTGCCTAACCGTTGTCTCCTCGGCGCAGCAAGGACAGAGCTTTTTTTTTTTTTTTTTTTTAACTGCGTTTTCATTTAATCAGCGTTGATTTGTTTAGCTTGTTTAGAACAGACAGCCAGCCAGACAGACAGACAGACTGCCTATCTGCTCTGATTCAGTTGTTGATATGATGGCTGAGGTTACTGAGTTTAAGACGTTATTTTGGCTCAGCCTGTCGGCACTGCCTGCCTGCTGAGATCCTCTGCTAGGTTGGCTAGGTAGCGTGTGGGCGTGTGTGTGAGCATGTGTGTGCATGGGTATTTCTTTGTTTGTGCACTTGCATGAGTGTGTGTATTTCACGTGTGTTTGTCTGTGTTGCATGCACGTGTGTGTGTGTGTGTGTGTGTGTGTGTGTGTGTGTGCGCCTGTACCTTATTCATGTGTGTGGGCGTATGCGTGGGCAGAGCTTTAAAGCTGACAGTGAGCAGGCAACCTGAGGACATATTTATGAGGTTTCTCACTGTCGACGTTAACCAGTGAATATTAACCTGATGCTCTCTCAGCACCTTAAGCTGCAAAACACACAGAGCCAACATTTTCAAATTTTCTTTCTCATCTGAGTAATGCACTGATAAGTCAGTTATAGAGGAAAGCGCATGGAGAAGATGGGAAGAGGGCTAGGTCAGACTGTGCCATTATTGCTGTCAGGTGATTTCATCATGATAAAGATATCATCCATCTGGTATCTAAATGGATGTAGAACCATGTAAGCCTCATTATGTATTAGCTCAAGGCTTCATAAAGTGCAGGATGGGGCCATAAACCCAGCAGCACCGCAGCTTTAACTCACCCTGTCAAGGATGTTCAACTTATTCCCATCTAATTACATCTAATATAGATTAAAATGTACTTAAGATGAATGCATATTTATTAAAAAGTGGTGTTTTTGAACATTGACAGAGCAAAGATCATCTAGTCATGAGACTAAAAGCACAAAACAAATGTGAGTTCAGCCTCCTCAGAGATAATGAGCAGACAAGAAAGTTGATATTTGATCTGTAGCAAGACAATACTAGAGATGAACCTCACTTTGAAATAAGAAACATTATCATTATGTGGCATTATAATAGTCTCTTTGCCAGCCTATAGAGCCCTATTGTGAACCCGGAAATGTTGAGTACCCCAAAGTTTTATGTTAGAAATGTACAGTATGGGTCCCCAGCATTTAGAAACTGTCGGATGCTGACTTGCATATGTTGGGCAAATTACATAATCAGCATTAATTAGCATAATCACCTATATGGACAATATTTCAGCAACTGATTGGCCGATTTGGACAATATTGGAGTGGTTTTGGAGGTTATTGAGGATCCTGAATTTCTGACATTTTCAAAATTCAAAATGGCAGTTTAAACCAGAAGTGGCCATATTTCAACCAATTCTGATAAATTCTGAGTCAATTTTGAGGTTATTTACATGCTTAATACATTGGACCTGTAATTCAGAATCAAGAGAGCTCAGTGAAATTGGTGTGAATGTTGAGATGTAATATTTCTTCAGATTTCTTCAGTTCTGCTTGCGTTTTTTATTATATCATTGACCTGTGTCATTGCCACTGTGGTTACTGCTGTGGGCGGAATAATATCCAATATCAAATAGAAGCTGATAACCACAGTTACAGTGTGTATGAAGTGAATATTTCATTTCAATTTTTTTATATATAATATATATGTACTTCTAAACCATCTCTTGGGGTGGATTGCTTCATCACCACAACCCTAATAGCTCAAGTTCTGGTGAGCAGAAAGAGAGCGTGACTGGCTGCTACAATAACACTGCCTTGAAGAGAAGCTGCCCTATTTCTTTGCCGCTGGTCATCACCACTACTCAAGATGGATCACATAGCATCTATGTGACATGCAGCACCTTCCTTCTATTGCCAAGGATGACCTGCTTGCCGGAAGCCATGTGTGCCAACACTCAGGTGGTGCAGCTGCAGTGAGTAGAGATATGTTTGGAGACATGCATCAAGAAAGGGAAGAGAGAAGACGGTATGAAGGGCATCTCCACCAACCCTGAACAGGTCGTGTGTGGATCCAATCTTTTAGCATCTGCTCCCATCTCTCCAAGTCATTGGATGAGATGTATGATGATGCTGTAGCCTTGGATAAAACAATAAAGCGCATTGTTCTCTTCATCACTTCTTGAGGGATTTCATGCGCCCATCTCAAATAAGGTGGTGACAGTGAAATTCAAGACAAAAGGAGTGAAGGTCAATGGGAAGATCATGTGAGACCTTGAGGTGTTCTTTGCTTGGCTGGTGGTGGTGGGGAGCAAGAGAAGAATGGAGCTCTCTGCCTTCTTTGACCTCAAGCTCGGCCCGATCCCCACATCCATCATCGATGAGTATGGATGCCTCAGAAAGGGTAACAAGTCTGTGATCATCAAATGTCTTTGAATCCTTGTCCCCAATCCCCACCCACCAGACATTGCACTCATTGATGCATCACAGCTCATCTACCACGTGGTGTTGCCATTGTCAGGCACTGTGGCTGACCTCGCCGCAGGCATGGGGCACTAGCTTAATCGCTACATCACCCAAACATTTGTCATCTTTGAACGTTATGAGCAAGTCTCTGTCAAAGACCATGAGAGGCAGAGAAGAGCCGGAGAGAGCTCAACAGAGTACCAACTCTCACTGACGACCCCTCTACCTAGCCGTGATAAAGTGATGAACAAGAAGACAAACAAGCGAAGGCTGGGCAAGCTCCTGTGCACGCAAATCATAGGAGATCACATCGAGATGGTGAGCAGAGCAGACATTAATGTTACTCATGATGAGACTGATGTCTCCTTCATCTTATACATGTTGGATGCAGCCAGGCATGGAGCAACAACTGTCCACATTCTTAGTGACGACACTGATGTGTTTGTGCTCATGGTCTACTGGTTGTTGAAGGTGGGTATCATATATCACGTGCAGATGGAGAGATGGGATGGCACAGGAGAGACAGTAGAGAATCTGGGTGAGCAGTGTCGCTCCGTCCTGGCTATGTACGCTCTCTCCCGCTGTGACACCATGTCCTATCCCACTGGGAAAGAGAAGGTGTCCGTGCTCAAGGCCATGAGAGCAGTACCTGGTGACCTGCTTCACTTCATCGGAGAGGAGGGAGCTACTGATTTGCAGATCACAGAGACAGTGAAGGGTTTCTTCCTGGCTCTGTACAACCCGTGGAAGTCGGCATCTCTGAACATCGCCTGATATGAAGCCTCTACTGAAAGCACAAAATCTCCCCAGCACTGAAGACGCCGCCTCCTACAGAGCCCAACCCACACTTCCATGGACAGCATAACCATCTACTGCCCTGATCCACCAGCTGTGGACATGATTAAGTTTGGATGGGACAAGAAGGAAGGCGGAGAAGGACGGAGAGAAAGTCATCATGCCTGCCCTGGATGCAAGCCCCATTGCTATTCCTGCCCTGGTTAAAGCCATGAACAACAGTAAAGTGCAGCTGCGCAGCTGCAGGTCTGGCATGTACAAGCTACTGCTTCTGCAAAGGATATAATAGTACATGTTGCAACCCGCTCATACACACAGCAAGAAGAGCAAGACGACAAGAATGTAGAGCCTGGAGAAGAAGAAGATGGAGGAGATGATGAGGACATGGGTTATAACAGTGCAGAGTAGTAGAGGTGCAAGGTGCTCTTGCTTAAAGGTTTACCAGTTGTAACACATGTAACTAGTGAACACTGAGTTTGCTGCTCTAATCATTTTGGGTATACTTGTGTTTTAAAACCTGTTCCAGGACTCATGGGTTCCACCTGTTATACATTTTTATTTGTATTATACTCCCATCTCTCTTAAATAATGGCCATTAGGTATGATAGAATGAAATTCTCTGTATAGAGGAGAAAAGACAGATTGTACCTGTATGCTGGTTAAGTCAATATGAACGGTCTCAAAAAGACTAATTAAAGGTTCTGCTTTTGCAAAATATTACCTCTGTTTTACCTGACCCTGAGGTAAGGACCAAAGAATGAAGACCAACGTAACGTTTTAAAAATTCTACCAAAATCCTACATTGAATATACTGAAACCACATTTGAAGTGCATGATTTTTTTTGTCATATTGTAGTAGCAGAACATATTCTCAGTCTTATTTAACCCTGTTGCTCATTTTTACATCCATCTTCTTAATATGGAGTTTTTATGGTCAGCAAAGAATAACCCAAACAAAATCACACATCTATTTTCAAAAGTACATTCATACAGCAAACAGATATGTCCTCTACCTCCATTGTCTGTGATGTAAACATGATGGCAGACAGATGCTGCTGAGAAAGGCGGCATCCGCACTGTCAAGGAGAGAGACAGTGGCTGTCGCTTTTGTAAATGTGACGTTTCAGTTTGCCACAACAGGTTGTCAGCTTCAAAGTTTCATTACTGCAACTCAGCCAATTAGATGATATAAGTTGGCTAAACTGGAAAATATTGGAAAATTGACAAAATTGCTTCATTCTGACTCCAGAAAGGTAAGGTAGGGGTCTAGATGATCTGCTAGCAATTCATTTGAAGCTTTAGTTATACTTCTGCTTACACCATACCTCAAAAATGGTACTACACATTGGTCCTACATTAACTATGAAGGCACCATGTGATTGGCTGCATGTAATATGTCCAGCAAGTTTCTGATGTCAGTAGAGATGATTTAAAGTGAAGACAATATTACACAAGTTTAAAAAAATCTCAGTTATCTTCCCTTTTCAGCAATGCCCTTCTAACAAAGTCATCTCCACTAATCCTAAATCCTTAATTTATCACAGTGCATTAAACAACATAAATATGACAAGTCGGCGAGCAATAGTCTCATAGTCAGTAATGAAACAAGACAAACTTTCTTATCCTTATTCATATCACAAAGAATCCAAACTGTCCCCTTGGCTGAGGCAACAGCCTGCAACTAAATTATACCTATGTCTGTTTTTATCAAAAAGTTAGAAGGAGAAAAATAAGGAAATTGCATAGAGGAAGCATCAAACATCACTTACTGGTCAGCTCTTCTCTCCACTTCTCTTTCTGTGGGCAGCGATTGGGATAACTTCACATTATAGTTCAAAGGAGAAGTGCTTCGGTGTCATGCTATATAGATATTTACACTGTCTTCACGGATAGCACGCTCTCTTTCCACGTGTGAACAGGGGAGTCATGTTACATGCCAATAAGAATGTGAAATATCCAAACTGCATTAAAGCAGGAGCCAAACAACAATTAATCTTATGTTAGTATGTTACTCAACTTTAGTACAGAGAGCCAGCAGACAAAACTCCCACCAACAAACCAGTTCTCCAGCGGCTTTCCAAAAGGACATTGTCAAATCTTTGCAGGCAAACCCCCATCGCACTGATCCAACACAGGTGTGGACTCATCAGCCAGTCACACCAATGCACAATGTTTAAATAGCAGGCTCTTCTCACCTCAGTGTTCATAAATAATAAAAAAAAAGGTGCAGAAATAATAGAGGAAGCCTAAAAGGAGAATTCACCCGACATAACAAAACACAGTTACTCTGGGGAGTAGAAGTAAAACATGATATAACCTGATCATGTACTCTACGATACATCTGGTGCTGCATCAGTAGAAATCTGATATTGAACTACAAATCAAAACCTGTACGCAGTGGTGGAAAGTAACTAAGTGCATTTACTCAAGTGCTGTACTTAAGTACAAGTTTTAGGTACTTGTACTTTACTTGAGTATTTCCATGTGATGCTACTTTATACTTCCCCTCCACTACATTTCAGAGGGAAATATTGTACTTTCTACTCCACTACATTTATTTGACAGCTTTAGTTACTTTTCAGATGAAGACTTGACACAATGGATAATATAACAAGCTTTTAAAATACAACACATTGTTAAAGATGAAACCAGTGGTTTCCAACCTTTTCGGCTTTTGACGTCTTACAAAAAGCAGTGTGTAGTCAGGGTCACATTTCAGATGTCTATGAGTTGTTAGCAACTCCACCAAATAGTGATTTTTCCCTCTAAACTTCTCACATGGTTTTATTTCAATAAATGTTCAAATGATCCAATATTTCACCAAAAATAAAAGATTATAGAAAAATTCCACAAACTGAAAACAGATTTGTGTATCTACTAAACTAGCTAACTGCATATAAAGTAGTTGAAACTAGCTCCACCTCCAGCAGCTACAACAGTAACATGCTACTCTAACACTGATGCTTCACTATTAATAATCTAATGATGTCATATATGATAATATATCAGTCAGAGGGACCAAACCACTACTTTTACTGCAATACTTTAACTACATCGAACTGATAATACTTATGCATTTTTACTGAAGTAGGATTTTTCATGCAGGTCTTTTAATTGTAATGGAATATTTTTACATTGCTGTATTGGTACTTTTACTTAAGTAAAGGATCTGAATACTTCTTCCACCACTGCCTGCAGGGTATCTGACAGCGGGACTCCTGTTAACCCCTTGCGTCGACCTTAAATCCTGCATAAGAATGCGTTGAGCACATTTTCTACGTCATGCATACCTTTTTATTGAATATTTTGAAACCTGCATTGTTTACATTGCCTTGAAGTCTTCTTCTTGGGTGCGTGTGCACGAGAAAGAGAACCTGCTCATCCAACGTTGTACCACTAGCAGTTAAAGACTCCGCCGGGTACATTTAATGGGACTTAATAAACAGAATAAAACAGTGTAGATCAATAAATATTGCCATTCATGGATCAGCCTCCCTGATAATGTGCCAGTGCAGTTTGTATAGACTGCTTCTGTAGTGTGGGTGATATAAGTCTTTTGATGACTGTAAGACATGTACTTGTTCAAACAGTTCCTTTATACTTAGTGTGGCATTTACTATAAGTCCCACAAATGCAGCATGATGCATTTGTTTTTATGGCATTTTCTTCTTAGTGTCAAAGTGACAAGAAAGATGTTAGCGAAGTGTTCTTCTTCCCTCACATTCATCGCTTCACATGGGGGGAAATTCACAGGAATTGTCAGGCAGGTGCTGCAGGGCCAGCAGGAGGCCCCGAGACAAAGTAGATAGAGAGGGTTAAAACAGTATAACTTTGCTGCCATATAGCGTGACTGCATCTCCCTGAGGCATACACAAGTACATTCACTTCCTGTCCAGAACACGCACACACGCACACACACACACACACACACACACACACACATACACGCACGCACATAACAGAGCAGTAGTGATGCACTGTCTGGACTGCAGAAAGGAGACACAGCCTGAAGGTCTCTCTCTACTTCTCCCTCTTTCTGTCACTGTTTCTCTCTCTCTCTCTCTCTCCCTCTCTCTCTCCTTCACCATGGGTGTCAATTGTGCCAAGTCAGCACAACTCTGACATGCTTAATTATCCTAGTAGAGCCAGAGAAGGGAGAGGAGAGGAGATGGGGAGACAGGAGGGGGTGAGGGGAGACAGGGGTTGTTGAAATTAGGGAAAAGGAAGGAGACAAAAGGATAGAAAAAGGAGAAGAGAAGAGACAAGGAGGGAGAGGAGAAAGTCAAAAACAGGGCAGGCAAAGGAGGAGAGGGAGAGCTGAGCAGGAAGGAGAGAAAAAAGGATGATAGGAGGTAAAAGAAAAGAGGAGTGAGGCAGAAGGACAGCAGGTTGGAAAGATGCCCCAATCCTTCATGGCTCACAGACGCATCTGCAACACATTTATTACCTTACTGCCCCGCAAAGCTTCTGCTCGCCTCATATCAAGGATGCAGGCTGGAGGGCAGAGAGAGAGAGAGAGAGCAGAGAGCAGGAAAAAAAGAGACTGAAATACAGAGAGTGATGGAGACCAAGGGGACATTAAACAGTCTGACACACAATTCACAGTTACCATGGAAAATGCAGAGCACAGAACTTAACTGGTCTGCAGGATGTACTGTAGCAGCATTTTAATCCATGTGCATTAGACACAATAAAAATAATCAAGCCGGATCAAATGTTAAAGTGATGTTTTAATTTAGAACACATGGGAATTGCAAGGAAGCATTATTTAAAGGAGCACTCCACAGAGTTTACATGAAAATAACCCTACACATTTTAACAACTGTTACACTTTCAAACTGGCAGTGTATTCAGAAACTGTGCCTTTAAGCGAGCCGCTTGGACTTCCATAAGGTTGTGATGTCACAACTATATGCTCAGCATTTCCTCTACCGTTGCCATAGAGGGGCAGCCTGCCCCTCCAATAGGGCCCCCCCCCCCTTCTGAAAGAAACAAAATATGTTTATTTATGTTATTTACCTAATTAATGTGCACTTGTTTCAATTCAGCTCAGTGTGAGAGTCTCTACTGTGTTTTGCTGTCATTTATGGTCATGCTAGTTTCTCTCCTCGTCTGCTTTCTGTGTTTCGCCGGGGGAGGGGCTTAGCCCCTCCACACACACACGGAGCAGAGCAGAGTAGAGACAGTCCTGGAGGAAATGGTACGCACTTGTTGGATGTCAGGAAGCAAATTTGTCGTTGCACAAACCGGTGAGTTTTACCCAGAGCCCTGTTTTTTCCCAGCTACAGTAGGCTACAGTCCCTTACCTGTGGTTGGTCATGGCGTGCGTCATTCAGAAAACAGTCAGCCACTCAGAAGAGAGGGGCTTTGAGCAGACTCAGCCTGTTTCAGGCTGAGTCAGACAGAAGGGCTGCATCCATAAAAACATGCAAATGTTTTTTAAATAGACCACAAAAATGAAAATACTGAACTGGTAAAGGGGCATAATATGACCTCTTTAAGCTGCCAGAACTGCTTTTTGGATAGTGGCAGCTATCAGCTTCAGAAACGCCCTCCCTCCACACCTTTACAACGTTGGAATTGGGGGGGCTGTGTCTGACAATTTTTGTAACTCAAACTTCTATAACAAAACCTACAATCCCGCTTCACCTGACAATTAGCCAGCTGTGTGGAGGTTAGAAAGCAAGCAGGGCTTAAACTTCTCTTTCTAGCTCTCTTTTGTCACAACAAAGTGCAGCACTATTAGGCCTTCCAGCAGAGAAAATGCACCATTTTCCTGTATTTAAGCCAGTGTTGGGTCTCCCACTCCTCTTTGACGACTTTCTTTTCACTGCCTTAAAGTGTGGCCATATGGGGTAGCCTTCCAAAGTGGCTGGACAACACGTCATATGAACTAGTTCTTTTTGAGTATAACTTGGCTCTTAGTCCACTACACCTTTCAGTGATGATGATTTATAAGTATCTGAAATCTTAATTTACTGCTGTGGAGTAGGTGAAGAATAGTTGCAGTAAATGTAAAATGGTGCCAGTCATGTTTTTGGTTATCATGCTAACATGACATGTTAACATGCTAATGTTTAGCAGGTATAATGTTTCACCATTTTAGTTAGCATGCTAACACTTCCTTACATGAAAATTAGCACTTAACACAAAATATAGTTGAGACTGATTTGTTTTGTAGGTATTTTCCTCATAAACCAAAGTGTTGGACAGATTGAGATGTTGACCTGATGATGGTGCTAGATTAAATCTTAAAGGATCACCAAATTAAAAAAAAAAAAAATAGATCATTCTGCAAGAAACATGAATGTATGTCCTTGTTGCCGAGACATTTCACTGAACTGTTATCCTTAATCAAGAGATCATTATGGTCATTAAGGTTTATCCTCAGGGGGCCATGAATATCTGGGTATAATTTGGTGCCAATCTGTGTAGTGGATGTAGAGATATTTAAGTCAGTAGGATTCATCCTCTGGACACCTTGAATATCTGCACAAAATCGTATGGCAAATCCATCTGATTGTTGGCAAGACATAATCAAACCCAAAAGAATCATTGGAGATCCAGTTTCTATGACTCCAGGATGTCTCATATAATAAAAGTGAGTGGACAAGTGTTTTGGCATTGGTGAGAGTATGAAATATTACTTTCAGTCTTAGTACCAACATTAATGTCAGCACTTCATTAGAATGATAAAATGGCTCAGTATAATCCGTTTTCTCCTCATATAAAATCAATACAGGGAGTCTTGCAGCCTGTCTGCAGTGATGGTGAAATAGCCTGACTTGAGCATTAAAACTGCAGAACATGGAGGCGTCCATGTTTCCTTTAATGGCTCTACTTATTGCCCTCATACAGACCGAACTGTACTAGCAGTGTGCCACAGCATGCTGCGCCATAAACAGCCTCTTTTTTTTTTTTAATGCTTTATAATGCTGCTGGACTGAGAGCAGCGACTGCAGCAGCAACAGCCCACTGACTCTCATTTACTCACACTCACACATAGAAACACACAAAACAGACACCCAAGGACACTATGATAGCCACACACACACACACACACACACACACACACACACAAACTGCTAAAAATGAGTATCCGGCCCCCAGTCTGTCACTGGCAAGCGACGACTGCAACACTTTGTTATATCACAAGCACTGCCACACACACTCGTCAAAGCACAATTCACGTCACACATTTTCTGTCTGAGTCTGCATGAGCAGTTTTCTTCCCCACTGCGGGATTTGGTTTCTCCTTGTTAGAGAACAGTGCAGGAGTTGAAAGTAACAGGAAATAGCAGTAACAAAAAAAGAAAGCCCTCTCTCCGTCTCTCAGCAATCATTTCTTCGAAAAAGAAAGATTCCCTTATGAGACCTTTTGGATGGGAAATGTTGGTTCAGCAGAGAATCAGCGGACTGAAAGTCAATATCACATACTGTAATACTCCAGTGGTGTCGTAATAGAGAGGTCGGACCCAGTTTGCTTTTAATGTGTAGTTTGACTCTTCCTCTCGCGCTCCACCACGTAATCATCCTCCTCTTCCTCCCTGCTCCTGCTCTCCTCTCTCTCCCATTTTATCATATCCTCGTTATCACCTTCATCCTCATTCTTCTCATCACCCACAATCTTATCATCATTATCATCACCACCACCTCCATCTTCTCCATCTTCCTCTTCCCTCCCCCCCTCCTCTTTCCTCCCTCTCTTCCGCTTCCTGCCTGTTGTTGCCGCTGCCATCTGTCCTGTTTTCTTTCTCCTCCTCGTCTCCTTTCCTCTCCTCCTCCTCCTCCCCCTCTTCTTCTTCCTCCTCCTCCTCCTCCCGCCTGGCTTCTGCCGCCGAGCAGACTGTTTTCATGCTCGCCTGTCAAGGCAGACATGCCGACAGATCAGCTGACTGACACACCGACATCAGAGGAAATGACGGACAGGCAGAGAGGAGAGGAGGCAGAAGAGTCGGTGAAGAGAGAATGTGAGAGAGAAGGTGGGGGGAAGTGGTTATGTGAATTATGATGTACAGTAATTGGATTGGCTAAGTTTGACAGCAAAGTTTTCTCAGTTTGCACGCTAGTTTTTATCGAGAAGATGTACAGTCAGCAATATTAATGTGACACATTTCAGCGTTTTTGTCAAATAGAACTGGATTACTGCATTAATGTGATTACTGATCGGTGAAGTCTTATTACAAACTGCCTCAGGACTTGCTGCATATATACTTACATGGTGCAAATGTTGCCAGAGATAAGTTAAAGGGTTTTTTTTTTCTATTTTAGAAATCAATTTTACTCAAAATTCCCCTGGAAATAAGTGAACTTTTGTCCGCAGCTCCAAAATGTTTGAACACATTAAACCCTGTCACATGTCCACCTACACAGGTCTGCTCAAGGTGTGGTCATTATGAAATGAGGACCAAACTGACCCTGCCTCTTTCACTTTGAGTTCAGTCAGACTTTGATACTCAAAATGGCAAGGCTCTTAAAGGTCCAAAGGGCAACACATGTAAAGTGAATTTTTTTGCTTGCAATAAAACAGGTTCAGCTACTCCAAGCAGCTGATGTCACACATGGAGGTTGCTACATTACAGCATGGATCACCTTATTGTTTATGTCTGGCAGCAGCCGGAGCTCTTTGATAATACCTGTATGAACTGCACTCACTTCAGACTCCTCTGACTCACTTAGCAGTCAAATGAGAACATGTGTTGTTATAAATAGATGCTTACAAGTCCACAAAGGTGCACAGGTGCCGGCAGCGGTGCACACATAGCCTATAGTCTGTAACAGCTGTTGGTTTGCCACAGCCTCTATCGCTGTAGAATCTATGATATGGATTTATATCAGATCCTACAACTTCAACAAGAATTTACTTAATTTATTTGTGTTTGTGACACGTCCCGCGTGAAAGGGACCTTAGTTTTGTTGTAGCTGTTAGGGCAGGACAGTTTACACCATTATCTTTGTTGTGTCACAAACTGGCCCAGAGTCAGCGACGAAAAAGGGAATCACACATGACTAAAGTTTCTACAAATGACATTTATTGTCAGCTTAAGATAAAATAATGGTGGAGGAAGAGAAGAGAGATAATGTACATAATAAGCATCTACATTTCCCTCACTTGCGTCTTTTCCACTGAGGATTCATGGAGAGACGCAAGGAAAAGACGCGAGGAAACGAGGAAACGCGTTTTTAAATAAATGAGACGTCTTTTCTTCTGAATTGTCATGTGAAGCAATGTCCATTTCTGATGATGGCAGCAGCTGGTCACAGCTGGATCAGCTGTCAGTTGGCTTTAACAGCTGTAGAGACTTTTGACAGAGTTTGTCTGCACACATGTGCACTGTGCTAATACTAATAAAGGTTCACAGTTCTCACTGCCAGAGCAGCTGTTTTCTCTCTGTAGCCTGTTACCTGTTTAACAAACACCTGCACATGAATAAAAACCTGCTTTCTCTATTTATACTGTGTCCTGCTCAGAGGCTCATAAACTATTTCTACTGGCAGAAGGTTTTAGTATTATTTATTAATTATTTGTGTTTGTATTTATTAATATTCTGATTTTGAATTCATTATTTAATAACCCAGCATATGATCAGGGCGTCTTTTGAACACTGGAAATGATTCATTTGGCTAAATGTTACATGAGACTGACTAGAAATGAAGATAACTGATGTGAAATATAAATGTCTTTTAATGTGTTTCTTGCTGACAGACAGACTCTCCCTACTTGAACTTTATCCATAATAACAGTTAATGGGGGAAATAACAGATCATGAAAAGAAAAATCTTTCTAATAAATGAAGAAAGTTGTTTATGGTTCTTTTGTTGATCAGATTTTCAATAAATCAGAAAACAAATACAATATAAAACTTGGGATACACTTCAGTTTACTCACATCTGTCTTCACCCCTGTATGAAACTGCAGTGATGTTGTGATGTATCAGATCAGTCTGATCAGCTGCAACGTCCAATCATTAACTGATATCCAATAAGGGGGCATGTCAGCCAATAAAAGATGTCTGTGAAGGCTGCTCTCGCTCATGGCTTCTCAAATATCCCTCCTCCTCCTCGCTCCTCGGAGCAGAAATAAGAGCTTTGGGATGGCCTTCAAAAAAGTGGATCAGAAAAACTTCAGATTCAAGCGAGGATCGAGGAGTGAGGAAAGATCAAATAAAGGACTTGGGATGTACCCAGAGGTCAACAAAGATGCCAATTAAATTGGCTGAGAACTCAGGTGTAGGTGGTTTCCAACTCTGCCTATTGGTTCCTGAGTCAGGAAGCCAAACCAATCTCACAAGCATAAGGCAGAGAGAGAGGGACGTCACAATAGTACCATGAAGTTTGGTGAAATCATGAAATTCCCAGCACAGTTCCACCTACCTTCAGCCTTACTCCAGGTCTAATCAGACTGTGTTATTGAAAACTGTTATTGTGTGGATGTGTTGGGGGGGTTTTCCATCAAGGCGGATAAAGGGAAAGCCTGACTTATTTCCATAAGCCTCGCTAATGTAAGTGAGGGTTCTGTTCCATTACAGTGGCTTATAGGATTCCCTGCTTGGTAACCATGGTAACTTATACCGCAGAACTAGCCTGCTCCGTGGCAGGCTAACTGTCCGACAAGCGGAAACCGACTCCCAAAAGTCAGTTCTGTCAAATGTCTTTTCACGCTCGCATCACTTTTGTCATGTCTGTGTTTGGAAACATATAACATATTTCAGTTTATCCCCTTCTGCTGTGTTTGAATTTATACTTATATCCTACTGCTGTTTCTTCATCTCCAACTGCAACTTCTTAATTTTTACTTTCAATGACGCGTAAATATAACGGACATCCTGCAAAAGAGAAAATGTGTCAGAGTAGCTGATTATATAGCTGGTAAAGATAAGTTGATTCTCCTAAGTTGCCTACACCATCATTTTAAACATACGTCTGATATTATCTAGCCTACTGAAAATATAGCTACAGTCAGTGATCTGAATGTTCATTTATGAACAAATAAAGATAAAACAATAAGGGGAGGCAGCCACAGCTTTTCACTTTCCCTGCCCACATTTATCCTGCCAGTCCAGAAGATTGAACCAACATCCTTCCTGTCAAAAGCCCATTTGTCTAACCATTAGGCCACCAATGTCCATTTAAGTAGCTTTGTATAACTAGCCAAGCCAACCCCCCCCGCCTTGTTAATTGCAGCAGTATTTCCCTTTTTGGTGATGACTCCTTTATATTCTTCATATAGTTTCATCAGCGGGGTTGCTGAGAAGAACCCTGCTCAAGTTTTCCTTCCTTTTCTGACATAGTATCGTCTTTTCAACAACTGACTGTTCTAGGCTGCTTATGACCTCCGTGCACACGCACAATGCAAGCTTATTTAAGCCTGGCTTGAGTTATCATTGACTGGACACGGCTGAATAGTGTTAGTGGAAGGCTTTTTCATGTAAGTGCAGCTTTCATTAGCTGGGTTTAATGGAATACCCCCCCAAGGCCTTTAACATACATCAACATTTTGCACTTTTATTTCACATAACTTAAATACCTGCACAGTTCCAGCATATGGAAATATTAAGATGTCTTATGCATAGATGCAAGATAGAAAGCATAGCGAAATAAAACAAAAAATTATATGTATGTGTTTGTTTGTGACGTGTTCATGTGTTTAGCTGAACATTTTCCTCTAATTGATATCTGTAGATCAGCAGCAGTTGGAGTGCGTTTATCCATTTTCATTCATATTCATAAAGAAACTCAACCAGTTTCAGAGAGTAGATAGTAAAGGTGATACATGAGTAAAGAGAATATTGAAAGCAACTATTAAACGCTGCATTTAAGCTGTCATATACAGTAGACGTGCTCTTGTTTAATGGTGTTCTTATGAGTGCTTATGTTTGCTTCACGCTCATTTCTTCATCCTTCACATTTAAACGTCTCTGATGCTGATGATCAGATCCTGGCAGAACTTGGGGGGGAATCATTCATCTCACCACTCTGTTTCAAATCACACTAATTAACCTGTGCATGTCTGTGTTTGCGAAGTAAGGCGAGGGGGTGGGGTGGGGGGGCTGCATAATTCACAGAGGAAAGACAGGTTTACTGTTGCCTCGCATTTCCCCCGAAATTTCAGAGCTTTGCTTCAAATTCATGTGACAGCTAGAATGAGTCTTGCTGGAGAGGAGGCGAAAAAAAAACAAAACAAAACACGGAGAGCAGCGGAAGAAATAGCCAGAAGATGGGGGACAGTAATAGTAAAGACGCAAAGTGAGAGGATGGATAGAAGGGGGGGCGGGGAGGGGGGAAGACAAGATGGGAGAGTAATAGAGAGTAATAGCGTTGGAGAGGAGAGGATAGACAGAAGAGGAGATGAGACTGAAAGAGGAGGCAGAGAAGGGGCTAGACGGACGAACAGAGTAATAGATGAGACAAAATGAAAGACAGAGGCGAGGAGAGGAGAGGCTGGGCAAGTCACTGAGGCTTCACTAATTGCCACTCAGAAGAAAGAGAGAGGGGCTCTTTCCAAAGAACGGTCATGCTGGTCTGTTCTTTGAATCGGATCTCTGTTCCTGGCTTTCTTTTTCCCCCCCGCCACCGTCTAGACAAGAGCAGAACAAGCTGTTCTTGTTATGGGAGGAAGAGGAGAAAATGTGCAGTGTCATTAGGTCGCTCACTGCCAGCCGGGCAAATCGGAAGGACTCGCTCCAGGGAAGGGCCTGTGCAAGGTGTTTGTACATGCAGGTACAGTACGAACCGCCTGTGTTTGTGTGTGTTGATTAACCGCAACAAAACACAGCGGTGTCCCCCTCCCCAAACCACACTGATGAATTTCATTAAAATGTTTTCCTCCACTCTTCTTTGGATTATTTTTTTTTTTTGCCTCCATCCTCCACCTTTTACCTCGCCAAGAACCAAAATTAAAAAAAAAAAAAAAAAAAAAGAAGAGAATCTTCACCAGAAGTGTGGAGAATCTGGCTGAGACTTGATTACAGCGGTCGATTAGACCTGCGTAATCACATTAAGTAATGAGTTTGGCGCGCAGGAGTCAAAGCTGATTTGTTACTATGGCAGAGACATCATTTCACTGAATATTTCAGAGGGAGGCGTGTAAATCAGTCCAATCTTCTCAGTCGCACGGAGAGTCCACGGACGAAGCAGGACTCGTTCGTGAGACCTAATATGTTAAACGATCTTGTAAAGAAGGACTCGGAAAAGTACTTTCATGATTCCTTTTGTTTGTTTTACATTTGTTCCCCCTACACTCTACTCTCTGTGCTCTACCTACTAGTTTTCTATGCTTGAATACTACCTGGCTCTCCGTTTGCTACGTGGTATTTCATCATCAAGGTTATTTCAGCTTGGACTCTATGGCTGTGTCTGAACTCACTCCCTCCGTCACTCATTCATCGCTGGCTATATAACAGACGCTCATAGTCAACGGTAAATTGAGATTTCACTCTCTTACTGATCCTCATCATTTCATCACTGTCAGCTTTAGAGTCACACACAAAGGGATTTTTTTTTTTTATCTTAAAATGTGGAGCATGGAACTGTGGCATTGTCAGCAGAAAGTACATGCCATGGACACTACTTTTTACATTCATTGTGAAACTTTACAGCGGATAAGCTTGCAGTACAAACTAAGGCGTGGGCATTTACTAGGCGGAGAGGGTATTACAAAAGAATCAAGTGGAATGATGGGAAATATAGGATCTTCTCTTTTCAAAGCTTTAACACACACTCGGGACTGAGAATCAGGATATCTCAGCCTCTGCTGCTAACCTAAACAATGTCTCTTTTCAAAAACTGTGATGTGGTTTCTCTGGATAATCCACAGCCTGTCAACAGTTTTCAACCGTTATTTAAAGGTAAAAAGAAAGAAGTGAAAAGTGTTGACAGTGTGGTCTGAGTAACCAGAACATTGTTTCTGCAAAAACACGTTCCTGTCGAGTGGTTCATGTCTTCTTTTTTTTTTTTAATTCTGTGGGGAACCACAAATAAAATTCTAAAAATGTTTTAACTGTACAGTTTATCCTGCTTCAGATTATTTTAATGTAGCTTGATATTTTAGCTGGGTTGTAAACGTTGAAGCTTATACATTCATGCGTAAAATGAAGGCTTTTTATATTTCCAGAGAGCGAATGAATGGAGACAGAAACGAGGGAGAAATGCAGCATGTAAGAGAGGAGACAGAAATACGGAGAAACTAAAGTGCAACTGATTCAACGTTCGACAAAACAGACAAAAATACAAGCAGAAGAAGAAGTCAAAGAGCCAAATGATGGAGATACATCCAAAAATTCTGAGAAGTCACTGCACTTTGCACTTAGCGTTCTGCCTGAAAACACAGAAATGATACATCTGAAAATCACTTTGATAATGATTTTCGACTGCAAAAACGCACTTGTGATTTCAGTTGGCCTTTAAAAGCACCAGCATACTGTATCTACAGTGTAGCCTACGGAAGACGTGTGCCGTCATCAACACAAACAGACTCAGCTTTTTCTTTCCTCTCTTTATCCTTTAAGTTTCATTTATTCTCTCATCTCTGCAGAGTCTCTCAGTTTACGGCGTGGTGGCGGCTCCGTGCGAGCGTAGCTCTCAGAGAATGGCTGCAAACCACACACTTCACACTCCGGGGAATACTAACATGGCCTTGCTTTCCAGTGCATCAAACACTTTGTTGTTGTTATTTTCACTCATTATGATTAAAGTTCAGCGTGATTAGTCATTCCCTCCAGAATATATATATTATTTGCTTTTACATTTATAGGTTAGAGGTGGGGTTTTTTTTTCCTCCATTCACACAAGATAGTGCTTATCTTATATTTAAGGGGGGGGGGGGGCGTTTTGGTAATAACCGTGACAGAAGCACATTAAGGTTCGGGGCTGCAGCACATCAAAGGCCCGTTTGAAAAAGCTGTTTATTTATTTGTTGTTTTGAGCGGGAGACCACTTTTTGTCTGACCTTGTTTCTGGTTGAACTCAACCCATTAACTCTGCTTTGTGTTTGAGCTCACAGGTGTAAAAAAAAAAAAAAAAAATTATTTCACATGACCTTGCACATTCTGAGGTGTAGATAACGGGGAGAACTGCACCTAACAGCCTCGTATTTGAGCATTTTGTTGTCCGTACAGTTTGTCAATGCTTTTACACATTTTAGAGTGTGCCCACATGTACTACTATTCAGTGACACCGGTGTATGTGTGTGGGCGTACTTTATTTAACCTGTTTTTTTTTTTTTTTCCTTTTTTGTTATGCACATCTCTTGTAAACATGTGTTTTTATCAAAACGGTGATTTTTTTTTTTTATTATTTTAACTGCCAATTATTGTTTTTTAAAAACCTCCCAATCCAATTTTTGTTTTACCACACAATTCTGCGGAAAAAGGAACAGATCGAGTCTTTTATCACTCCTTTAAATCAATAAAAACTTGGATGTCTTGAATGAACAAAATACTTTGTACGCCTGGGATGCAAAGTGGAACATCAGCTACAGTGTTCGCCTTTATCTTGATGTTCTGACTGTGAATGCAGCTCTATTCAAAGAACCAAACGTTTGAAATAGTTGTACTAAGGAATGTTTTTTTCTTCTCCTCTTGTCCCTTCTCTCCGGCTGCACAGAGTGCAAGTTCCACTGCACCAATGGGAATTGTTTGCGTCTGGGCTCGCTGATCTGCAACCAGCTGAATAACTGTGGGGACAACAGCGATGAGGAGAACTGCCCTGTGGTCACCCAGCACCCTCCGCCGGGCATCTTCAACTGTAAGTGCCGCAGAACGCTGCTCTACCTCCGAGCCTCCCTCTCTGTACCTCGCACCATCAAACAGTACAGATAAATAGATACTCCCATCTCTCACTTAACCCTCTTTCTCCTCTCTCTACCTCTTCTTTCCTCTCTGATGTTTTCACTTCTATTCCTCCCTGAGGTCTTTTTGTTGATCCCCAGTGAGCACATAGGATGTGGAGACTGAGGTGCAAACTGAGGGTTGCAGTCTTTTTTTGGGGCATGGTACTGCAAACTAACTTCCCATGGAGTACAATGGGTTTTATACAGTAGGATAGATTTTCTAGGATACAACTGTTTTGTGGCATGTAGATTCAAAATGTGGTGAACTCCAAATTTATAACAAAGCAGCATCTTACATACATACATACAAATACCTAAAAGGATCAACACAGCTCATATAGTAAACAATAAAAACCTATAATAAGGCCTTTGTTTGAGAGTGTGACCACAGCTATAAACACTTTTGCCTTCAGACATATTCAAACAACAGGCCATCGAGCTACTTCTTTTCAAGTATAAAGAAATAGTTTGGTATTTTCACAAATACATGTTTTGGCTTTCTTGCCAAGCTACAACCAGAAATCAGTTAGCTTAGTTTAGCATCAAGACTGGAAGCAGAGGGAAACAGCTAGCTTGGTGCTGTCTAAAGGTAACAAAATCTCCCTGAACTCTCCATTGGTTGCCTGGCAACCTCAACATGATGACAAGATTCCAGAACATCACTGTTGCAGGCCAAGAAATAGTCCCTCATGTACAGGTTTAGCAAACTAGATACAGGGTTAATTAGGCTAGCTGTTTCCCCCTGTTTTCAGTCTTTATGCTAAGCTAAGCTAACTAGCTGCTGGCTGTAGCTTCATATTTACCATACAGACATGAGTGTGGTAATCTAATCTAACTCTCTGCAAAAAAGCAAATATGAGTATTTCCCACAATGTTGAACTATTCTTTGACGGAGGAGGTCAGGATGGATGGAAGTGTGTGAGTGTGACACCAGAGACTACAGTTTGTCTGTCTCCTACCAACAAACAAACAGAATCATTTTCTTTTAATCATTATCACAATCTTTCTCTAACCTTCACCAAGTAGTTTTGGTTGCCTTAATGTAATACAATCTCTTCTCATATGAATTATTTTTGTAATGTTGAGATTTGTATGGGTCGGTTTGGAAGACAGATGTAGATTTGTTGTGTGTGTGGATTTGTGTGAGGACTTGACAATGAAATACAATCCAGGAAGTCCACTCCTTATCAGACATTAAAACAGCAAATACAGATATGGAAATTTATCACGGCGGCAACTATTTTGTCTTTTGTTGCGACGATTGCGAGGTAAACACGGTGTTCATGTTACAAAGTAATCAAACAGGAATGTGCACTTGCGTGTATTTGATTGCCCAAAGCAGCTCCTTGCATTGCAGCAAAAGTTGAGCCTGGTTCAACTTCTTTTTCACCAGATGACCCTTTGTTGTTTTGCCAGTGCCCCCTGCGTCGGCAACCCAACTGCATCAATGGGCTTCCCCCATTCAGATGAATGAGAGAGCTGCATTATTTCACGCAGGGCTAATGTCAGTCTGAACATGGCCTTGGAGATGTAAATTAGATTATACTGTAGTGGTATGAAGACTAGATATGAGACATGAACCTTGTATTCATCCCTCATCTAAGCTGTACTCAATAACGAGAAAGGGCACTCACTATGCATCCTAGGAATCTGTAAATAATGTCATTGAGATTACAAATATGCATCAATAAAATCAACAGACAACCATAGTAAGTGTATAAATGCTGTTAGAGCCTTATAGTTGAATTGCCAAAGGCTACCTAAAGAACCCTAATAGGTATATTGCAGGTTTTCATATCAATCTAACAAAGTTATTTCCACCTCTCTGTTTCTTTGCAGTTTTTGTTTGAATTTCTTTGCTGCCTCTATAAGCACCCCCCTTTAACCCCCCCACACCCTCAACCCCCCACCAACCACCAACCACCTTCTTCTACCTCCCGCTGAGCAGCACTGTCCGGGGAACGAGATGAGAGTGTTCCCTCGACTCGTCACAATCAATGGAAACAGAAAGAGGGAGATGGAGGGAGAGATGAAGAGAGAGAGAGAGAGAGAGAGAGAGGGTGAAGGACACCAATGGGCTCTGATGGCTGTCTGCCAGGCCACTTTGATGTGCTGCAGCGTTCTCTTTCAACAACTTTTAGGAGGAGAGGGAAAACTTTTTACAGCAGTACTTTCATCCTTGGTGCTGTGTGTGTGTGTGTGTGTATGTGTGTGTGTGTGTGTGTCTGGCGAGTTCCTTACCTTCCTCTCATCCCACCCCTCCCTCAGTCACTCCCCCACCTCCCTACCTCAAATGCGCTTCACCTCAAACCCCTCCAACCTTGTTGTTTTGTAAATTTATCTCACTTTTCTCTCTCTCTCTCTCTCTCGCTGTCTACACTTCATCCCCTCCACAAGGCACAAGGAACAACCTTTTTTCTCTTGTTTTGGGGAGGGCTGGTTGGTGGAGGAAGGGGGGTGGGGTGGGGGGGGGGGCACTCATTTCCAATGGATAGAATCCTGAGCTGGGTACTTAAAATATTTAGCTGTCTAGAGCAAATGTTAATGTAAGTGTCTGCGGCCGGCGTTATGGGAAAGCTGTACAATGATTGTAATTTTCTGAGCTGGTGCACATTTTCTGGTGAGGCCTGAGAGACACAGAGAGAGAGAGAGAGAGAGAGAGAGAGAGAGGAGGAGGAGAAGGGGAGAGGTAGCCAAAAAAGAGTGGCGGGGGACTGAAAAGGGTGCAGACAGACTCAGGGGAAGAGGAGAGATGAGGAGGAGGTGGGAAGAGAGGGAGAAGCGAGACAGGGGGCCTGACAAGAGATATGGAAGGGGACAGAGAGAAAGAGGGAAAGAAAGGAAGGTAACAGGGAGGAAGGGGAGAGGGACATAGAAAATGTTTCTGTGGTAATGGAGTTTGCCATCTTGTTGTAGCCGCTGGCTGTTGCCGTGGCAGTGGCAGACAGATGGATCATGAATACTGTCTAGACACACTGCAGCCTGACACCCTGCATCTCACTCCCTGCACCTCCTCTCCTCTCTCCTCTCCTCTCTCCTCTCCTCTCCTCTCCTCTCCTCTCTTCTCCTTCCCTCCCTTTCCCTTAAAAATGAATATTTTTCAGTGCTACAAGTGTGTGTCTCACTTGTTCATACGGTATAGTATCAAACACTTCAGCTTTCCAGGAGCACACAGTAAATATCCATCTCCTTGGTCTATGCTAAATTACTGTAACAAGCAAGTAAGTTACGAACACACCATAACAGACATATTATACTTTTGCTTACCTTGTAGGAGCCACAGGACATCAAGTGTTGAGTGCAATTGATTTGCTGTGGAAAGGTTGCTAAAGAGGTCAAAACTCCAGCAACACTTTATTGGCCTAACAATAAAGTTGTTCTATGTACTACAAGTGTTGCTGGAGTTTTGACCTCTTTAGACTTTTGCCCTTCTCTGTGCACCTTGGAAGTAGGTGAGGTTGTGCCAGAAACCCCTACTCTGCTTGAAAGGTTGCTAGAGCAACTGGATGTTATTTTGAAACTGTGTGCATGTAATATTCTTAAGTTACAAACATAATTCCTTATCAGTATTATCACTGCAATGCTTTTTTCTATAATGTGACTTCAGAATATATTAGAAATGTACAAATAGGTGACAGATTGAAGGAAAAACCTGAAGAAATAAGTGGAGAAACATAAGAAATGCAGTGTTTCCATACTCCCTCCATGAAGGAGTTGCTGAATAGTTTGAGTATGAAATCGATGTGATTCATATGTTACAGCCTTTACAGTCACCAGATATCAACTCAATTGAACATCTATGACAGGTGATGTGTTTTCCACTGTCATCATCAAAACATCAAATGAGGTCACCTCCTCCCTGCTTTATCTCTCCCAAATTGTATAAAGTTCTTAAAGTTTGCTTATTTTTATATTTCTTATTTTTTATTTTATTTACTCTTCTTATAAGTGTTAAAAAAAAAAAATCTGGACAGCAGAGGAAAAATGAAACTTCCTTCGTTTTGATATAAGCTTTGATATATAACAGTATATATATACTGCTGTGCTAAAATAAGGAATTAAAAAAAACACCAAATGAGGAAATATCATTTGTAAGAATGCTGTTCATCCCTCCAGTAAAGTTTCACACACTTGGAGAATCTTTGACAAAAAGCTGTTTTAAACATCTTAGGAAGACGTTTCATGTTATTTTTTCCTTTCATACGTCAGCTATCTGTACATGAAATCTGCAGCCTCTGTACCATGAAACCAAAAATGTATCTTGTGACCAAGTCTGACCAGACAACCCGTGTTATTGTTCTCCTTTATGCTTTTTTGGCCTCTCAGTTCTGTAAATGAGATAAAACACTGTAACCTGCTAATTGCAGACTTGTCAAACCCATCTCTGTGATCTGAGAGCTCCATACTATCATCCCAGCATGCTACAGTCCAAGCCATATATGTGGACATGTTGACACATGCAGTTGTCATGCACAGTTGGTCATGAATTTGCTCATGTAAGATGCTCATGTGGATCCTATAGGACATGTGCAGAGTCTTGCAGTTATGGAGACAAAGAAAGTATCATTTGAGATTTACTCTGGCCACTTTAAACTCAAACTTTGGTTTAACTAACTTTAGATAGTTGTTTTTTTAAGCATAGGGGATAATAATGATTTCACATCACAACATCAACAAACAAAAACAAGATTTTTATCGACTCAACCTGTCCAGCATAACTGCTGCACGTTTTTGCCAACAAGCTGGGTGGTGAAACACCAAGATAGTAGTGTACTATCAAGCCTATTAAAGCAAGCTTACTTCAACATCTGCCATTCTCCAAATAGCAGGGAAGACACATTTAGAGGTCTAAGTGATCTCTGAAAGAGTAATGGCTGTCGAAAGCACCGTTTATCTCACATAGAACCTTTGAGGAAGAATCAGTGTTTTCAAGAATGTGTTCCATTACAGATCAAGAGCTGAACACTACATGCTGCCATCTCATTTTACACAAGCTTGTCTTGCCTCTCTTACCTTGTTAGGCTCAGCTGAAGTGTGAGGAGGGGACAGGGAAGGAGACCAGAGGATGGTTTGGATCGATGGTCAACTCTAGCTTAGCCATTGATTCCGGTCCAGTGTGAGTGGCGCTTCAATAGCATCTAGCAGGCCTTTGGGCTCGCTGATTGATTCCATTTGTGTTGGAAATTCATAACTCTGAAGGCTCATTATTGACTACTCCTCCATTCCAGACTGTCTGAGTGCCTTAGACAGGGCTGTTGCATACTGCTGATAGCTTCAACACCTTATTTCCCAGAAAGAATCTGAGAAAAATTTAAGGTGACTGCTGTGTTTGCAGTAAAGTGCCCTTTATGATAGTACGGAGTAAGATTGTCCCTGCTTCTTTTTCCCTTTTGGGTTTTAGTTGAGATCCTGTCCTGTGATTCTTGTTGTGAAGTTATAATGGTAAGTTGTGTTTTGGTCTCATTCACTACATTTATGTAACAGTTAAACAAACACTGACACTCATTTTAACCTCACCAATTAAAGTGACACTACATTGAACCTTTGCAAGAAGAAATTACACAAACTTTATCTCACAAATGTACAGTGGAACTGTTGGACAATAAAACACACCAGTGTTTCAATACACTCAGAGGTTTTACTGCTACAGTCTTACTTGGTCTGGTACGACCAGTAGCTTATGGTGGCTAATGTTAGCAAACTAGATAGATTTGTCTAAGTAACTGACATTACTGCGTCAATTTGCCGATTCTCAAAGTGTGATACTGTTACACTATACTACTTAGCATATTAACATGATACTTAGCATGTCACAAAAAAAAACGAGTAAATAATGGTTTTATCACAAAAGCTAACCAGAAGTAAACACTTTGTTGTTTCCTTGGTGTGGTCCCATGAAGTTGGAGTTGGTTTTTCAGCCAGCTTTGAGCTTTGTTTTGTCTCCACCAATTCCTGAGGAAAATCTCTCTCTCTTTAGCTTTAGCTTCACTGTGTTTCCCAGTTAGTTGCTAACTTTGTCTGTCTGCTGCTGGAAACTAGGTTAATGAGAGTGGAGTTGGGAGGGCAAAAAAACAAAGCAATGAACTAAAACAGGCTAAAAGGCTCTGTTGAGCTGAGGGGAACTGCTGAGTCGAATGATAATCCTCTGGCAATTCCTTTCACATTACGTATAGTCATTTGACCCATTGTCAATATAGAGATAATAATTAGCACAGCTTTAAAGCAGCTGACTCAATTTAATATTGTGAAATGAAGGGAAATTCAATCTGTCCTGTATATGCCTGTAACAGTCAATGTTTAGCAAACGTTACATAGTCTAGCATTAATGAGCATTTATCTTACTTTTAATAACATCTTTTATTACAAAGCAACGAAAGTTCTACAGTAAAACAAAAAAAGGTACAACACAGAAGAAATACCAGCAGAGTATGCCCCCCCCTCCTTTCCCCGCCAGTATTTTGGTATGACAATATGGAAAAAAATATTTATTGAAGTTGGCAACAGAGAAACACTTTGAATTAGACTCCATCGTTGTGAAGTATCATCATTAAGCGTACGCCTACATGAAGACAAGAGATAAGACAGGATCCCCCTGAAGTCTAGACGCTAGTGGTGGTGGGGTAAAGCCAGCAGGTGGGTGACAGAAACTTTCAGTTGAATCTCCCAGGTATGACAGATTTTGACAGAAAGGGAAAAGTGAAAGTGACAGAGAAAGTTAGAAGAGGAGGAAATAGCAGACATTAAAAAAAAAAAAGACCGTTGATCACAGCTGGTCTAAAAGTGGAGCTGAATGTCAATTAGTATTGTAGTAAGTAGTCAAAAGAGCATGGTAGCTTTACAGGATATCCTTAACTCCATAGTGGGCTCTTATTACTCAACCCTGCAAAACCTCGAGTGTAGTTATCTCACTGGCAAAAAAGCCATGGCTACCACTGCTAGTATTTTCATTGAGCAATGATGAATAAAGTAATTGATTTTTATCACAATAGAAAACATATTAGATGAAGTCTTGACCCATGTTTCTAACGATGTATTGGAGCACCAGGGTTGGTCTCTTGGATGTTGATGAGCGTAACTCTGGTGTAGTGGTGTCTGATGCTTATCTTTATTAACTTTGAGGAAAAAAACCCAAATCAGTCTGAAGCAATTTCACAAAATTCAAGTTTGAACCATCCAAAATTTTCCTTTTTTCATGTATCGCCATTGAAGTTTCCATCAAGTGCTTTTCATTGCTTGGCTTTGTGATAATGGCGACCAGATTAGATTAGTTTGTTTTATGTTTTTCAAGAGCTTGAGCGATGTTATCCTTTATACAACTGACATGTCCAGACCGCCACGTTAATTTGATGTTTCGGCCTCAAGCAAGTTCCGCCGTATGCTGTGATTGAAACTGAAGCTATTCATCAAACCCATTATTAGATCCAGCCCAGTGGCCGTTCCTGTCCCAATGTTGGCTACGAAAATCATAGAACCATATTAGCTTGATTTCTGCTCTCACCCAACCCGTGCTTAAAAGCATCTGAAAGGCATCTGAAAAGCATTTTTCATCAGTCCTCTATGCTTTTTCCTCACCCGAGGCTCTCCAACTGTCTCCGTCTCTATTTCCTCCTGCTTTTCATCACTTAGCCTAATCTCATGGTTGAACAAGCCTCCGGTCAGCTGTCTTCTCTCTCTCTTTTTTTATCTCTTCTCTCCACCTTTCCTTTTCCTCCTCTTTTTTTCCCCCCGATTCATCCATTTCTCTCGTCCCCACTTCCCTTGCATTCTTTTTCTCTTCCTTTTCATCAATTTTTGACCCCAAAGCCCATGTTGGGTGACTTGCTATGTAATTATGGTGTCAACATGGCGGAGTCTCACTCTGTGCAGCTGTTGTCATCACCAGGACTTGAATCTCCACTGCGACTCAGAGGTCAATTAGGCAGCAAATGAATGTAGCTGCAGGATGCTGCTAATTGAATGGTGCCGTTGGGTTTTAGGCAATGAAGGCGGAAGGATGGATGATGAGTCGATCATCACTGTGGTTAGACAGTGGTGACCTCCAGACCACAGGCATGCCTGAGAAATATGTGTCTGTGTGTAATTGTATGTTTACCTGTATGTGTGATCTGTGCTTCTATTCTCCAGAACACCATGCTTTATTAGCTAAATGATTTTGGCTATTCACCACTCCATCACCGTGGTGACTGAGGTTGTTTCCATTTTCATATTATTGCAGTCCATCAATCAGTCGTGGGACTCATACATTGCCATAGCTACTAAATATACAAAACAATATTATGTTACAGTCTTATGTTACAGATGCAACACATTTAAAAACAAAGAGTAACTCATCAAAAAAGTGCATCTAATTGCTAATGCTAATCGCTAACGCTTATATTATTCTGCAAATTGCTTATGTTATAGTTCCATACAGTATTACACATATGTAAATTCAAATTCACTAGTCCTTCAAATGAAACAACAAAATACGTTGTCAGTTCATATGCTACGCTCGAATTTAAATATGCATTCAGTGTTTTATTAACCACTCTCCTCACTAATCTGTCATATTCATCACAAATGTACTATAAAATGGTCTGTTAACCCTTTATGGGCCATACAGTATTACCATCATCTTTTTAGAATAGTTTTTACAAAATTCATGAATCTCACATAACGAAAAAAATTACCAGAGAATTATAAATGGCAAAACATACAACAATACAACCACATTTTCATAATACAATATTTCATCTTAACACATCAGAGGTTGAATCTCAGTTTTCAAACTCAGTTTACTCAGAAACACAGTATATTCAAATCTCTTCCATATTTTATTACATATTGGCAACTTGAACTACCTGTAATTTCTAAGTCAACCTACAGTTGACCTGAACACATCACTCCCTTAAAGTTCATATTGTTGAGCAAATGCAGTCTAGTAGACTATACAACAATGGCTTCAAGTCTAGCTCCTAATTTAACTCTCTCAGGTTTTAAGTACCCAATTTTAGACTTTTATTGTGAAACATCTGCTGGAATTGTTAAGTTTTATTGACAGTAGCTTAGTACCTTAACAACAAAACACCTCAGTATTTATGCATTCTCTAAGTTAAAAATCGATCTGTGCTTATGTAGCTCCATGGTTTTGTGACATAAATCAAAGTGAAAACTGTCTCCCTCTGATTGGCTGACTGATCTGAATTTGACTCAACTGTCTACAATTGATATGTCAATATTAAAAGGGAGATAACAGTTGAATTATTGCAAGAATGTAACTATAATTTTTCATACAACTCCCTTTAGCTTTTTCTGTAGAATAATTTAATCTTTGAGTTTGAACAGCTGCCATATGCAGTGATTGATTCGTGATTTTTAGATATTGCTTTATATGCTCATGCCTATAGGCCAGCATGTACTCTGACATTTCAGAATAAATCTGATGGTTTTATAAGTAGTTCTTCTACACATGAATGTGATTTGAAATTCAGTTAAGACGAGATCAAGATGGCAGCCTGGGTGTGTTAGTGCGCAGTGTTTTGTCTTGTTTTGTTCGTAAATTCAGTGTTGTGCTACAGTACCCAGAGCTCTTTCACCAGAGAAGAGTTCATGAACATCAGGGAAACAACCTCCGTGGATCTATTTCCCAACTTTCTTACCCTGTCTGTGGAACTACTGGACATTTTGGTTAAAGGTGAACTCACTTATGTTCATACAGTGAAACGATGGAGTAGAAGGAGACGTGCCAGTGTGCTTGTGCATCTCTGCAGACACGGAGTACGTGACGATGTGACTACCGTTACTGGGAATATTTCTCTCTAATGTGCTACCACTGTGCAACAAACTAGATGCACTCCAACTACTGGTGAGGAAGAACAGAAACTTTTCTTCATCTTTCATTTGTGCTTCATGGAAACTTGGTGTGTGAATTGATACTGCACTCTGCGCTGCAGCTGGCAGGCTTCCAGCTGTTCAGAGCAGATCATGACACAGAGCTCTCCAGCAGAGCGAAAAGTGGAGGTACATGTTAAGGTGGTGTAAAGATGTGACAGTGATTCTGCAAGACTGTTCTCCTGTTCTGGAAACTATTTTCATCAACTGTAAATCCTTCTTCTCCCCCTGTGAGATTGCTTCATTCATTTTGGTCGGTGTTTACATTCCACCGCAGGCCCATGTGCAGGAGGCACAGCGCTAGCTCACCGTGGAGACAAACTGGGACTCTTTCATCACTATCCTCTGCAACTTTAACAAAGGGAATCTCAGCCATGAACTCCCCAAATACACTTTAAATCACTGTTACACTACAAGGAGGAAGCGTTTAGGTGTGGGGACAAGGACCAGTTTAAAGAGTCAAAATACAGCTTTAGCAAGGCGGTGAGAGAGGCTAAACGTCTGAGAAACTTCAACAGCAGTTCTCAGAAAACAACTCTGCCTCTGTCTGAGAGGGCCTCAGACAGATCACCAACTATAAACCGAAAGCCGCCCACTCCACTAATGACTTGCACCTGGCTGACGACCTGAATGAGTTCTACTGTTAATTTGAAAGACAATGGGACAGTCCTGACACCATCCCCAGTGACTCCATCCACCAGCTCCAGACCACCAGCTGCTCCTTCACCACCTCAGCAGGGGCCTGGGCCTCTCCGTAACTGCCAAACTCAGAGGCCCCCTCCTCCTCCTCTACCACAATGACGACTCTCTCCATCCTGGAGAGGGACGTTAACTGGCTGTTCAAGAGACAGAACCTCTGCAAAGCAGCTGGACCAGACTCTGTCTCTCCCTCCACCTTGAAGCACTGTGCCAGTCAGCTGTCTCAGGTGTTGCCAGACATTTTTAACACATCACAGGAGACATGCCACGTACCAGCCTGTTTCAAGACCTCCACCATCATCCCTTCTCCCCAAAAAAACAAGGACCACAGAGTTCAATGACTACAGACCTGACGCCATGACCTCTGTAGCAATGAAGTCTTTTGAAAGTCTTGTACTGTCCTGCCTTAAAACTATCATAGACCCACTCCTGGACCCCCTCCAGTTCACCTACAGAGCCAACAGGTCTGTGGACATCGCAGTAAACATGGCCCTCCACTTCATCCTCCAGCACCTGGACTCTGCAGGAACCTATGCCAGGATCCTGTTTGTGGATTTCAGCTCTGCTTTTAACACCATCATCCTGGCTCTGCTGCAGGACAAGCTCTCCCAGCTGCTCGTGCCTGACTCTACCTGCAGGTGGATCACCGACTTCCTGTCTGACAGGAAGCAGCATGTGAAGCTGAGAAGACACGTCTCTGACTCCCGGACCATCAGCACCTGTTCCCCTCAAGGCTGCGTCCTTTCTCCACTTCTCTTCTCCCTGTACACCAACAGTCCAGTCTGTTGAGCTCCTGAAGTTCACACATGACGTTACCCTCATTGGGCTCATCTCTGGTGGGGATGAGACCGCCTACAGGTGGGAGATTGACCATCTGGTGACTTGGTGTGGACCAAAAAACTTGGAGCTCTAAAGACAGTGGAGATGGTTGTGGATATCAGAAGGAACGCAGCCCCACTCACCCCCATCACCCTGTGTGACTTCTCCAGTCGACACTGTGGAGTCTTTCCACTACCTGGGAACCATCATCAGCCAGGACCTCAAGTGGGAGCAGTGCATCAGCGACCTCACCAAGAGGAGGATGTACTTCCTGTGGCAGCTGAGCAAGTTCAACCTGCCTAAGTCCATGATGATGACACCGTCACCATTGAGTCCATCCTCACCTCCTCCATCACCATCTGGTACGGTGCTGCCACTGCCAAGGACAAGGACAGGCTGCAGCGTATCATCCGCTGTCCTGAAAAGGTGATCGGATGCAATCTGTCGTCCCTCCAGGACCTGCACGCCTCCAGGGCACTGAGGCGAGCAGGAAAGATCATGGCTGACCATGACCATGAAGAGGCTGAGGTCTGTCAAGACCAAAACCTCACGCCACAAGAACAGTTTCTTCCCATCTGCAGCCGACTTCACCAACAAGGCCCGGGACCTCCGCTGACACATTTTACATATTTTCTTTTCTCTCTATTGTTCATATTATTTAGGATTTCTTAACTTTACGTATATTTTTTGACTGTTAAGCACTACAGCAACACCATGGCAAATTCCTTGTGTATGCAAACCTACTCGGGAATAAACCTGATTCCAGGTTGCAAATGTTGTTAATGTTAGATGAAAGCAGCATCAGCCAGTGAGTCACAGTGCTGAGATCATATTCAAACAAACTGAAGATTAAAAAGGTCTGCATATCATAAGGTACCAGTTTTGTTTTGTATGTGTGTGTGTGTGAGAGAGAGAGAGAGAGATTTCCAGCTCAGTAAGATTCAGATTAGTGAAGTTGTCCAGTTGTTGTCCTCAGGCTCTCTGTGGAGCAGCCTGGTTTCCATGTGGTTTAAGGATTTACTCAGAGCAGACACAACATGAGAAACACTGGGGCAAAGCACTGGATAAATACATTCATCAGGACCTCCCTCTTCCTTTCACCTCCCCTTTCTCATTCTTATTTTCCGTCGTTGCTGCTTTTTATCTGCATTTTTGCTGTCTTTCAGTGTCTTTCTTTGTCTCTCTTCCTAAAGCCAGCGGCGGCCTTTGAAGCCTGTTTAATGTTTTTTTTCTGGCAGTGCTCGGGTCAGAGATGAGTGGCGCCTGGCTGTAAGTCTGCCAGGCCAATTAAAGCTGACAGCAGTTGCAGATGCTTAAGACCACGACTGCAGTCACCCTCATCACACCACTGCTTAACAGCGACAACTTGAACTTCTGTCCTTCCATATATATAGTTAACTCCAAAGGCGAACCCGCCTGTTGAGTCAGATTTGACAGAGGTGGCTGAAGTGATTGTTGAATCCTTTTTAGATATTCATGAGGGTTTAACAAACGAGATGTACTTGATTTATTTTATTTTGTGAGAGACTGGTCAATGTTTGAGGGTGTTGGAGTGTCTGGTGGATCGAGTGCTCTCCAAAAATATCTGCAAAATGATGCACATATCCAAAATGCCAACAAAGAAAAAAAAACAAAACAGGCTTACGCTAAGCTTGAATGTCATTCATTGTTGAGGTTATTTGAGGGTTTTGAAAGCATTTCATAAGCTTTGAGTGTTGTCGAATTTTTCTCAATAGATGACCATGTGGTCTTCAAACTGAAGGTAAGACATAGAAAACAGAATCAGACTTTGAAGGTTTTCACATGAAATTACCTTTAAAGTTTATTTGCAGCCTTTCATGAAAGTTCTCTGTGAGATTAACTATTATGTCTGTTAAATAAATGTTATTTTATTAAATTTTACATGAAAATACACTTTTTTGCCACACATATTCATACTTAATGTATAAATAACACATTATCCCTTATAATGATGTATCACATTTGAAGCTCTCATGAATAATTGCCAGCAAACAATGAACTGAGTGTCATTTTTCATGGCTTGTCACCCCAGAAATCTTCAACAGAGTGGTGTTTGGAGGGGGTGCATACGGGGGTTGTTTTTTTCAGCCTCTTACATGTGAAGCATCATGTGGTGACACTCTTTGATTGGATGGCATCTTCTGCTGCCAGATCCTCGCTGGGGCCATGGTCACCTCTCCCATTTATGTCGTTTTTCATGTGGGTTTTTGGAGAATATGTTGTTTTTAGTTTAATGTAGGTGTGTGGGTGTCAAGAGAGGTGAAAATGAAAATTAGAGAGAAAACATTTGAGTCGCAGGTGAAGCTGAAATTGTTATCCAGTGGCAAAAATAGAAGAGAACTCCTTCCTTATAACCTCACAGTCCTCTTTCTACTGCGGGCTCGGTGTAGTGCTGATTGTGTTTTGTTTTTTTTTGTGCTTCCAGGGTTGGGGATTCAAATATTCTTTTCAGATATTGGAAGAAAGAATTGTCTCCAGCGGCGATGTGGTCTGTACTACTTCAGTGAGAAAACACTCCTCTCCAGTGTTTTCCTTTCAGCATAGTTTACATTCCGGCGTAGATGTAGGATGGAGGATTTTGTCTCCAGCTACCACTGTAACAAAACAAAATCTGTTGCGATGTTTCTATCCGGCCGGCCCCTCCTGAGTCGTTAGTATGCATAACAGGCACACTCCGGTGAACAGGTCGAGGTTGGAGGTCAAGGGTGAGTGGAGCTAATGCTTTCATGCTCTTGATTCAGCTCCTCTCGGGTGTAATACCCGCCTGTCAATTTGTTTGAGCTGCGGATTTACATAATGAATTTATATTAGCCAGTGTTCTCCGCACACTCCCTCCTTCACTCCCCTCTCTCTCTATCTCTTCAGTTTCTCTCTCTCTCTCTCTCTATCTCAGCGTTGCAATTGCCTCCATCTCTCTCTCTCCCTCTTTCTCTCCTCCGCTTCCCCTCTTTCTCTCCTCCACCTCCCCTCATGCTCCTCTCATCAAGTTTACCAAGTGCCCAGAGAGCAGAGTGTTTAAATGCAAACGAGCCTCATTTCCAAACTGACGCCACAGCCCAAGTATGCCTCGCATACAACAGCCCGAGCCCTGCTGAGAGGCTCCGACAAGAGATGGATGGATGGAGATGATGGAGAGAGAGAGAGAGAGAGAGTGAGAGAGAGTGACTGATGGAAATGAAAAGAGGAGTGGGGATTCTTGGAAGTAATGTGCTAGCGTAAAATAGGATACAGAGCAGCAGGGCGGCGGAGCTCGTAGGTGTCGGGTGCTATTGACATTCCTGCCATAGAAGAGGTGATGAACAAGCCGCTGTCTTCTTAGTCATAACATTGCTTTCACCACACAATGATGTATTTTTAATTTATGCATCAGCATGGGGCCAAGTTCACAACAAGAGTAGTATTTCTGTGTTTTGGACTTTCAGAAATAGACACAAAAAAACTATGTTGAAACTGCCGTCCTATAGCTCATGTTGACATGTGTACTGCTGTTTTGTAACATGTATTTAAGCTGTGTAGACTTTGATGATTCTGAGTATTCAACTCATCTGTGTGTAAAAATGGTATTGAGATTCATATATTCATATATAATAGCAGGGATGTAGCCACTATGGAAAATTGAAGACTAGTTACTGATAAAGTTACGTAAAAGTGGTAAATGGTTGTATTTATATAGCACTTTTATCCAAAGCACTTTACAATGCTTCTGCCACTCATTCACCCATTCACATTCATGCACTCACTCACACACCAATAGCAACAAGCTACCATGCAAGGTGCTGGCACAACCACCTTCTCATTAGTGGACAACCCACTATACTTCCTGAGCCACAGCCACCCTAGTGGGGAGTAGTGTGGAATTTCCTGTGTCTTAATAGCTCACCCACTAAATTCAGCACAACGTACATTTCCACACCACTAGAATCATGCCATACTCACCACTCTGTTTTTCTTAGTACAAGGGTACAAGGGACTAGATTTGAAGCTATCTTTGTAGAGCTGTGATGATGTTTTTACATGCTTTTTCCAGACCTTTCAATAAACATGATCTTCATCAACACATCCATTTTCTCTGAGCATCTTGAGGACTTCTTATTCATGTTACCTTAAAGTTTCAAAGGTCATTGTTGAACTTGGAAAGAGTACTTGAGAAAACCATCTCACCATCAGGTCTAATTAGTAGATCATGTGATATGATCTAGAACAGCCACTGTTTTATAATAAAAATGAGTTATAATTAAAAGAAGTCAACTGCGGGTTAACTCAGAAATTAACTAGAAATGGCAATTTCTGAAGAAATTGCGGTGTGAATGCTGGCTATTGAAAGGCTGAGACTAAACTGGATTGTTGACTTCAATTTGGATGGAAGCAGCTGAAGGAGTATGAATGAGTTTGAAAAGTGGGAAAGGGTCTAATTAGTACGAATGGGATTTAAAAGTCTAATAAAACTCTTAATGTATGAAAGATGTGGAACATTTTAAGGCTTGAATGGAGTGTGAATCAGTAGATAAGAGTTGAAAATACATGAAAAAGCAGCTGAGGCAGTATGAATAGTAAGAAAAGTGGGAAAGGGATGAAAGATGCAAAAATATAGAGTAAACAATGAAAGAAGTTCAAATAGGAGTTTAGAGCAAGGACTTAAATGAGCTTAAGTGTACTGAGATGAAGTTGAGGTTTCCTTTTATTATCTTTGTTGAAATAAAGATAAAACATCAGCTGACATCTAAGTCTTGACAAGAGCTGAACTATAAACACTTTTATTTTGAAAAGAAAGCCTCATCCTGAGCTTTCTATTGAGATACAGTTACTCTATGGGGCTTTTATATTGAAAATCTAGGTCCATCCCTACTTTCATGTTAACATACAGTGACCATTGGGGGCTTTTATTTTGAAAAGTCAGGCTCATCCTGACTTTCCTGTTATGATAGTTACTATCTTGGGCTTTTACTTTGAAAATCGGAAATGACGTGTGTGTGTGTGTGTGTGTGTGTGTGTGTGTGTGTGTGTGTGTCAATCACGCAGACATGTGTGTCAGTTTCTGCCCAGAGACTGAGTCACAGGTCACTATGGTGACAGTACATCCCTGTGGCAGTGGTGAGAAAAGCACCCACATTCATATCCATTGCCCCTGAGCCAAAATTAGTCACCAAACAGCTTCTTATAACTCAAAAACTAAAAGTCACATCAAAAAAATAAATTCAATTTGAGCGACCTGAGACTTCACTGGTGACTCTGATATATAATATGTGTCTGTATGATTTAGATTAAAGGAGCTGTGCCAGGTTAAAAGTCACCATCATCTCTGTTTTTAACAAGGAGCTTCAGCGCTCAGATGAAATTGGAGTCAAGGGGACTGTTAGACAGCACTCTCTGCTTTCAGGCGATTTATTCAACAAACGTGAGTCCTATTTCAATGGAAGTAACATTGGATGAAAGAGGACAAATTTGTTTATATTTTGATGTATAAATTGTGCTTGTAGAGTGGAAGCTGTGGGAGTAAGATGATAATACGTTGAAGATTTTTGATAAAATTTGTAGGTCTGGACCTACAGTGAGTGATGTCACTCACCCTCGGTCCGACCATTCCGTGCAATACACACTAATGTAAAAATCTGAGATGGGCTGAAAATTTCATGAAACTTGTACTGTGATTGTGTAAAAAATATGAATGATATGAAAACATTGAATTAATGTGAGAAAGTCCCAAATGTTGTGACCCGTTTAAAGTTTGAATGAAGTTTCTACGTGAATGTATGAATGATTCGGAAGAGGTTGAAGATGACTGGGTTTGAATGTTTTCCTAATAGACTTCCATTATTAAGGTTCAAGCAAAGTTGAATATTTTTGAGATATGAAAGTGAGATATGAAAGTTGAGTGATACTTTAAGATAAGAGTTGAAAATGCACGAAAAAGTGTGAAACGTGTAGATTTTGAACATTCCGTCCATTCATTTGAATGCAGCAAAAAAGAGCAAAAAAGTGGTGAGTATGACATGACTGTTTTTGAACTGATGGAAATTGTGGAAGTATACAGTATGCTTATGGAGGAAGTGTTGTGTTTGCATGAACAGCGAACATGGTTTTCTCTCCAACCCTGCCACTATTTGACAATTTATGGAGTGTGTGTGTTTGTGTGCGTGTGTGTGATCACACTCCCCCTTATGTCTTTCCCACACACGTTGTCGTCCCATCACTCCTTCTTATGACCACTCTGTAAGGGAGATGTGTGGCCATTCACCTCCTGCCATCAGTACACACACACACACACACACACACCTGACAGCGACAGAGCTCTTACATCACTGTTCATGACAGAGAGCCGCTGTAAAACTTCCCGGGAGGGTGAGTGTGTGTGTGTGTGCGAGTGAGTGTCACAGTTCACTAACATGCCTTGTACTGTAGTTAGCTGCTTGTCTGTCCCCTCCCTCTCCTTCCCCTCCTCCTCCTTCTCCTCCACCTCTCTCTTTCAGTTCCTTCGACTCCGGAGTGTATGCTAGGTAATGATGAGTGCCCCCCTCCTCTCCTCATACTTAGTTTGATAGACTTGTCTATCCTCCTCCTCCTCCTCCCTCAGTCTATTTGGGCTCAGTGTGTGTGCTAGGTAATGATGCAGCTGGGCCATTAAAAGCGGGGGGCTATTTGACAGCGCCCCACGCCTTTCATTCCCTACACACGCACACACACACACACACACACACACACATACACACATACACACACAGGGCCTGAAAGGACCCAAATGAACCCCCACAGGAGTAAATGGAGCCGTCGCCCTAACATTGAGTATTTCTCTCTAGATGAGGATTGTGCATTTGTTTTGAAAAAGGAGAGAGGGAGGGAGGGTGAGGAGAAAAAGAGAGAGAGAGAGAGAGAGAGAGATAGGGATGAAGTTAGATCTCTCTCTCTCTCTCTCTCTCTCTCCCTGGTAAACCACCAACTGTCTTTCTCTTCTCTCTCAGCCGCCCTCCCACTCTGTCTTTCGGAGGTTGTGTATGTACGTGTTTGAAGTCTGTCCATTTGTCTTAGGGGATTGTGCGGACCTTGTATTGACTATTGAGTGTGTATGAGTGTGCGTGTGTGTGTGCGGTGCAGAGAGGGAACTGAAGGTGTTAAAGACTTGATGTGAATAGCCTTCATCCGTCAGCCACGGAGGTCGGCAGGGCGATACTGCAAGTCCTGGGTGGTCCGGCGTTTTCATTTAAAACACCCGCCATTCATACACACATTTGTCTACTATAAGAGATGGGTGGGCGGTCGGCGACAGGTACAAAGATATTTTCCCTGCTCCTCAAAGAAGAAAGAGGCTTTTCTTAATGTTGGGCCTAAACTAGACTTACAATCAGTAGTTAGATAAGATTAGTCTACATAAAATGCAGTCTCCCCTGAGGAAATTAAGTTACTACAGCACCTGAGCATACAAAACAGATAAGAAAAAAGCAAATAATGTGTGTAGGAGGCAATTGAATGGCTGAAGATAATGTTGTGAACATATAGAAATACATTTTAGTTTTGCAAGCTCCATATTGAAGAGGATTTACTTTGTTGGTGGGACATTCTGAAAAGGTCGACTTACTCAGCATTTTCCGGAGCTTTCACCTGCATCTTGATAAGAACATGAAATGAGTAAATGAACCCGGAAAGCAGTGAACTTGAGAGCAAAACTGCTCACAACATTGACTGAGAAGAGATCAAACATTCACATCCAATACCAGAGACTATCTTTAAACTGAGACAGAAGTTACCGTCCCCCCCCTGCTTATACGTCCACCTGTTACCACATGACCGAAATTCCATTCTCAGGTTTTGTGATGACACCTGAGCTAGCTCCATGACATCATAGCAAACTCCATCCACTAAAGAAGACAGCAAGATGCGGAAAAGCTCCAGAAACAGCCAGTAAGTGGACTTTGACTAAATATTATTTTGTCAAACTACTATATCCAAAGTCAGGAATGAAGTTTCACTCTCAGCTCTAAGCAGCCTTACATGTACCTATCCCGAAATAATATAATGATATGACTTAGAAAAACATTTAAATAAAGGGAATGAAAACTGTGCAGGGTTTAAAGGGTTAAAGAGTAATTCAGAGTCCATTCAGTATAGCATCTGTACCTGTGTGTGTGTGTGTCAGCATGCTTACAGATGTGGTGTTTAGCTGCCATTTGCATGCAGTTAGGTACGTTTATATTGATAATTACCTTAGCATGCCTCAATCCTTAGTTGGATACTAAACACTGTGAATAAGAAATCTCTCTGGAGGCTAATCTAGTCATTACACAAACCATTATGTAAAAATGAAGAGTGACTCCTTACAGTGAATTACTCCATCCATGCATTTACATACATTACTGTTTGTTTGCATGGCATATAATATGAAGGGAACACTTTCTGCTGAAGACATAAATGTCTCTTTCTCCTCCGGCTCGTGCGGTCAGTCTGTCGGTTGCCGTGGTGCTGGTACGTTCACACTAAGAAAAAGCTTTCATTATTTTCAAAATGACACATCGTCAAACTCTCTTGTTCATTCCCTGCATCCCAGCATGTTTCTTTTTTCACTTTTAAAACCTTTTCTGCTGAAGAAACCCAGTTTTGCATCTGCGACTATAGAAATGTTGTTAATGTCTGGATAATAATTACAATGTCATTTACCCTGTATTTCCTCAGTGGATTAAAAGATGCAATTTACTCATTAGACTTTCTTTGGTTCTATACAGAAATCATAAAAGTGCCTGTTTTTTTCAGTCACAGCTAAGAGTGTGACAGGATTTCTTTTCATCTCACATGATTGCTTATATTGGATTTTTTTCTACACCATGTTTTGTAAAATAGTAAATGGTAAATGGACTGCATTTATGTTGCTCCTTTCTAGTCTCCTGACCACTCAAAACGCTTTACACTACAAACCACATTCGCCCATTCACACACACACATTCATACGCTGATGGCAGAGGCTGCCATGCAAGTTGCCAACCTGCTCATCAGGAGGATCTAATCATTCACACACCGATGGCACAGCCTTCGGGAGCAATTTGGGGTTCAGTATCTTTCCCAAGGACACTTTGACATGTGGACTGGAGGAGCCGGGGATCAAACCACCGAATGTAATAATGTCTACTCCTGTGACCCTGAAATGATCCACTTGCTGCCATGTGTCTTCCTTTTCTTTAAAATTAATGCACATTTAAATGCTAAAAGAATGAAAAAACAAAACATTTTGCCAGTGTAGCAATGGCATACCATTATTATCATATTTGTACAATAATTCTCTGTACAATGTCCAGTGAATAATTCTAAAAATCACTTAATGTACAATAGTTTGATATATCATAGTTTAATTATTAATCCATAATAGTGAAATGGTATGGAGCTGATTTGGAGCCAGCCTGATTATTTATATTACATCTTACATTAAATACATGATGTCAATAATAATACTGTATTATAGTAAAATGATTTACCCTGGATCTGACAGAAATGATCCAGTCATATCTTTGTCATATTTCATATCAGTCTAGTTGAGATCTTGCATGACAGCTGTCTGTTCACAACCTGTTATACTCTTTGTGACTGTTGTCACAGTTTTTGTCTGATATGGTTTGAGTTTCAAACTATTTTGTATGCTATGGATATGCTGAAGTTTTGTTTTGTATTATTTTTGGTATAAAACACTAGGATCCATGGTGTTTCCTGTTGCCGATATAAAAAAAACGCTGGCTTGAGCACCAATTGCAGTCAACTTGATGAACTTATGGATGTATTGTGAACTGCGGCTAAGACATTTGGCACATATTGATATATGTTGCAAACTCACTTCTGGGTGCGCTGCAGTCTAGGTTTGAATGTACAAATGTTTGTTCTGAAATACCATAATTCAGCAGTCCTTGTACAATTATTTGTTTTTCGGCACCTGGTAACAAAGACGTTTGATTTTAATCAAAACTGAAATTTCCCTTGAAGATATTTTATGAAAGGCATCTAAATATTTTATGGAAGAATGGTGAACAGTGCGTCTAAGTTTTTTCCCCAGGATTTCAAACTAGCAACCCTCCAGTCATATGGCAGCTTCTAGACTCCTCAGACTCTAGGCTGCTGTGCCAAAGGAGATCTTTGCTGCATTGCAGTACAAAATTAGTGTCTCATTGTGCAGGTTGCCAGATGATTTCTTGTGTTTTCTGGCAGCTGAAAGAGAATAAAATGAATTTCCAAACAGGTTCAGCAGCAGTGGAGCCTGAGTCCAGTGCTATGTGCAGAACATTAGGATGAACGGGACTTCTAGGTTCATCTATAAAATAATGATGAATGACATCATTAAATAAATCAATAACTTTACCCAGTCAGTCATGTGTTTGAGCATTCTGTGCCAAAGACTGTGGGAGATGAAAACATATATTTAAATGTAATAATTATGTTTGGATAATTACTTATAACCTATATAGTTCCTTAAGCTCTTCAAGCTGAAATTCCTGAGATGATGTAGTAGGATGGAATAAATAAAAGAAGAGAAACAAACAGAACTTCACTCTGGCTCCTGACATTGGACTACAGCAGTCAGAATGCAAATCAGCTGAAAACATGGCAATAGCATCAAACCGGTTCAAAAAGAGTCCTACTGCACCTAAACTGAACAACGTGGATTACAGAGCTGACTCATATTATATATATTTTTATTCATATTAAAACCTTTTGGGCAAAAGTTAGCAACAAAGCTTGCCCAGCATCTTTGAGAGATAACAGGCTGTGACATTAGAGAGCACAAAAATGAAGAAAGACAAAAACTTGGATAACAAATTGAATAATAAATGTTTCTTCAAACGTTTCAGAAATAATCAAACTGGATGTAAAACAGAAGAGGTAAGAGAGCAAATATGTAGCTAATGCTACTAAACACACCACCATACTACTAGCTGAAAAAGAACTAATTTCAGCTTTGCTTAGTTATCTATTTTAGCTAGCTAGACTAGCCAATGTTCAGTTAGCTATATCAGACTTTAGCTGTTTAAGTTAGCTAGTTATCTACCCTGCTAACCTTCTAAGATGGCATTGGTTTTTCTTAAAAAATGAACAAGAAGGCAGCACTACTCCATATTTTTATAATAACAATAGAAAAGTAACTTACAATCACCAAACAGCCAGAAACATGACTGCAACAATGCTAATGTTGCGCTGTGTCAGCTGTAACAGTCAGATTGTCTCTTTAAAACAATGACAGCTGTACTTACAATAAAACGTTTGGTATTCAATGTTTTTGGTTGCCCAAAGTACAAACTGACCTTTCTGTTCTGAACAACGGAAATAAAAGTAGTTAGCCCAATAAAATTGAAACAAATACTGTATACACACCAACTGCAATCTGCTTGCATTAAAAAAAAAAAGATCTGAGATCATTATCGTCTATAATATTTTCTCCTGTTATTGTTTTTTAAACTACATTTTAGTCTTTTTTGTCAACAATATTGCATGTAGATTTAGTGTTTAATGACATCGGTGTCGTCTTGACAAACATATTCAGTCATAGTTTTCATTAACAAAATTAACACTAATCACGCTTTTCGTTTTGCAAAAACTCTGATTAGCCTGTGAGAATGTTTTAATTACTTTTCTGACAACACTACAGAGTTCTGGGAACACGAGATGTGGCTCAGACACAGAGCGGCCCCGTTGCATAAACAGATAGAGAGAGGAAGAAAGTAAAGGGAGGGGTGTGTAAAGAAATGAACAGATAAAAAGGCAACAGGAGGTGAGTGTGTGTGTGTGGACAGTAAACTGGTGTGGTTGGGTTCTAATTATAGACTGGATAAGGTTTAAAGAGCAAGCATGATATCATCAACTACTACCGCTACTGGGCAGAGCTCAACACACAACTATGGATGTAGCAGCTACACAGTACTGCCACATATACACACATATGCATTAGAACACAAATCATGGATAGTCAAGGAAAGTGTGTCTAATCTCACACACACACACACACACAAAGAACAGGATGTCCAAGTAAGAAATGAGATAAACTCTCTTCTAATCTCATTGTGGAGAGAGAAAGGGAGTTCCACCAGACAAGCCCATAATACTGTCACCTCCCTTTGTCTCTCTCTCTCTCTGCAGCACACACACACACACACACACACACACACACACACACACACACACACACACACATCTCCTCCTTTGCTTCAGTCCTCTTTCTTAGTCTCTCTCCCTCTCTTTCCCTTTCTCTCTGAGTTGTTCTTTTTTGGACAGAGTTGCGCTGTCCTTTTCAAAGTTATTTTGAACGCCTCGGGCCCCCATTAGTATTCAGCTTAACACTGGCTCTCTTTGTTTCAAGGAGAAATTGCCAACTCTTAGCCTAAATTTTGCAATAAGACACTGGCAAATGGTCTACAGCCCAGACAAAAACGATATGATTCACCTCTCTCTCTCTCTCTCTTTTTTTTTTTCTTTCTTTCTTCCTCTCTATTTCACCCCCACACACCCCCACCCCTTCTTCCTCAGTGGGTGCTGTTATGAATCGATTTGGTGGAGGTTATTGCCGTCGTGAGCTGCTTTTGAAATTTGTTTTCTTCTGAAATTGGATTTTGGTCGGCCCTTATTTTTCACATGCAGGCAATATGCTGCTCCGCATCTACCTGCAATTAGGCTAATCCATGTGCTGTTTCATCATCTGTAATGTTTAATACATCTTACACACACACACTCAAGGATGTGTAGGATTGTGTGTGTGTGTGTGTGTGAATGAGGGAGAGAATTAAAAAAACGGAAAGAGACAGATAGACAGACACAGATCCAGCCCCTCCTGTTATTAGACACCCTCTCATCACCCTCCCTTATGCCTATCCATCATAAAACATACACACACACTTATTCTCACACACACACACACACACACACACACCATTATCCGTCCATCCATCATACTCGATCAGTCAGTAAACCTGCTGAATTTTTCATGTCCTGATTCCTTCACCTGTTGAGAACCAACTGTCTGCAGTCAGGAAAATATCCAATATTTACTCAGTGTAGTGGTCTGTGTGTGTGTGTGTGTGTGTGTGTGTGTGTGTGCGTGCGTGCGTGCGTGCGTGCGTGCGTAACCTTCTCCCATCTCTTGCAGACAGTCTACATGAAGTCTTCTGTCTTCAAAGGCAGCAGGGAGTTCAGCACACACACACACACACGCACGCACTCTTCTTCATGATTTTGAACTTGAGAATCAATGTGAGGGCAGGTCCAGCCTGTGATACTCTCAGATATTGACTGAGATGTGTGGGTGCCTGAGGTGGTATCTGTATCTGTAAATGTTTTGATGGATTTGCAGCATCCTGTAACCGCTGTTCCAGTTTTTCAAGCACACAGACAGATCCAGCATACAGGACGGACAGACACACAGTCGAGTATTGATGACGACTCAGCTCTGTCGGTAAGAGGTTTTGAAAGTGTATCAGTCGGTCTTTAGACATGTTGGGAACACTTGAGTGCTCTTGGGTTTTGGTTTTTTAATGTCTTATTCCTCTACATGTAGTGACCAGTGTTTCCCACAGGTTGAGAATGTACTCATGGTGGTGGGTGGTGTGGTATGTGACGGGCGGGTTCGGTAATAAACTAGTCAAACAAAGGTTTATGAATAACTATTTATTGCAGATGAAAGTTGCGGGCCTTGATTGAAAAAAAAACAATTGGAATTTGAATTTTATCTACCTGGGCGGGCCGCCTAAGCAGAGCCTACTGACGCTGGTGACTATTTACACTAGTGCTCATTTAAATCCAGGGAAGATTAACCACTCCTTAAATGTATTTGATCTGCGTCTGGAATCTGCACATTTGTTTTTAACACATGAAGGATTGCTTGACCTTAGTTTTTAAATTTTTGAATTATTGCACATTTCATAATGATAAGCTGAACTTTCATGTATGGAAGGAAATGGTTATAATGAATTATCAAGTCTATTGTCCTTTCATTTTTCAAAGATATATCAATCTTTTTCTAGTTAATGTATCACAAATATGTCCATCTGCATGGTAGAGCATCATAAAACCCACAAGCCAGAGACTGTTTTCATACATATTAATGAGCTTGTTGGGTTGTACTGTCTGTCCTGAACCTGGTTTTTCAAACAGGACTTCACTAATCCAGCCTGACATCAGTGTCAGGCAAGTTACTTGAAAAATCAGTTACTCGTTACTCAACAGCAAAAGTAATTAGCTACATTACTTGTGACAAATTTTTTCAGCCCTTCAAACAACATCAAAGTCATTAATAACATCATGATGGCTCCAGTAAGCCGTGACAGTGCGACAGTGAGCCAGCATGCAGAGGACCAGGACCCTGAAACTGAAGCAACTGAGTGGAATTCAGTCATCAATTCAACATATAATTTATACTTACGGTACTACAAATGACACATCTCATCTAAATGTCATTATTATTATGATGATGTTTTCTGGTTCAGTTTATCTTGTAAGAATCTCAAACAGTGTTTTCTTTTGTCCTGAGATACATGGGTTTTATTTGAGTGTACTAATATGATATTTTAGAGCCTATTTTCTGTCAGTGCTCATTATGAAAATGAGTCATTTATAGAGGAACATGACCTTATGTATGAGGTTTAACTTAGTCACGTCTTGGTCATGATCCACCTGACTATGAATAAACCTGAAAAATGAGTCTGAACTTTAAGCCAGTTTTGGAAAACTAAAAATCCAGACTTCTGTCAAATGATCAACAGTGAAAGCAAGCTAGAGTACAGTTTGTAGGCGGAACAGGGCACTGACAGTGTTAAAGGTGTCTGTTACAAACAGAGCTCAAGACACCATCTTTGTATTTTCATACTTTAAAATCAGCAGCATCAGCCCAGTCATTTCAGTCTTTACTAGCTGGAGCATTTTCTAGGTTTAGCTGGTTTAAATTAACGGCAGGATTCCACCATCTTTTCTGTTCCAACATCATTTCAGTCAAAGAGCTGCATTAGAACAAATATGAGGTACTGCAACTGCAAATAGTGAAAGTAAAAATACACACTGCAATCATCAAAACAACTGGATCGACTTAATTTCTTTGTTCTTACACATCTCTGCATAAAATTCTAATTTCGTGTGTTATTAACATCACCATGGAGACTGACTGCTGCTAACTGACTAAAAGATAATGAGCACAGTGTTATATGATTCATTTTCTTTTTTAATGTACTAACCAAACAGACAACTTGAAACCAGAGGCGCAGAAGTCAAAGGCTTCATGCGGGAAACTTGTGGTTGATCCTGACTTCCCTCAGTATTGCACCTTAGCGACTGCGGCGTGGGCGGCGACACTGCCGTTTCCATGGTGACAGATTGATCATTATGGGTTGTGGGACGCCATCGTCTCCTCTTTACGGTCCAGATGTTCGTCACAGACTTACTGAGATGAGAAGGACATGAGGGAAGCATGTGTGTCTGTCTATGTGTCTCTATGGGAACGTCCTCACTCGTGTGACTTTGTATGTGTTTTATGTCTGTGTGACTGCTTGTGAGTGCACCTTCCTTTTCTGTGTGTACATCCCTCTTTGTGTGTGTGCTTGTGTGCCTGTGTGCGTGTGTGCGTGCGTGCGTGCGTGCGGCAGCAGCTGCATAGGGGACGCCAAAAAGAGTGCTGATGAGCAGGGAAAGAGTTGCTGACTGAGATGCAGAGCCGAGCTTCACGGTTGGAGGACAAAACTCAGTGTGATACAGACAGACACACACACACACACACACACACACACACACACACACCGAAACTGTAGCACACACACTGGCATAGACACTTTAGAGACACTGCCAGTCCAACAGACAGCAGGGTACACATACACCACCCTGAGGGTAAAATGCAGTCTGTCATATATTCAGAATATCCTCCAACACACACTGGCTTACGAGTAGTAAGATGGTCCAGGGTTCAACCCCGTGCTGAAGTGTCCGTGAGCAAAACTGAACCTCTATGGCTCCAGAAGTGCTGGTTCTGTAGTGAACCCTGACCTTTGACCTCTCTGTGGACTTAAAGTGGGGTTGGGACAAAAAAAATAAATTCCCCCCACATTAACATTTTGTATTTCTCAAAATGAAGACCACTTATCCTATAAACCAGAGGTGTGAAATCAAGTCACTTGACTTACAGTAGACTCAAGTCATGAATCATACATTTATACCTTCTGCTGTCCATCTCATTTTCAGGTTTTATCATTGGGTTGTGATCAGTAATTATGCTGCCAATCAACACTTCAGTATTTTTACCTTCAATAAAAAACAATCTCAATTGAATCTTTAAGTTTTAATTATTTTTAACTTTTCTCACAAAATCGTTGAAAGCTGAAGACAAATGGATTGACATTTTACAAAATGCCATTGAACCCCAACCTTAGTCACAAGAATAACATACTGAAGCCCTCTTAATCATTTTGCCTTTAATTGCTATTATTTTATAATTTTAGTTATTTGATAGTGTAAATAAAAAAAAAACATAAAAAGCATTTATTATTTTGGTTAATTTAACTTTTACTCAATTTTAACGACATTAATTCGGTGAAGGGTGCATAATGACTTGTTAAGGACTCAAAACACACAGTTTAGGACTTGTTGGTCTTGATTTGAGACTTGACAGGACTTGTGACTTGCAAAACAATGACTTTGTCCCACCTCTTTAAACCCTGCTGCTCCCTTGTACCACTGATTCCTTCCATAATTGTCCATTTGTGGACAGATCAGTCTTGCTGTCAGTCCAAAGGTTGTTTACTGCTCACTTCCACTGTTGTTATTAACAGAATTAACAGCAGTTGTAACCAATTTCATTAAGTACACAATGGATGTCAGCTGTCATTGGTTGCCCAAAGCCCTCTATCGGCCGTAGGAATTATTACTCTTGTCCATTTGGCGCAAAGGAGTAAATAGTGTGACATTTTTATAGAACCACTAAATCCGCAGACAGCAGGTTGGGGTGGGTGGATAGGTCAATGAAACAAGGGACTTTAAAATGGGAGTCAACTCACTTCCTATTTCCAACCGTCAGTCAATGTCAGTTTATTTAAACCATGACGATGGTCATTCCCTAAGTGTAGCTAATTGGTAAATGTTGCCTAAACCACAACCAAACCATAACCATAGCGACATGAGATCAGACAGATAGACAAATGACATTATCCTACTGTTATGGGTATCAAATCAGGTCAGTTACAAACTCCTCATAGAAAATGAATGAAAGATGGTCGTGTGTCTGGTTGGCCACAATTGGTCTGACCATGCTCACCGTTCCCTGCTCTCATTCTCACTGTTCTGGACTGGATTTCATCAGGTATTCATAGATGTATCAAGTCTTTCCTAAGTCCTTAATAACTTCTAGCTTGTTTTAAACTAGTGAGTTTCTAAATCAGATTGCACCATTAAAACTTAGGGGATGTTTTAATGAGAAAAGACTTTGGTCTTTGCGTAAACCAGTTGCTAGGAAACATCTGTTGTGCTGTTCAGTCAAAGGCAAAGACAACTATGTAAACAGGAAGTCACTTTGTAGTTAAAAACTGTAACATAACTTCCAAAAATAACAGTTTTAAGGGGCCAAGCAATATATTAACCTTCACTGCCAATACTTTGTAAATGTGGTTATTTCTATGTTTTATTTATATATGCATACACAGAGAAATACATGAGTTTCAGAGTTAGTTGTATTCATAGAGTTTACAATGAGTGGGAATTGGTAATAACAGTATCGGCATAATTTGAGGTATATTGTGTTATTTTAGTAAAATGTAATTTAAAATCTTCCCAGTTTCCATCATAATTAAACAGAATTTTGATTAATTTTCAGCTCAGAAGAAAGGAAGAGTCAATAACAACTGAAATGCATTCTGAAAAAGTCAATATGAAGTTTAACCTGAAACTATAATAAAACTGAATATTAAATGCGGCAAAAAAAAAAGTTCCTGCCATAAATCAGTTTTTTGTATATTAAAGGTGCAGTGTGTAGAATTTAGTGGCATCTAGCAGAGCGGACTTGGTAGAAATGGAATATAATAGTCTTAAGTATGTTTTAATTAGTGTATAATCACATGAAAATAAGAATCGTTTTGTTTTCGTTACCTTAGAACGAGCCCTTTATATCTACATAGGGAGTGGGTCTTCTTCCATGGAGCCCGCCATGTTGCACCACCATGTTTCTACAGTAGCCCAGAATGGACAAACCATCCATTTCAATATAACAACTAAAAGTAACAACCTGAAGACATTTGACTGGCTTTCTATTGTAAACACAGTAAATGATTCACCTGTATTTCTCCGACTTGCTTTGTTATTGTTGTATATTTTTCTGTAATGCAGCCATTACAGCTGCATGTGATATAATGCTTACTGGTGATTCCTAGCTTGACTTTGATTAGAATAACAGGTCAGACAGGGAGAATGTCATTTATTAGAACATGCTTACTGCTGTAATGAGCATAACTATCAGTCATGTCCCAATTGAGTTATACAGCTAACAAATCCGCTGTAATTATAGTACATTGAATTATCAGAGCTGTGTCTCTGTCATAGACGGGCTTTGTACCGTATGTTGGAAAGGAAACCAAACAGATAATCAGAGCACAACATATAGTAGACAGCATGTTCATGGGGAAAAAGTTTTGTTTTTTTGGTGTGTGGAATCAGAGCATTAACCAGCTGATTGCTTGTCTTCCACAATAAGTGCCTATTATTCAGCCCAACAAAATGCATATCAGAGAAATTACAGCCTGGCCAGCTTATTTGCCTCAAGTGCTGCTGCTGAGATACTCTGAGAGCAAAATGAAAGAAAATAGCCTGCGCTCATGGTTTGAAATAATACAGAAAAAGCAGGGGGAAAAGTCTTGCACTTTCTCTCTCTCTAAAAGCAGCCCTGTTTTATTGTGAATTAAATTGAAGTGGAACACAAGAGGAGGAAGAGTTTGAAACGCAGAGAGCAGAGGAAGGGCAGGGAGAAGGGAGAGATAAGGGTTTGAGAGGCTTAGAGACAGGAAGAGAGCAGAATGAGGAGGAAGCATGGAGGCAGAGAGAGTAGAGGGGGGGATGCTGAATCAGAGAGGAGGGAGAGAGAGAGATGCTGCGATAAGTACTGCAGAGAGGAAGTGGGGCTGTCAAGATAAAGACAAACTCAGACAGAGGGAGAAGGAGATTAGAGGCAGGCTTCGACATTTCGAAGAACGATTGAGGTGAGAGGGAGAGCAAATAGAAAGACGGAGAAAAAGAGCGACGGGAAGAAGGGAAGACAGACGGAGAAAAAGAGAGGGGCCAAGGAAGTGTCTTCAGGGTGCCAGCCAGGAGGAAGTGCCAGTGGCCGTAACCACAGCAGTAGCAGTACTGGTCGCTATGGGAACCAGTAGAGCTGTAAAAACAGAGTCCGGTCAACAAGGCCAAACTGACTCTGTCCTTCCTTTTCTCAAGGAAGGAAGCGTGCAGAGAAATTATCCGAAGCAACAATCACTAAGTGGAAATAACAGATTTGTAACCTTTTAGTATTTTACCCGCAGTCACATAATATGTTTTTCCACTCTGAATCCTTCTTGTGAGAGGATGCATTAGTGGTGTGAGAAAAAATAGCATGTAGGACATACAACCTGCAGCACATGTCCACACTTACGGGATGATTGCTGTGACATTTTAAGGACAGATGGCGGAAGCCGCTGCCATAGCTGCAGGTCAAGAACTAGAGAGTTAGAGGGTCAGTTCACTCCGCTACTTACAAAAACTGTAGCACTTAGGCTGCATTGGGATCCATTGTGAGAAAATCCTCCCAGCCTGCATATGTCCTGCAACACTACTGCTTCTCTTGAGAGTCAAACAGCAGTGGTGAAGCAGTGAAATTCCGATTAGAACGGAGAAGACCTAAATGTTGTTCTGCGTCAATAATTGTTCTCCACAACCGTTGACAACTGTCTTGGATGCGTTTCATCTACATGTAGGGTCTAATAGCTACAGACTGTACCCTGATAATGTCAACAGTGTGTTTATTAGCATTCATTTAAACAGAAACACATTAAATGAAATGAGAATGTAGATGTGATCCTTCCGTCTTGAATAGATAATTCTGATATATTACAACTTTATTTTTGTAGGTATGGACATCATTTCTATTATTTACTGTATGATAACACTGTACTCACCAAGTACAATGGAATGGTACTGTAATTGGGAATGCAACGACATTTCCAAGAAGATTTTAGATGGGGAAAGAAACACACAATCAGACAGGATGTGAACACACCCCCAGCTTAGACAAACATATTTGGAACAGTAAAATAATTTCCCAAACTGTCCATTCTAAACATCCATCACCTTCCTCGTTTAACTTTGATCTACCGTGCTTGCTGTAGCTGTGTGCGCACACTGTTGTTGGCTTATTTATTCTTATTCATAGTCATATTGTGTCTTACTTGGAAACCAGGACTGTTTCTGGGGGCGTGGTGGCTGTTGGAGGTATTGCAATTTTGGGGATAATCAAGAGACACACACTGGCACAAGCACAAGCATTTTTCCCATATGCAATCATTGGAAAAGGAACATCTGTATAATGGTGAACACCTTGTTCAGAGCATTACAACCCCTGCGAAATGACTCGTTTTATGATCAGAATTTGATTCATTTGGTTCAGTAACATTTGTAAAGATGGCCACCCTGCGAGTGTGACTGTTCGTACAAAGCGTTTCTTTTCTTGCATAACCCAGTCTGAACTTCAATTTCATGTGACTTTAATGACACACTGAGGCCCTTGCTGCCAGCTTCTTGTTGATATGTTGCTTGTCTCTGACAAATGATCTAAGCTATAATACCACAGTAGGTGCTCTACAGACAGGATGGTGCCATGGAGTTGATATTTCAACTGTAAGAAAGGGTGGACAGAGCATAGGATTGGTCATCAGGACAGTACACAGATCATCAGTACATATACATATATATATATACACATATATATGTACTATACAGTCTCCATTAATTGCATGTTACTTGCGACAGTGACAAATCAGTCATGCCAGTCTACTGAATAGACCCATAAGTGCAAAAAGATATGCGACAATAGAATCAATAATTATGTAGATCCAATTAGATAAAGTGCATGTACAGTGTCATATTATAAATCATTATGTTACATTATGGCATGTCACTCTTATCATCCAGCACACAGGCTGCTCTGAATAGTGCGGACTGTGGCCACAGATGAATGTGTTGCTAAGGCACGTGAACATCCTCCAATTGATTGGAAAATGAAGTGAGGTCTCAGTATGACTACCAAACACACCTCCTGTCTTCAGGGCTGACGGGTCAGTTAGCTGGTGCGTGGGTGTGGGTGTGTGTGTGTGTGTGTGTGTTGAGAGACTCAGAGAGGGAGATGGAGGTAAAGGAGAGCGGAAAGGGAGAGAACTAGGGGTGCTTGCATGCTGTGACTTGTCCTGTACAGATTCAGACAGCAGTCAGGGACCCTGTGGCCTCCCAGCAGTGCAGCGTGACATAGCTACTAACTCTCTGAACACACACACACTCACGCACGCACGCACACACACACACATACACACACATCCCCATCCAGCCCAGTGCCTTCTAGCCGGAAGTAGGACAGATGAAAGAGAGAGAGCACAAGAAAGAGAGAAAGAAAGTAAAGAACAGAGAGAAACAGTAGATGAAAGAATGAGTGAATGAAAGAGTGAAGAAAACAAAGAAGCAAAGATAAACAGAAAGACACACATACACACACTCAGCCAGATTTGATAGAGGCAGTACATTGCGTGATCTGTTCTCCAGTGCGCTCGTGGTGCCGGTGGAGTTGCCGAGTGTTTTTTGGAAACTAGGTCATTGTTCCTCCCACTCAGCCTGTCTGATCCGGCACATAGCCCGGCTTTTTTTTTTTTTTTTGTAATATTTTTTTACCAACTAAGCACCTCTCTCTCTCTTGTCTCGTCTGTTTTTCGGGTGGGGGTGGGGGGGTGGGGGGGGGAGCAAGGAAGTGGGATTGTTAAAAGTCAAGCACTTTTAAATGCCGCCACACTCATATACAAACACGTAGGCACGTGAACGCATGATGAAACAAATACCTTCACATCGACTGAAAACACACACACACACACACACACACACACACACACACACACACACACACACACAGATGGTGGAAGGGGCTGACTACATTAGGAGGAGAGTTCTCCTGAGGTATGTCCAATATGTCCAGCAGTGCTCTCCTCTCCTCTGCTAATGGCTTCGCACTGACAGATCAGCTTAGAGGCTTTTAAATATTCAGCCTCTGCATATTGACCAGGCTCAGATTGAATTATACAGTCATTTATTCATCACTCGTTTCACACAAGAAGGTGTGACGCACTGCCCTCGTACCAATCTGTGAGACATGCATATGCACACACATGGCCACACACACACATACACGCACACACACGCACACACGCACTGCGGGTAGAGCAGACAGGAAGGGCAGAGAGGCTGAGACTCTGCTATCCAGGATGAGTAATCATTGCTAACTGTGCCAGCAGAGAGGCAGTGCGAGGAGAGAGATGGGAGGGGGGGGGGGGGGGTGAATGGTTAGAAAGGAGTGAAGAGGGGAGGGAGGGAGAAAGAGGAAGAGAAGATGTGAAGAGCAGCAGAGATGAAGAGAGAAAAAGAGGCAGAGAAAGGAACGGAGGAAATGAGGGAGAAAGGAGGAAGAGAGAAGAGGGAGCTGGATGGGAATAGAGGAAGTATAAAGAGATGAAACATAAGTTGGGACAAGGAGAAAAAGTTGTGTGACTCAGTGCTGGTCACTCAGGCTGACGGGGGGGGGGGGGGGGGGGTCCGGTCTGTTGACTGCCCAGCCAACACCAGTCTGTACACTGCATGAAAAGGTTGAGTCGACTCAGAAGGCTGAACTAAACTCTCCTGACAGCTTTTACCCACACTAACAACCTTCTGGTGGTAAAAGACTCAGTCCTCTCTATATACACACAAAGCAATCAGATAGTCCAACGCTGTCCTATTAAGTTGAATGCTTTAGGGCTCAGTCTCAACTGCAAAATTGTGAAATTAATTAAAGTTTTGGCGATTAGAGCGTTCACTCACTGAGGTGAAGTAAATTCATACAGTTAATCTTTAAAGAACTTGAACATGCAAATTTATGATGTTGACCAGTTGCACACACGACTCTTGACAGTGAAAAATGGAAGAAGAAGCTATCATCCTCGCTGTGTGGTGCCATGATATTTACTGACTAAAAGGCAATGCCAGTAGAACTTTCCTCATATCCATTTTGGCACAAATTAAGGGAAGCCAGTATATCATTTTTACTATATATCACAGTGAAACATTTGACGGTATCAATACCTCCAACCGTTTCCATTACCATCACTACGGTGATTATCGGCGTTTTCAGAGGACACTGTGAACACAGAGCAGCCCTCCTGCCTTCATTAGCAGTTTGATTTTGTTTAACCACAAAGAGCTTTCTACTGGTCAAATGGAGGCAGAATAACCACACACATAACCAGGCTCCTGTCTGTCAAACTCCAGCTACTCTGGCCATGACTTCCTATATTAACATTAGGCATCAACCCACTGAAATGCAGCTAGATTTTGGGCGTTAAGTCGCAACGTTCAGTGAGAGAGAGCTGCATTTTTGCCCAACTGACAAACTCCCTGCGTCAAGATCGCACACATCATGTTCCTCCTCACTGGTTAGCTTCAGCTCTGCTATAAATATATCAATTTTCAAAATATGAATGAGTATATAGAGTCTAAGAGACACTTTCTGTAACTCTGAACAACCTACTTTTGTTCAGTGTTTAAATTGTTTTTTAATGTTATTTCTTACGCACATACTGAACATGATGTGATCATAGTGTGAAGTTATTTTATAAAATGATGCTTCAGCATGTTGAAGACTTGTCATTCTAAACTTACATTAAACCCCATTTCATTAAATATCAGGGTCAGTTAGCAAAAACTTGATACTTTAACCAATTGAAATTACCCTTCACTCTTGCTGCCAAAGGACATAAATGTGCTGACTGAACTGTGATCTTAAACTATTCAAGCCAAAAGTGAAAAAGGCTCAATAGTTGTGCATTATTGTAATACTGCTTCATGATTTCTCTCACTTATCATAGTTTCATTGAGACATTGAATAATATATACTTGGCATTGGTATTGAAATCAGACTTGTGATATCATGACAAACCCCATGAATAAATTTAGCTTTGAGTTTTATTCAGGCCATAAGGCTTTAATAAGGCCTTGAGGCCTGAAATAAAGGTCTGTTTAATCAGACTTTCGTTTGGATGTAGTGACCAGCAACCTGTGAGTGAAAAGAAATGATCTGGTGTGCATGTTTCAGAATATGATTAGCTGAATATTTTGGCTCAATTGCACAGCCAAAATGTTCCAGTTTAATACATTTTTAGGTAGTGAATTATTTTACTTTGATTTTTTTAAATATTTAAAGGAAAATACAGTATATTAAAGAGTCTGGTTTATCAGGGATTGGGACAAATTTTCAAACATCAAAAGTCATATTTTTGAGTTCCTGAGTTTAGTCCCTGAAACTCCAGAGTATATATACCCTCTGTGACCCAGCCCCCACCGTGCTGCAGTGTGCTGCGTGCCAGCCTACAGTCCAGGCTGATGAAGTGCCTTTATGGTGGTCTCTCCACACTAACCTGGACCTGCACCGACCGATCCCCATCTGACTCTGTCCTGCCCCCACTGAGCCGGGTGATAAAAGACCTCCATGTCACTGGGCTTCAGAGGGGGGGAGAGATTCATTACCTGACCTGTGCTGCCGACTGGGACACCATTGTCTCTGGTTCTGTAACGCTCAGACACACAGAAGTAGATAGATGACTGAGTGGAGAAAGAGATAAAAGAGAAAAGAAAGGGGCGCGAGAGAGGGATAGAAAGGTGAAGGGGGGGGGGGGGGGGGGGGGGGGGGGATGAAAAGGGGGCCAGATAGATGAGAGGAAAAGAGAGGGAGAAAGTGGGGGACCGATACATAAGAGGTTAGAAAAGTGAAGAAAAAGGGGGGTACTAATAGAAAGTGAAAGAGTAACCAAAGATATGTTTTCATCTAACTGTCAAGCTAATTTTACGCCACATGTTTGAAATGTCACAAAAAATGTGAATTAGGTGTATTTCCATCAGCCACTTTGAAGCGGATCAATAGTGTTCCGTAATGTGAAACTCGACACATTCACCACAAAAAATGGAAACAGTCTTTCAGTGAATGTTTTGTGGGCTATTGGGCTATAAGGTGTTGTTGTCCTTTAGCTTGAGGCCAACACTGGCGATATTTCATGCTTTCATCTGAAGATTAAAATAAAGAAATGCACCTGGCACTATTCAACTCTACCAGCTAATAAAACCTCAGTGGGAGCCTTATATGTGGAGTCAAAAGAGGTTTGACATTTCTTGGGAAATGTGATGGACAGCTATTTCCAGAAACACTTTGGAAGTTTGAAATGTTTGTTGCACCACTAATGCCATGGATATGTCATTATTTGATGGACAAATATGTTTTCATGGCTCTTAAATGGCTACCATGAGGGTAGCCAGCTAAAATGATCCTGTTAATACTCATCAAGCGAACTTAACATGTTTGTTGACGTTTGTTTTGTTAATCTTGGATCAAGTTATCTTGAATATTTGGATATGTAGACAACATGAGTAGAGAGATGAAACCATGTCATGCTGTAATTATTTACCATCTTCTCTGGTTCCATTAATCTAATAAAAGCAGGAAGTTAGTTTGCTTTTGCTCAGAGTTTTCAAATTAAATTTGGTTCTGGCTTCTTTTTTAAATGCACTGATCCTCTATTATGACTATTTTCTTTTCAAGTCTGAAAATGACTTCATGTATGGTATTCACCTTGAAAAGTGTTTGACTGAAGGATGTGTTAGATAAACCTTAAAGCTGCATCAATCAGTAGTTTTTGTATTAACAATGCATCAAATGACTATGTGCAGTTTGAAAGATGTTGCTCTTAGTAATGAACCCCCAGACATTTGTCACCCAATTCAGCAGCTCTACAGAGTTTTTTTTTTTTGCATGTTTCAGTTCACTTTTACAAAAATTAGCATTGTGTTCTTTTTTTTGTTTACAGCCAACAGCTTTTGGTTCTGTCTCACCGTTCCCCTTATTTCCAGACACAGCAGGCAGCTTCTTTCAGTTAAAAGGTTCTGATACACCTGCTGTACACTACCTACTCGTAACCAAAGACAAACAAAGTAAGCAACTAGCTGATTAGCATAGCATTAGCATTTAGCAGCTAAAGAGCCAGACACTTTTCTCTGGAGTTTATGGAGACCAAAGCAGAATTGTCATTGGCCTGAAACACAACTCCAAATGAATGCTAATGCTATATGTGTAAATAGGTAACTGCTTGCTAATGTTCATCTTAACAACTTTGTAAGCTGATAATATGCCATTGTTGTGTTTACAGCACAAAAAAATCAATGAATGCTGGTTTAAGACAGTTTTGAATAGCTAAAAAAAACTTAACCAAGTCAAGCTAACTCAGCTAGCTTGGTACAAAGCATAGGGCACAGGCCTTAATAAAAACATATGTTTCATTATTGGTGAAATCTGTTTCCATCAAGATTTAACAGTTCATTACATCATCACTGAAAAAATAAAACAAACCCCCCCCCCCAAAAAAGGACGGATGGTGAGTCAGTGAGAGAGGCAGGAAGAGAGAGCGACAGTGGTTGAGACACAGAGGCTGACAGATAGATGTGTAATAGATGGATAGAAAAATAAAAATAGAGATGTACCAGATACACTGTGGATTACTGGAAGAGGGAAAAATGGAGAGAAACTGTGCGCCATAGACGCTACACACACCTACACAAACACACACACGCACAAACACTCGCTAATCTGTCAAGGCAACAAAGGGAGGCAAGCCAGGGCTGCATTTGCATGACAAACTGGCCCCGCTAGGTTGATTGAAGAGAAAACAATTTTAGGAGACAGGCTGGCTGTGTGGTACGGTGCCTGCCACCTCTGGGTGGGCCTCAGGACCCATAATCGGAGTGTGTGTGTGTGCGTGTAGGTGGCTGGTTGATTTGTTTGTGAGTGTGTGTGTGGCTGTGTGAGACATGAGGTGGTAGTTAGGGGATATGGGATTTAGTTAGATGGCAGGGAAACAGAGAAACAGAATTCATCAGTTTATTGTGTCCTGCTGCAGCTGCGTGTGTGTGTGTGTGTGTGTGTAAAGAGTGTTTGTGTGTGTTCCTTTAGAAAGGGGAGGTTTGTGTGTGCGTGTTCATGCCTGTATGTAATGTATAACGTCTGGGTACGTAGGAGTGTGTGTGTTTGCGAGAGACAGTGTATATACATAGTCTGTACTGTGCTGTTTGCCTTGTCTGTGTACATAGTTGAGTGTGTTTGAGACATAACAGTATGTGTGCGCTTGTGTGTGTGCGTATGTATGTGTGTGTGTGTGAATTTCTCTTCTACCTTAATCCCCAGATTGCCAGAGCTGAGGGTTCAGACATACACTGGCCTTGTTGCTACTGTCAGCCTAATCTAATCCTATCATCACTCTAAAACCTTGTCTGGGTGAAAACACACACACACACACACACACACACACACACACACACACACACACACACACACACACAGAAGCACACATACATTTTCTCTCTCTCTCTCTCTCTCTCTCTCTCTCTCTCAGGGCTCATTCCCTTGCTTTCTCATTCATATACAGTAGACGCCCATATACTCACCCACGGACACATTCAGACTCTCCCTCCCTGCTGTCGTCTCACACACACACATATGAACAGTCACACAGATGCCTGACATGATTCGCTGTAGCTCTCTGTGCGCACAGGGCTTTGGAATGTGACAGATGTAGGTTGACTGTGTTTTCTCCGACTTGCTGTACAGAGTGTAGGGGCTTTCAGTGTTTCTGTCACCCACAGTGTATGTGATGCACATTTTTTACCAAATGTGCATGCATTTGCAACTGAACTATATTGCATACCGCAAGTTAAAACATCAGGTATTACTGAATCTCATTTGAACCCCCCTCCTCAAAAAAAAAACAAACCCAAACATGCTTAGTGAAGCTCTGTCGCTTTGAGTTGCATTGCTGCTTGGTGCTGCAAAACAGGCAATATATGTTGCAGTAGAGGTCTTTCAAGTGTCCAAAATTTTGGACCCAAACTGGAAAAAACCTGTAGAAAATCTAGGCAAATCTGACATGCATGAATTCATTTAGAAAAAAAGATACCCAATCCAAAAGGACCCAATGTCAGTCAAACCTTGTCCAAATAGACTCAAGAATAATTAAAGCCAAAATGGGATGGATCAGAAAGGGGTGAAAGAGAGACTGAACGCTGTCATGTGGGTATTAGACACACAGACTTAAGATTCATGACAGAACGGGACCCCATCTGACTTGACTAAATGCAATTTGAACAAGGGTATTGTTTTTGAAATTCAAGTCAAAATCTCTGAACGTTGAGTACTTTGACTAGCAGTGTGTGGTGCATTTCAGCTGTAAGTATCTGTATATAGCTTGAGGGTGTTAGTATACAAACTATAGCCTGTATAACAAAATGCTTGTTGCCTCGTTCCCTTCTGACTTTTGGAATGTTTGAAATACTACGTCCAGCAATTTTTGTACTTTCTGAAACTGGCAATGACGCCCACTTAATACAGTGATTGATCGGGTCTTTGGAGGTGAGGAAATAGTTGGAACTGGTATTAACACTTCAGCCCTTACATGTGATTAAACTACACATTAGGCAAACTAGTTCATTGAAGCATACTGAAGCCTTAAATCTTGGATGATAATATTTATTTCTCCGCATTTTGCATGTTTTCTTGTTTTTTGCCATTAATTGTTGTTTTTGGTTTTCTGGAAATGCATCAAGAGCTGATGGAAAACCTAATTTTTTAGGTCTTAGTATTTTCCTGTTTCATTATGTAGTTGTCCCTGTTATTTTTCATGTATTTTTAGATGAGTGTTCGTCTTGAGAGCATTTTTAGTACCAGATAAGGGACACATGAACACCAGTGACTAATAGCTTCAACAAATGCTAAACAAATGGTAGTGCCAGGGGCAGCTGTGACATGTTAAGTAATCTTAGTAAGAACACATTAATTCATCATAAATGAATCAACAGCAACTGTGTTTTAGAGTAAATTATGATGATTTTGCCCCTAATGTGAAACACGTCACTGTTGCTTACAGGACACTCATTTGTTTAGCATTTAGAAATCAACAGGAGACCCAAGCTTTTAGCTGATGTCTTTATCTAGAGGGACTTACAGTCAATGCGACAGAAGAATAAGCTTTATTGAACAAAATGGTCAAAATGTACAGACAATAATGAGCTAAATATGCCTTTGTGCCCGCAAAATCATCATGTCCGAGCAGAGTATTGAAAAACAGTTCTTTTTTCAGTTTTGAAATTGTCATTTTATTCCAGCAGGCACTGAAGGGCCATAAATGATCTTGAGTGTAACTGGGTGAAACTTGCCGACACCTGCCTGGTGGAGGATTAGGACTGAGGTTGCCTGACATCGTGGCACCAAACCAGCTTCCAGTTCAGCTGCGAGAGGCAAACCCCTGTGACCTGACTTCCACTCCATCTGTGTGTGTGTGTGTGTGTGTGTGTGTGTGTGTGTGTGTGTGTGTGTCTCATTAGCTCTAGGTTAAGGCAGGGAGTCCTGGCGGTGACAGGTTTATTAAATATCTCAGGGCCCACAGTGGACATGGCAGGGAGGGAAACCCCCACTGCTCGTGTAATTAATGTGGCCACTCAATACTCATGTTTGGAGCCTCTGTGTGAGAGAGAGAGTGTATGTGTGTGTGTAAGCTGTATTCTTTTCACTTTACCAGCATGAGTATATTTGTTAATGAGTGTGTATATGTGTGTGTGTGTGTGCCTGGATGGTTGTTTTCCATGTGCTGTGGAGGGACAAGGCGCTGTTCAGGGACTGTGACTGGGGCGAGCTTCCCTGCTGAGCAAGAGAATGAGAGAGAGAGATAAATGAGAGATGAAGATGATGATGGAAAGAGAGGAGGAGGAGGATCTGAGATGAAAATGCATGGAAGACTCAAAGGGAGTGCTTTCATGATTGATTACTGAAATTGTTTTTCACATTTGACTTACCCAGGTCGGCCGTTTCACCCTGATTTATTCAGCAAAACAAACTGGTCAACAACTTACAGAAAAATAGGAACTTTTTCAGGAACCCTTGAACCTTTATAGGAACTCAGGAACCTTGCTGGCATTTTGACTGCAGGAACCAGAGTCTAAATTTAGTTCCTCCTCCATAATTCCTGCTGCCAAAAAAAGCCCTGTTTTGACCAAAAGTTCCAGGTACTTTGGAACCAGAGAAACTAATCTCAGGAACTATACTTGGACTAAAAGTCCCTGTTGTGCAATCCTGTTTGCGTTTCCACCGCATGTAAGGAACCAGGCAGATCATGCAAATTAGACCCATGATGAACTAAAAGATTATGGCGGCGCATGAAATGTAGCATTCACACATGAAGAAAAAACAACACAGATTTGTCCTGTTGTTCTTTGTAGTTACTGTTGCATGAGTTGGATGTAATGAATGAATGACAAGGAGAAATGCAGAGGAGGAAAATGAAACTTAAACTCAGAGCATGTGTTTCCACAGTAAATCATCTGTTGAGTGTTTGATGGTTGTTTATTTGAGCTTTGGAACGTAACCGCTGTGAAACAATCAGAAAATAACGTTTTATTTCTCCTGTTCACTGTTTTGTTCCCCTACTGCTGCTCTCTCTCTTCATTCACTCTCTAGCTTGCTCAAACAGCGCTGCTGTCTCTCTCTCTCTCTCTCACTCATGCTCTCTCTCTCTTTTCTCACGCTATTTTTTTTAAAACAAGTTTGGAAGCTAAATCCGTACTAGAGTACTTCCTTGTTTTATGAATGAAGTGGTACACAAGTTGAAGCAGCCGCGGTGTCTGTGTTTGACCAATCAGCGACGGTCATCCCTGCAAACGCCGCTCCCAAAGTTCCTGTACTTTTGGAAAGGAAACCAAGCAGGGACTTTTCCTCCCTGGAACTTAATTTAGACCCAGGAACTATTGACCTCTCATTGGTCACACACAAACTGTGTGGCTGCAACTGTGTACAACAAATGAGCAATCAAGCAAGTTCACACAGTATAAGCAAGTACCAGCTGTCACTACCATCAATATTAAAGCTGCAGTGCCGGACTTTTGTCTCCCCCTTCTGGCAATGAGAATAACTGCAAAAACACTGTCAACGTACTTACGTCATAGGCTATGCCGTGGCCTACTCTGTCACTACCGTTGCAGCTGTAAAACAGTGGATAAATTGCCGCAAGCGTCACACAACCCTCGTGAAATGGCTCATTTCAGATAATTGATCCATTTGGTCCGATAACATTTGGAAAGTCTGGAAGAGCCGCACAATGCAATTATTTTATCCCCATTCAAGTTAGCAGAGCGCTAACTGGAAGTTAGCCAGCTCGGCTGGCAGAAATCTCTGGGTGCACATTCAAACAGCTAGCACGGGAATGTCCCACCCGACATGAGATTTAAAATCTCTTTATAATGTGAAATACAGAGAGATTTATCTGGCTGTGATAGGCTTAATAAGCATTGTGTGAACTCGTTCTGCAAGGGCTTGAATGTAATGGACGTTCATTTATATGTAATAGTTCTGCATTGCAGGTTTAAGATGAAAGTTGAAAACAAGTTTGACTCCCTAATTAGTCCAAAAAGTGCAGGAAAAAGTTCATCAATTCATCCAATCTAGTCAAAAACATTCACTCAAATCCAAACTTCACAATGAACCTGTGTTGTTGTTTCCTCTTGTGTGTTTCCTCCTGCGTCTCAATCAAGGTCCTAACTTTTAAAATCCATAAAATCCATTGTTGGATTAATTTTCAATATTCACTGCTCTTCAGATGTGGTGGCAAACAGGAATGCCCAAAAGTGACCTTTAGTTTCTGATCTAGTTCCTGAGTTTAGTTCTTGTGTCTTCATAGTGCTTGAATTATTTGGTCACAAAGGGACAAAAGTATTTGTACCTAAATTTAGGGTCTTTATTCAAATATTGTATGTATTGTATGCAATATTCAGTTCCAAGCAGGCAGTGGGATCAGAGAAGTGTTGCGTTGTAACACTGGGACCTGAATGCTTGAGTTATATTACTCCAATTTGTTCACATATGACTTGAAATGTGAGATGTGCTCAGATTGAATTTTTTGCCTCGCTTTGGATGGATGTGACAAATGTCAGATTCAGCAAAAGCCAGCCGACTCTTCTTCTCTTCACACCTCTCAAAAGAGAAATACAGAGTAGGTGAGTAAGAAAGCAAGATGAAACATAATCCCAAACGTAACTTTATTTGTTCATTATTCTTTCTTTGCAGTTACTTACTACATTAAAAAGAGCATTAGATAAAAGTCAGCACCACTCAGGCAGAGGGGGCACATGATGATGACAGACACTGCTGATATTTCACTATTCAAAGTGACATAATTAGCAGGGGTCTTGGAAATATGATGAAAGTCTAATTGGGACAGGACCTGCTCAAGTTGTAGATGCTGCACTTGTGTCCTGTTTCAAGGAGACTATAAAAGAAGGAAGGGTGATTACGTCATAATACCAATGTTTGATTTCTCTGCTCGGTGCCAGTTCTGTTGAAGCCTATGGCAGATGCATGGACAAGCACAGTAAAACCCAACATATCCATGTCGTATGATCTTTGATGAAGAAACGCCTCTACAAATGAAAGAACACACTTCAGAGAATCCAAATGTGCACATTTGTTTATTTGCTGTTGGTCTCCGAATAGTATCCAAAGTTGATTATGGGCATATTTTACAGGTCTGGTGAGTCCAATTAAAATGCTCACCATGGCAAATTAAAAAAAGTCGCAAGTGAAGTGTCCCTTGAAAATATTGAGTTTATGATACCTAAATATTGTTAACAAAATCTGTGTTCTTCATCTCGTCTCTCTTCCTTTTATTTCGATCCAAGGCTGCTTTATAGTGATTGACAGAGCTAATAATAGCTAATGTTAGGATTTTATCACATGTTCAAATGAAACATTTACAAACCTCCTCTGATTATTATCCCATGTGTCTGGTGTCCTGCTGTCTGCCTGGTCACCATATCAAAAACATTAGCTAACGGGCTCAGAATTAATTTAGTTTGGGTTTTATCACAGTTTAGCTACCTAACAAATGTGAGTTACTAACCTCAATCACGTATGCATAAGAAAGACCAGTCCGTTATAAATCTAGCATAACATTAACATATCTTGCATGCAAATAAATTATTGAATTAATACACATCAAATGAAATGTACCTTGAAAACACATGAAACATTATCTAAAGAACAACACACCAAAACATCTGTGCCTCCATCAGCCAGATTGACAACCTGTGAAGCTGAGGGGTGAGAGATGAAGAAGTGGTCTGTCCATTCACCACTATGCTAACTGCACCCAGAGCTTTCAAGTGTGGCACCAATGTGTGTTCACATGCTGCACAGTGATGTAATGACCCTTCCTTCTTTTATAGTGTATTCCTTGGCCTGTTTCAGGTTACCAGCTGCTGACAACATGGATATGCAGGTGAATAATTTGTTGGTCTTTGAAACAACAAAAAAGAGGAACCCAAAGCAGAAGAAAACTATTAGCCCTTTAAAACTGTTGGACTTTAACATACAGTAAGTTGAACATACAGTGCTATCAGAGTTTGAATTGGTTGAACTTGAACCGAAATGTGTCTAGGTCAGAATGAACTGTGAGACAAGAGACAGCTGGGTGTCAGAGGTCATCACAGCAGTAGCAGTATCACTCATTATAGCTCTTGTTATTGCTTCATTAAAAGAGGATTTGTGGGTTTTTTTGCCAGCCACATGTCCAGATTAATACAGATCAGATTAAAGGTACACAATGCAAAAAGCTTCACTGTAAGCTAAATTTGACTTTGTCTATTTGTATACAAGTTATCCATTATCCTTATTTCTTTCCTAATGCCCATTTATAATGTAAGAATGTTTATTAATTAAATTTAGTGTGACATTAGCCAAATGTTGAATTTCCAGAAAATCTGCAAAAGAAAATACCATTGCCGTTCCATTGAACCATTGCAGAAGAAGACAGCACAACCAGATGATGTAATCAAAAGAACACCAATTAAACCACAAATTATTAAAAAACATTTGAAAAACATGATGGAAAGATGACATTTATGTGTTAATTTGAGAAATGTTACAGTTTCCTCATCACTCAACACAGATCTAATATTGTCTCTTCATTAGAAGCTTGAGTTGATGTTTAGTTTTTAACTTTGATTGTAAAGTTTTTTTATGCGCAAATTGAAAATGCATGCAAAAGTCATATTTTGGTTTATACAACACAATTTTAAGTTTCAATGAACACATCTTCAAAGGTTTTAAATCAGCCTTTCCAGAATCTGAAAACATTCTGTTGGAAGCAGAGAGAGAAAATAAAGAAGCACATATCTCAGTGAAAAGAAGTAAAACAAAACGTGAGACATGAAACATGGAAGTGACAGAGAGGAGAGCTTGATTAGCTGCTTGGAAAATAGTGAATGACAGGGATTGGACGGTAGTGAAAGCAGACAGAAAATGAAATGATGACATGGGCAGCTCTCCCACCTGCACAGACAGACTGTCTCGCCAACAAACCAATCACTCTCTGAGGAAGCAGCCTCTCACTGGGTGTCACTGGGCAGACAACAAGCACACACACACACACACACACACAATCAGAGAACTTTGACTAAATCAGTGCTCAAATCATTTTCCAGGCCATTGCCAAATTATCTTCAGCACTATGTTTCTGACCGTTTGTATCACTTTTTGCTTCCTACTCAGCACTCAGACACATTTTATATGTTTTACATCTTCTGCGGGAACACGACAGTCACACATGATTTAAGTGTGGAAGAACAGTGTGCCGCCAACAGGACCAGGAAATTAAATATATCAGAACAGACAACCAGATGAAAAAGTCACAATACTGACCAATTGATATATTGACTGATTAATTGAACTATTTGTCATCACACCTCAGGTCAGGAAGGTTATACCATATTGATCACACATATGTATGTCTGACTACTACTGACTGAGAAGGAAACATATAGTCCACAGAGTCACGAGAAAGGAAATAAACCTGCATTTCAACCTGAGATACAGATGGGGCACAAATTAAAGGAAAAACTGGTACAGGTGCTGCTTGACCCCTACAGTGAGGGGATCTGGTGGCTCTGTTATGCTTTGGGGAGCATTTTGCTGGCATGGTTTGGGTCCACTTGTCCCCTTAGAGGGAAGGGTCACTGCAAATCAATACAAAGTTTGAAGAATGGTCTTCCTCAGACTTGGCATTGATTCTAAAAGTCTCTGGAACTCTACTGGAGGGATGAACACCATTCTCCCGAAAGATATTCCCTCATTTGGTGTTTTGATGATGGTGGTAGAGAGCGCTGTCTAACACATCAGTCCAAAATCTCCCATATGTGTTCAACTGGGTTGAGATCTGGTGACTTTGAAGGCCATAGCATATGATTCACATCATTTTCATACTCATCAAACCACTCAGTGACCCCTCCTGCCCTGTGAACTGGGGCATTGTCATCCTGGAAGAGACCACTCCCATCGGGATAGAATTGTTTCATTATAGGATAAAGGTGATGACTCAGAACAACTTTGTATTGATTTGCAGTGACCCTTCCCTCTAAGGGGACAAGTGGACCCAAACCATACCAGCAAAATGCCCCCCATAGCATAACAGAGCCACCAGATGCCCTCACTGTAGGGGTCAAGCATTCAGACCTGTACCGGATTTTCATTTTTTTGTCACCTGTCTATATATTTTTTTACCTTGATGTTTCTTGATTTGGAGTGATTTTACTGTTGCTCTTATTTTGTGTATCTGATGGTAGTATGATTTCACCTGGACACATCAATGCTGTCTTTACGTCAAGGACCACAGTGGAAATAAGTCTTATCCTTGACCTAAGGTCTGTCAAATAAACTAAATTAAAAAGAACAACACCACATGTGTTTGTGTAAAAAAATGTTGGCAGAGTTTGAAACACACACTGCTTTCAAATTTACAACATCATCCATGTAAATTTGCCCAATATTCTCAGTTCTTCAGATGTGTTCACAAAGACAGATGAAAGAAATGTTGAATAAGAGATTGCAGTGAGTTTCACAATCTAGTGGAACAGCGGCTAGCTGGGATCTGATGCCATGACTTTGGCTCTCCATATGAATATGATTCTTTGGATACTGGGCTACATATTTGGACTTACATTAGCACTGGGTTAATACAGAGGGCTCCAGCACCAAAAACGGCGAGGCATCTGGCAAAAAAGTTGAACCATTCACATATGTATAAGTGCACATTCCAGATTATTTACTTTTAACAATTACTTTGAACATCATTGAAAAACACACAAAGAAATGTATTGCAAAAATGTTTCATCATAAGATAAAGGTGATGACTCAGAACAATATTGACATTAGCCAAATGTCGAATTTCTAAAAAATTTGCAAAAGAAAAGTCTGCAAAAGAAACTGCAACAAGTCCTCCAAACTAAACTACAAAATACGTTGTTGGTCGATACCCTCCAGAATGACACATTTAAGCATTTTCTGGATGTGATGGCACCATCAACAGGACACCATCGCAGTTTCAAATATAAAACTGTTTTCTGATCTCACATAGTTATGGTTAAGGTTTGGTTAGGTTCAGGCACAAAAAAAGTTGGTTAGAGTTAGGGAAAGGTCATTGTTTAGATTAAAATGACAACTTATTTAAGGTATTGGTACCTTCATCGTCATGGTTACAATGATAACCAATTACTAACTCTAGGGAATGATCGTGGTCATGGTTCTAAGAAACCACCACCGACTGTTGGTTGAATAGTGATCTCCTGTGTCAAAGCTGACATTTTGGCTGACTCTATAATGATATCTCACTATTTCCTCCTTTGCTCCTGATGGACAAAAGTCATAATTACTACGGCTACTAGAGGGCTTTGTCACTGGAATATAAACATATGTTGTTTTGGGGCTTTTGCTGAAACAACTGATGCTCTCATTTTTCTTGGGAGGACAGTTTCTTGCAATGAGTACTTTGCAACAAAGATGGAAAGGGGTTCATCATCTCTCTTTCATGCACAGTCACCACTAAAGGGTTTAGGCAAAAAATGTGAAATATGGTAAATTCATTAAATATTCAACATATCTGTGCTTGAACATATGTGTGCTGTGAATCAGACATTACAGAGTCTTAATGGTTACGTCCCAGCATGGCTCAACATATTGAGATGCGGATCAAATAAGCACTATTCTTGCTGTTAATTCCACCCTGTCAGACATTTTATCCACCTAGAATGAGATACAACTGCTGACTGGATGCAGTGTTAATGTTGTTGTGTAGCCTTGCCTTTGGTTTTAGCACCTCAGCAGTGAACGCTGTGGTTACAAGCTGTTTTGGGGTGATCTGTTGACTCCCTATAGTCCTGCTAGCTACTACTGTAAAGGGAAGCTGGGGGGCTCTGCTAGCAGCACAAGCTGTGAGCGGGGACACTCGCTGGCTTGGTACAAGCTGTTTACTCCCTGGTTCTGCTACAGAGCTATAGGATGGCAGAGAGGCAGACTGCAGGGAATGCTGGCTGGGCTGGAACAAGCTGTCAGGGGCCGTGCTGTTTACATGCTGTACTGTGCGAGTGAGGCAACCTGGGAGCTAACAAAGCTATGTGATATGATAACATATATGTATATAAGATCCATCTAGTTCAGGCAGGGGTCCACTGGAAGCAGCTGCGTTAGTGTAGGCAGCATTAGCTTGCCGGTCGTGCTAACCTGCGTGTCGCTAAGTTCTGCCAGGGTGGTAGCAGGTCTGGGGTGCTGCAACATGTTCCCAGTACCATCCATCTGTCAGCCCTTGCTCCGAGCACAGCATCTCTCACCTAATGTAATGTTTTCATTATATTCCCCAATATGGGAGCTATAGCATTTTGTGTGGCGTGGCCAGGCAGGCAGAGAGGAGGAGTGCTTGGAGTGTTTGGATCGCTGCAACTTGTTCATATGAGCGTCCATCTGTTCCAAACCTGCTGCCCTCACAGTTTGTAGCTTATATTGTGACATTCTCAAATGAATGTAAGGGAGAATATATGAAACCGAGACTGAGACGACTGCTCATGTTTTTGTTCTAGAGATTTCTCGACATGGAAATGGTTAATAAACTACCTGTGTATAGATTAAACTTGATATATCTTTGGAGAATTATAAATTAGCTGAACCGTAATGGGAGTATTTAACTGCAGTCTATTCTACCAAACAGACAGACAGAAAGGAAAAAACAGAAATGGGATCAACACTGAGCCTAATTAGTCTTTACAATCAAAGTTAAATTTGTCTTTATAAACATCCAAATAATTGTGGATCAAAACCTGCTTAAAAGTATTATGTAGCATGGATTTGGGATGCAGCTTGAGTGTGTGGTTGATGAACACTACTCTCCCACAATGCAAGGAAATGGAGAAGCTACTCATAGCTGAATAAAATGAAGTAATAGTGTGATAGTGCATAGTGGTGAAAAATTTAATTTTTGAAGAAACATTTTTGTTTGCCTTTGCACACCACACGTATTGCATCATTCCCATTGAATACGCATTATTTGCCTTTTGTATTTGAAGGATTCGAATTTGGCATCTATGAGTCATAGGGATTTGTTGTACCATTATCCAAAATGGTGAACTGGTGGGAAGTGATCCGGTTTAGCGTCTGTCAGTCCTTGATTAGAGCCACATAAAGAATGTCAGTGATGCAAGATATTAATTATTCCTTGTGGCTTCTAGTGCAGCTTCAAATACATTTGAAAAAACATTTTGCTGTCTTTTTTTTATAAAGTTAGAGGCAGAAGCTTTCAGTTTTACTTTAAAACTTTCAACCCATCAACAGAAGAAGTAAATGTGTCAGGAAACAACAAGTTATGAATACCAGGCTGATGACGTCACAGGCCTACACTGCACACGTCAACACAAAATACTCTCGACATTTTATAAGCAACTTCTGTTCCTTAGAAGGTTTTAGACCAGTGTTCAAGGAAGGTTTATATCTGCTAATGGCAAACCCTTCTTTAAGATATTTTAGAACATACAGATGATATTTGGTTGATGGTATCTGATCTGGAGAGGTCCATCCCAGTTTTGCTCAACTCTATTGACTGGTTCTCAAAGCTCTCTGGATATAAAGTGAACTGGTCAAAATCTGAAGCATTCCCACTGACTTCCTACTGCCCCAAATCCTTTTTCCAAGCAGGGTCATTTCAATGGTCTCCAAAGGTACCCAGGCATTTTATTTCCTCATCAATTGAGTGAAATTGTAGAAAAAAAACTTCCCCTGTTGAGGAAAATTTCATCTTGTGTAGAAAGATGGTCCTCACTCTTCTTATGAGGCACACTGAACATATTTAAGATGAACTACATACATAAGATCTCCTCTGATCCCTACCTGGGGGTCTAGGACTGACTAAGTTGCTATTTGTCATTATGCCTTTAGTACCAGACATTTAGCTCAGGGGGCATTATCCCCAGAGAGGGCTCCCCCATGGTATGAGATGGAGCAGGTGTTAGGCTCTCCCTGTGGAAACTATAAGAAAATCCATCCATCCTGGAGCCAATCTCAGCTGACATTGGGTGAGAGGTGAAGTACACCCTGGACAGGTCCCCAGTCAATCACAGGGCTAACAAATAGTATAGAGACAGGCAACCATTCACATTCACATTCACACCTACAGGCAATTTAGAGTCACTGATTAACCTAACCTGCGTGTTTTTGGTCTGTGGGGGCTAGCTGGAGTACCTGGAGGGAACCCACGCAGGCATGGAGAGAACAAGCAATCTCCACACAGAAAGGCCCCAGCCGGCTGGTGGGCTCAAACCCAGAACCCTCTTGCTGTGAGGCAACAGTGCTAAACACTGAACCACCATGCTGCCCAACTATAAGAAAATGTCAAGGGATATTAGAATTAGGCTTATCCAATTCAAAATTCTCAGCCGATTATACTGGACACCTCAACTTCACAGACTAGGTCTTAAGGACTCAGTGGAGTGCTGGAAGTGTCAGGCCCCAGACTCAGAGGGCATTTTATTCCATGCTCTATGGGAGTGCCTGGTGATCCAAGACTTTTGGTCCATGAACGTATTACAGAAATTTCTGAGGACAATTTTGATTTCGAACCAAGGCCGTATGTCGTGTGTGATCTTCTACAAGCTGCCCGTTGTAGTGCATCCGATTTGATTTTGACTTGCATCATGGTGGGTAGACAGGTTTTAATGAGGGGGTGGAAGACACCAGGGAGCTGTCCTTTCAGGACTGATCTACTGAATTAGGTAAAGTAGCCTCTTATGAGCAAATGTCTTATATAAGCACTGACAGGAGGGACAAATATATTGAAAAATGGGGAAAATATATTGTAAATCTAAGTTCTGGTAACGGGGATTAACCCCTGCTTGGATTAGTTGCTCATTAGGCCTGTTTGTTATGTATCACTTGGAAAACCTGACATACTACTATTACAAGAGGACCCATTTTGGCATATTTTTTTCTTTCTCTTTCTTCTTTTTCTTTATTTTATTTTATTCATATTATATATATATATATATATATATATATATATATACACACATTGGAAACCACTTATAGCGATCACGTCTGTCCGGGTCAAATTGATCACTATAAGCGGATGATTGTTAAAACTGAATTTTTTTTCTTTCTCTTAATTTCTCATGCAGATTACCATCTAATTGACATTTGTATATTTATTACATGAATATAAAGTAATGAAATGGGCACGAAATGGGGAATTTTATTGACTGCTCAAAATACAGAACAGCTGTTTCAAATGCTTGTTTCGCTGCTGCATCTCGCTGGCTCATTTTTGGCAGTTTGTCATTAGTTTCAAGGCGACAACGTGTTTCATTGAGAGAAAATGACTTTCTTTCTCCTGTCATGATTTCAATGTGCACGCAGCACCAGCCTCAGGTAACCAGCCGGAAGCAGACGGCTTATTGAGAGGCTATAATGGTGCCGCGGCCGCTAAGTACATATCATACGTGTATCATGGGCGTAAAGTAAATAAAAGAAAAAGAATTACCATAGTTTTAATTTTTTTTTTCCATATGTTTTCATGTATGAAAAGACTGTCTGGAGCTTTTTGATCCATATAAGCAGCTGATCACTGTAACCGTGATGACTGTGCTTCCACTGTACTTATCCTTCTAGATAAATTTAAGATAAATTTAAGTTATTTTATTTTGTAAAGAGTTTATTGATGTTTGCTATTCATGTTTTTATCTGTAATATGTTAGAAATTTGAAAACTTTAATAAAATATTAATATTTTAGAACAATATTTACATTAGTCAATAAATTCTGTGTTTTTGTATATTGCCCATAAATCTTTTTCATGAGATGTCTCCAGCTTTATTCCAGGTTTAAAGTGGAGTTGAACAGGAAGTTGGATGTTTGAGTGAATTCAGGATGTTGGTAAACATTGCACTCAATCTGAAAATGAAGCATCCTTCAGTTTTGCCTGTAATCAGCATTACAGCCAGGACATTTCAAATGATAAATGCAACCACATATTGTTATAAACTTGACCTATTTTGTTCATTTTTCACAGAGATGTTTGTGGGATTTGTTCTCGAGGGTTTTCAATATATGGTGACAACAATCCAATCGTGTTACTGTATGGTAAAATAGTACACCGTGATCAAAATTCCTTTCTATATGTTTGAATAAATCTGGCAAAGCTGATACTCACATCCCAATCTCATTAATGTACCCCATCATTGTTCTGCCAGTCACCCCAGGCGTTAACATGGTCCTTTTAAACAGCACCAAAGGAGATAGCTGCTTTCCTTTCCCTTCCTCCGTGTTTTATTTGCATCTTTGTTTTCGATGCAGATTGAATTCTACACGGTTGTGTTGTGAGGCCATGCTTTACACAATGTGTAGAGATCACTGTCTGAGAAGCAAACCTGGGGATAAAAGAGCGGTGTGTAATGGTTGCTGTGAAATGCCTGCAGTGAGAACAGCCGTCACATCGAGTAAAAGCAAACATGTGTATTGTAATAATAATAATAATAATGATGTGTTTGTGCATTTTAAAGCAAAAAGAATGTGAAAACCGTGTGAATCCCGAGCCATTGAAACACGACTGAATATTTACTCTTTGATTTCATACATTTTAAGACCAGTAGGTGTCTGAGGTTTATGTGTGAGGTTCGTGTGTGTGTGTGTGTGTGTGTGCGCCTATAACTATATGTATAGACTCTTAACAGCAGGAGGCTGTAACCTGCACCATCCACACTCTGTAATCACTGCTGTTTATGGCTGCATAAAACAACACACACACACAAACACTCGCTCCCTCTCTTTCCCTCACTTTCAAACACACACACACACACACACACACATTTATAGCTGCTGTCTGTCTCACTGGCTGTGTGATTATTACCGTCTGGTTCGGGGCTCTTATCAGTGTTGTGACGGAAGTGGCTGACGGACACACGCACACACGCCCGTTCGCTGACACACACCTTTGCCCTCCCCGCCTCTCTCTCTCTCAATCCCTCTCTCCATTACTTTTCTTTCTCTTTTCATCGTCTTCCCCCCCCCCCCCTCTCTCGGCTGTGCTCTGTGCTTCCTCTGGTGGCAGTAGTGGGGTGGCGTTGCGTCTGCGCTCGGCCTGCCGAGCCGTGTGCCAGTTCAGGAGATTGGCATTAAAGCCAGACATGAGCTCATCGGCCCAGCTGGGCAGACAGCCCATTACAATGCTCAGCAGGGCCCTACCGCAGGGGTGAAAAGAGCTCAATACCTGCTGATTATCTACTCTTTCTCTCTGTCTGTGTCCCTCTCTCCCTGCTTCACTTGCTTTTGCTTTCACTCTATTTCTTCTTCTCTCCTCCTCTCTCCTCTCCTCTCCTCTTCTCTTCTCTTCTCTTCTCTCCTCCTCTTTTCTCCTCTCCTCTCTTCTTCTCTTCTCTTCTCTTCTCCTCTCCTCTCTTCTCTTCTCCTCTTTTCTCCTCTCCTCTCTTCTTCTCTTCTCTTCTCTTCTCTTCTCTTCTCTTCTCTTCTCTTTCCCTCTCTTCTCCTCTTTTCTCCTCTCCTCTCCTCTCTTCTCTTCTCTTCTCTTCTCTTCTCTTCTCTTCTCTTCTCTTCTCTTCTCTTCTCTTCTCTTCTCTTCTCTTCTCTTCTCTCACTAATTCACTCTGTCTGGCATCCTCTACCTCAGGCTCTGTCTATCTCTCTCTTGATCTGTCTTATTCAATCTGTCTTTCTCTCATTCAAACTCCAACTGAGACACACACACTCTGTCTATCTATCTATCTCTCTGTCTGTCTGTCTGTCATTCTCCTTTCTCTTTTTCTTTCTATCTGTCTCACAAACACAACTTTTCAGTAAGCGCTGTGGTGTCATTGCAGTGGTGCCTGCGGCAGTAAGAGAGGTAGGGAGGGGTGGTTTTTGAAATGATGGGTGGAAGCGAAGTGTGTGAGTTTGTGTGTGTGCGTGTGTGTGTGTGTGTGTGCGTGCGTGTGTGTGTGTGTGTGTGTGTATAGAAATGACAGGGGTGGGAAACCAGACAGCTGGTGCACCTGTGCGGACAGGATATGACACGGCACTGCAGCCAGACAAGGGCAGGAAGCAGCAAATATTATGTGGCATGCCAGATGTTTTTATTGAACGCAACTCTCTACTCTGCAATCTGACTGTCTGGAGTGGCCTTTCTGTTACTTAGCGCTCCGCTGAAGACGCAGAGCTAACAGTCGATGCCTAACCAAACACTCTCACTCACTCTCTCTCTCTCTCTCTCTCGCTCTCTCTTCCCCCCCACTCTCTCTCTCTCTCTCTCTCTCTCTCTCTCTCTCTCTCGCTCTCCAGCTTTGTCAGCTGGTGAGATGCATTGCGGTTAATTCATGAATCCCATTCAGCCTTGGTATTAAGGCTGAGTCATATCCATCTTTTGTTCTGACATTTGGAATGGCATTCAGTAATACTGACTCCACACAGAAGTCGCGGGGTGTTTGGAGTTATTAGTCTGACTGAAAATGTTATGTTAAGAGTCAAAATGGATTATCGTCACATACAAGTGCTTCCATCTCACAACTTCCATGATGAAGGCTGCGCCCATAGGAGGAATTTTAGTGATGCAGAATGGAAACTACTTAACTGCACTGGATGTAAGTGTGTTGTGTAAAATTGCGGTACTGCATGTTGAATCATGTGCTTAGAGTTCATGTCGCCAATTTGCACTAATCTCATCTCCCTTTGTATTAAATCTTATTAATCTATACAACCAAACATATATGGACACTAAGTTTACACCCATATGAAATGAGTGAACATGTCACTCCAGCAACACGGGCATTATTCTGCTGCTATGACAGCCTCCACTCTTGGAGCTTTAGTGAGGCAAAACTCATGATGGGCGATGAAGCCTGGATTTTATTCACCATTTCATTCCATCCCAAAGGTGTCAGAAAGTTAGAAAACCATCCTTAGTTGCTTTCACACCCGTGGTTTGGTTTATTTGCTCCACATAGAGGAAAAAATCATACATTGTTGCCTTTTAGTTTCTAGTCACAGGCTTATTTCAAACAAACCAGGAGTAAGTAAGGCTTTATTTATATAGAGCTTTTCAAAACTAGGGTTACAGAGTGCTTCACAGTTACAAAAGAATGATAAAAGCATTTTAATAAATGATTACAACACAAGCATTTTTTTTCCAGAAATAAAAACAAATCAGGTCAAAGAGGTTTTGAAACACTGATCTGACTCCCAGAGGTAGATTTGATATGGTAGATTTCCATAGTCTAGGATCCAGGACAGAAAAAGCTTCATCACGACCAGGAGCCCTTGTTCTGATGACCTGAGAGGCCTGGTGGACCTGTAGGGGATTAGTACCTCATTGATGAACAATGGAGCCAAATTGTCAAGTGCCATAAAAGTAATTGTAAGGATTTTAAATTCAATCTTAAAATGAACAGCACGCCAGTGTAATGAAGCCAGCACTGTGAAGTCTTTGTTGGTAAAGAAGGAGTTAACATCACACTGCACAGACTAACTCTCAGTGGACAATTCTGTTGACTTTCATCCTGCATCATCGGTACAACGTGTTTACGAGCTCACCGAGAAATAACCAATTATGAGCGTAATAAGTCAAGATTGCAACTGAACCGCATTTTATGAAAAACATGTAGAAACAGGAATAAGAGGACCAAAAACAACAGATGTGCAGAGTTTCTTTTCAGGATCCTGTGTGTCTGAACAGGACTTATAATATCCTGTATTGACATAGTTTCAGCTTTAAACTGCAGTCCAGCATCTGGTGTATGTTGAGGAAACAGGAAGATTTTCATACATGCCGATGTTATGAATATAATAAACACAATGAATGCTCTTAACTTGTGCATCAGTAAAACAGCCAAAATTCTACGCTAACATTACTTTGTTATTTTTACTTTTATGCTAACGTGACTTTATGTGAGGGGAGCTTCTGTGCGTGTGCTGCTCACACTCTCAGTTCATCTCTCACTACCTGTACAGCTAACACATGTGTAGTCTGTATCAGTGTTATCATGGCTACTAGCTACTTTTTAGAAATGCAAGAATGAGTGTGACATAGAGATTCACCTCAACAGTATATTTTTTTTTGGTTTCCAACTAAGTTGTTTTATTACTTAATACTGAAAAATGTTTGTGCTTCGTGCAACCTTGATTGTTTGTAAAAGGGAAATCCGTCTGTTAGATCGCTTTCTCGACACGTCATGGCTGTAATAGCAGTTTAGCTTTTCAATTCATTCCAATGTGTAGTGGTTTGGTCTGCTTTGCTTTCAAACCATGAACGAACGGCACCAGAGTCTGATTAGAACCAGACTGAGACCCTCCTCCTTCAGACGGTCTGGGTCCAACTGTTTAGTCTGCACCAGAGTTTGATTGACAGCAGCCTGAATGAAGAGAATAAAACAGGCAAACGCACCAAAGTTGGAAGTACATCATCATCTAAAATATCATTTAGCATTAAGATTTCCCTTCATGCTTAATGTGTCCCAGTGGTTGTAAGAGGTCGATACCCAAACCAGGAAAACAAGCCCCAGACCTGAAGCACACAAAATACACATACTGTCAATTTAGTGTAAATGTTAGTCCCTTCCTAAACTCCTGAATTTTGTATTATATCTATGCTTTCATCATTAAACAGCACACTATGATTCACAGCAAATGTGTGCTATCTGTCAATCTTGACTCCTCTCCTCTCCTTAGTCCTGTAGTCCCTGCAAGAACAGAGCACATCTCTATAAAATAAGCTGTAGGATGGGACGCTTTCATTTTCCCAGCGTCCTCCTCTGTGTTCCCTTGTGATTTCTAATGAAGACGAGGCGTAATTGATTCAAAGCTCAAAGTGGTGCCCGGGAGACGGCTTGGGTATCAGAAGTAATGGAGCGACAGAGAAGAGACGCGAGGAGAACTGAAGCAGACACCAGAGAGCTGGAACAGTTTTTTCCAGTCCATGTTTGGGGATGATGCATGAAACAATCCATTTTCCCTGCTGAGCCACAAGATGGCGCTATGAAGTAGTGTCTCTTTCAGCACCACATGGGCTCAGATGGAGAACCCGCTCTGGATGTGAGGGTTTTTTTTTTTTCAGAGAGGGGAGGGATAGACCTGCCTTCCACTGAGGCCTGTACCGTGCTGCTTTTTTCAGTATCAGCCTGATCGCAGCCCTGATGTGTTCAGGGCCTCGTCACAAAACGTCTCAACTGAACTTTCAAGCGTTTGTGGCTTGATGAGAGGATATTTTTCATTGCTTCTTGAGTAAAACTTATCAGGCTGCGTGTGAGGCTGCAAGCAGGAAACCTCCTTAAGCTTTATGTTAAAATGTAATGTACATCTGAACACACACACACACACACATTCCCGTTGCTTCAAATAAAGCTGTGGTGGTAATGTCATCAGTCTGCTGTACACAGGGTGGTGGTGTTTCCTTTCCCTTGCCTGCCTTTAATATTAAAGGGAAAGAAAAAAAAACATATTTTCAGATCTTTTCGAGGGTGTAACATGAACATGTCATGCTCTGGATTCATACGGTCACAAAACAACAGCAGCAGTAACACACGGTGAACTCCTGAATAAGCATGAAAGCCCTGTGTAAGCAGGAAAGCCCGATGCAAAGTTCCTAAAATAGGCTCATCCGCACGTGCCGAGCGTGATAAACCTATCAACCCTAAAGTTAGTATTCCTCAAATACACGATGAGACAGACGTTTCACGAGAGAGACACAGAGAGGCTGTGTGTGTGCAGTGTGTGTGTGTGTGTGCAGACTGCAGTCAGGGGGGATGGTAGGGGAGCTGGTAGACTAGAGTGCATTTGGTATTCAGCCGTGCCTAGTATTTATCTGTCTGCTGGCTGTCTAGTCTGGTCTGGCCTGTTAGTGGTGTCACCCTGCGTGCTCCCCAGGGGACTAAATTGACGCTCCAGACAGACTGTGCGTGTGTGTCTGAGTGTGTGTGTGTGTGTGTGTTGTGCAGTGGTGTTGGGGTGTTTGTGCTTGGGTAGAGGTGGTTTCGCAGGAGGGAGAATCAATGTGAGGCTGTCTGTGTATAAGAGCGTGTCTGGGGTGTGCGTGCATGTCTGAGGTGTGTTTTTTTTATATGTGTGCGAGGACATGAGAGTGACCTCAAATCAAGGCAGAGGGGGAAAAAAAAAATGCTCCTCAGTGTCTGGATTGATATTGCTTCTTTAGCTGACAAGACAGCAGCACCTCAATTTGTTGCTTCAATAAAATTATGACAGCTGCCAGGCGTTTTGAAATTGCGTCAGGGTCACGCGTGGTTTTTTTTTTTTTTCTTCTCCCCTCCAAAAGTGTCAGCTCGCTCATGGAGCAGTGTGGAATTCACTGGAAGCCGTCAAGGAAAATATTTTTGCATGATTGGATATAGAACTTGGCCAGTGATGCGACACTTAATGCATAACATCTGTTGGAGGTCTTTGCTTTTCCCATTTACTTATTTTCCTTCACTGAGGTCCATTTCATTTTATTGCCTATGGTTACTGGTGTCCTAGAGCAGGCATTTCCCAAACTGTTTGCAGTCAAAGCCCATATATATGATCAGATTCTCTCCCATGAATTTGAATAAATGTTACTTTTATGATTTCCTGCAAAAAAAAAAAAGGTGATTTGTGTTTTTCTCTGTCTGTCCTGTGCACAGATGAAATAAATCTTAGTGTAAACTTGCTGTGGTTTTATTGGAGGACCACCTGGACTCTTGTCAGTGACTGTCTATGGTCCATAGACCACAGTTTGGGAACCTGCTGGTCTAGAGTGGCATTCAGAGCCTCTCTCAGATTTGAACAGCCTAGTTTATTTATAGACTGCAGACGGTCCTGCGCTAGAGTGTGTGTGTGTGTGTGTGTGTGTGTGTGTGTGTGTGTGTGTGTGTGTGTTGGTTGGTTGGGAGCATTGCACTGTTGGTTAGAATCAGAGGGGATGTGGTGGGGTGGAGGGGATGGGATGAGAGGTGGGGGTCTTGCCTCTCTGCTGCACATGTGCCCCTGAACCACAAGACTGGTGCGGGGGTCACCTCAAGGTTAGCCCCTTCAAAGAGCCGTCTCCATTGGCTGCGGCCCGCCGTAACAAGGGAGTGAAACTCGAAGCGCTCTCCCCACCCTCCCCAAATAACACACCAGACCGACCAGTCCCGGCCCGGCCTCCCCCCCCCCCCCCCCCCCCCCCCCCATCTCCCCCTTCTCCCCTCTCTCTCCCCCCTCCTCTGCTCTGCTCTCCCACAGCCATTGTCAACCACGACCCGGCCGTCTGCTAGCTTTCTGAGTCAGGTCAGCCCCCACCCCTCCAACCCACCCATGTACACCCCCCCCCCTGCAACCCAGACACACACACACAAACATACAACTCCTGTCCCATCCCTTCTCCATTGCTGCCTTCAAGTGCTCCTCGTACTGTGCTATTTCCTTCTTGTGAAGATGTATGTCAATGCACATTCAGGTGCTTTTGGTGAGAAGTAATAACAAAACGAACCTTGCAAACAGAGGATTTTATTTTTGCTTAACTGTTTTATTCTGCGGGGCTACTGTGAAAATAATATGCATATAAGTGTATTGTATGGTATTTTCAATATTCACTTCAGTGTTTTCTGTGCTTCAAGCAACGACACCGGTCTAAACAATCAAGAAACTTAGAAAGCCTTGTCTGCTCAACAGAAGCAGCCCTTTCAGCTGTACAAATTGTAATATTTATGAATAGCCAGCTAGTACGATAGCCAATTAATGCATTCTGCAGCTAATATATGCAAGGGCATTCATGAATACTAACTACTGACACCAGACAGCACCACACTAAGCATAACTGAAACAGAGGCCCCTGCAAAACAAAAAAGGCTTTTCAGTCATTTAGTGACTTGCTAAGACCTGAAACATTTTGTTTGGCTTTGTCAAATAATCACTAGCAAAGAAAAAAATATTAATAAATGCACAGAAAATGAGGCAAAATGAGTACAAATTCTTTTTAGAAACTATATCTGCATATCTATTTTTGATGTAAACAAAACATTTGAGCCATGTTTGAAAATTTGTGGATCTCCATCAAACAACCTCAAGTTATTTTTTATTATTTGCACAAAATGTTGTTTTAGTCAGGCACTTTTCTAGTCAGAAGGCTTAAACACGCCCTGACTTGTGTGTCATAGTTAATCCAGACTCTCACAGTTTGTGTTTTACAGGGTGATGTTGGGGTATGGCATTTCATCATGTTTTTGGATCTATTAGTGTATTTTTAAGTCTTTTTAGTCTTATCTTTTTAATAGTGATATTTCCCACCGCTCCTGAAGGCAGCGCTGCTCTTTCCCCCTGTCTGTCCCTCCTCTGCAGCCCTCTGATTCGCCAGCGCGGCCGTCTGTCAGTGTGTGGGCGGGTCTTGAGCCCGCTGTGTCTGCTCCGGTCTAGTAGAGGAAGGACAGCTGCTCTGAGCGGCGGAGGAAGGAACGGAAAAAAACTGTACTATGCGTTAGCCACAGGCAATGGCTCATCCTGAAATCTCCGACTAATTCACTTTTCGAGCCGCTCCGAGACAAACATGGCGTGAGAAAAACCGTGGAAAATAAGTGCGAAACTGTCGGGAGTTACTCGTAGCGGCGGACTCTGCTGCCGCTGTCTGGAAGTTTTTCGTTGTTTTCCCGTCGGGGGGCCCCGACGGTGGCGGCGGCGGCTCTCTCCCCGGAGCGGTGTCCCGGTCTGCCCAGCCCCATGCAAAACCTAACGGCCCCTGGCGGCCCCGGCAACTCCAATGTCACCTGCTCCTGCAACTGCACCGCTTCCCAGCCACAGGGAATGGAGATATGTGAGTAACATTAGTTGCGTTTCCCCTGACCTTAAAAACCTACCGAGAGACTTTACTGCCTAATCCGTTTTATGTGCAGTCTCCAGTGTAGCAGCAGAAAGACAACAAATCAGACTTAGTATGCATCCAAGACGGTAAACCAGCTCTGCTGTGAACTCGCTATGGGCCGTTTCCTTCAGCACAGTCTTTATAGTATCTCTATAATAACGTTACTTCTCTGGGGACTTACAGTATGTCTGCGCTATCTAGTAGAAACTTTATGGTGACCCTGCTGTACTTACTGGCATTTATAATCTCCTTTGTTGTCTTTATGTGACTTGAAGTGTGTCAGTAGCACACAGAATTGAGTTTATAGTGATTTATGGTATGTTGGAGCTCTTATCGTAGCCATAAATATTACATGAACATACTGTAGTGCTCAACAGTTAACTTGAAGTGACAAATAGCCTAATTAATAGATCACTATAACACTGTGCAGACTTATAAATGTGTTATAGACTTACTGTAGTTTATAGACTAGTTTATAATAGTAACTATTCTATTGTGAGCTCAAAGTTTCCTGCTTAACTTTTGTCAGACGTTTCCTGCCACAGGGGTTGGTTTTATATTAATACTTGCAGATGTAGCCCCATAGGCCTGCAGGGCTGTGCATATGCTCTGAGGGATCACCACAGAGGGTTAAATAGTTTGCCTGTCAGCATAGACAGGAAACGCTGGAATGGTATGTTATGTCTGTCTGCCTTCTGAGCAGCCCAGAGAGAAACTATCATTATCAGCTCTGCCCTAATGCTGCTGCCTGCTAGATCCACTGCAGATGTTCCTCTTTATGCGTTCAGAGAGCAGACAGACGAACACATGCAGGCAGGTAGAAACGCAGAAGACAGTCAGACAGTGTATGTATCCGGTCTGACTGACTGACTGACAGACGAAGACAAATAAACAGGAGACGGGGCGCATAGCAGACACGCAGACAGGCGGGTAGAGTCATAACCAGACAGGAAGACAAGAACCGGCAGAGATATAAACAGAGATGCGGACAGACACTTCCGAAGCCAGACAGGCAGACATATTGACAGACAGACATGCAGACACACAGACAAGCTACAGACAGACAGAGTTACAGTGATGTGTAATTTCCATTGGGGCCGAGGCCAGGCCTGGGCAACGTGAGGTGAACGCGGGATATTAGATTTAGATTTGGCAGCATAACGTGGATGCGCTGACGCCACATTGTAACCAAGAAGTGTGTGTGTATGTGTGTGTGTTTGTCTGGCAGACGGACTGTTGCTCCACCATTTGTTTTCTGTGGCATCATCATATTGCCGGCCAGGAAAAACACACAGAGTTTAGGCGTGAACTGGTGCATCCACACACACACACACACACACACACACACACACACACACACTAATACAGCAGAGAGCTTAATTAGATAATCCAGTAGAACTGCCTCAGACTTCTAGACTGAGCTGCTGCAACAAAAACAACCCTCAGATGATTGTGTTGATTGATACCTGGAGAGTATTTATCTACAACAACTGTGTAGTGTGTTTTAGATTATGCATGCATCTGTGTTTGGTACTTTGAATAAATGCTGGCCTGGTATTTTCAATGCATTTCTCTTCATCTGAAACGTCTCACTAGTTGGAGGGAGCTCCATTCACAAGTGGTTTGAAATAGCTGTGTCCTACTGTAGTGGCCGTCTGGTTTGAAAAGAGCTCTTGTTTGTCGGCTGTGTTGTCATGCAGACTCGGCAAGGCTGAATAATGTAGCTCATGCTTTGATGATTTCTCTGGCTGAAGAAAAGAGCTACAGTCTGCCTTTTCTTTTTTTTTTTTTTTTTTTTTTTTTTTTAAAGCGGAGCGGGCGGTCTCACTGGTGTGTTTCCTCTTTATTCAGACGAGGAGGAAAATTGAAAGGGACTACGAACATAGAGGGATCACAGCGCAGACAGTGTGTCATGGCCGTGAACCAAACCTCAGCCTACACACTGGGATTCACATGTAGGATTTGAGAGGCAAAGACCTTTAACAAGTGTTAACTTTTGCTGTTGCAGTGTTTGGTTTGATTGTGTAGTGCAGTTGTAGGTGTGGTGTTATGAAGTCTTGAGATATTGTTAAGTCCTGAGGTCAAACATCACGGCTTCATGCAGACTTGTTGTATGTGTGTATATATATTCTTTCTCTTTAACCTACAGATAACATTCTGACAGAAACTGCTCACAATCCATCAGATTAGAGCTGATATGTACAGTCTCTGCAGGGCGACACCATAGGCAGGTCCTCTGCAAACACTTTCCACTCTTAAGTCATTTAATCTAGTATTGACTCTTATTCCTATCAGCCTTGTCTTTTTTAAACAAGTGGAAATACCATATGCCAACTGTGTGAGGTCATTCGTCTTGAACCTAATGCAAACACACCTCCTTTTCTTCAATCTAAAGACGTCACCTTGATGAAGTGGTTTGTTAGTGATATCAGAACAAAGTGAAACTGCAGCGGCAATCAGGGAAATTTACTTTAACTCACCATTTTCAAAAAGTAGGATTTTAACAGTCAACGTTAAATTACTTATGAGCCTTTATCAGTGTCAGGCAGTAACTTAAACATTGCTTTTTGCTTGTAATCTGTGAGAGAGTCAGAGGAGCTCTGCACAGCCAGAAAAAATGTTTAAATGCATATGAAGAAGTTTTATGTTAGTCTAGAGTAGTAAACCCGCTCTTCATTGATTTTCACTTGTCACTGAATGCCTTGTCACATTCAGTCTTGTTTACTTTTTCTTTGATCAGTTAGTTCCTGATTGAAGTCATAGTTTTGCCAATTTTAGACTATTTTATTTCTGCAAACAGTAAAACATGTGTATATTTCTAAGGTAAGGTATCAAAAGAAGTTCAGTTAGGTAGCAGAACCAACACTCATGACATCAGCACTAGTATTTCAAATCATACCCTAACTATGAGGAAAAGTTTTTATTATGGCTGCAACCTCTGATTGTTTAGTCTATAGAATGTCAGAACGTAGTGAAAATGTCATCACAACTTCCTAAAGCCCGAGCTGACATCTTCAAATTGCTGGTTAGGTGCGACTAACAGTCAAAAATCCAAAGATATTCAGTTTATTAAAGCAGCAAGTGAGTGATGACGCCTGATAGCTTGAAAATGACTCAAACAATTAATTGATCATCAAAGTACTGACCATTTTCCTATCGACTCATAGTTGCAGCTTTAGTTTGCATATGTGGCTCCCTTCAGAAAGCGCTGCGTGGAATATTCCCAGAATATCTTCATCATCCTCCGTGTGAGGTAACGCCTTCAGATGCACACACAGCAACACAGCAGTATACGTGTGCACTCTTGGGACAGACCGGGGTCCATGTGTCAGAGACCTGAGTGGCTGTGTGTGTCTCTGTGTATGTAACAGTCAGCCTGCAGCGGGGGCCAGCCAGCCAGGCGGATGTAAACGGCCTGATCTGTAATCCTGTGTATGAGTGGTGTTAGTGTGTAGGTGGCAGCAGGGTCATCTGTCAACTACCTCAGGCCAAACACGCACACGGCTACTTGTTGACTCTCCCTCAAACACATACACTAAAGATGTACACAGAGGCACATGCGCTCACATTTACACCTAGATATATGCACACACACACACACACACACACACACACACACACGCAGACAGGCACTCTCAGGCTCAGCCAATATTTACCCTGCAGTCTCCAGCCAGACAGCCAATCCAATCTCTCACTAAGCTCTTTGTTGTTTGTTTTGGGGTTTGTTTTTTTGCCTCTTTTTTTTTTTTTGTTGTTTGGTTTGTTTGTGGAGGTGTTGTTGATTTGGAATTAGTTTGGTTTTTATTTAGTTTATTATTAATGAATTCTAATAATGAGCCTTGAAAAAAAAAAAAAAAAAAAAAGACTTCAAACTCCGAGTCTGAATAGAAATTCAGGGACCTTGGGGAGGGGAGTGGCAAAGACAACCAAACAACAGCACTTAAAAAAAAAAAAAAAAAAAGATTTTTTTTTTCCTCCCAGACAGACTTCTTTGCGATTACTGCTCCTGTAATTAATTTCACAGGGAATTTCTACACTTGGTTAGTGTCTCTCAATGGAGCTTTATTTAGTCTGCCACCTCTCCTCTCCTGAGCTGAGGGGTTATAGCGGTGAACAGCGGTGCTCGACTTGTTGGGGTGGGGTGGGGGGGGGGGTTAAGAAAGAGCTCCTTGTTTTAAGTGAGGAGGTGGTGGCGGCTGTTTTTGCACCATGGAGTTGACCTGCAGACGCACTGCACAGCTCACATTCTGGTACCGAACACACAGCAGAAAATATCCATATTGTAAAGTCATTTGAAGCAAATATAGCTTCAGGCGTCAGCATAGCAGACGTTCTTGTTGCTTTTACTACAATTTAGGATGCAAACATGTATTTAATTAGTCTACATCAAAGTATATGAAGTTGACACTGAGTGAAAGAGGACTGCCACTAACAATTATTTTAATTACTGATGAATCCATGGGTTAATTTCTCCATTAACCAGTTATTTTCTGGTCTCTAAAATGTCAGCAAATGAAAACTGTCCCTAGAGCCCATAGTGACACTGTCAGTCCACAACCCAAAGATGCTCAGTTCACTATCATAGAGGGCCAAGAAAAGCAGAACATGTTCACATTTGAGATGATGGTACGAGTGTTTTTTGCTATTTTCACTTAAAAAATTACTTAAAAGATGAATCGATTATCAAATTTTCTGTCAACAGAGTAACTTACTCGACCAATCATTGCAGCTCTAGAGTGAATAAGACTTTCAGGTGTGCAAAAACTAGTAGTGATTGTTAACTTTTTGCAGGACTTGTGAATGGAGTTCTGTGTGTTTTCATATTAAGGATCCCTCTCAGACCTGTTGTAAGACTTGTAGAAATACTCTCCATTGAATAATAATTAGTATTTGATGTGGTTTTTCCACCAAAAGGTTCAGTGAAGTGATTTTAAAAAATGCTTAAAACCACATCTGCAACCTCTTCCTTATTGCAAAAAATCTGAATCTATGAATATTCAAAATATGGTCAGTGCAAATGTTTTATGAGGAAGGAAATACATTCAGCGTGTTTGTTAGGCTTCATGGATGATGTTTGTGTCTTTGTCTGTGTGTTACTGAGCCTCGCAGCAGTGTCCAGCATGTTTAACTGCATACTGTGTCATGTTAACACAGCAGGGCTACAATTGATCATGCCTTTCCTTTTTTTGTGTGTGTGTATTTTATCTTTTCCTCCACTGTTTCTTTGCCTTAAATCAGCTTGACCACCGTTCACCGTTTTTTCCCAATGTCCTTATCTTGCGGCTGTGCAACCCAGTGTTTTACGAATCAAAGTGACAACCCTCGCAGCTACAGACACTGTGCAAAACGCAGCCCGCAGCAGCTCACTTCACTTTAGCTGAGGTGGGTCAAGTTGAGGCAACGATTTCCCAAAGTCCAAAGCAGTGAGAAAGGTCAATCCTCGTGTCCTTGTACTTGTCCCGGCAGCACCTAACAGTGCTCAGTGCTCCGGCCCCAGCAGCATTCACATCCTCGTCACTGGCTGCTGGGACTCCCTTTGTGTCTAGATTCTGCACCCCCAACCCCTGCACACACACACACACACACACACACAACCTCCTCCCTTAGTTCTCAAAATGCCCTTGGGACCAGGGCAGATTTGTAGTCCTAGTGTGTTTGAAGACAGGCCATCCGTCAAGTGTGTGTGTGTGTGATGGTGATGGTGGGGGGTGGTTTGTAGTCTGCTGTCTCGGTCAACATCTATTTACACACAGTTTGACTGTCTGAGATGCTAAAGAGCTCCTCTGAATGATTTGGTCTGCTGTGCGTCTCATGACTCTCCAGGTCTGTGGACATGGGGACGGGATCAGAGCGCTGCAATCAGACACACGTAGGCAGACAGTACACAAGCACACACAGCAGCTCTTTTTTTTTTTTTTTTTTTTTTTTAAGCGTCCTAGCCGATTTGTTTTTCCCAGCGTTCAGGCAAATGAAGTGGTTGGCATGTTTATTACCCTTTGTGAACCCTCGTCTCCTCCTTTTACATGAAACAAAGCAGCGATTATTGCTTTGAAATTACAAATGCCGTTTCGCATCGTATGAAAGAAAACAACAGAAAAATCAAACACAAGCGCCGTGCTGCCCGCTATTTGTCAGATTTTTTTGGGGTAATCCATTTATTTATGTGTGCAGGAACACCCAGACAGCGGAATAATGACATGTCTCTTCAAGTGGTTTTCAGGGTTTTCCTTGGATTTTGAAGAGGCTTACGTGGCGCTGGTGTGTGGGGGGCTGTTGGGAGGGCTGTACAAGATCACTTCAGTGAGGGGGGGGGGGGGCGTTCAGAAGCCCGACTGCAAGACAAACACACACGGTCAACTATTTTCATGCCATACACAAAGGAAATCTTTTGCATGACTCCCTGACATTCAAATGATCTTTTGCACACAGAAGAAAAGACTTCACAGGCCGTCTGACGCTGCAGCTCGCACCGCTGAACCACACGTAGTAAATTATTGAATTCTACAACTTTTGTTATTTACACATTATTTCACCCTCCATTCTTGATAACTGCAATTGAAGGAAGCAATGCATCCTCTCCATTGTTGAGTCTGAACACATCACAAAGGGGTCATTTGTATCAGCAACAACTTCCACTCGGTCTGCTGATTAGTTTCCCCTCGTTAGGTCAAAGCACAATACATGTCACAGATGATGTGGAAGGAACTGTAAGTGCGACAGAAGTAGTGATGAGATGTTGTTTGAATGCAAAAAAGCACATTTAATCAGCGAGCCGCATCTGACGATTGTTAGAGCGGAAGTTTGACCTCATGAGGCGCATGATGAAGAAGGCAGGGCCTGAAACGTTTGTGTGTGAGAGGACTGTTGTCACCTATTTAACAAAAAGAAAAAGTTCTCACCTTAATATGTGAAATCAGTGGAGTTCTGCTCCTGGTTGGTAGCAACCTGGAGGATTTTAAGAGACTAAATATAAAGGCAACAAGTACAGCTAGTTCTTCTCCTTTGTCATTGGTCAAAATAGTTGCAGCAACATCCGTAGCAGAGTGTGATTGTGCAAGGGGAAACTTGAAATCTGATTTCCTTTTATGCTCTTGGAGATCTGTCTTACTGTCTTTTTTTTTTTTTTTAAAGTAACATGACTAAATCATAAGTACACACAGTTTTAACTCCAGGTGGAAAGGGCTCGTTAGGCGCTGCCTAAACAAGTGTTTTGTCCACAGGCGCTGTTGAAATGATGCCTCTTTGTCAGACTTAACACAAGTTTTATGTGTGTATTTCCAAACAGTGCTAGCAGTGCACTTGGTTTCAACTTTAAAAAAAAAAAAAGCAGCAGATCAGTCGAAACCAATTTTCACTCCAGTTTTATGTCCTCGACTAGAAATTGCTGATCATGTGTATCTGTTTGTTACTGTTTTTAATTGCCTGAATATTACTGCTGTTAAGTATAGTGATTGACAAGCGATTGCGTGTTGCCTAGCAAAACAAAAGCGCCTCTCACTGCTAAATACACCTCTGCCAGACTGCAGGCATAGTGGTGTTTTTAGGGTGATCGATAGTAGTCTGATTTTTTTAAATATTGTATAATAGAAAACAGGTAGTAGCAACAAAGAGGCAGTTAGTGCAGAATCCTGTGTGCCAGTATGTTACCCCTACATCAGTGCCAGAGCATTAATCCACTGTATTTTGCTTTTTTTTGCATTTTTTATTATATAATTTTTGAGTAAAATGTCCTTTGATGTGGTTGAGGCTCCAACTCTCATGTGGTTGTTATGCTGGCACTTACTAACGTGTGTTAGTAATGCATGTGCCTTCAGTTGTACTACAGGTCTCACTGTTTTTAAGACAGGACAACTTTCATCAAGTTGGATCAAGTCAACGTCTCAGTGTCATAAATTATATTGTCTAAATTCAGTGTAAACTGTAATAACTTTAGTTTTGGATAATGGAGTTATTCAGAGCCTCTCTCCTATCCTTGTACCATCTCATCTTTACTGTCAGTGCGGTGCCCTCTTGCCACCCATGCGCTGCCCCGTCAAAGGGGGTAAATCCACCGGCCATGCCAGCTGGGCCGCTGGCTGCGCCCTAACAAGGCCTCGCTCTGACTCTGACCTTATCACAGGAAATTACAAGGATTACACCAGAGGCAGAGAAAGAGAGAAGCAGATGGAGATAAAGACAGAGAGGAGAAGTAGCCTTTGTTTTGTAAATGAAAAACAACAAAACATCCTGGATTTCTCTCCATAGTTACATACTGCAGGTTGACTATACCGCAGAAGTTTGTGCTGCTCTGTTCTGAATCAGTGGGATGAGATGTCTTACAGTTATATTGCGTATACAGAAGGTTGATTGTAGGTAATTGATGTAACCCAGATGGTAGTTGATATATCTTCTGCCAAACCTCACACAGCTGTAGATTCTTCTATCTCAACATTCTGTAGTGAGCAAGTGTTGTCTGTGGGGTATTTTATTTTATTTTTTTCCATTTTAACCCAGTTTAACCTCCCAGCCTGGAGTCAAGTAGTACAGGATGTGTGTGGGAGTCAAAAAAAGAAGCCTCTGGTTGCCCAGATCTTTCTCCTTGTCCTCCCTCCCTCCTCTTCAGTCTTAGTGATTCAGAGGACTGTCTGATTTTTGGTCCGTCTCCCTTCCCATGCAGACGCACAAGTCAGACAGCGGTGTCTGATACCCCCCCCCCCCCCCCCCCCCTTCGGCAGCCACCAGCTGACCCCAATCAGGCACAGGGCCTGCTCTATTGTCTGGCTGGGGAGAGGACACACACACACACACGCATGCACACACTCAGACGGGGGGTCAGTGGGAGATAGAGGCTGTCTGGTCTGGCCCTGCCTCTTTGACTCCCAACCCCCAACCATAACACAGCATCTCCTCTCTCCTCTCCTCTCCTCTCTCTTGTCCTCTCCTCTCCTCTCCTCTCTCTCCTCTCCTCCCCTCTTCTCTCTCCTCTCCTCTCCTCCCCTCTTCTCTCTCCTCTCCTCTCCTCTCCTCCCCTCTCTTCTCCTCTCTCCTCTCTTCTCCTCTCCTCTTCCCTCCTCTCTTCTCCTCTCCTCTCTTGTCTCCTCTCTCCTCTCCTCTCCTCTCTCCTCCTCTCCTCTCCCCTCTCTTCCCCTTCTCTCCTCTCTTCTCCTCTCCTCTCCTCTCCTCTCCTCTCCTCTCCTTCATGCAGACTCATTGGAGGTCCCATATGTATCTGAGGCTTGTTATGCAAAGTGTTTTGGGTTGGCATTGTCTTGCTAACTAAGTTATCAAGCGTCATCATCTAAATTGATATGTATTCTTGTCTGCAGTGTCAACTTTGCAGACACATGGGATGCACTTTATTGTCATAAAAGAAATCTTTATTCATAAGCAGTATACAATCATTTCATAATAGGTGTATAACACGCTATTATGTAGTTGCGAGCAAATGTAACAATATAATGTATTTGCCAACATCTCCTGATAACTGGTGTATCAACATGAATGTGTGCTAACATGGCATGGTTGTAATCTTAATATAATAACATTACTTCTTTATGTTTGAGTACATTTATTAAGAGTTTTAATGACTTGTACATGAGTATAAACAGTTAATAAATACTTTATAGCACTCTGGAAGATGTAATTACAACCATGTTATACCGTGTTATCCAGCATTCATAATCTATTCATACATACACAAGTTATAATTGTTGATAAATACATTGATAAACTGTTAAAATGTCATCATACTTGCTTACATGTACGTTAGTGTGTTATAAACCTCTTATTAAAGGACAGTCAGGTGTCCATATGAACAGTGAAAGAGGTTTTCCTCACTGTAATCATTCCTCATGTTCATACTGGATATTAAAAGATCCTTCAAATGTGCTTTCAATGTAAGTGATGAAGGCCAAAATCAACAGTGTGTCCACAGTCATTTTGTAGAAAAATGCACTGTAAAAGTTGATCTGGAGGTTATATGAGTCTTCAGAGTTAGTCATATCAAGTGGATATCTGACACATTTACAGTCTTTTTAGCATCAAATTCCCTCTTTGTGTTTCCTCAGACAGTGTTTCTCTGTTGAGCTGTGGTGGAAGTATAGTAACAAAAAGAGGAACTTAGGTACTAAAAAGACTGTAATGTTGAAAGATATCTACTTGACTTGACTCATTTGGACTTTTTACACAGAAGAACTTCCATCACTTCCAAGTGCATTATGAAGGGATCTTCTAATGCTCAGTATGAACAGGAGGAATGATTACTCCTGATGATGATTTGAAAAATTGTGAACTGGTCCTTTAAGTGTTAACATGCTGCTTGTAAATGCAGAGAGAGCTTAAAGTAAAGTGTGACCAGTTGACATTCTTGAGAATTATCCTCCAGTGTTCATGTGTCTGGTGCTCCCATCAAACTTTGAATGATGTTTTCATAGAAATAATGATTTGGTGATCATACACTGATTGGTTGTCATGGTAATAATACATCGATGTGTTCAAAGGAGAGAAAGTAGACGAGACAAATGTGTCACGTTGGGTAACTGAAGTTTAAGTGGCCATTTGTGTTGCCACTTTGTCAAGTTCTCACACACAGTCTTCTCTTATGAGATGGGTTTTTTTTTTTTTTTTGAAGGAGGTATTTTTAGTTTTGCATTTGGAAAAACAGAGAGGGAGAGACAGGGGTGGAGAGATACTTTCTATCGTCTCTGATCTTCACGCTTGGCATTCCTCTGGAAGCTAACGTGGCTCCTGGCTAGCGTTGCTAATGATGATTAGGGCTCCTGCTCTGTGCAGCATTGAGATCCTGTGTGAATTATTAATATAGGTCATAGTCACAGCATCCGGCTTGGCCTAGCCCAGTGCCGTCCCAGCACTATCGCAATACATGGCCCCTGCTTACCCCTGCTTACCCACAGACTGCCCCATCTGTCAGCCAGATTAACCCAGCGGATCACCTACACCGAGGGAGGCTACACAGAGGGTCCCGCCACGATTTGTCCACATCCATGCCGTCATGTGACAAAAAGTTATCCCCTCTTAATGTCTGAGAGTGTAGGAAAGTCTGTGCTTTTTTAGATTTGTAATAATGATTCCTCCCCATAAACACACTGTCCCCTACCAGTTCTGCAGCACCCTGGGCTCCTCATTTACTGCAATTATGTTTTCATGAGACAGGAATCTTAATGGGAAGAGTTTATGGTTCCTCAGAAGAAACTTGCTTCCCATGATGAATTGCATTTGTATATGTGTGCAAGTAGGCGGGTGGGTGGGACTGTTCAGCAGTCCCATTTCCAGAGCCAAATTGCTTTCCCTCAGTTAATATGTGACTGTTGCTGCAGTGAATGTCTACTAGTCTGGCTGAATGTCTAGGAGCTGGAGTGTGTGTGTGTGTGTGTGTGTGTGTGTGTGTGTGTGTGTGTGTGTGTGTGTGTGTGTGTGTGTGTGTGTCAGCCCTGAACAGAGACAGACATGCCCTCTCAGCTGTTTTTTGTCTGCAGGAGCACACAGAGAAAGTCAGACTGCAGCTCCATGCAGTGTTGTTGTATAGCAGTGGATCAGCCTCAGTACAATATTGTCTGATTCTGCTTTGAAAAAAAAAAAAAAAAAGCTCCAATTTTTATTCAGACTAGACTCCCAAATTGTAAAAACGCATCTCTTTAAAAATCATCTCCTCAGATCTGTCTAAAGGATTTGGCGAAGTGGAAACCCGCAGTGATCTCAATCTGACTTCTGACCTCCTAAAAAGAAAGAGCCGCGCTGAAAAAAAATTACTAAAAAGATATAAAAGTGTGTGTCTGTGCGTGGGTGTCGGAAAGTTGTTGATATCTCTGGTTATACTCCCTCTTTGTGTCGCCCAAACGAGTTTTACCTCGTCGAGTCAGGAGCTTCTTTTCATTCTGCAATATTCGCCTTGAGCTGAACTCCCCAAGTGGTACTTCTACAGAGAGATGGAGACAGTAGAAAAGGAAGGAAGAGGGCGGTGTGGGTGGTGAGAAGGGGTGCGAGGGAGAAGACAAGAAAGATATGACGAGAAAAGAAGAATAGAGACGGGGAGAAGAGGAATGAAGAGACAATGAAGGAGATGTCAAATAGTTCCAGTGTTCCACCATGTTGACTCTAGAAAGTGAATTTTTCATGAAACACATGCTGCATTTATTATCATCTACCCAACCTCGGCCAGATCGACCCATTCTCTCATCAGCAGAGCCGCACATAAAACACACAGGAAGACAACACGATGTCCTCCAGATCCATGCAGAGAGTTTTGCTTTCATCTGCCTTCAGTAGCATTTCATCAAATGTGAACAACTATCTCAACCGCTTGTTGAACTCAAATCCTTATCAAATCCACTTTCAGAATTTGTAAGTAACAAAACGCGTAAATAATTAAAACTCAAAGATCTGTAACCATCTTTTGTTGGCTGAGAAGGCAGACTGCTGTTCAAAACCTGTAGCTACAACCTGACTATCAGATGAAGAGCGTTAGATTTGGCGTTTTATATGACGGAATACGAAGAAGATTCACCACTCTGTTGGTCTTGTTGAACTACAAACATATAAAGTCCACTTGTGGTTGTATAGTGATGTTAAGGAGTGATGCTTCTTTTCCCTTACAGATGAGGCCAAAAGAGCCAAAAGTTACAGTTTGACATTTTAACTTGTGAAAGTTCATGTTGGCTAAAAATGACAAGCTGCTACCTGGATGTTTTTATATTGTTCTTTGCTAATAGGTAATATTCAGTAAGGGTATCTGGGTACTATCTGGGAGCTGAACTGAAAATGGAACCGGCTGATACAGGATATTTGAGGCCTGATATTAATATTTGAGAGTTAAAAAAATAATCTGATATTTTTGGTATTTCTGTACTTCAATTTCCTGTCACTTATCGGCTGACATAAATATACCAGCGATCAGCAAATATAGGTCAATATATTGGCCCGGCCAACACTAAATTCACCTGTTTTTGGAGATATCAGTCTCTGAGGTTTCTGATATCACCGTAGTACAATGGAGGTGAACGGAATTTAGTTTTTGGTGCTCAAAGCTGTAAAAATCAACAGCAACATTTATTTCCACAATCAGTAATCAGTATGTCACTGTGGATAATCCATAGAAGACGCTGTAAGCTGTCTCCACAGGGACTATTTCTTTGGTAGAAAGCTGTTCAACTGTGAGGTTTGCAGGGACATATATCTCAAAATCTGGGCACATGTCTGTATGGTTAGATACCAGTAGATGTTAGTGAGAATTGGTATGAACCAACCCTTTAAATCCTCGTTGCTGCTTCAGTGGCAGTTGAGTGAAGCAGTCGGTTGATGCATGGAGGTACTGTATGACTGCAGCATGTGGGTTGGTCTTTTGCCCAGAGGACTTGAGTTTTACTTCTTTTCGGTAAGACACGAGCTGCTCGCCACACTTAACTATCCTCCCCTCTGTCTGAACCCCCGCAGTCCCTTCCTCCACCCCCCACCGCCCCGGGTCTATTTATACTGCCGTCCCTCCCTCAGCAAGTCTAAAACATCCTGGCCATCTCCAAAACACCACCACCATTACTGAGAGAATAGCTCTTCCCTGCTCTCCCTCCACTCCTGCACCTTGCCTGCCTGCCTGCCTGCTTCTTCTTCTTCTTCTTCTGCGGCTTCTTTTCTTTTTTGTAGTTTCCTTTGTTGTCGGCAGCTGTTGCTCAGCACCGCACCAAAGTTCAGCCTGCGGTCACGGCCAAGTGTTCCAGTGAGGGGGAAAAAAAAAGTTTTTTAAAGGACTTTTTCTTTTTTTTCCCCATCACGTACTTCCCTTTATCTAACATTTTCCTCTGCGTATACACTCACAACTGGCTTTATTTCTCCCCCGTTCTCACTGACGTCGCTTCCCTCTCAGTGTCTCGCTTCTCTTTATCCCTGTCTCACTTTCACTGTCTTTATCTTTCCTTTTGGTCTCTCTCTCTCTTCCTTCCTCTCTTTTCTGTCTGTGTCTCTCGCTCCTGCCTAATCCTGCCTGCCAGGCATTGCTTCATGGTTGTTAAGCATCTCAACCCGAAGGGGGAGAAAAAAAAAAAAAAGAGCGAAGGAGGGGAGAGGAGGAAGGAGGCGCTAGTCATCTGGTGAAGCCTATTGAGCAACTTGAGCGTGGTTGTTTTGCTCTGTTGGCTCAGCACAATGAGACCGCATGTGGAAGACATGTTTACACCCCTTCATCTGAGTGTCAGGAGGGAGTGGGAGAGGAGGAAAAAGTGGGAGGGAAGGTAGGAGACGGAGAGGAGGTGGGATAAGAGAGAGGGAGGCAGAAATGATGAAAGTGAAGTGAAAAAAGAAGAGGTGGGATACAGAGAGAGGAGGAGAGTGATGCATGATGAGAGAGAGAAAAAAAGGGATAGACGGAGTGAAGAGGAAACAGAAACAGATGGATGAAGACTGACGGAAGGAGAACGTGACAAAAAGAGTAGAAGAGATGAACGTAATGAGAGAGAGAGAGAAAGAAGGGACACAGTCTAAAATGGAGAGACAGAGAGACAGTCCATCTCGGTGAAGAGACAGTGAGTCATAGCGGAATAAAACGCCACGCAAGCATATGCTGCTGTTGAGGACCCATCTTTTTCCTAAATGGAAACCAGTTCTGATTTGCGGGCAGACATGAAAAACAGCCCGACAGATTAAACTTGAGTTACTAAACAGACGAGGTGTAATTACACACCAGAGGAGGAGGCGATCTGTCTTTTGTTGTTGTTGTTGTTGTTTTTCTTAAAGACACAGAAATCTCTGTTTCCTAATCATGAGTTTTTAGATGTTTTTATCCAAACATGAAGTTTATTCATTTAGTTTACATTATCATTCATTCAATTATAGGGACAGAAAACACAAGCAGCAAATCCTGATATTCCACATACTGGTATTAGAGAATGTTTTTGATTTTTTATGGTTAAATGAGTTAAATGAGTAATAGTTCATCAAAATTGTTGTTAATGAATTTTCTGTGATCAAATCATCAATTAATCATTTAAGATCTAATGTGAAAACGTCTCAAACATTAAACCATCAGACCATAAAACTCTGTTTGAGCTAAGCTAGCACAAATGATTAAACATACTGTCTGGACTACACACTATATATCTAACCTGCTATGTGTGCTTCTGCTCTGGGGCAGTTGTTCAAAATGGTAAATCTTTATATTACAGCACACATTTACATTTAAGACTAGTGATTCCCAACTGGAACTAACTCTGGTGCAGGGGTAACACTACACTATAAACATTTGAAGCATTAAGCATTTATAACTAGTATATAAACATTTACTAAATTGTTTGTAACATATGACAATGAAGTGTCATATTTGTCACCAATTATAACTTCTAGGCATAATTGATGTAACTCTTCAATAGGTGTCTACATATATAAGCTGTGTAGAGTATATTGAGAGTGGAGACTTATTAACAGCGTAACCTTCTTACTAACAGTACTAACTCTATAACACAACAATTAATAACCCATAACTAACTCTCTTTAACAGGGCAAAACACCATGGCACACAACAATTTGTGACACATAACACTGCCGAATGGCATGCTGGGTACAGCTCGCTAGTTAGCCAGGTAGCTCTGTTATTGACATTCCAGAGATTCAGATGAAGATTCAGGGGAACGAGGCCTCGCGTATAATGATGGTTATTCTACTGTTTAGAAATAAACGTGATTTTTACATGAATTGCTTCAAAAGTTTGTTTGTGAGTCTGAACGAAAGTAAACACAGGAACTAGCCACCTGTTGCAGCATTATGGCTAACTGGATGGGGAACTACATCTGAGGAAGTTTGCACATCGATTTGTTTACGTCTGAGGCTGTGGATAGCTCAGTGTCTGTTCATGCTAGAGAAGTAGTAACTTAGCAGATGAAATAAAATGGTTCATATCTGCAAGTTGCCAAATTGCAAGAATAAAATTATAAGATACACACTGAGCAGGTTTATGGACTACTGCTGGATGATAGAGACTTGCATACTGTAATTCCTCACACACTTACATGTTGTAATCGCATTTTTCTTACCGTGCAGAGCTGAAAGTTAGCCAGCCTGGCTCTATTCTTCCAGCTGATTTTGTCAGTTTTATTTGCATAGCACCGAATCACAACAGTTAGTCAGGTAAAAGTTATCTCAGGGCACTTTTCACATAGAGCAGGTCTAGACCCTGCTCTTTAGTTTACGGAGACGCAAAATTTCCCCATGAGCAGCACTTGGCGTCAGCGGCAAAGAAAAACTCCCCTTTAACGGGAAGAAAGCTCAATCAGAACCGGTCATCTGCCTTGACTGGTAGGGTTGAGAGAGAGAGAAAGAGGGAGGGGGAGAGACAAAGACACAGAAGCACATCAACAATAATAATAATAATAAGAATATGACTAATAATAGTAGCAGCAGTGGTGGCGTCACAATGGGCAGCGGGCGGTACGGAGCCAAAGGTCACCTGTGAGATGAGAAAGCACAAAACTACGGGGAAGATGTCAAGTTAGTAAGATGCATAAATAGTAAATGAATGTGTAGAGATGGAGAGGGGGAGGAGGAGAGAGAGAGAGCTCAGTGCATCATGGGAAGTCCCCTAGCAGTCTAGGCCTATAACAGTATAACTAGGGGCTGGAACGAGGCGAGCCTGGGCCAGCCCTAACTATAAGCTTAATCAAAAAGGAAAGTTTTAAGCCTACTCTTAAATGTAGAGAGGGTGTCTGCCTCCCCAGCGCTGTAAATCCATGTGTAGTACCTACACAGCTGGGATTACACTCATCCACGGACACATCTAGATTTTCCCAGTCTGGCAGAAACAGGTCCAACTCTGCAGAAAAACTTTTCCTCTTGACTCGTCAGGAGAGCAGTGACTGCAGGAACACTGGGAGGTAGCCGTTACTGTACATTTACTCTCCTGACGCTCCTGTCGCCCTTCTTCTTTCAGTTGTTTTATCTCCTCTCTGTGTACTCCGGCTCAAATAAATACGCTTGACCATTCAAAGTGAAATGACTCATGATCATCCACATAACAGTTCACGGGATAATCCTTCGTTACACATGTTTTTTTTTAATTTCCTTACAGTCTAACTGAGGTGAAAGTCAGCCTCATACTGCCCTGGATATAGATCTCTATGCAGTTAGCCATAATGCTGCTACTGGCGGCTAGCTCCTGTGTTTACTTTCATTCAGACTCAGAAACAAACTTTTGAGGTGATTCATGTAAACTCTATGTACTCCTGACAGTAGAATAAGCCACTATAAAACTATATAAGGGCCCAGTCATGTAAAAAAAAATAGCATGATATACTTTGAAACCGCCCAAATCCTTAAAAATACCATGATACAAATTTTTGGTCTTACTGCCCAACAATAGTTCAGGTTATGGGAAGTTCCAGGTTACAGTTCGTTAATTCCCAGTAATGGAAAAACACCATCATTCTCTTGTGTCTGAATGGGAGCAACTTCCTGCAGCTAGCTTCCAAAAATCTGTTGCAAAGCTTTTTTTTGTGTGTGTGAGGCTGTCATAGCAGCAGATTTATGCTTACGGTTTTGGAATGAAATACTCATTCATTACATTTCTAAATAATGTCTGGGTATCCACATACTTTTGGCCATGTAGTATTGAAGCAAATAACTTCCCAGAGTCTCTCAAAACATAAAGTCAAACTGCTACAGGAGGTTGGAGACACTGACATGTCCAGTCAGAGCCCAGTAATGTCTGCGAAACCCCAACGGACGGAGCAGCTCCAGTCTGGATGTGTCTCACGTCTCCCAGAGCTTCCTGTGTTCCACCCACAGGATCCCTCGCTGTCACAACAGCCACAGAAAGTTTGCAGCACATACGCACCAGGCAGCCTACGTCTGGGAGGTGTCTGATACCCCTGATGTTGAAAACCCACTTCAGACTTCAGACTCCTCTCTGGTGAGGGTGAGGTGTATGGTGGTTGGTAGAGTGATGAGGGGAGGTGGGGGGGGGGGGGGGGGGGGGGCTGGTTTATCAAATGAACATGTGCCAGACAGACAGACAGACAGACAGACAGACGCCCACTCATTTCTTCCTCCTCCTTCCCTCTCTCATCTCTTCTGTTTTTGTTCTTTTTTTTTTCCTGCCGCTCCGTTGTTTTGTTGTTCAGTCTCAGAGATGAGACACAAGACGCCACGCTTTGTTGTTTGTCTGCTTTTAACATCTGTCTGCCTTTACCACGTTCTCCCCGCACCTCTATCTCTTCCTGACTTCTTTCGCCTCGTCTGTCCTTTCCCACTCTTATCTTTGTTCCTGTCTCCTCTCTGTGTCCAATCTCTCTCTCTCTTTCTTCAACCTGAGCTATACTCTCTTTGTCTGTTTTTCTCTCTGACTCCTCTTCTGTGTCACTCTGACAGCTATCTGCTACTTCTTTTCTTCTATCCCTTGTTCTCAGCATGACTCTTGCATTTCTTCCCCTTCAGCAGCAGCCAACCTGTGATGTTGACTCGCACAGAAATGAACATTGCAGAATAATTTTCATAACCCCCCTGCTAAGTTGACAAAGATCTATGTGTCTTGATGGCTGGCTGAGTTGCTGGTGGCTGATAGGAGTCGGCAGGGTGAGATGGTGTGGTGTGTGATCTCTGTTCATGTCGGAGCTGGCGTTCTATATTATGTCTTTGGTTTTTAGTCTTGTTTTCTAGCTGTTCAATTTAATATCTTAAAGGTAAAGTCAAACTAAATCAGTATATAATAAGGATGTCAATGGTTAATCTGTTGTAGCTCAATCTCCATTAATAATGTAATCACTTGAAGATATATTAATCATTGTTCCTCACTGTTTTCACTGTGGCAGTCCTGAGAGCTACCTAACTCCCATGACTTAGAAAATCACACTCACACTCTGTTTTTTTTTTTTTTTCTGGCAGCTCTCCAGTTTAGCCAGACATTCAGAAGCTCTTGCTAATGCCAAACTACCATCTTCAATTTAACCAATTTAGCTAGATTTCCAGAAGCTCATGCTAATATCAAACTAGCAGCTTCTCAGTCGATGCAGGCCAGGGAGCTGAGTGTCAGACAGCGGAGAGCATGGCTGCAGTTACAGTGCTAACTTTCCAACGACAATGAAGAAAAACACCCTTATTTTTGGGTTGTTAATCTAGTTTATGGGTTGAAATGAATCGCAGAAAGACTCTCTGGGTACGAAAAGTGTTCCTTGGACATCTGTTCCACCTGAGCAGGTGTTTTCAGCAGCTGGTTTAACATGTCCAATATAATCAGTTAAGGAAATTTGCATCCCTAATACCAACATTTTATACATCAAATCACATTGAAGTTATTAGTTATTCAGTTTGCAAATGTGATCTGTACATAAATAGCACATAATATCAATAACAGTACCATCCATCTGTGTGCCTGTTGGGTCTTTATTTGCCAGTCTGTCCTTGGGTTGTATGTGTGCTTCTGTATGTCCTATTGGCTAATATCCTCCCCCCAATCCTGTCACAACAACCCACCGCCATGTGTCTCTTCTGACTGTTGCTGAAGAGGATGATGATGACGACGACGACGATGATGCGTATGTTAGCGATGAGGCTAACGGAGCCCGTCGTTGCCAGTCACCGTCAAAGCTCTGCTTTCAGGTTAAAGCGCAGTACCACACACCCCTAGCCCTCCTAATCTGCTTCAGGTTATTATGGTCTGTCGGACAACACTGTCTGGGCCCCCCCCCCTCCCCATCCCTCCCTGCCTGCAGTACCCTTCACTGTCATCACAGTGTCTCCATCATTAGTTGCCTTGCTCCTTTCCGCTTGTTGAGGTGCTCATAGGGCTTTGGAACCAGGCTATTGTTGTCTGCTCAGACCGATTGCCTTCACTTTTGTCTTTCAATCATTTGCTAATAACATACCAGCAACCAGCATGCTCAGAAATAGTGGAACAGACCACCCACTGTCCTTTTAAAGTAATAGTTGTAATTATCACCATCATCATCTAGCAACTAGACAAGCAGAAAGCTGCTCTCAAGTGGACCGCTACTATTTCTCTTTGTCTTCACCAGATACTTCTCATATTAGGAATAAAACATTCTGCATATCCTTGAAGTTGAATCTGGGTTTTGGAAGAAAGATTAACCCATCTGAAACACACACACACACACACACACACACACACACACACACACACACACACATGTTCAGACATACAGGCATTTCTGCTCTAACCCTGTTGAAGCTTTTGAGTACCATGCTAGAGCAGTCTGGGCCCTGATCATACGAAATGTACCTCCCCCCCCCCCCATACACACACACACACACTCACTCACACAGTGACCCTGGCTGACCCTGGTCAACACCCCACACATGAATGCACTCACTTTAACCCTGACATTAGTCTGACCCTCCAGTCTGGTTCAATCACTCAGAGAGAGTGTAGTCAGTCTGGCTTTATGGCAAGAGAAGGGGGTTGGGGTGTCTAGACGCTATCCTGTCTGTCTGGCTCTGATAATGTACACACACACACACACACACACACCTGAGAGACTGCAGGGGAGTGTGTGTGTGTGTGTGTGTGTGTGTGTGTTTGCGTGTGAAGTGACATGTTTAGCCAGCCGTGCGTCCGCCATCTCACTGACTGGATGAATACTTTAACAGTGCTCCCCTCTCTGCTTTACTGCTGTTCATGAATATTACAGCATTGGAATATTGATAATATTAGACTATATTGTAATATTCATGATATGTTATCACAGAGCCCTGCGTTTCTGTATCTTTGTTCATGTTATATTAATGCAGATGGAGATGATATGGCTACGTTAGTCCTTTTCAGGAGCCAAAGTGGGGATTTATTGCCTGCTCAGCATCGGGTCTCATCATATCGGCCTACTTCAGCAATAATCAAACCTAGTCTGTGTTCAGATAAAACGCATTTACAGCCAACATAAATGTAAATTGAGTCAAAGTAATAATGGGAAACGCATGTGATTATGACCCAGCAACAGTTTGTGTTACTCATATGTTTTCTTAAGATGTAAACAACTCCGTGGAGATCTTTCAGAGACTCCGCAGGTCATTTAACAACATGTTTGGAGGTATTTCAAGAAACTTCCAAGACAAAAAATTCAATATGCTGCATGATAGAAATGATTTTTTTTATCTTGTTTACGAATCTCCTTGTTTATTTTGCACAACACAATATACAAAAATCTAAAAACCTGTTACCATATGAACACGTTACTACATATGAAAACAGAGAATAATTGAAAATAACATCAATAGAGATTAATCTACCTGAACTTAAAAGTTTTAAATTATTTTTTCACAAAATACTAGTTGAGCAAGTAGCTAACATCTGCTCAGTTTAAATTTAGAAACAGAAAGAAAAGTCTGAGGATTCTGCAGATTCTTTCTAGACTGCAGTAAGTGTTAAACAACCTTCTGCTAGTGTGAAAGATCACCGGGAATATTTCACAAATACTGATGCTTAGCTCTTCTTTAGTATAAAGATAACACAAGAAATGCAAAACAGGGCTAGACTATGACTATGACTGTGCAGCCTTTTCTTTGGTCCAGATTTTTTTGGTATGATGGAAGTTAGCGGTGCTTTACCTGAATCAGAATTATGACTCTGAGTTGCCAGTTTAGGTGAGGTTTGTGTATGTTTATTGCCTGTCATCCTGCACACATCCTCCTCCTTCGTGTACAATGACAGAGATTAAAAAAGTGGAATGAATGGACTGAGGGATTAGTAGTGAAATTTCGGGTGCCATTGCTTTCAGTTTTACCTCCAAACCAAGTGAGTCTTGAGTGTCTGACTGCTCATGTTTTGTTCCCAATTGGACATCTTTGTAGCAATGTTCAAGTGATTACTTTGTTGATTACAGTGTGATCATAACTGAGTGAAATGTTTTCCAAAGCTAGAAAATAAGAGCCATGTTGTAATTAACTAGAATGATCCTCTAAGTTCTGTTATAATTGTGTGTTTTGGGTTCTGATGCCAGTTTGGCTGCTTGTTTTTCATGTTCAGAAATCGAAATGATGTGAGAAAAGTGAAAGTTAGAGCAGCCATCATGTATATGAGTTCCTGCTTTTTAATCCAATTTAGTCTCTCTGGTGAAGCAAAGAGGAGGCTGTGTGTGATTCCCCTGTGCTGTGTGAGAGAGAGAAGAAGAGATAGATGGAGAGAAAGAAAGAGGAGAGAGAGAGAGTGGAGAAAAGAGACAGAGCTGTAATTGTTTGTTCTCTTGTTGCCCTGAGTCCCCATAGCATGTCTGGCACCTTTCTCTCTCTCTCTCTCTCTCTCTCTCTCTCTCTCTCTCTCTGTCTCTCTCTCTCTCTCTGTGTGTGTCAGTGTCTCTCTCCCTCTGCATCTTTCCTCCATCTCCTTCCTCTTTTTGTTTTCCTCTCTGTCCCCCTGTCTCCATCTCTTTCCACCAGACCATGAGATACCTGTCTAATGGGCTTAGTATCCCCCCCCCCCCCCCCCCCCCCCAACACACACACACACACACACACACACACACATACACACACATGCATGTACATAAACAGGCTCCCTCTCCTCAGGGTTAAGCAGCACTAAACTAGTTCATTTATTTCCATGGAGAGACTGACTGTAGTAGAGGAAGGGGGGGTGGGGGGTGGGGTGTAACTAGGCTGATATCTACTGCATGCTGTGTCATACACACACACACACACACGCACGCACACTGTGGTTGAGAGAAACTGTTGCTACCAGGCTGATACCAGCCGTCTAGACGTTACAGTGCACGTCTCCCAAGGGAGGTCGAGGTGTGTGTGTGTGTGCGCGCTATTCACTTCCTCTCCCTCCTTGTCTCCTTCTATCTCTCTCTGTGCCACTGTGTGTGTGTGTGTGTGTGTGTGTGTGTGTGTGTGTGTTAAGGGTGTAAAAGGTACAGAAAATTCATAGTTTGGTATGTACCTCGGTTTTGGGCTCACAGTTTGGTACGATTTCGGTACCGCAGGAAAAAAAAGTACAAAATAATACTTTTGGTCCTTTGAAAAATGTAAACATCCAACAATGGCTCATTGGTCCAAACTATGAGTGAAACAGTCTAGTTGTGCTGCAATGGAAACTATTACTGAAACAGTTTATTTTTGCTGCAGTGGAAAAGGAAAACAAGCATCCAACCATGTGGGAAATCACGTGTTCATCATTGTTCTGAATGGCTTCACTCAAAGGTGGAGTGAAAAGTCACAGAGAGGAGAGGTGGACGGGGAGACTCAATATCATTTAAATATGGGGATAATGACGCATAATTTAATACTAAAGACGGCAGTGACACTACATGCGCATGAGTAACGAGGGCAACTTGGTGAAGCCGGCGAGCGTACATCAATACATCCATGAGCATGCTACCTGCACGCTACAGCTACGTGCTGCGCTGCCAAAAGTTCCTTGTGGAACTCAAGCGCACGTCACAGTGAGTGGATTATATGGATTTGGATATTTTGACAGTAATTGTTGGGTCAGGGAGCAAACCGAACCGAGGGAAGCATCCGAACCAAACATCCTGTACCTAACGGTTAGGGACGAACACATGAACTGTTACACCCCTAGTCTCTGTGTGTGCCAGCCAGGTCGCTACCATGGCGCCCGAGCAGCTCCGGGCCTTGTTGATCACGGCACCGTGCCCAAGGGTTACCATAGCAACGGCAGTGGCAGCAGACAGGGCTGTGTGTGTGTGTCTGTGCGTGTTGAAGGAGGTGTGTGTGTGTGTGTGTGTGTGGGCCCAGTGTGGTGGGCAGCAGGCTGTGAACTCAGCAGGTCTCTAGCTGGGCTGGAGCTCTCTGGGCAGCAGGAAAAGCAAGTTGAAGTAAAGAAAGCTTCCTTTATTTTGTTCTTTCTGTCTCTTTTTTTTACTTCATCCTCATGTTATGATGCAGATTAATAGTTAATGGATGCACATGGTGGACTGAGTTCAGCTAGATGGGAAAAAACCTGCAGATTGAGTGACTGGAACTTTTGAGGGACCAGCACAGTGACACTGCACTCTCAGCATTTTCCTCCAGTCAGTGACGGAGGTTGATTGCCAGGTGTGACTGTAATTTTTTCATGACTGAGATGTAGCTCTGGAGTGAAGCAGGAAACAGGAAATGACTGCGGAGAAAATTTTGAGGTTTTGTTGAACTCAGCTTTGCTACGTAATATATGTACTCTTTGCTGCGTGTAGGTTTTGCGAAGCTTGTAGTGTTTTCATCAGTCATTTCCGTCTGTGTTCTCTTGTCCTGTCGTCTCTCAGAGCTGGGTCTGGTCAGGCTGCGCTTTTAACTGATGGACCGTCTGTTGCAGCAATTCCATAAACTGCTGCCGTAGCTCTGGGGCTGTGTGCTACTTGGCTGTAAAGCTAGGATTCATAATAGCTGAAGCTCAGTCTCTCTAGTCTGAGAGGAAAAAGCATTTCCTTTGCTGATGGGGAGCAGCTCTTCTCCTCTGAAATTAGCAAGTAGCTAGCGAGCCGTTCCCCACAAACTCATCCTGTACTGTCAACACGCATCCTCTTTCAAACATAAAATCGTGGAATACATCCTGGTGGTTTGGGACAAAAGACTATTCCTTTGTGCAATCCAAACCAGCCAGGCCTGGTTTTCTCACAGAAGGTCATCCGAGCTCAAATGTTAAGTTTATTGAGCAATAACAATGTTAGAGGCCCCAGCTGAATGTGTGCAGTCTCTATAGATAGCCATTAGCCTGATTTTCATTTCAGGGCCAAACAGGATAAGCCTGTATGCCCTCATTAGACACAGAAGTGAGTTTCCCCCCAGCATTAACTGTTTCTTGTTGCTAGTAGGAATGAATTTGCAGGAGCTATACATTGTGAGTTTGTCCGCAGCATGGAGATGTGTGCACTGTTGCTAAGCCAGCAGAGTATAGTGCACAGGATGGGAGTGCGCTTAATTCTCATTTTTCACTCAATAACAGATCATGTCTGTGTTATTATTGATTTGAATGGGAACAGCTTTCATTTTGCGATGCACCATAGACCTTTTAGTGCTGATACACAGTAGCAACATCCTGTACGTGTCTCTGTCGAGGTCAGTATCAGTCATGGGGAGAAGCAGAAAGAAAATGCACTCTTCTTGTTATTTTTCATTCTATTTTTTTTTGCAAGACGTGACATCATTTCTGATGGCGTTTAAAGGGGCAGTTCACACACATTACTGCAAAACATATTTCCTCAATTTCCCCCAAACGTTATCTAGCCACGCAGACAGTTTAGCTTTTATTTGTCCAGATTTTGAGATATCTGTCTTGTGACATTTTTGCAGCCACTGCAATTCAATGGACGTGAATAGTTTGTAGCGCTCAAAAAAGCGCTCAGCAGTGATATCTCTTAACAGAACCGGTGTCCCGATTAGTGAGGATAATTCACATAACACCCTGTCAGCATGTTTTCAGAGCGACTATTTCTTTAAACAGAGATGTCCTGAGCCAATCCGAAGAACCAGAATATTTTAATAGCGCTCCTAAAACTAAATGTCAGTATGTTATTATTTTGATAAGAATATAATGAAAACGGTTAAAAGAGAGTTATTGAACTCCACATTTAGGTACATATAAGCATCAGTATTGATAAATGAGAGTTCTGTTGTTGTACAATGGATGAAGTAAGCCTTTAAGATACATGTAATTAACTAGCTGAATGATTTCAGATGTCTGAATGTGTCCTCAGACAGTGTAGCGCTCTGATAGCGGCTGCTGATGTGTGTCTGTTTGTCTGCTGTGTGTCTGACAGCTTCTTTTCACTGGCAGGTCAGCTGAACTGTCTGACCTCTCATTGGCCTCTCACTCACTCACACACACACACACACACACACAACCGCACAACTGCACACACACAAAGGTCAAAGGGCCGTCATCGGGTCAGTGTGTGTGTGTGCACTCTCTCTCTCTCTCTATCTCTCTGTGCTGTTTGGCTTTTTGAATTGGACAGAGGGACGAGCTGCTGCTGTGGCTGCTGGGTATGTGTGTGTGTCCATGACACAGAGTATCAGTAACTGTCAGTACTGAAAGCCGGTATTGTAAGGTTTGAATCTGGCTGTGGACCCTTGTTGCGTGTCATCCCTCCTCTGTCTCCCTCTATTTCCTGTCACCTGTCTACTATTGACAAAATAAAAGCAGCAAGAGACGATAAGAAATTCAAACAGGATGTTATAGAAAAAAGACCTCTATTCATTAAGTAAGGAATCAAACAATGTATTGTTTTGCTGCCTGCACTGGAGTTCAAGTATTGAATTGATGCTAGAGCTGCAATTAGTTGATCAAAAAGAATATTAAATATTTTTATAATTTTATTTTTCAAACGAAAATACCACAAATTCTCAAATATGAGGATTTGCTTTTACTTTATCATATATGACAGTAAATTGAATATATTTTGTTAGTCAGACAAAACAAGCTAATCAAAGACATCACTGTGGCCTCAATGATTAGTCAAGAAAATAATAGGTGGATTAATCAATGATGAAAATAATCGTTAGTTGCAGCCCTAATCGACACTGAGGGCTGCAATTAAGTGTGTTATTGTATTGACAGACATTTCTAATGAAACCCAGTCCTAGTCTCCAACAGAAGCTCCTATTATTTTAGCTTTCTGCACATGTACTGGGAGGAGATTCACTTCCTCATTCTTAAAAACTGGCTGCAGTGTAACAGAAGAGGTCTTACAGAATGACATGCATCAAGCTAGACTTTACCAAATCCAGCCAAACTTTGCTTAAGAACAAGCCCATTAGATGACCTGACAGTATATCTGAATGTACATTTTTCAGGTTAAGCTACTTTTACATGGGTCTATTTGTCTGCTAAACTATTTTCAGTAAATAGGTGGGTGTTGCCACATTTTAACCAATGACTGCACAGATATTTGAGCGAGCCGTAGTATAAGGTGGCCTTCTCCTACGGTCACTTTCACATGATTTAAATAAACTCGATGGCCTCTCTCCTCACCACAGCAGAAAAAACCGACGGAACGGCTGGCTTGCAATGCAAATTATTCAGCCTGCTGAAGGAATAAGGGTGCTGCAGACGCCGGCCTGATATTGTTTTGACAAGTGGATTACTGTTGTAATAACATCAGACTGGTGCTGGTAATGCAGACTGCCAGCACACACTGTTCTCTGGCCACTGCGAGAGTCAGTGCTGTACACTGTGTTCTGGAGCCTCTGGACTGGGTGGATACTGGGGTTGATGCAGGATAGGCCTCCCTCTCCCCTGCCTCTTTCCTCTTATTTAATCTCTGTCTCTCCTCCTCCCCACACTTCCTTCCTCCCTTCTCAACTCCTCCTCTGGCTTCCTTCCTCCCTGACGTTCAGAGAAGAGGCCATTAACTGCAGCCGGCATAGTTTTATTTTGCTTCAACTGTAAAAAAAAAAAAAAAGAAAAGAAAAAAAAATTCCCGTCTGTAGCTCAGAAGACAGCTTTGAGTCTGGAGTATGTGATATTTATCCGGCAGGCTTAAAGAAGGACCCGGTTGACTTGGTTTCCCAGAATGCTGTTCTCCGAGTGTAACCCTCCCTCAGTCCCCTCCCTGTGGCTGCTGTGGTGAGCACACAGGCCTGGGCTGGTAGTGGCTGAGGCTCTCAGATGAGACATTCAGCCTCTTGCCCTGCCAATGAAACTTCTTTCCAACACATTAGTACTCTCTTCAGGTAGGGCAGTAGCTCCCGAGAGGTCACAAGACAAACTGAGTGGTCACATGACGATTAACAAAAAGAAGAAGGAAAACACTTCTGCTGCACAGCATTATCTTTATCTTTTCAGCTTTGCTTTTTTCTTGTGGAAGTTTAAAACGATATAAGATTTTCATGTAATGGTATGGCATTTTTTTTAAAGCTGTAGCCATGGGATGTTTGTACATTCTGTTATTAGCTCTCTATATAGTCGTTTTCTTTGTCAGTGGCAGGGTCGGCCACTCCTGCTTGGAATTCAAATAGCTTTCACACACAGGAGGGATTCAGCATGTAATCAAGCATTACTGTTTGTAAATGTATCTCATTGATATCAGCTTCACTGTTTCATCCTCGCTTTCTTTACATTGATCAGAGCTGCATTAAGGTTCTGCTAATGCAAACCAAACATTTCCTACTGCAGCTGCTTCTCATTAAAAGCATTCAACTGGTGAAACACAGGGCGGCTTTTATCGTGAAGCAGTCACAGAAAAGTGTTGTTGTCATCAAAAATGCATCTACATCCTCATTTTGGGCTTTTTTTTTTTTTTTTTTTTTGGTTACAGTGGATCAGTTTCAGATATTGCAGGGAGTAATAGAAGAAGAAGGAGCAGCTGCAGTGAGCTCAAGTTCAAGTAGCTGCTCAAATTGTTGCAGCACTTGCTGTAACCACAAGTTAATCTTAAGGATTATAACTTGAAGCTACTAAAAATGAAAGAATCTGAGACGGATACATACATACATACATGTACGCAGCTTGTGACAAGGTTAGGAATGGGTGGTGTTTAGAGTTCACCAGACCTGAACAAACTAGGTGTGAGTGGTTGAACAGAAAGAACACTGGTTCCTTGATCGTTACCTCAGTCCTCTCCCTCGTGGCTTGTTAGGTGAATTTGGCCTCTACAAGCCTCTACGAGGGTTTTTTTTTTTTTCCAGAACACTCCTCATCTTCCCTCTTATGTGTGGTTGATGACGTTACCAGAGGGTCATTCAGTGCACTTTTGGTTCTGCATCTTCACTCTCAGCACTCTGTTCCCTCAGTCCTACCTGTTCCACATTAACTGGCTTATATTGTGACGAATAGCTTGAAAAAATCTGTTTCCAACGTCTGTTATGAGACATGGGTCGGGTGATGCCATCATTTCCATCTTGGATGATAAATGTTGCACTGAATTTGTCAGTTAAATTGTTTTGAAGGGCCGTTCAGTGCGGTGTTATGTACCTGTTGCATAATCATACCTCATGATAAATGGGTTAACAGAATGAGTTTCAGTTTGTTTGACTCTTCACCAGTTCACTTGTCATCAAGTTAAAGAAAAGTTGTTCATCTTGTCTGTCGTTGTTTTCTTATTCCTCTGCTCTTCGGTGGTTAATGTCAGTTGGTTTTATTGGCTTAGGTTTCGTTCCTCACAGTGGTTTTTTTTGCCTCCATGTGGTTTTTGCTAGTTGGCCCTCTTCCTTTCAGGCTTACCCCACCCGTCCCCTGTGGCTGCTGTGGTGGAGCAGAGGCAGGTTTGGGTGGGTTTAAGTTTCAGCTCAGGCTCTACATTAACCCACTCTAATGCAGATGAATAAACCAGGGAGGATTACTGAGGCTGGGATGACTGGGAATAGGCTGGGTTTAACTGGACTGGGATGGTTTCTGCTTTCATTTTCTTTGTGTGTTTCTTAACAAGGTTTCACATTTAGTCATTTTGTTACTCACTGACAGTTTCTTCTTCTTCTTCTTTCTTCTTCACACACTGTTCTCTTGTCTTTACCTGATCCCAACCCTGTTGTGGCAAAGGCTGCCCCAGTGGATTGTGGGTAATACACTGTAATTTGCAAAGAGCTTTGTGGAGAAAGTGTCCGCCAGAATCGAGGCATTGTAGCTCAAATAGCTGGAGTGTACATTGTGTCATTGTTCTTGCGGAGCTACACAAACTACACACACACGCACATAAAGTGAGTGAGTGTCCAGCAGTGAGTAAGAGTGTGAGTCAGAGGTCAGACTGGGTGCCAAGACCAGACAAGGTCAAGACTTCTGCTCAGAACAAACCGACAACTCACAACAAAAGAGTCTCAGACTGCAGAGAGAGAGGGAGGAGAGGAAGGAGAGGAGAGGAAGGAGGGATAGACAGAGGAAGAGAGAAACAAGCGGGAGACGAAGAATAAGAAACAGAGAAAGAATGATGTGGGTGAGAGAGGAATGAAAGGGGAGGATGGAGGGATGGGGTGAGAGGAAAGATGGATAGAGTGAGTGGAGACAGAGGAAGGGACCACCAGGTTCAAAGAGACAGAGTGGGAGGAGAGGGGGAAGAAAAAAAGGACGAAAGCATGAAACAATGAACAAGAGGCAGACGTGACTGTAAAGCAGCGATCATTGTGTCTCCCAGTGGTGCCCTGAACTGGGAGGTCATCCAGATCAGCTCAGATGCTGGTGTGCGTTTGTGTGTGTGTGTGTGTGTGTGTGTGTGTGAGACTGTTGTTTGTTGAGGACAGAAACACCGCAGTTATTCAGCATCCTCACAAAGAAACCACTGTACACCGAGACAGACACCACGGGCTCAACACTCATCTTTTCTGTGATTTGAAGCTTTTCTCTGCAGAGTCTCCAGACGCACACACACATTTCAACCATATATACATAGTGGATGTGACAGAGTGACTTTGAGTTTGACCTGTGCTACCCCCTGCTGGCGAACACATGTTAAAACACATCTGTGCTGTCAAATTGTCAACGGCTCCTGAAAGGTCTTAAACATTTTCATTTAAATCTCACAACACATCAGTTGAGCTGACAATCCCAAAACAAGGTCTGTTTAGTAGCTGTGCTGGAGCTTTTAATCATATCAAATGATCTTCATCAGCATACCTAGTTGTCATAGAATTGTAGAACAGGCTTTTTTTCCCAGCAGACATTGTGACTTGTTATCTAGTTAAAGCACAGGTGTTACAAACATTAACCATACCTCAAGATAAATCTGAGGTATTGTGTGTATTTCCTGTTAATACTGTTAATACTGGGTACTTTTATCTCTTCAAGCCTTTAATATGTTTTCAAACGGGACAATGTGCAAATGTGAAAGCGTTGTTTGAAATGTGTGACCTTTGATAAAGGTTTGTGAGTTGGATTTGGTTAAAAAGCTACAAAGCTTGGGGACAACAGCTTTAAAAAACATCAAAATGCCCGAAGGACAACTGTTGGGAGTGTGAGAACATTTGACTATGACAAAATAAGATTTTATTATTAATGCTTTTGCTTCACTACAATCTCAACACAATGCAAACTACTGTAATGTTCCTGAACATTTATTTCCTTTCAGCTTGTTTTTTAACCCACACTTTACATCACACAGCTAACCTCAGAGTTTAATATCTGAAATTGTGCAGATTTATTTGGTGTGTTTAAAATTTTTGTGTTCACATAATGATCGGGATTATTTGGGACCGGCGTCTCTTGTGTCGTGTTTGAGTCTAATCCTCTCCTCTCTGTGTGTTTGTGCAGCTGAACTGGAGTTTGTTCAGATCGTCATCATCATCGTGGTGATGACAGTGATGGTGGTGGTGATCATCTGCCTGCTCAACCACTACAAGCTCTCCACCTGGTCCTTTATAACAAGGCAGAGCCAGGCCCGCAGGCACGACCATGCCCTGCAGCAGGTCAGTATCACTGGGTGTGTGTGTGTGTGTGTGTGTGTGTGTGTGTGTGTGTGTGTGTGTGTGTGTGTGTGTGTGTGTGTGTGTGAGAGAGAGAGACAAAAAGATACTGTCTGTATTGGGTTGTATTTAGCTGCTCTGACAGTCTTGTTCTCCCAGCGTTCACGCCAATAACATTTCGATCTAAACTGGTTTGCGAGTGGAAAAAGTACGTGTGTGTCTGTCTCTTCATCTGTTCTCGCTGACTGTCCCCGCGTCGTCATTGTGACAGTACATTTCTTCATTTCTGAAGCAGGACAAACATAGCACACCAGTTTGTTCCCAGTAAAGCTGCGCTGAGCTAAATGAATCCTTTTATCCCAGTCGGAGTCTCTGTCCCAGTTTCACTGAGGTAACAGCTTTGCTCCCGTCTGTTAGGTGAACTTGCTGAATTGGTTTCTTCAGAGCCAGACTCTGTCAGGCCTTGATGTTTAATTCACTACAGCGCTGTCTAGACAGCAGCGGCTCTGCCCCCATACTGACATGTCGACACACCGGGACAAACACACACAGACACTTGCATATATGCACATCGCGCCGTCGCACCCAGTGAAATCAGCTCAGGCACAGAATATGATGCATGCAGATGTTTACGCACACAAATGTTTGTCCTGTTACAGATGATTTAAATTCAGCTAATAATCTCTCATCTCCTCTTCGTCATATCTCCTGTCATTTACTGCTCCGTACCGTCCAATTAAAGCAAACATTATACAAACAGAAGCAGACACAAAGCAAAAAAAAAAAAAAAACGTTGTGAATGTAAGATCAGAAAGCAACAAGCCGGCAAAGCCCCCACAGCAGAGAAAGTGCAATTTGGAAGAATAGTCTTTGCTTCCTAACAGACACATGAATAAGCAGGATTTATGCCAGTTTGTCCTGCGTTTCATGTATTATTTTTTTTCCACTAAACTTTGTTGACTGTGCCGTCTAAGAAAAGATCCCGAAGTCAAACGTAGACGAGGGAGAAAGTGCAATTATTTGACAGTTGTGTTTCTTTGTTGTAGCTTTTATCCTGTCTATTTTTAATGTTGGAAGCTGTCTGCCTTTTGTGGTCCTCGCTACCAAACAGGGCAGGATTTTAGTTTGAAGCCATCAGGCATTTCTCAGCGTCGTCGTTTCATCTTTTGTATCCTCATTAAGTTGTTATTTTTAGGGTGTTTTTCCTTCTCTTTTTTTTTCGTTAAAGAGAATGTTTGTAACGGCGGCGTAACGGCCTCTCTTTAAGATCGCACATCAAAAACCGTCTCAGACGTAACAAACTACAAAGCAGCAATTGTTGGTTTTCAAAGCAGCAGCTGTCACATGACTTAACCATTGTCTACTACATGTTTAATGTTAACCAAGATAACTGATCACTCTGTCAGCATTAAAGAAATCAAGATATAGCAACTTATCATATTTATCAATAACATGATAAGTGTGAAAATCCCATTAAAGCTCCGATATAAAGCTGCAGACAGGTGTGTGATCATCTTCAAACCACCTGGGAACTTTAAATCTCAGCCTTCCTCTTGTTTTGTCTGTCTCGTTGTGTAGGACGGGTGCCTGTGGCCTTCAGACAGTGGCTCTCGACAAGGTGCCTCGGAGGTAAGACCACCACCACCACCACACTGAACCCTGGTGTACCCACAGCTAAGTCTTGTTCACTGTGAGGAGGCAGACAGAGCGAGGCTATGTTTAATATTTACCACCATGATGACTGAGAAGAACATTTAGATCTACAGTATCAGCATCATGACAGCTGTATGTAGAACCGAAGAGGACAAACAAACTGTCTACCAGGTTGTAGAGCTGCAACCACTAATCAATCAGTCGATCCAAAGATTATTAATCAGCGACTATTTTGATCATCGATTCATCATTTAAAATACTGTTCAAGCAAAAAATGCCAAACAGTTAGTTGCTGATTCCAGGCTTTCAAATATGACAAATGCTTGTCTTGATCTTACCTCATGGTAAACTGAATATTTTCAGATTTCAAGACAAGACATTTGAAGACGTCACCTCGTGTTTTAGGATATTCTGATCAGATGATAACGAGGATGAGGAGGAACAGAGACAAATTTTCACTGAGTGACGCAGAATTGTGACGACTGTCGATCAAGAGTGACGTAAATTCTGATATGACTGTTCAGACTGAGGTTGCATTGCAAAGAAAATCAGATCTGTATCTGACCACATATGACAGTGGCCCAAATCCGGATTGGAAAGATCAGATGTGATCTGTGCTGTTCACACGGTTATTAAGAAAAAAACAGATCTGAGTCACATACGAGCATTATAATCACATTTGGGCCACGTTTGCCTGCAGTGTGAATGTAGATAACTTGCTAGAAGAGTGTTTGACATTGAGAGGCATAATAAAAAGAAAGTATAGGCTATAAAAGTAGCAACTAAAACAAATGAAAGTGAGAGAAAGGAGGATCTACTTTCTCTACTTGCTGCGTTATAGAAGAAATCTCTGTCTCATCTCAGCTGTTCTGTGAATCTCAGTCTGCTGGTTTTCTAAGTACTGGCCCGTGTCTAATTGTTCTGTTATTACAGGAATACTATCGAGGCACAAAGATCTTGACATTTGCAGTTTAGTAGCTTGTAAATATTTGATCATCCAGGAATTGAAGCTTGTAAGTGGTGCCGGGCACGACTGGCACTATTCTCCAAACAAAATCAAATTTGGCTGGTGAATACAGGATTGCAAACGCCAGTATACTCGCTGTGACCGGTGATCTGTTTGCTTAATGTTGTCCACGCCAGAAGGAGTCGCAATGGGAGGCGACACACTGGGAAATCTAGAAACACACAGCCTAAAGGACACTCAAATACACAGCCGATCACATGATCGTATTGATAAGTTGCAGACAGTAGTGTATTGAAGCTGTGTGAAAAGTTCGGCCGGGCTCGCTGTAATCAAAACCAAATGTAGCACTTTGTTTTGGCTCAAAAGTGACCTTATGCCTACACAAACGCACCGTATTTGGTGTGGTTCAGAGTATACTGGCAGCTAAAAGCTTTACGTGTAAACAAAAGTAAAAGAGAAGAAGAAAGAGAAAGAGTCATGAGGGGTAGACAGAGAGAGAAAAGACTAGATGGCAGGTGAAGGGAGTCAGAGAAGAAGAGGCGCAGGAGGATAAAGGGAGGTAAACACGGTGTCAACGCTGAGAGACCTGGAAAAAAGAGGAAAAGGCCATGGAGAGACAAACACAGAGGGAGACGCAGCCAGTGAGTGTGGGTGGCTGATAGATGCAGGGAAGGAGGCTGAGTGTGTGTGTGTGTGTGTGTGTGTGTGGCAGGGGGGTGGATGGTTTTTGGTGCGTCATTAATCAGCAACACCTCCCCTGACACTGTCTAGACAGCCGTCTGAGAGCTGCCCTGCTCTGCTGCGCTCTGCTCCCTCCATCAGCTATACACCTTTCTCTCCCCCTCCCTCCCTCCCTCCCTCCCTCCCTCTGTCTGTCTCTCTATCTGTCTGGCTCTATAGTTCTCCTTTCCTCTCCATTTCATCTCTCCGTCTCCCTTTCTTCATTTCTCTTTCTACCTCTGTTTATCTCTATGGCTCTTTCTGCTTCTCTCCTTTCCCTTTTCCTCTTATCTCACTAGCTTTTCTTTTTAATCCTTTCAGTTCCACTCTTTCTCTCTCTGTCTCTCTCCATTTCAATTGCCATGATCCTCTACTCCCCCCCCCCCCCCCCCCACACACACACCCCACCCCCCACCACCACCACAACCCCACAGGTTTTTTTTTTCCAGTCTGTTGTTCTCTCCATCCAGACTGCCTTGTCAGTGGGGGTGGACTATTAGAGCCACAGCCACTAATTGAAATGGGTTCCCTCTGATAATGACTCGCCACAGTAGAAATGTGTTGAATTGGACAGAAATGTGAGAAATGAAGAAATGGATCACACAGGCACAGTCTGAAGAGCTAATTGAGGTGAAGATCTCAGACAAAAGCCGGACGACCGAGTCGATGTGTCGAATGTTGTTGCTGTTGTAGGAGATCTCTTCTTCTCTTTACTGTAATTACACTCTAATGTCTTAAATAACTAATTGGTGGCACAGTGGTGTGGGCTGTTACTGCAACATCGTTTACCTGAGTCAAATGCTTACACTGGATTCATTTATACTTGCAGCAGGAGACAAGAACTAAAATATTCAGCGTACTCCACTGGAATCAATGTCATGAGCTTATGTTAGTGGTCAATACCGCTGATGCATTAAAGGATGAGTTTGCAGTTTTTCAAGTCTTTCTTAAAACTTGCAGGCTTGATTGGGAGACCTATAGATAAATCTGGGGGGTCACTAGATGTTTAATAAGAGAAGAAATGTCTGCTACACAACATTATGTTTATTTCCTCTGACTTTTATAACCATGTCATGTTCTCATTTGACAAAATTCTGTTTTTCTGGATTCCAAACAAATTATAATTAAAAATGTCTGATGTAGTACAACATAATCACATGAATATTTGATGTCATTTTGTATATATTTGCCATATTGTGACACGTGTTGATATTCTAACAGTTGTAATTTTGTTTGCAACCAGATTGTCTGTTGATGCTAGCCAACTGTTATGACTATACTGACATTCTTGCATCTCTTCTCCTCCTCTTTCCTCCCTCACTCTCCTCCTTCTCTCCTAATCTCCTTTAATCCTTCCTCCCTCCCCTTCTCTTACCCGTCTTCCTCACCCTCCATCTGTGTCTTTCTCTCAGGTATTATACGCTCCCCAGGCCAGGGATCGCTTCACCGCTCCCTCCTTCATGCAGCGCGACCGCTTCAGCCGCTTCCAGCCCACCTACCCCTACCTGCAGCACCAGATCGACCTGCCGCCCACCATCTCGCTGTCGGATGGCGAGGAGCCCCCGCCGTACCAGGGGCCCTGCACCCTGCAGCTCCGCGACCCCGAGCAGCAGATGGAGCTTAACCGCGAGTCGGTGAGGGCGCCGCCCAATCGGACCATCTACGACAGTGACTTGATCGACATGGGGGGAGGCGGGAGCCTGGGAGGGGTGGGGGGAGGAGGGGGAGGCATGGGAGGAGGCGGTCCGAGGCCGCCAAGCAGTAACTCGGGCATCAGCGCGGCCAACTCCAGCAGCCACGGGCGCATGGAGGGCCCCCCGCCGGCGTACAGCGAGGTGATGGGCCACTACCCCGGCTCAGCGTTCTTTCTACACCAGCACAGCAATAACCAGAGGGTGGGGGGGCCAGGGAGCAGGACGATCCAGCAGCAGAGCCAATCAGAAAGCACAATTGTACCTGCCAAGGCCAAGGATGGCCAACCGGAGGACCTGGTGTGAAGAAAAGAGCAGGTGGGGCCACCCACCCCAGACTGAGAACTGTCTCTCCTCTTCACCCCTCTGTCCACTGATCACCTGTAAGCAGCGGTCTCTCTATCGCTCTCTCTCTCTCTGTCTCTCATGTCCTCTCTCCACACTCCCATGCACAAATAAATATCAACCTTAGCTACAACAAAACAAGGAAAGAGAGGAACCAAGCGTTGATTTCATTTCTGTTTCCTGTTTCTTTCCGATGTTAGGAACTCAAACAGCTAGCACTGCTGGGGCAGGATGTATGCACTGCGTGGAGTTTTTGTTTTTTCGTTCATTTGAGAAAAAAAAACATACTGCTAGCACAGATTGAAACAATTAACTTTTTTGTCCACCCCACCCCCCTCTCTCCCTCCCCCTCGGGTGACGACTCTGTCCCCATGAACTGAGGATGATGTTTTCTTTTTTTGTTTCTTCTTTTTCGGACCGGGATCTGTGCACAAAGCGAGAACTGAGAATCAAGGACTTACAGAGAACACAACAAAAACAAGAGACTCACAAACCCAAATCTTAGTGCCAAGGTTCACGAGGAAGCAAAACAAGGGGAGGGGAGAAAAAAAAAAAGACTTGTTCTAACATTCAAAACACAAAAAAGAAAAGTTATCTAAAAGTTGCACTATTTTTTTGTTGTAAAAGAGAAGAGGGAAATGATGCTATGAGATGATGAAAATGTTGATGATGTGTTTGTTTTGTTTTGTTTTTTCTTTTTTTTGTGTCCTTTTCATGAATGGACTGACTGACTGAACTTTGGCTCCAAAGTTGTTTAAACAGTTGGGAGCAAAAAAAAAAAAAAGTATTATAAGCTTATGTCCTTCCTTTTTTGAAACCGCAAGAAATACTCGTACCCAGCCTACGACATCTCTGTCTGCTTTCACCACAGGCACAGTGAGACTTAGTAAGAGAATAACCTTGTACTGCTTCACGTCTGTGTACACCTCAGCCTAGCGGGGGAAGAAATCTGCCTCGCGACCGGCCGCTGGGTGGACAAACAGTTTCCTACTTCCTCTGGCAGTTTGTTACAATGTTCCCAAACCAGAGTAGTTCCTCACAAAGATGAAAGCTACTTGGCAAGATCCAGCATGTCGTACTAACAATTGTGGGAAGATCTGGCCAGCTGCTCGGATATCAAGTTAACCAAGAATAACCTAACTCCATAACAAAAAGCAAACATATCTTAACTGTCCGCCCAGCAGCGGTCGCAGCAGATTCTCCTCTTCTCAACTCTGTCCCGACCTCTGAGCACCTGACACTTCCTCCCCACCCCCCCCCACCCCTCCACCTCCACATCCTCCTATCCTCTCTCCGCTCATCTCGACATGCACAGTGCATTCTGCCAACAGCCACACTGAACTCGAACCCCCCCGCCGCCATGACACCGAAAACACAAAACGGGAAAAAAAAAAAAAAAGAAGGCTCGGCTCTCCGTCTTCACGTCTCTAAAAACCACACACACACACAAAAAAACAAAACAAGACGACACAAAGTGAAGATTCCTGTCTGCATCCGCCAGCACAGCAATCAGGTTTTAATGAAAACTGTCTGTGGTCGAAGTCAAAGGGCTATGGGAGGGTCCTTTTTTGTAAAAGGAAAAAAAAAAAAAAAAAAAAAACCTTTTTGAAAATCTAGCCTTTTTCTCTGCTCATTGTTGCCTTCTCCTCTGCTCTTGTGCTTTCTCTGTCTCTCTATCTTGTTTGCGTTCGATGCCAGTGCCCACCTCCTTCTCCAACACCCCCCTCCCTCCCCCCCCACCCCACCTCGCATCCCAGCTTTCTAACAGTGTCTTTGCTAAAACACTGTTAATCGTCCCTCCTTCCATCCGTGTGCAGAAAAAGTGCGTTCAAATGATGCAGAGTCCGCCAAGCCCTTTAAAGTGGAGACTGGAGTGGAGCCCTTGTTTGGCAGTGTGCTAGTGCAGTCCTCTCTTCCCTGTGTGTACGTGTATGTGTGTGTGTTTAGACCTTTTAACAACACAGAAAAGCACTTAATGCTCCTGCAGGAGTGTTGTGTGTGTGTGTGTGTGTGTGTGTGTATGTATCTATGTGTGTCCACACCTGTGTGTATCTGACTGCTTTGTCTGAGTTTAGAGATTCAAGGACATATTACTTATGTGGCACTGTCCATATTAACACATCATTAATTAAACTTTCATTGGAATTCAGTAGAGTGTCTCTTTAAAAAGCCAGACATGCATGATAGTTATTATCATGGTGCGGGAGCGACCTCGCTGTAAAAAGCTCAAAGACAGTGCATGCCAGAGTTCACCTCACAGGTTCCATTAAAGCTGCACAAGGCAAGAGTCTTATTGAAAACCCTGTTTTGATCACTTGTTTTGATCATTGAGATATTGTAGAGTCACCCACTGTGTCCCGATCCCATACTGCATACTAATTATAAGCAGGTTTTGAGTAAAGTACTGTGGTGTGTTCACACTGGAAAAGTACTCTCAAAAAAAGTCAGTATGCCCACTAAAACGCTTTGTTTTTAAGTGTGCTGTTGATGGTCGTTATTGTCCCTCAGTGCAATGCAAATTAAATAACAACTAATACAAATTATGGATGGTGGTGAGACAGCTTGAGGAAGATCTCAGAAGAAAAAAAAAAGTACATTATTGGAAATCAGTTTTGCTTTCTCTTTGAGAAATTGAGATTAATCAATTTTTTTTCTTACTGTCAACAAATCCAATGAAAAGACCAAAACCAACAATGTGTTAGTGCGTCTTTCAGGGGAGTTTTAACAAAAGCCTTCACATTCTGTTAGCATCAGTGTGTAAAGCTGCGTGTTTGAATGTATGCATGTGTCCCAGTTGTGTATCCATTTGGCTCTACAGTTGTGTGTGTATGTGTGTGTGTGTGTTACTACATCGCTGCTGCTATTGCTGTTGCTGCTACTGCTACTATTGTTGCTACTGCTGCTTCTCATGCCCCCCACCCCCCCACCCAACCTCACCCCCCTTCAGTCCTCTGTCCTTCTGCCCATCCGGTCCCCTCAACTCATCCAAAACTAGAAGGAGAGAAATCTGACCCTTTGCAGTCAAAAGCACAAGTATTGAGACAAACATCGGTCTCGGTTTGTGTTTTTATTTCCACTGAGGACAAGAGAAGACCTGTAATAGATCTAGTTTGCTGCGTTTACCTCCAGTTACACACAGGACTTGGAGGTGAGGCAGCTGCTGGAGAGACTGTCCCGACACTTTGGCTTTTGACTGTAAGAACCTGCTTCAAACCTGCGTTTCTTTCCTCTTTTTCTTCCTTCTTTCTGTTGTTTTCTGGGCTTGTTCTGTCTGCGCAGTCATAGCTTGTAAATGGAGGATATAAAGATGAATTTTATGTTTTCTACAAGGAGGTTTGCATGTTACTATTATGTGAGTAAATAAGGTGCCTAATGTTCATGTTTGAGCAGACCACACCTCAGTCCAACTGCTGCTTGAAATCCTTACAGGTGCTTTATCTCGGCTGACCGCCTGTCTGGCAGAACGGAACAGAAACGTGTGAGAAAAGGCTGCTGAAAAATGATCCTGGCTTGTCCTAAGCCAGTATACAGACTTTACATATGATTTTCCAGTAGGAATGTGATCCCAGTGTCCAGCAGATTCAGATTTTTGAAATCATCAAGCTCTTTTTGTTTGATTAACAAAGTGAATCTGATCCTGCAACGAAGCGGAACAAAACCCACATTCAATACAAGGTCTGCATGAAACTATAAATTTGGTGACCACAGGGCCGGAGGTGCGTCTGTTTCCATGTCAGCAAAACACCGGCTGTTTCTGCAAAAACCGCAGCTCAACCTTGAACATTTTTAGCTCAGAGTTACGGTTAACGAGTGGTTCACCGGCGGCGTTTGTGAGCACCATCACCGGCCTGTTTGCTTCTATTGTGCCAGACAGGAACAGTCACTCCCGGTGAAGCAGCTGAAGCCGTTTCGACCAGTAATTTGACCCGTGTGTGGAGCAGACATAGGAACCCACTTGCACTCAAAAAGCTCCCACCTTCGTTGTGCCTCACTTCCAACGGTGCTTTTTTCAGTAGTCTGTCTTTCTTTATGTTTGTTTGTAAGGTGCTGTATATAACTTGAATATATTATGCACATATCCTACCCAATGGGTAGAAACCACAAAAAAATGTTGTGAATAATGTAATATACTGTATAGACAATATAAGAATTTTAAGAAGGCAGCATCAAATTTGTAAATGCCTACAGTTAAAAACGTGCTTTGTCTTTTTTTTATGAGAAAACATGGTTTGCAAAGTATGCTTAGAATATGGTTGCAACACAAATACAAATTACTACTTATAATATTTTGCTATAAATACTAGTCTGTTATGATAAGGATGAGATAACCTCTGGATTAAGGAAGTTGTTGAGAAAAGATATTATTCACTTGTTTATTGGATTTCTCTTCTAAGAACAACCTTTCACAGTGCTTGCCATCATTTGGGTACTGGCTGGTGGTTTTATTTAGACCACAATCAACTAACAAATGTATAGTTCTATTACACAGATCTTTTAAGAAAACATATATCACACACACACATCAGTTGGTGTTTATGCCACGATTTCAGCCGGGGGGACCCCCCCCCCCGGTTGAATGTCATCTTAACTCGCTTTGTAAATTGTTGGAACAAAAAGCAGAAGCTGTCTAGTTGGGAGACGCGTCACATGACCACTGCACACGAGAGCCGTCAGCACTTCCGGAAACGGGAGAATATGTGTCTGTACTCATTGATCTTTATAATATTTTTTAGTTGACTTCAGCTGTAGTTTTGTATATCTGCCAAAGTATAAAACTGTCGAGCACACTCAGCACTGCTATAGATCCGGCTTGATGTTAGGTTCTGGTTAAAGCATTTCAGCTCCGCTACAGGAGGATCATCATCTTTTGATCACATGATTGTCAAACAGGAAAAACATCAAAGGAAAAATGGTCTTTTTAATTATTTTCTTTTTTTTTGTTTTGTTTTTTTTTGTTGGGAAAGTTGCACCAGCGTGACATGAGTGGAAAAATGCCGTTAAAACTGTCATTTAACTTTTTCTTTTTATTATTATTATTTTTTTATTTTCTACATTACAATGTTATACGTGGCACAGTATATTGAAACAAGTCATGTTTAATCTGCAGTCATTTATTTACAGTATGTACTGAAAATACTGTAACTCCACTGTACAATAACCGCAGAGCATGTTCATTCTTATCTATAGACGATGTACATAGCAACGTGCCATTTTCTCTTCAAAGCACCAAATAAGTGGCAGTTGTGTAGTTTTGATTTGGAAAAGTCTCTATTGTAACTCTGGCTGGAGCGCCGCTCGGCTCTCCTTCTTAATAGACCTTTTTTTTTTTTTTTTTTTTTTTTTTTTCCGTTTCCTGCACTAGCTTGAAGAACTAACTTGGGCTCAGACTGATTTTTATTTTGATTTCTCCCCTGCAGCGCTCTCCCTCTTTCCACTTATCAGAAGTCTGTACTCAACTGCTGACAACAAGTAGCTGTTTTTATCGTTCCAGATTTTAATAATAATGATGATAATAATAACAATGATAACGTCTCAACAGTTTGGTATTCTCTGTCTTGACAGTTACCATAGGACTGCTTCCATCATGGGTTTTGTAACATCGGTTTGCTTTATTTACAAAATGAATCCTTCTCGTTCCCCCCTCCCCCCTCTGTGCTGAAACCTCGATCTATATATGACTGTATTCACTGAGCATACAGTATATATATATCAAAACACAGAGGTAAAATTGTTGTGTATTTTTGCCTCTTTTTATTTAAGCAATTGTGATGTAATAGGTTTTAGGCCTAAGGTCTGTTATTGCAATACTTTTACAGAAAAGAAGAAAAAAATCAAAAAATGTTGCTCTAAGTGCTGTTGTAGTCAAAGATTTTATGCTTGTACTTATGCTGTAGTCAAACTGCAGCGTAATGAATAAAACTTTAAAAGTGATTACTGTGGTGCTCTCCCTGTATTTTTTCCTGTAGTGTTATATAGATAATGAGGTTTTGTAATGTGATTACTGAAAGGTGGTGCCACTCAGCTCTTTATCTATCCACACTGATGCAGCCAAATAAAGTGAGCAGGATTTAAAGGCACAGCAGCCATTCTCAGACTTGTAAGCCTGCTTCATCAGTTGCTCGGTGATGCAGGTTAAGACCCGGTGTTCAGAGGAAGGTAATAAATAAAACATAATGTGCAAAATTAACAGATGAAAAGAATAAAAGGAAAGTACAAGAGAAAAAAGCAGACCAATAAGCAGGTATACTATGGTCCAAGCACACAACCCAGCTCTCCATGTTGTCTGTCAAAGTGTTCTCCAGCCAAACAACATGGAGAAAATAACTGTTCTATACAAAGCAGCAGCACATCCTGTATTTCTGTACCACACTGACACATCATGACAAGTTTTGTCTGAAGGTGTATTAATTATACAAGACTGACACTCATTTCATACTCTCGTCCAACACACACTCCAGTTATAATTGTAACACAAGTCTACTAACAATCAGTTAAACTTAAGTTAAATTATTGTTTCCTATTGACTGATTTGTTAAATGCTGTAAATATCACCTGAACCACCTGCATGATGTACAGTAGCAGTCAAACATTTGGACACACTGTCCCATTGCCTTGAATGAGAAAGTGTGTCCAATGAACATACACACACACACAATAACTAATCAGAAGTCTGAGAGGTTTCAGTTAACTTTTGAACATGGATATAATGGAGGTGGGTATAATGGATATACTGGATTACAGGTCATCAGGCAACAGGACCAGTTCACAGAACCTGCTTTGAGGAACACCTGACATGTCAAGCTGGATAGTGACAGTCATAAGGAAGTGATGAAGGTTAGGCATTCATGTTTGTTTGCTTTTTCAACAATTTCTTTCATATCCGACATTTATATTGGAGCTTTTAGATAATTCTGACTTGGTTTTTCACGTGAGCAGTAATTACAAGTTATGGGTCAAGTTACAAAAACACTGAATCTTATATTTCCCATAATGAAACTCCAGATTGTAATGTAGGCGAGATAACCCTGAAGACATTATCAGGGTTGTGAAAACAGATGTATAATATCATCTGTGGCTCTTGAGGAACTCTGTTAAGTCTGAGTGAACTCCTCACGAAGAGTAAAATAATCTTGTAAAATTGTTGCAGTATCCCTTCAATAAAATGAAACTGTGCCATCTGAGGAGGTCAGTGCTGATGGAAAAACAGGTCCTGACTTCTCTCTCAGAGGGACAGAAAAATAGGAACTGACCACCTCTGCAGCTGTGTTTTCAGTCCAGCTGCTGCTCTGCTACAGCCAGCACGCTGCAGAAGTTGAACACTTTTAAAAAAGACAGCTCTGCAGTGCTCCGCAATCATTACTTCTCTTCTTTCATGTGTTGGAAGAAGTCTCCGCTGAGCTTCAGATGAGGTTTTAACCTCCATCAACCAAATTTGCTGATTCTTCCCGTCTGTTGAAGCAGCACAGTACAGGTCAGATCCAGGTTACATTAAAAAGCTACCTCTTCCTCACTCGATGTTTTTTTGTTAAAGAGTGTTTGGCAAAGATCCTCTTGAGCCAGGAGCAAATGACTCACTCAGCCCTGCAAAGTAATGAAATGCATAAAACATAAGTTTCTGTATATTTCAGCTCCAAGACCAGCTTATTTATAGACGGACCCCATCTGGCAACTTGTCATAACATTCACAGAGTGAAACAAAGCTAATGTTCAAAGCACTTAGCCTCACTTACAAGTGCAGAGGGAGGGTGGGCCCCGGGGCCCCGCCTCATGTCCTCTCCATAACCTCCTCCAAAACGCTGCAAGGAGCACAACCACCCTGATACTGTTCACATTTCCTCCTGACTACACACACACACACACACACGTTCAGAGCGGGCACACTGGTGATGGCCATGCAGGGATAATTAAGCACATATCAGCTGGAGTTTCTTCAGAGATGAGACACGATGCAGCTCCAGAGTCTGAACATCATCCAGGCTTTTACCATCAGACAGGAAACACAGGAGGGGGAGAAGCAAACGACTTTCTAGTACTAAGTTTTCACTTCCATATTTTATCAGGAAGCAGCGCCCACACATTCACTTCTGTTTGGAAACTGGTTGAGAGGAAATACCCTGTGCACCTCAGCAGCTAAGACAGCTAAGACCTAACTGATTCAGATGACTACGCCTTTCTGGAGACAGTTACCTACTTCACAGTCCTTAAAATAAAGTCTTTGCATTTTCTTTATCACCTGAAAATAATCGACAGGTTAATCAATAATGAAAATAATCGTTAGTTGCAGCTTTGTTGAAGGAGCTTCGTCCTGTCAGAGAAAATAATCCTGATAGTGATGTCATCAGAGTTATCTAGGCTACACCTTTGCTACACAGAAAGCCTGCGTTATAAACTGGGGGTATGTAGTTTGAAAGACATGAGTGTTTTCCAGAGACAGCTGAGTTGCATTATGGGAAATGTAGGATCCAGTGTTTTTGGATGTTAATAATGATACTAGGGAGTAAAAGTCAAGATATCTCAGCCTCTGCTGCTTTGATTTTGATCTCTCTTTTTTAAAATTGTGAGTCGCCCATATTTATGGGTGCAATACTAAATCGCTGGTATAACCCTTTAAAATTAAAGGGTCAGTTCAACCAAATTAAAAAAAACTCAAAATAAACATATTTTCTCAGTTACAGCACATTGTGGTATCTAGCCTTGCAGATAGTTTTGGTTTCATGTGCCCTGTTTTTGAGATTTTTGCCTCCACATCAATACAGTGGAAGTTAATGGAATTCCTTTTGCGTCCTTTTGACTTCAAGACTTGGGCTAGATGTTCCAGCATCTATCCCGACTCTTCAAGTCACAAGGACTCAGCACTGACCACAAAGCATTCAGCACCTCTAGATCTCCCTCCTGAGAGGAGGACTGGAATGGACATGACATCACAAGCAGCAGCTGTGGGGAACGCAACATCTGTGAGGACGCTGGAAGAGACCAAATGAATACTGCAGACAGACATTTTATTACATTTTATTTTTTCAATGTAATCGAGGTTAATGGAATTTAATTTGAGCTCCATAAATCACCTCTATTGTTTTGCGGTGGAGGCAGAAATCTCAGAGACAGATATCTCACTAAAAACAAAACATATCTGCATGTCTACACACATCTAAAGCTAACTGAGAAAATATGTCTTTTTGTGTAGCTTTCACGTGGATTTTTGGTTATTTCTGTTTGATCTTTTCTTTAAATATTATCCACTCAAAGACTATAACAAAGCTTTATGGTAAAACTACACCAACAAATGTGACCTGTACAGCAACTTTCTAATGTAGACACAGTCTGTCAGCTACCTCAAAGATGATCCCACTGACCTTTGTAAAAAAAAAAAAAGATGCAAAGTAGAGAAAATCACTAGTCTTGGACAGTTTGGACAGTTTTCTTCCCTCCTGACCCGCACTTCACCTCCAGCTTCCCAGAGGCGTCTTGACACTTGAGTCATGTTCAGCCACTGACTCACACCTGAGGAACACAGATTGTCTTTACACTAAAATCATTTCAGGAATTGCAGCGCCGCTCTGTCCTCTGTGTCATACTCCCTGTGGGAGAACAGACAGGTGCTTGTGCGAGGGGCAGTGGACTGCATAAACAGTTGTTCATTAGTTTGGACAGCAGAGGTCATTGTAGCTCACACACACACACTTCCTATCAGCGCAGAGCAACGCTGTTATATTTACATATAGATAAGATTCATAATGAAGGAGGCAGGCTGGAGCACGCTCAGTGTGTGACAGCATGATGTTTAGATCTGTTTAACATTACTGGATGCTGACAGCTATAGGAGAACTAAGTGTCAAACCATACTGACTTTTCAATAAGTGGTGTCTACCCTGACCTTAACCCACCGTCATCAGGGGCCTCATAAAACTGTGAGTAAGTTTCATGCCAAAAGTTTTATAAAAGTGTGCACAAGCACTTCTGCACACAATCTTCCCTTTTATAAATCACATGGTCACCACACTACTGCAATTTACCATAAATGGTCAATGCAGAACTCTTCAGAATATTAATATATGTTTTGTTCTTGTACGCAGATGTGAATGTGAAACAAGAAGGATGTTTTCACATTCATCTGCTGGAGGAGGAAAACTTCTCTGTGCTCATCTTAAACCTGAGGCTTGTAGGTGTGAGCCAAACACTGAGAATGGACTTTACAGGGAAGTAAGAGACATCTTGTGTGCTGCAGTTGAACTTAAACAAAATATTTGCGTCTACATAGATTGTGTATAGATTCTGGATTCTTCAGATTCAATTTATTATTCAGATTGATGTCTTAAAAACATGTCTGGAGGCGATCTTTAAATATTTAGATTCATACATACATGTATACATATACATGACTGTTGAGACCACATACTCAGCATTAAGCAAAAAAAGGTTTGTGTATTAACTCCAAACTGCAGCGTACAAAATGTCATTTTCAGTTGATATACAGTATGTGTGTGTGCAGGAGGTCAGGAGTTGTAGTATGAGGGGCTGGTGAAAGTGTGTGGCAGTGTGTCCGCTGTGCTTGGTTTGTTCCTGGCAGCATGACCATGTGTTCACTGAAGCCATTTGGCACAAAAAACAATTTTCAAACAAATTTAAATTGCACTTGGTGCAATATGCACAGCAGTGGCGGCTGGTGATTCAAAAAATTGGAGAGGACAGGAGGAAAACCAACATGGAATCTTACAACAAACTGCATCAAACTATATCACTGTCTCTACCTGATGAAATCGGAGGGGTGGGGGACAATTTTATATGCCAATACAAAAATTTGCTTTCAAAAACAAAAACCCTTGGGTGGTGAAAAGGCTGCTTATTTAAATACATTTATACGTATTGTTTCTAAACAAAGAAGTGCTCATTTTAGCAGTGCAGTGGCTCTGAATGTGTCATTTTACCAACAAAGTGAAATTCAAATTTACAGTATTGTTCTATTGTAACGACAAATTTATGTTCTCATCAAAAACAGACAAGATATCACATGATTTACACGTGTTTCCTATATATTTTCTTAGTATACAGAAATATATAAAGTTCCACAAAGCTTATGATCTGATACAGGTTCAGATCAGTGCTGAATACTAGACAGACTGAACACTAAAAACATTCACAGATCTAAAAGTGTAGGTTCACATCAGACAGTATTAATGCATGTATCAAATACATGACTTACACACTCTTATCTATGTGCACGACATACTAAATATAGTCTACAAAGCTCATATGTTAACACTAGGGGTGTTAACATGAACACAAAACTCATGGTACGGATCGTATCACGGATTTGAGTCACGGATCGGATCATTTTTAGGATCAGCAAAAAAAAAAAAAAAAAAAAAAATTCCGTAACACACTGACAGCAAGGAACAGCAAGGAACTTTTGCCTATGGTCTTAAATGAAAACAACATTTAAGATGTCCAATGTTTAAATAAAATCTTAAATTATATAAAATATTCAATGCTCAATTATTGTTAAATTAAATGACAATATGACGCTTCCTCTTTTAAACACAGTAGTGAATGAAACAGCCTGTGTCCACATCATCAAAACTTGATGATAACTTAGAAACACGAGCACACGTTTTGTCCTGCAGCTTGATGAACGAGCCACAAAACTAACATTCACTGCTAACGTCAGTTAGCAACTACGTAGCTAATTAGCTGCTCAGCTGCAGCACATTAAACGGCAGGTAAACGTACCTGCAAATGTCAATTAGGACCCGTTAGATGCTGGTTTGATCGTCGCTCTTCAAAATCCCTGTTAGCGACACATTGTCTGTCCAGGACTTGTACTTACAGCAGTTTGTTTACTTTGTCTTAAATGAGACATTACATTTTGCAATTAATCCGCAGTTCATATGCCTGCCGAACCGTGGGGTGTAATCTGTACGGATCACAGATCAACTAGGATGTCTTACACCACTCGTTAACATTTGTTATTCTAGTAACTTTAAGCTTATTACTCAATTTACGACTCAGCTTAAAAACGAATTGAAGAAACTGTCACAACAAGCAGCCAGACTTCCTGCACACTCATTCACTAATCACACAACATCAACAGGTGACTGAACAGCCACTCAATTAAAAACTGGATCAATTCCAAATGAATGAGTGAGTCCAGACAGCTCACTGTAACTTCAACAAGCAAACTACCTACAGCACATTATATCATCTCTGCTGCATTCTTGTTAAGGAGATAAATTCACACAACAGCCACAGAGACATTTAACCATGAGAGATGAAATTAGCGACCAAAGAGACACACAGAGAGAGTAGCTGTTTCTGACTCACGTTATCTGACGTCTTCTTCTTTCTTTCATGGAGATTAAGTATTCATGTCATAGCGTCCATTTGTGGCTGTTGGTCATCTTGTTTGTTAGTTAACAGAACTTTGTGGCTGTTGGTTAACCAGTCTGATATCATTAGCAACAATGACAAACAAGCTAACTCTCCTGGTTGTTTCTCCGGTTGCTTCTCTCTCCAGCCTTCCCGGCGGTGTCCTGCCGCTGCTGTGCCGCACTGTCCAAATCCATTCTCCCGTTAGCTTAACAACAGTCCTTAATAGTCCTTCCATGGATGTATAAAGAGTCATTCAGGCTGCTACAAAAAGCTAACTGTTGCGTTGGCTAACGCAAGCAGCTACCTACTGCTCGTTATCTTCTTCTGCTACTCTGCCTTAAAGTGGGGAGAATTGAAGATGTAATCTGGAAACTATCATTGGACCAACGCAATGTCAATATTGCATTCTGGTTGTTGATTGGTTAGGGAGGACGTCCTCCCTTGGAGCGTCATTTTACGTATCTTGGCCAATAATAGATTAGCATGAAAAAAATGAAGTACATTAAAATGATGTAAGAGAGCCCGCCCTGCGGATGACAGCGCCCCCCCCCCCCCCCCCCCACCACCACCACTACTTTGCACAGACTGTTCTTTTTTGGTAATTATTTGGTAATAGTTAGTTTCAATCAAATATTCTTTTTTATATTTTGATCTCCCTCTTGCCTCTCAAAAAATCAAGGAGGAGCAACCTCCTCTGTCTCTATGGACCAGCCTCCACTGATGCACAGCATGAAAAGATACCAACCACTATTTTCTACTTGTATGAGATGAAACAAATACATACAGTTCTGCGCAAACGTTTTAGGCACTAAAAGTAAAGTTAGGATGCTTTCAAAAATAATACAATGAATAGTTTTTATTTATCAATTAACTTCATACAAAGTTCAGTGAACAGAGCAGCTTTGCCTTTAACACAGCAGCAGTTCTCCTCGATACACCTGCACTCAGCTTTTCAGGTATTTGGCAGGTCGGTTGTTCATGCATCTTGGAGAAGTTGTCACAGTTCTTCTGTGGATTCAGGCATCTCAGCTGCTTCTGTCTCTTCATGATAATCCCAGACTGACTCTATGATGTTGAGATCAGGGGTCTGTGGGGACCAGACCATCTGTTGCAGGACTCCTTGTTCTTCTTATTGGTGAAGATCGTTCTTTATGACTCTGGCTGGATGTTTGGGCTCGTTGTCAAGCTGGAGAATACATTTGGGACCGATCAGATGCCTCCCTGATAGTGTTGTATTATGGATAAACACTTAAAGTGCCTAAAATTTTTGTACAGTATATGATGCATACATAATTATAAAATCTGACTTCACTTCACTACCTCACATCTGTTGTTTTTTTAATTACATCAAAACGTTAGTTGTTTTGGTTTTATGTTCCACACTTGAAGTTTTGGTTCAGTTTCACCACTCTCGCAGCTCTTTTCAGCAGAACAACTCAGCTAATAAACCTGCTGCCTGCCCAGCAAGGAACAGCTGCAGACAAAATCATTATGAACATAGCTCCTGAGAAAAATATCTGACTCTTTAGCTGCTAAATGCTCCACTATGTTCACCAGCTAGTTGTAACTTTGTCTGTCTGTTTGGAGCTGGGCAGGTAGAACACGGTCACTGAGTTTATCAGTTTTGTCTGCCAGAGTAACGAGCTGAAAGGCGCTAACATGCTTGGTAGAGCTGAGGAGAACTGAGGTCAGGTAATAATTCTCTGTGGGTTTGTCACTATGGATGATCCCTTTCACATTACATGTAGTCCACTGACCTTATGTTCATATAAAAAATGTTCATTAATGCAGCTTTAAGTACTTTTGAGTAAGATTTTGAATGTAGGTACAGAGTATGTTTTACATTTTGCTACTTTTCTTGAGGCTCTACATAATTCTTCCAACAGTGTCTACAAGATGTTAGAGATGAGTATGACCTTGTGAAACCTGGAAGTCAGAGTCATTGGTGATGCAGTGATGGCTTCGAGTACATATTGTCAACAAGAAATCTTAATTGAATTTCTCTCACCGCCTATAGACACAGCACAAACTTTGATGATTAGCGTTTCACTTTATTCAGTTGTGCTTATAATCAAACATCTATTTGAATTTCTGACAAGAACATCTGTCTATTTATCAAAAGTACCAGACATTTCATCTGACACACTGCCAACACTTGATTTCCATGTGTAACTGTGTCTACTGTTCTAACATGCTGTACCCACTGTATGTTTACATGTATGATCAACAAATCAACACATGTAAACTCACACATACTGCTGAATATTTCTGCCTCGAGAACGGCTTTCAACTGTCATTTTATTCACACTTTTCAGTCGATACATTAAGTGGTAGAGACACCAAAATAATGTAATATATTAGCTTTGGCTATCAGATAAAAATACATTAGAAAAACTTAATTTCTTTCTCATTACATTATAAAAGACACAAGGTGATACCCAGCCTTCAGAAAGGCTTTGATGGACTAGTACACACAGCTAACCATGAGCTTCAAGTTTTATTTTCCTAACAGCCACAAGGATTAGCATTGCTCTCTCCCATACAGTCTTTAATAGATGCTCTTTTATACACAGGCAAATCAATTTATTTTTCCCAGAACTCTTTTCTTCTTCGTATATGTGTGTAAAGAGACATGAGAATAGCTTCAGCTAACAAACAGTTAAAGCCCAGATCACTTGAGCCTGTGTAAATCCAGTCTGAGATGACTGAGCCAAAATGCAGCATTGCCAGGAGTCTGCTAAGCTGCTGTCTAGTCTACACTTGCAGTGCATCATGGCAGGGTTTTGACAATTAAGGAATTAATTTGACACTTAAATAGACAACAGGTAATAACTGAGATGTGTGAGGTGAAACTTCAGGACAAGGATAGTGCAATGTCTCTCTCTTCTTTCCCAACAGTCTCAGAAGTGCTGCCCGTTACTTGCCCCAAACTCACTGATTACTTGTCGAGACCTAAATTGGATCATTTATTGAGAGGCGCCACCTGTAAACCTGATCTGCTAATCGTTTTTCTTCCTAAAAAACGCTTTTCCCTCAGACACTCTGTCTTTGGTTTCCTGCAGTTTCTCAGAAAGCTTGTCCTTAGTCTCTTCCATTTTCTCAGAAAAGCGTTCTTTAGTTTCCTCCATTTTCTCGGAAAATCTCTCCTTTGTCTCCTCCATTTTTTCTGACAGTTTCTCCTTTGTCTCTTCCATTTTGTCCTGGATGTATTCTTTAACTGGCGGTGGTGTGGATAAGTAGCCGTTCTTGCGGAGGTACTGAACAGATAGTGATGTGCCACCCAGAGTCACTGTATATCTGGCAGGAGTGGCGATCTGTAGGAAGACAAAAAGAAAAGACACTGACTGATGGCTCATACATCACTTGTCACCTGTTTTTGATGACAAATGCTGATAAATGAGAAAAAAAAGTGTTTACTTTGGTAAATAACAATAGATCCTGGATTAAATTACCTTGTACATGGCGTATGCAGTCAGAGCATAACCACTTGAAGAGTCTCTCAAAAGGCCAACTAGTGACTCTGGTAGACCGATCATCTCCAGAAATGGCACTACATTCACACCTCTGAAGAAATATAAATTAAGATTGAGAAGGTTTGATGTAACTGCCAAAAACACACAAAATAATCTGCAGTTCTTGAACTGCATTATGTTGTAATAATGTAACCAAGGAACATTGTCACTGTGTTGCATCAGAATGACTGAATAACAATGCTGTGATTATTTTTTTAACTCATAAATATCACACAGTTTGTCAAGTTCAGACACTAACAAATCTCTTATCGAGCCTCTCATTTCTCCTCACTCTTTATCTTTAGCAAAGAGCAAGAGAAAACATAAAAGGTAGCAGCTTCTCATTTTAGCAGCATGTTAATTAAGATGACAGACATCACCAACAGATTGGATCATCTGTAGCTAATTAACATTAATTCTGTAATGGCTAAAATAAAAAGTTAGTCTGTTCTCTGGTTAATGTTTCTCTGCAGTTGGTGTCTGTATTCAGACAAAGATCGTAAGTGCAGACACATCATTATGTAACACCACTGTACGACCACCAGTCAACTGTGTTTCTGTAGTTTCACTGAGTGGAAACGAGCAGCTGATCTCCCAGTTACTGACAGATTGACATCAGCATTTTAATCTGATCAGCTTCATAGCTGTGAATCAGGAGCTTCAGTATTTGGAGAAAGTAGCTTCTGAAGTACAACTGGTAATGTGTCAGATACATCTAATTAACATTATATTATTCTGCGCATCTCATTTTCAGGTTGTGAACATTAATTAGAATGCCTCTAAAAACTAAGTTTCTGCTCGTCATCATAAAAAATACAACACTGTGAGGTCCAATGTAAAGCCATAAACTCAGAACACAAGACTCACTTCATAGCAGCGTAATAGAAGGTTCCAAACCACATGGAGGACGTCACGAGATGCACGGGGATCATCACCTTCCCGTACTGTTTGAAAGTCCTCTTAAACCTCTGGACCAGACCGATGGATTTATCCTGCAGGGGGTCCACCTCTACAAATTCAGGCTCAGCTTCCTCTTTCCGGACCGCCTGTGATGGAGGTGCGGAGCTGGCCTGTGGCTCCTCCTCTGGCGGCTGGTGTTTCGGCTGATGTGCTGCATTGCTGGAGGCTGAGGTTGACAGCCAGAGTCGGCCTGTAGGTGTCGGCAGGGACAGGCGGAGGGCAGAGCAGCAAAATGCTACTGGCGGTTCATGGACGGTGACGCCCACCAGCAATGGGCGCACCACTGCCGCCCGGCGCAGTGTACCATAGGATAGGATGCGCTGCATTATCATCATCGTCTCCTCCTCCTCCTTTCTGCTGCTGTGACGTTTAAGGACAGACTGTGGGTGCAGGAAAAAGAAAATCTGTCTAAATCCAAGGAGTGACATATACTCTAGTTGCAGCTTCACAAATGTGAAGACTTGTTGCATTTTAATGGAAATATTTTAAAGTGAATACAGTATCATCACACTACACTGCTGATTGGACAAATAAGCAATGTGAAGATCATCTCAGGCTCTAAGAAATAGCAGCAAAAATGTATTACTATTTTTTGACATTTCATAGACTATATGCTAAACCTATTCATCAAAAAATATTAATAGATTAACCAATAATGAAATTAACCATTAGTTGCAGCTCTGAAGAACTTTTCATGTCATGGACCTAAACAGAAGATTATATCTGAAGCCTGCCAATATACTACTGAAACATAAACCTGATACTTAACTCCTAACTGATCATTCCTAAATAACTGAAATATTTGGCAGTTGATCCATTTCTGCTCTCATTAGAAATGTATATGAAACACACTTCTTCAGCCTCTTCAAAAATGTAAAATACTTGCGGTCTATTCTGTTTGCCTAAATACATACATAGTGATAACTGAGTGACACATTGAACTATGAATGACCTCGTAATAGAGACGCTTCAAACACAGCTTAACATTTGTGCTGTGACGACTAATATGGACGTAATATGACCGGCTTTCATATAAACTGTTGTTTTCCCACAGTGCTGACATTATATTCATGTAATTTTTACATATTATTTTTTACCATATTTTTCATCTTATCCCAGTCCTGCATTTGCTGAACATATTGAACCCTGCCTTCAACCTCAGACCTCTGGATCTTCTGGTCACTCCTAAATCTGGACTGCAGACTACCAGGAAACTGGATCTTCAACCAGCACAACAATTTCTGAATTACAACCTACAGTATTCCCTCTTAAGTCTTCCCTCCAATGTGTATTTATTGCTGCTGATTAATCTTATAGATGTTCCCTTGTTGCCTAAGTTGAAAAGGTATATTGTGCATTTTTTAAAGAAAAACACTACATACGTCTTAATGTTATCCAGTAAATGTGCTTAAGAATTATCTATGACAAATAGTAGTGCTGAAACCACCAAACCAACTCTATTCTAAACATTCATTGAACAAATCAGCCAGGACCTACATTCCTTCATGTGTTAGCTATAACAATATCTGCCTTTTATCTTCATATTCATCTATATGACAGACTGAAGGTCTTGGACATACCTTGTGTTATGGTTGCACAACCATAAATGACAAACAAAACGACTGAGTGAGTCACATGCAGAAAGTTCAAGAATGTCCGAGACAAACTACTTTACTCAAATTACGTTTTAAAAGCTAACATAGCGGACAGAGGCAGGTTTATACGAAGAAACTTCTGGCGCAGAAACCACCAGTTAGCCGAACTGAACTGCGTCAATTCACCGCAGTTACACAGGAAGTCACATAATTAGTCTTCAGAATAAAGTGACGCCACTCACTAAAACAGGCAGCAGCGTTTTATCCTGTCTTATTTTAGAAGTGCTAACCGGAAGTCTACAGCTACATTCATGCTAATTTGACACAGACTTCTATTTTAGGCTAGTTGACATTGGCCAGTTTTGTCTGGAGGACAGGAGGTGGTTTTATAGGTTGTTGGAGCGCTTTCCACTGGCAGACGGCGGGAAGAGGCTTTCATTTCTTTCAAGCAAACAGCGTTTCTTCTTAGGAGAGGTTTCATAAGGCCAGACTCTGGACTGCTGCCAACTTAGCTGTTAGCGGTTAGCTGACTGCTAACTCCCAGACAGTCAGCAATATAAGTTGTCACCATTTAAGCCAAAAAAAGAAGCAGTAAATACAAAGCAGTGGTCACTTACGATGGAAGTTACCTGTTCACGCCCAGACTAAATCGGGCTCCTGAGTCCTGAGGGCCATGCAGACCTGCCCGGGTTATGTGCCGTTCAAGGACCGCATTTCTCGGTGCAGCAGCAGTAGGGACTGGACTGCACGGAGGGCAGCATGTACTCCCAACCGCGCGGGGAGCCACGGGAAATGTAGTTCGCATGGTCCAGCTGTAAAAGGGCCATGCGAACTTGCGAACCTGCGCAAGAACTTCATTTCCCAGCGCGCCTAGCGGGTAGTCAACTTCTTGGAAACAAACATGAAATTGGCAAGATAGGTTTTCACTCGCAACTGACGACCTTCAAACGTGTCCCTATATCATTAATAATACATCATTAATAATACATTTAATTTGTACCGAACTTTTCTTTCATGGTGAAACTCAAAGTGCTACAGTATTAATAACATAGAACATACAACATAAAGAAAATAGTTTTAAAAGTTAAGATGAAAAAAGGTTTTTAGGCCTTTTCTTTTTTTAAAGAGTCTAGGGTCTGTGCTGCCCTCAGATGGTTAGGAAAGCTGTTTCACAAGCGTGGTGCAACAGAGCAGAAGGCTCAATCCCCTATGGTGCAGAGTTTAGTACTGGGGGCCCAGAGGAGCAAGCTGCTGGCAGATCTGAGGGTTCAGGTGGAGGTTAGTGGTGTGATCAGTTCCTGTAGGTAATGAGGCTCATGCCCGTATGTGTAGAAATATAAATGTGTCAGTGTACCATACACTTTTAATGTTTGATTTGACCTGCTATGAATTGTCAGTAACAAATAACGGCACTTACTTAATAAGGTAAAATGCACTATGTCGACAACCTGGTTCACATGGGCAACAGACATAAATACAACTAACAGTATTAGTACATTCTGTGCATTTAACACCATTCAACACACCCATGCACAAGCAAACGTGACACTTCGCACATATCATCTGTGACATATATACACCCTTTTTCTGCATTACATGAAGTCTACCAGCAGAGGGTGGTGCAGTCATACTGTCGGGGCTAAGCTGTGTTGTTTTTCCCATGCACAGTAAGAGACAAATGTTATGAAAGCATGTTATCAATAGCATGTTTAGTCTTTATTTAAAACACATGGTTTGGAATTGCATCTCAAATGAGGTTAATGTTTGGTCTGAAAATATATTAGCTGTTGCAGTCTTGCAGTTACGCATGAAACTTGTGTTGATCTTTTTTAGAAAATTTTCTGCCCTGAATCTCCACTTGATACAGGGATCATCCCTGAAGTTGATTAGGATTCAGGATCATGTTCATAGATACTAAGCAGAGCTGATGTTCATTGACAGAGGGGTTAAAAACACATCCTCCAGCTGAGGAGTGTCTTACCACTAAGTCAATCTTTGCAGCCATTTTCTCCGCGTGTTTGTGCACAAACGTGTTGTAATTAAGATCACGTTTCTATGATTGAGCTCCAAGCACACCAATCATCCCTGCGTCAAGAGTCAGATCAATTCTGTGTGACAGATCTGAATTGCATCTAAGATGTTTGTTGTGTATCCATCTGTCTGCTGTGTGGGCTGAGAAGGGGACAAGTCATCCCATTAATTTCAGTGACTGCTGGGACAGTGCAGTTTCTGCATTCTGTGCACTCATACAAAATAGCAGAAGACATGCTACTATGCATTAGCATGAAATTATAATAAACATTATTATATAGTGTTATAGTTACACAATTAGAACAACTGAGTCCTGGTACTGCTGTGTATATCAGGAAGAAAACTTAAAAAGTCTGATTATTTGCTAATGAATTAAAATTCCTATGGCAGGAATTTTATATATGAGACATACACAACCCAGCACGAACAGAGCTTCTATACAATCTAACCACCTCGTGATATAAGGATGATTGCATCATTGCGGGTATTAACTTCATGCACCATCCTTAAATGCACATTTTTTTTCTGATATAATCAGAAACAAACAAACAAACAAACAAAAAATCTGGTGTCATGCTGTGGTGCTGAATCTCAGTCACACAGTCAAAATAATTTGGGTTAAAGGTTAAAGAAGCCAGCTTGTGATTGGACAGCTTTCAGGCTGATTCCTTTGGGGTAAATGGGGTGGAAGTTGGGTGGAATAAGGTATGGTTGAGGGGCAGAGCTGACAGTAATAGAAGAAATCTGTGATTGGACTGCTGGTCAGCTACCAACTGTAATGTATGTGAATGCACAGTGTGTTGTAGTATGCAGAAATTAGGAGAAAATGAGAGTTCAGTCAATTTTTTTTAAGTGACTAAAACTTTACAGAGATATTTGTTGATGTATAATGCCATATACCCTTGTCCCGATTTAGACTTTGTGTCACAAGTGTTTGTACAGTTGCTAAATCCAGAGAGCCCTTGTGAGTAGAAGCTTATAGAGCTTTGTACTGACAGAAAATATCATTTTCTTTCCTTTGTGAAGTGGTCAATGCCCCCATCTGCATGATTCACTGAATGGTTTGATGAGTGTAAAATTGATGTGAATCATATGCTATGGCCTTTGCAGTGACTAGATCACAACCCAACTGAACACATACAGAAGATTTTGGACCAACATGTTAGACAGCACTCTTCATCACCATCATCACCAACATCACCAACACCAAATGAGGGACCCAATGAAAGAATTCTGTTCATCTCTCTTGTAAAGATTTTATGGCCCAAAGTAGCAGCATTTTAAGCATATGGGGTTGTGTTTAAAGGAATACTTTGACATTTTGGGTAAAGCTTTATTAGCATAAAGACTGGGAGTAGGGGGAACAGCTAGCTTGGCTCGGTCCAAATTTACAAAATTCTCCTACCACCACCTCTAAAGTTCACTAATAAAAATGTTATATCTTGTTTGTTTAATCTATACCCAAACTGAAATATGAATACAGTGCTGGTAGGTGTGTTTTTGAACTTTTGACAGACCCAGGCTACCTGTTTCCATCTGCTTCCAGTCTTTATGCTAAGCTAAGTTTACTGACTCCCACCTCTTGCTCCAGTTGTTGCAAGCCTCAAACACCCAAGATGATGAAATCGGTTGAGCTGCCTGACAATTAAGATAACACGACTAAACACATACCAGCTTTGAAAGGGGAATTCCACTGATTTTATACATAAAACTCAGTTTACTAGTCATGGGGAGTACTGCTCGGATTGTGAACACATATAGCATCTGTTCTGTGGCTCTTGTGAAGAAAATAACCCCTGATGATATCATCAGGGTTATCTGAGTTTGTGTTTGTTATAAACAGGATGTGTGAGGTTTGAAAGAAGTTGGCATTTAGGAGACTAAATGAAGGACAGTATTGAGTTGCATTATGGGAAATCCATAATAGGATCCAGTGCTTTTGGAGCTTGACCCATACTAGGAACAATACTAGATAACTGTAGTGCCCCTTTAAGGTCCACTTAATAATACAATGAACACTTTCAAATGACCACCAGGATACAAATTAGAAATGAAACAGAAAAAGTGAATTATTTGAATAAATTTTGTTGAAATAGAATCTTTGCTCCATTGCACTGAACAGAGTCAGTTGAGATGGTTTTGGCTCGGTTTGATTAGGATGCTCACTGGATGGGAGGAGGACAAGGAGTAGATGCAGAACAACCTGGAACATATATATTTTCCATTATATATATTCCATCTTGTGGTTGGGGAGAGGGATGTCTGAGCTGCCTTACTTAGCCTGTGTCACCACTGTGACACCCGTTTCCATCTCTTCCTGTCCTCTGCATCTTCCTCTGTCACACCATCCACCTGCATGTCTTCCCTCACCCTATCCATAAACCTTCTCTTTGACCTTCCTCTTTTCCTCCTGCTTGGCAGGTCCATCTTCAGCATCCTTCTCCCAATATAACCAGCATCTCTCTTTCGCCTCTCTTCCACCGCCTCCAAACCATACAAGATAGCTTGTAAACCTTCCTTTTCACTCTTGCTGGTACCCTTCCGTCGCAAATCACTCTGGACACTCTTCTCCATCCACTCGACCCTGCCTGCACTCTCTTCTTCACCTCTCTTCCACACTCCCCATTGCTTTGAACAGTTGACCCCAAGCATTTAAACTCATCCACCTTCGCCACCTTTATTCCTTGCATCCTAACCATTCTGCTGTCCTCCCTACCATTCATGCACATGTATTCCGTCTTGCTCCTAGTGACTTTCATTACCGTAGAACGTCTGTGTTCCTACGCATGCTGTGCACTGCATTAAGCCGCAGATCAGCTGTTTGGGTCAAAAAGTGCTGTTGCAGCGTAATACAGTGTGTGGCATGAGTAGGAAATGGATGTTCTACTGTTGAGAAAATGTAGTGCCAGAGGAAAGGGCTGTCTGATGGCAAGGTAAAGTGGTGAAAATATTCTAAATATAGTGTACACTTAAACTGCTATTGATTTTTTTCTTTTAGGTGGTCCTTTTTTAGATGACTAAAATATGTTTTGCTGCTGGTCCTGTTCACAGCCTCACATTGTTTAGCTTCTGTGCCAGTATGCCTGTCTGCTTCTCCAAACTGGGAGCGTGCTGACCCAAATCTACTGCAGGTAATACACTGACTATGGATAACGACCTCATACCCGCATTTAACAAGTTGCAGAAACTGTTTCTAACAAGCACCAGTTAAAAACGAAGCTGTCAGATTTCTAGCAAGTCACAGAGCAATTTGTAATGTAAAAACTGAAAATGGCCTGTGTGAAATGACAGTCCAAAGACCTCTTCACAGATTTTAAGGCTGCATTTGGTGTGCAGATGTGATATTGTTGTTGGGGTTGTTCAGTTAGCAGCACGCACACAGCAGTGAACAATAGGATCAAAATGAGGGTGAGAGGCCTGTCCCATATTCATAAACAGACTCAAGCAAGCTTCAGAGTCGGCCTCTCAGGTCTACCATCTGTGGTGAAGTGCCTACATTCAGATTACATTCAGCAGTCGAGATGGATTGTTATCATACAGACCATTAGAATTCAAGTGTTTTCATGGCATTTTCTGCTACACCACACAGTGCTTCATGATTAAAATGTTAATATTTTTTGTTTTGTTCAGTTTACATCATTTCCTTCTGCATCAGGGTTCTGCCTTCAGGCTGTTCACAGTTATTTACTAAACACTATGTCATACCAACAAGATGTTCTGTGCTGCAGTGAGACACAAACTGCCACTGTGGTAGGCCTAATCACAAACACTTTCAGTGGCTGACTCATTCTTTTTACAGATTTTTCTGATAGCAGATAAAAAGAGTGATGTAAATGCTTCATTAGTGACCAATAGGAAGAGGAACAGCTTGACATAGGCATTTAAAATGGACATATTTTTACCATATAAAGTCATTATGGCATCCACGTTAGCAAACATTTGCCTATTTAAGGGACTATTTACGGTATACTCATATCACCATACTCCGTAGCTTTGGAAACCCCCTTCCCCAACACTTTCCTGAGCTCACCTTACAGCTCTGATAAACATCCCTGTACATGACCAGCACCAAACAACAGACATAGTTAGTGACTTGCTGGTGAACATAGTGGAGCATTTAGCAGCTTAAGATATTTTTCCCAGGAGTTGGTGAAGACCAAAAGAGAGCTAAAAGAAAAATTAATATTAGACCTAGATTGATCAGATGGCCAGAAACAAATCCAAATGAATATTGCTCTGTATCTGCTGGATAGCAACCACTAACATGTTAGCCATATCAACATGACAAACATCCAATATTTAATCCTGGTTTTGTGCTGGGCAGGTAGTGTTCAGTGTGTTTATCAGAGTCTTTTCAATGAGAACAGCTGCCTGCTGCGGATGGAAACAAGGCTCATGAGAGCAGCAAGAGTGAACCAAAACAGTAAAGCTGTGGGCCGTAAAACCAAAACAATTTTTAATTAACCTTTATTTATCCAGGAGAGTCCCATTGAGATGAAGAATCTCCTTATTCAGGGAGACCTGGCCAAGACAGGCAGCAGCATAAATACAAACACATAGTTACAGACAAAAAACACAAATTGAGATAAAATTAAAGAGAACTTAAAAAACAAGCATGGGGAGCTCACATTTCAAAAGAGAATCAAGGAGTCAGTTTCTTAACCAGGTAAATTAAAATCATTGACATCTTATGGAATCTGCCTCTAATTCTTTCATTTTGGATTTAAAAGCATTTAACAAGATTAATTCATTGAGTTTCAAGTCATTTTGCAACGTATTCCATACTGAGGGTGCAGAATACACAAATGTCCTTTTTCCAATTTCAGCATGGGCATTTGGGACAATAGCATAAAGACGTTGTGAGAATGAAAGGAGTATTGTCTGGCACTTTTCTGCATGATAAAGACACAAAAGTAGCATGGGAGCAGACTAAGAATTGCCATGTATATGAAGGTTTACCAATGTAAGAGCCTACATATGGCCAAAACAGGCCATCCTTCCCGAGTATAACTCACAGCGGTGAGTCAGAGCTTTACAATTGGTAATGAACCTCAAGGAAGCACAGTAAGCTGTGTCAACCATATGAAGACACTGAGCAGAGGTATGCATATATCAAAGATCACCATAGTCCAACACAGGTAAAAAAGTGGTGGCAACAAATCACTTTTTTACATCAGAAGAAAAACACAATTTATTTAAAAAATATAACACAGTTTTAGCCTCAGCCTTTTCACCAGGTACTACACATGTGGCTTAAAAGTGTTGGTCTTATGTGCATTAAGAATGTGTTCCAGCTGAAATAGGGTATTTTGGACAACAATAAAAGCATTTTGCAAGTATTCAATGGCCTGTACAAGAGTTGATGCACAGCAGTATATAACTGTCATCAGCATAAAAATGAAAATTAGCATCTGACACGTTTTGACCCTGCCAACTGTAGCAAACATTATTTATATAAATAGTGAATAGAAGTAGACCTAATACAGAGCCCTGTGATACACCCTCATAGACAGATATTATATCAGAACATAGACTATCAGATCTAATGCATTGAGACCTATTACTAAGATAGTTAAGAACCAAGTGATTGCTTGCTCCGAAAATCCTGAGTTAAAAATCAAGCTGAAAGATGCTAAAAAATCTCAGCAGAGCTCAGGGGAACCGTAGGCTTGGGTTATATTTCTCAGCAGTTTTATTACTAATATAAATATTGATAAGTGCAGCTTTAACAATAGACAAGTCAGTAAATCCTAAAGAAAACAAACTATATATAAGTAGTAACGGGGACACACATTCAAGCAAAATGCTGGCAGTCAGTTGGAGAATTTTTTCCCGATAAGACAAACAGTTTATTTGCATAATCTGTGAGTAGTAGAATACTGGAGAGTTTAAAAAATGGATATATTGGACAATCTTTTTTAATTCATTTTAATCCTAAACACATATTACAAAACATTTCTGATATGGATCCCTAAAATGTATTAATTTAAAATAGCGTAGAGCTCAGTATGTTGGTATACATAATGTGTATTGTATATCGTCAATATACAATGATATACAATATGCAATTGTATATTTTAATGATATATTTCCCAGTTGAAAAATAAATGTGTCAGTCCTTTCTATTGGACAGTACATAATGGTGACTCTGTTTATAAATGAGTAAAAACATATTTTCTTCATTTTTGCTCTGCAATTTCTATTTGATAATGGTTGACATTATGTACCAATACATTTTCTCTTTTAAGTGAATGAGACGTTGTGTCCAAACTTTTGACTAGTACTGTATCTATAAAAAGCTAAAAATCAATTAGCTGATAATATTGGTTTGGTTGGTTTGTAGTAAACAGGTCATTTGGAGAAATTCTTCATCTGTAGAAAAACATATTAGTAGTGGTGTATATGAATCATGCCCAAAGAAAGCATGCACAAAGTCAAAGGCCTCGTGATATGAGGGTGATTGCTGTTTTTACACGCCTCAAAATGGGCTAAGTATCATGGGAGCATAGTTTTCATTTTATGTATATTATCTTCTTATGTCAGCTGAAGATGAATGAAACGTTTCACTGTGTAACAACATGTCCTGTGAATACAGGGCTCAATGCTTCTTTGTTTCAGCTCCAGCCTCTATTTAGTCTCACAAGAGACATTATGCATGATAGCCATTTAGTGAACAAATTGTTTTTCTGTGCTTTGTAAGTTATGAAAATGACTCATCTCCTGTGTTGCAATAGGAGATTTATTTGGCTGTATCATACTTTTTTGTCTTTGGTGTCAACCTTTCAGTAACAGTAGAACAAAATATAGAAGACAAAATAAGTTTAAATGTGAGCAATCACTGCCATGTGTGTCTAATTGGCACCCAGCTCTGTCAGTGATGCACTTTTAAATATCAGCACCTGCATCCATTTTTACCCACTGTGCTTTCTCTCTGTGTCTTATCTTCAGTCAGTGGCTGATTTTGGTAATTGCAGACCTTTTCAGTACAAAGCAGCCACCTTACAGAGATGAGTCACTGCAAAATACTCTGCTTTGTCATTGCCTGCAATGCAGGGTTAAGCAATCGATGGCCAAAGGTGTGTTGGGCTCAACTAAGGCACAAATAATGCAGGGCTATTCCTCTTTCACATGGTAATCACAGTTACTGTGTCCTCAGAGGCTGTGCAGCTGTGAACCCAGTTGTGTTTCTTGTATAAACTGTCTAAATGCCACTAGAGGTCACCATGTCTGAGGTTTAAGGGTTTAAGATGAACCTGTTGATCACAAAAATTATGGTCATATGGTTCAGGACAACTCTGTTCTGTAGAAAATGTTTGTGGCTCATACAAGTCTAATACTTCTAAAAGCTAGTACATGTTGTTATAAATGGCATGTTAGACTTAACCTAATGTAAAAACTGTAAAATGACACTGGCCTTTAAAGTCTGGGGATATGGTTACTTATTGTGTGAGAAACTGAAGAGGAGAATCAACACCATAAATTAACTAATGCACCACAAGTCTAATGCATGCAAAGAGGACTTTTTTCCCATTAATATATGATAATAATGAGCCATGTGTGAATTATTAAAGACCCCCCTCAGGCATGTTAAGACAGAAAAATACTCTGCTTTGAATAATAATTTGTGTCTGATAAGTTTTTTCCACAAAAAGTACAATTACCATTTTAAAAGTCTTAAAATTACATCTTCATTCTCATTGAAAATCCAGAATCTATGAATATGAAAATATTTTTAATTTCAAAAGTTTAACTGCTATCAAGATGTCTCCTACTTCACTGAAAAGTCAACTCTCAGTGTATGTGCACTGGAGGCTTCAGGTTTCCACATCATACTTGTATAATTTGCACACTGGACTATGATTGGTCCCACAATTGTTGTGATGTCACAAGTCATACTAGGTACACCCCTTAAACTCAGCTTAAAGGTGAGCACAGAGAAGGTTTCCACTTTCAGCAGATTAAAGTATGCACATACATGCACAGTACAGGTCAAATTGAAAGAACAAGAAGAAAAATAAATAAATTTTTGACTGGAAGGGGACTTTAAATACTTGAACTTACAACAGTCACAAAAAACACAAACATTATAAATAAATATTTTTTTGAGTTTCCCACTGCAGTTATATAGGTTAATCTATTTTATTATGAACAATACTGATGTAGATCACTCAACATACACTGTTCTATTTAGCCAGTATTAGTATGTTTTATAAAATGATTCATTTGAAATAAATGTACATTGAAATTGATTGATGACAAACAAAAGTCAAAAGTAGCCAATAAATGATGAAATGTAATACATGGATTTTCTGACTTTTTATCAATTGAATTATCTTGTATTATTATTATCATTATTATTATTATTATTATTTGGTCTACCGTGTTGCTCAAACCTTAAAGTTAAGGTATATACCTTTTCCACTGTGGACATATGGCAAGTATAGGAATACTAAACAATAAATGTGAATACTAAAATGTAGTGTCACTATAGCAGAGGTACATGACAATCATAAATTAAGCAAATTGACTTAGTAATGTCACACAAAAATATCTACAGTTTGCTCACATTAACTTCCGTAAGCTACTGGTCATACCAGACCAAAGTTGTAGGGGCAAAATCCCAGAGGATACTGAAATGAGTAAGGGTGTGTTTTATTGCTTATGTCTTACTTTTTATTTGTGAGAGGAATTATTTTAAGTCTCAAACACTTACACACTGTAGGCTGTAAAGGATGCTGATGACAGCTTTATTTTGTGTTTAGTGCTAAATAGTAAAAGTTAGCGTGCTACACAAAAATGGTGATGATGTTAAAAATTATACCTGCTAAACATCTGCATGTTAACGTTGTCACTTTGATCATGTTAGCATGCTACCATTAGAATTTAGCTCAAAGCATTGCTGTATCTAAATCTTGTCTTTATTGCATATAAATAAATCCATGGTAACAATGATGGATTTCACCACAGCCACTGTTCTCCATGAAGAAGCGAACTACAATTTTGTCACTGCCATCTTTCAAGTTTAGTGGTGCTGATACGATAGATTTAGGTGTATTATCACTTTACAGTAACTTCAACATACAGTACATCCGGTTTAGCTGCAGTATCGCTGCAGTTCAGTGGAACCAGTGCTTGTTAACCTCTGAAAGCACCAGTTTGACTGAACTGGTTCAAAATCACAGCTAAGCTAGTCAAATGTTAAGTGACTGATAGCTCCTGTCACTCTTGCAAACAATAAGCTGACCAGAGAAGCTACACTAATTCATATGAAAACCTCAAGTTATCCACAGCTGATATGAGAGAATTACAAACAAAACCAGGAGCAATACCAGCCTGATTTTGAACTTTTATTTTGCTAACTGGCATCAAGGTTTCAATATGTATACATCTACAATTAATTTAACTACGATCAGTGAATGACTTCAATGAAATCACAGAAGATATTCTCACACAATCACTCTGCTTTATTTCTTCACACCATAGAAGTGACCAGTGAGCCAGGCCTGCAGGATGAAACATTGCTTTAATTAATGTGAGAAGCAAAGTAGAGTGCTGTCACAAGTAATTACTTTTTTTTCCCCCACACACTGTCCTCTCAACTTTTCCTTTTGCCTTAACTCTGCTGCCAATACAGAACATAGAAACTGCAGATGCTAAAGCTTTTCATCTTATAGTCAAATTCATTGAAAATGTAACAGTAAACTGGTAGAATGGTAAAGATCCAGTCTTGACATAGAGGCATGGAAGTAGGAGCATTAAGAGCATATAGCAATTGCTATATCAATTTCAAAAGTCTTACTTTTCATGGTAATTTTCCTTACTACCCAGTGACATGCAATGAGTGAAATATTTATTAAGAAGATTCATGTTTCCCTCTTGGATATGGTGCTAACATGAAACAATCTAGTTGTCACGGCCTAGTCTCTGGCTCCAGTTATGTCTTCCTCTGTCTGTCTCTTACTCACTTGTCTCCCTGTATTTTCTTGCCTCATTGAGACCAAAACTATAGTGGTGTGTTTGGGTGGTCCTAAACAAGTGTTGACTGAAGTAAAAACTATATTTACCACCTAGAAGTTTACTCTCAGGATGTCTAGGCTGGCTGGTTGGCATTTCTTACATCATGCAGTTTCTTTGTTATTGGTTCAATTCATATGATGTACTTATCAGTGACTCATGACTACCTAAAGGGAAATATCTAGTAAATAACACATAGTTACACAATATTTTCCAAATTTACAAGTTGATAAGGACCGCATGAATGCACCATCATGTAACTGAGCATGTGGCACAAAATGGATTGTAGGAAACCAAGGTTTTTACGGGATACACTGACACCAGTTGTTTCTTCCAAAGAGAAGACCAAATTTTAGCTGCATTGGTGGAGCCTTTGTTAAGATATTATGACATATTCAGCTTTGAAATAAGGACTTGGAGGATGCAGGATGCAGTCCCTGATTTGGGTCACAGATAGTGAGTTGGTGGCGTAAAGCAAACACAAGCTTGGGGTCCTAATCCTGACCTTGTCTACTTTGACTTGAGGGAATTATACTCGCGAATATTAAACCTCAATACTGTCGTGATGTGAAGGAACACTGTTGCTGACTTCCACACTGTAAGGGAGACATCACATCCCACATATGGGTCATTTAAGCCTGTGTGTTGCACCACAATAACCACAGCACACTCACTTATCTTCTTAAATCTTTCCTGCACTGACAGAGTAATTGTTATTAGCATTTAACTATACACAAAGCCCCTGAAGACTTTCCTTTCAGATCTTAATGTCCCCCTTGTTACAGCTGTATGTGTTGCCTGTGTTTTTGTTTTGTTTTTCTCTTTCCTGTCTGTTGCTGCGCCCAGATCATCTACAATCAGTTGTAGTCATAGAAATTAAATGTTCTATGTTCCTGTGGCAGTGAGAAGCTTTTTGATTGTGGACTGCAGGTCTTGCCTCTCAGCCTGGGATTTTATGTTATTTAGTTTTTTCGTTGCATTTTGTTTGTTTATAGCATTTATTTAGTGTTCTGGTTGCTTTGTATGTTTTTCATTAATAAATCCCATGGTTTGGGTGTTATAAAAGGTGTTTGTTAAAGGGTGGGTTGTTGTTCACCCCATAGGGCCGACTAAGGGTGGGGCGTAACACCCTCTTTTCAGAAATGTTTTTTTTCTTCTTGTACCTTCATTTGGATGTTTGAGCTTCCCTGTGCAGAATGATGTATGTGCAGAGTTTGACACTTGAAGGCTGTTTTCACATTCTTCTGCTGAAAGTGGTAATTTCTCTGTGCTCAGCTTAAAGGTGCAGTGTGTAGAATTCAGTGGCATCTAGCAAATGGACTCGGCAGAAATGGAATATAATATTCATAAGTATGTTTTAATTAGTGTATAATCACCTGAAAATAAGAATCACTGTTTTTTTGTAACCTTAGGATGAACACTTTATATCTATATAGGGAGCGAGTGCTTTTGCATTTTTCTCAAGTTTTGTGGCCACTGTAGGTTCTCCTACATGTTTGGAAGGGGGTATTCACTTGGTTGCAATCTGCAACCTCACCGCTAGGTGCCGCTAAATCTTACACACTGCACCTTTAAATATGAGTTTAAGGTGTGCACCAACAAGCATCATTTGTGACATCACAACTAACTTGGAAGCCAATGGTAGTCCAGTATGCAATTTACACAAGTGTGATGTGGAAACTTGATGCCTCCAGTGCACATACACTGAGAATGGACTTTACAGTGAAGTAGGAGACATCTTGCGTCCAGCAGTTTAACATCTGAAATGAAACATATTTTGCATCTTTATAGATTGTGGATTTTTCAATGAGGGAGAAGGAGGAGACGTCATTTTAAGAATTTCTAATCAGGTAATTTTGTGAGCTATTTTGTGGAAAACCCATATCAGACACAAATTATTATTCAAAGCAGTGTATACATCTTCAAACATGTCTGTGGGGATCTTTCAGTATTTCTATATATTCATTGATAAATAAGCAACAATCAAAATTACAAATTTAAAAAAACAACAACTTGGGTATTTAGAGTTAACACTCCAAAACTCAGCTAATCTGCTTCAATGCAGCTGTGGTTTGATCAGATTTGATTGACACTGAACAGCTCCATCACATTTGGATTCAAATGTTGCAAAACTCTGATGGGTGCAGGGAAATACATCATGTTTTTCAAACTAATCCACGCCCACTTGAAATCAGTGAGAAAAGAAAGGGAAAAATAAACAATTACAGAAATCTCTTGTATGACATAATCAAAACTGTATTCATTTCATCAATAAATAGTGTCTTCATGTAGGAGGGGCACATAAGGCCCAATTCACAAAATGATTGCGTGGCTTTTGCCACTGCTAAACCTGTGCAAATCAGACAAAATGGCAGCGTGTAATTCATAAAGCACCTGAAAAGGGTGACATGCACCGCAAACTGCGTTGCCTAGCGAATAGCATTATGGTGCGCCTTACCATTTACATGTATGTAAATTAGGTAATATTCATATATTCGGCGCAAAATTGGCCCCTGTCTATGCAAATAAGCCCTGTTGCAAAAATAGTCTACAAATAGTCTACACACCACAATTAGGGTAGAGTTACTAACGTCTTCAGATAGTTAGTATTAACTGTGCGCACACTCACTCTTCACTTTCTCTCTTTCTCTCTTTCTCTCTCTCTTCAAATCTTCAAGTTTGTGAGGCTTGAATGATATTGAATTGATACTGAATGATATGATATGATGTGAAATCCTCAGTCAGACATTGGGGGGGATAAAGGATAAAGTGGGTATGGGGTGGTAGGCTTATCTTGGACTTTCAGCTACAAATAAAAATGTCCTGATAGCGCTGATGAAGCTCAGGATTCATCCATAAGGGCTTCTTTATTACAAATAATTACAGCATATAAACCTGGAATCTGTGTGTAACAGCTGAGCTTTGTAGATGTGTAGCAGAACACAGAACATTAAATACCGTCAGATCCTGCAGTAATGAAGTTACTGCTGCAGTGCCACGTGCGTAAATGCGAACAGCCTCTTTCTCAGTTTGGAGATGCACTTACAACAAAGCTGTGGGCAACAAACAGAACATCAGCACTGATGTTTCTGCAAATCCCGGATACATTCAGTGACACCTGAACCACATTATTGTAAGATTTGGACATTAATCAAAGACGTTTCAGACCTGCCTAATAGCTGTAGCCTATTTTAATGGACATTTCAATAGATTATGTTATACGGTAGATGTGAAATACTAGAAAAGTAAAAGAAGAAAAATACATGAAAGTTGGTTTGTGATTGTGGAGAGCTTTGTGTGTCTGCACCTCTGCTAATTAAAGACACAGTCTGAGGCTTTTGTGCTCTCTGCAGCTTTCATTATGGACCAATCTGTGTGCTAAATGTGGAGAAAAGCCTGAAACACTGGAAACTCTCATTCTAACAGATGCAAAACAAGGGCAAATTACACTCAGCTCGGGTGTAATGGGTGTGTTTTCGCCGGCATATCTTTAGTGCAAAATCTTTTGTGAATAGGACCTTAAAATGGGCACGACTGCAGGTGCAAATGCTGCGCAAATCATGGTGCTATTAGTAGGCGCAATCCATTCTTTGTGGATTTGGCCCTAAGAAGCTGTTTGAGGAAATGAGTTTAAAATTACTTTATTAAGACAGCGTGACTGATAAGACCCAAAAAAGGAAGCCAACACGGGTATCTGAATCATTGTTTTCAAAAGTCTCTGTTTCCGCCTGTCCAGACTAAAACGCAATCCTGGAGTTTTCAAACCAAAACAGGGTCAGCAGAGTTTTCAAAAGTCTCGGTATTAAGGGTTTGAAAATGCCAGAATAGTGTGGACGCTAGGCTTAAACGTAGTAAAAGTTATGCGTTTTGAAACTAGTGTGCATGTAGCTCACATTTTCCTCTGGGTCCTCATGGTTACAACAGCATTTAGAGGGTTGCAGGTCCTTATGCTTCCCTTGATTTGCCTGGTAATGACAAATTAAACATTAAATAAATGGTTCCTTAAGTGTCAGAGAAAGAGCACTGTTCTTGAGTCAGACCAAATGCCACTACACTCAGAACCATTGATTATGATTCACATTGCAATGGACATTGCCTAATGGAGAAAAGCAGTCCAGGTTACCAATAGATCTTTGTTGTTTGTGATTATGCCCGAAAGTATCTGAAAGTTTTCCAAACTGATCAATATTAAGATCTGATTTTTTTTCTTTTGTTTGCTGGTGGATGTGGTCATTTACAACCAGACAATAGAGTGGAATAAGGCAAGGCAAGGCAAGTTTATTTATATAGCACATTTCAACAATAAGGCAATTCAAAATGCTTTACATAGAGCATAAAAGGCATCAAGACAGAATATAAAAGCAACACAAGTAAAAAGACATTTAAATACAATTAAAAAGTGTTAAGTTTGGAAATAAAAAGAAGCTAAAAAAGATTAAGACAGATAAAAGAGGAAAATAAAAGTTACAGTGCAATGTAAAATATTAACCCTCAAATTTGGTTAATAAAAGGCAGCGGCAAACAGAAAAGTCTTCAGCTGTGATTTAAAAGAACTGAGAGGTGCAGCATACCTGCAGTTTTCTGGGAGTTTGTTCCAGATATGAGGAGCATAAAAACTGAACGCTGCTTCTCCATGTTTAGTTTTTACTCTAGGGACAGAAAGCAGACCTGTCCCAGACGACCCGAGAGGTCTAGATGGTTCATAATGTAGCAGCAGATCAGAAATGTATTTTGGCCCTAAACCACTCAGTGCTTTATAAACCAACGGCAGTATTTTAAAATCAATTCTTTGACAGACAGGAAGCCAGTGTAAAGATCTGAGAACTGAAGTTATATGATCCATTTTCTTGGTCTTAGTGAGGACTCGAGCAGCAGCATTCTGAATCAGTCGCAGCTGTCTGATCGATTTTTTAGGGAGATCTGTGAAGACAGCGTTAAAGTAGTCTAGTCTACTGAGGATAAATGCATGGACAAGTTTCTCCAAATCCTGCTGAGAGCTAAGTCCTTTAATTCTTGATATATTCTAGGTGATAGTAGGCTGACTTTGTAATTGTCTTAATGTGGCTTTTGAAATTCAGGTCTGAGTCCATGACTACACCAAGATTTCTGGCTTGGTTTGTGGTTTTTAACATTATCGATTGAGGCTGAGTGCTGACTTTTAATCGTTCTTCCTTGGCTCCAAAACAATTACTTCAGTTTTGTCTTTGTTTAACTGAAGAAAATTCTGGCACATCCAATCGTTGATTACAAGCACTTACTCAGTGCTTGTATTGGACCATAGTCCCCTGGTAATATGGTCATGTAAATTTGTGTGTCATCTGCATAACTGTGGTAACATATTTTGTTGTTTTTCATAATCTGAGCTAGTGGGAGCATATAGATGTTGAACAGAAGAGGCCCCAGAATGGAGCCTTGGGGAACTCCGCATGTCATTTTTGTCCACTCAGATGTGTAATTACCTATAGGCATAAAGTAGTCCCTGTCCTTTAAGTAGGATTCAAACCAGTTCAGAACTGTGCCAGAAAGTCCCACCCAGTTTTCCAGTCTGTCTAGTAATATGTTATGGTCAACCGTGTCAAATGCTGCACTGAGATCCAGTAATACTAATAATGTAATTTTGCCACTGTCAGTGTTTAGGTGTATGTCATTGAAGACCTTAACAAGAGCAGTTTCAGTGCTGTGGTGGGTTCGAAAACCTGACTGGAAGACATCAAAATGATTGTTTAATGCCACAAAGTTGTTCAGCTGTTGAAAAACAGCTTTTTCAATAATTTTACTTAAAAATGGGAGGTTTGATATGGACCTATAGTTGCTCATTAATGAAGTGTCTAGATTGTTCTTTTTTAAGAGTGGCTTGATGACAGCAGTTTTCAGGGCCTGTGGGAGGACACCTGGGAGAAGAGATGTATTGACAATCTGTAGAAGATCTGAGGCCATGCAGTTTGAAACAATTTTGAAAAAGCCTGTGAGGGTTAAGGAATAAGGGCTCTATCTGGCTGAGTCCTGGAGGTGGTCAGTGCAAGAGTCAGGCTCAATATACAGTAATCTGTGTGGGTGAGACACAAGACCACTGGAATACCAACTAAGGAGAGGTGAAGTTTGGCTTCAATTGGACAAGGTTGAAAACATTGTGAATAGTCTCGGGCTCCATACCAGGACTAAAGTAAGGTCTGTCCTTGGCTTAGATGGTTACTATCACAGATCCTGCCTAAAAGGTAAGCAGACCAGCAGTCCTGTGAAGTGGAATGTGAGAGGGCTTTCAGTACCTCAAGAACATCTGTGATCATTCATCTCCTGTGCTGTAGAGGCCTGATTTCAAGCCCATATTTATAGTGTTTTACTATAAACATGGGCTTGAAATCAGGCCCAGGACTTAACTGGTTTATCTGCTGGTTTTCATGCTTTATCCTGGGGGTATGGTTTATAATTAAAAGCCTCTTGTTTTTTAGAGACTCAGGAGTTCTCATTCTGGCTTTTTGTAATTAGAACAGTTCTGCTCGTGATTTGGAATCTGTGTAGTTTATCGTTAGCTAACAACCTTAGGTAAAAAAATGCCTGATGGTTATCTTATACCAAATTATAGTGCGTGATGAGTAATATTATGGCAATAATAAATTGCAGGTGTATTTGAGGGTGTGCAAAATTTCAATAAGTAACAGTCTGATAAACATTCACTGCTATTGTAATAGCGGTGCTGACTATATCATTTCTCCCACACAGCACTGAGATCAGCTTGTCATATTACTGTTATACAGTCATGGAGAGCGATCAGAATGTGCTGGTATTTGTGTTTTATCATGTGTATATAAATATTATATCATAACAGAAGTTGTCTGAGTGAGGGCATTCAAAACATGTGCTAATATGCTAATATTTCTTCATCCAAAACACATTAGGTTAGTTACACTATAACACACAGTCCCTTTTTCAGGGCATGGGCTTATTATTGTGTAACTAATAAGCTAATATTTCTAAATTATATTATCAATAAAATATATCATATAGCATAGAAAAAAAAAATTATGATGATAAATCAGCTTACAAAGAATTGTGATTGTGAAGAATAAAAATCATAAAAACTTAAATACCTGCATCATCATTTCACCAAAGAAACAGCAGCAACATAAGGTAACATAAGATGAGCTAATTGTAAGCTATTTAACAGCAAACATAAATTGGGCTGAATATCGTCTTTTCAGTTTGATATACGTGTTGAATGTGGTCAAGTCAGGCCATATGACCTCCTCAAACATGTGGACCTGTGTTTCCAACTTTAAGAAATGTATGGTAGGCTATGTAACAATAGCAACCGAAAAGTCAAGAGACAAAACCAGAAATGGAAGAAACAAGAAAATCCCTTCCAAAACCTCTCAATTACATATGACATATTTCTACAATTACATGGTCCATGTAAACATTTGGCACTAATTCTATCTGCATACATGATGTTGAGCTCTGCATCTTTGCTGCTACACCACTGCCTGCATTTGAACTCCTTCAACCACTCCATTTAGATGTACGTGGATTTTGAGTGTTGGACAGGTTGTGAGCTTAAGTCAGATTTGATTCATAGCATCACATGAGCAGAGCTCAAATGTGCGCTATTTTTGACATGAATGGTTAAAACCTCCAAGTGAGTGTCCTGACTGATCTGTATAAGCTTAACTTTCAGTGTTGATTACCTGACATTTCTGAACCCAACAAGAGCAACTGCATAACATAGCAGCATCTCTGGTTTCCCAAGATCCTACAGTATTTTGTGAGAACTGAATAAACCAGTGAACATAAGCACTATTGTGACTTAATTTATGGAGGGTTGATTTGCCCACTGGCTATGTTCCGATCCTGACAGCCCAATTAAAACTACAGCAAATGTCAGTGGCTGACCAATCACCCACATCCTCACCCAACAGGCACATCCAACCATGGATTACCATGGATAACCATGGACAACCATGTTTAACCCTATATTGCATACAGAGTACATATCAAAATATATTATTCAAAGTATTCAAAAATAATAATCTACATGCCAAGGACCTTCAGCATCACTTAATGTAACTAATTTTTGATAATGTTACACCTACACTTAACAATGCCTGACCCCTCAATTGGTGGAGCCATTTGGTTAGTTGGGCAGCCATTTGTCTTTAAGACAGCAATGAAGGCTTAAATGGCTCACAGCCTAGTTTAAAATTACATGCTCCACATTGAATGAAATCCTGATGTCATGCTCAGCTTCATGCAAAGATTAGCGGAAAGTTAAACGTAGAACGTTATGAGGGTCATGGGACTGACAAAGGTAGCCTAAAAACAGTGGCTTACTCTGTGGGTAAACACACTAAGACGTAAATCTCTCAACATCAAAAAAACATCATCCATTCACAAACAAGCTAACACAGTCAAGCAGTGTTTGAACCTATTCACATCGTCATGGATGCAACCATCATGCTGAGTCCACTTACAACAACTTACACTTACACCAATTTGAAAAGTATTAAAACAGTGCTTTTCATTGTTTTGGCTCTGAACACCAGCATATTGGATTTGAAAAAAGGAACAGTTAATCTGAGGTTTAAGTGTTGACTTTTAGCTTCATGGGTGTTTCTTCCATACTGGGTGAACAGTGTAAGACTTGTAGCCCTATATTTTTAAGGTGCTGGGAGACTGAATTTGTGATTGTCTTAATGTGTGTTAAACTTTAGGTCCATAAATGAACTAAGATTACTATCTTTTTTAACATTAGGGATTCAAGGTAAGCGTTGACTTTTAATCATTCTTCTTTGGCACACGAAAAAAATCTTTTCATCCTTTCTTTTCATTTTTATTCAACTGGACATCTAATAAATGACTTTTCATTGCACTTACTCAGTGATTGTATGGGACCATAGTCACTTGGTGATGGATCCCTGTGGAACTTCATGTCATTTTTATTGGCTCAGATTTGTAATTACTGAATGAAACAAGGTAGTCTCTATCATGCAAATAGGATCCAAACTAGTTTACTTTTTTAATAGCCCGCCAATTTGAGATCAACGCAGCAGGACAACGATCCAAAACATACAGACCATAGAGACTAAATAAAATGCTCTTTGAACATACTATATCTCAAGGCACTTTTGATGGCTATGTTCAAATTGGGATACATGCGAAGGACATTTACTTACATTATGTAATCCAATTTGCAACCATAAGGTCATCGTTTCATTTGGTTAATGTGTTTACTTGGAGGTTATTCTATAACCAGAACCTTAAAACCAGGTCACACTTGCCTTTTAAAAAAGCAAAATCCAACACCACATTCTACTCATTTAAATGTGTCTGTGTCTGTATAATAAATTTGTGCAGTGAAGTTGAATTCAACTTTGCTTTTACTTTGACAAACTTACAATTAGACTTGAAGCAAATTGTGGCAAAGACAGGGCCATTACTTAATCTTGCCCACAGAAATATCCATCCCAGATATAAACAATCTGTTTGAGTGCAAAGAGTTGTCATATGACACATTTTTAAACCATTGTTGAAAACATGTTTCTGCTTCTGACTGGTATCTCTCCACTATCTTAAGTTGGTTCATTCTTCTTCCACCCTGGGCCTCAGTGTTCAGTATTCTCTGTTCACTCTGTATTCTTCATGATCATGAATCATCTTCTTCTGCCTGCCTCCTGCTCACTATCTTCTCTTGGGATCTAGCATTCAGTCATCCTTACTTACTACTTATTTCATGGATTGGCAACAAAGGTGACCACTCCTCTACACGGCCTAAAATGAATAGTTCAACATTTATCAATAGTTTAACATTTATTAATATGCATATTAATTTCCCTCTGAGAGGGAGATGAGATGATTGATACCGCACTTTGCATTAAACTAACAAAAAGACTATTGGTAGGTGTATTTCTGAAGTGTGGAGAAAGCCAGGCTGTTTCCCCCTCCTGTCTCCTGTCTGAGATTTACAATTTACAGCAGCGAAACATATGAAAATGACATAGAATGTCTCAAATTACTCTTAGCAGCCAGAACCTCCTTTCTGCTATCTATCAATTTCATGCTCAGCATGATGCTTCACCTGAACTTTGGAGCTCAAGACAAAGAAGCAAAATGATTAGTGTCTGGAACATGTTAAGCATGCGGAAAAGTAGATTGTTATATTGCAGAAGTGATTTAAACATTACTACAGACATTTTGATAGATATTCCTAAAAATAAAAAAAAGCTTGTATCATTGGAATCCAGTAGAATGAAAGTGAATTAAAGATTAACACAGCCAGCGTTTGTGAAGAAGCAAAGTGCAAATCTTTCATAACCACCTTTCAAACCTACATGTGGTCAGTTTTTTATGGTATCACTTTAATGTTACCTTTATGTTATGAATCTGCCATCATCTACAGTAATTATGAAATGCTGTCTTGACTTTGTTTTGCCATGTCTAAGACAGACAAGAATTTTCCATTAGTAGATGAGAGGCATTTCAAAGACAAAAGGAATGTAAGGAAAAAAGAAAGATAAGACAACATAAGAGTGAGCTTTTCATTACTTGTTAACTGCGACATAAGGCAGAGGTGCTAACATTTGCTTTGTTGCTGTGATACAAAATGCAAAGAGACGATTAGGTTTAATGACTCACTAACTGAAAAGCCCGATAAAAAATGACAAACGTGTCTCCTTTACTATTAGATAGTGAAATTGCTTCACTGGTTCTTTGGAGTTTAATAGTTTAAAAAAATAAACAGATTTGTGGGAGGTCCAGCTGGAGATTGCACTCACATCTCCTGGATCTAAACACCACTCAGAACACTCAAATATGGTTAATATATCCTTGCACAGGAATCTCTTAAATATATAATGTAATGTAATATAATGTATGGAGTTGTTAGACACAGAGAAGTGTCCACACACACAGTCATAGTATTAAATAAACTCCCACTGAACATAATTCCTGTCCGTTATGTCACCAGAGGCCTCGTAGCTAAAGCCTAATCCAATCCTTGGACTATACCCAGGTCCAGCCATGTCTCCTGCTAATATATTGTTTGTAATGCAATTTTATTGTGAAAGGAGTGTGTGGGTGCAGCCTTGCATGCAAGCTAGTGTTTCTTTCAATAGATTACAATACTGTTATCCAACAGACCTTTCTTGGAGTTGAGAGGATGTGAAAGGTTGCAGGCTCATTGATTCAAAGGGGGACACCCTACAATAGATAACGTTATTATGAGTGCGAATAGAAATAAAAAAAATTGAGTCTGGTTAAATAAAATATCCCAGAAAATTCATGTTTCAGCAGTAAACAATATGGAATGAATCAGGTGTCTCCATAGTCAATGTAAGGGAAGCAATTATGAAGAAAACGCTCAGTCGATCAAAGTGATTGAAGCAATGCTTGCTTTCATAACAGTTAATGTCAACCTTTGTCATCCCAAGTCTCAGCATCATGCAAGCTCCCAGGAAACTCTTTTCTTGGTATTTATTGCCACAGTATGACATTTGTGTATCTTCAAGGGACTTTTTGTTGAGAGAAATAAGAGCATGTATTCTGACTGAAGGCCAACCTCAGGCTGTGATCGCAATGCTTTTTAAAGATTTATAAGACATTTCAGAGCTTTGCTTTGGGGAAATCAGAGAGTGGAGGAAGTACATTCAAAAGACAATCAGAAGACAGAGCACATTTTCATAATGTTTGTACGGGGTCAAACAAGTCATTCTGAGAACAATTTACTGGCAATTTACTCAGCACACATTTACTGCAGATCCTGACCGTCATGTTCACAACAAATACAGCTTGCACAAAGACTACTAACATTTCAGGAAATGAAGGGTAAAGAAGAGCGTAAAAAGACATAATTGATTGAGCTTTTGGAGGAACAAACAAAAAACACACACAGGCAAATAGGAGAAAAAACTTTTCCATGTCTCTCAAATTTTACTTCACTATACTCAGTTTAACAAAGTTACGGAACTGTGCACAATAAACACAGAACATATTTGAAATGACACAAAGAAAATGCGACTTTCTGAAATTGAATTGTGTTTGTGCAGACTTGTAATTAACATAATTGCCTCTTTGTACAACCATTTAAAAACCTCCTGTGCTGCATGTTGGAGATAAAAAAAATAAGCAGCCTATCTGGTAGATGCAGGGGGTAAAAGAAAAGAATAACAATCAATCCAATTGCCTCGGAGAAATTACTTTAAATGGCCAGTTGGTTGGTTAATTAGCTCATAGCACAAAACACTGAAGAAAAAAAAACAGTTTCTCTTTTTATATACAGTGACTGTTTCAGCAGGCAATGATTGAGTATATTCATTTTGCAGGCGACTCAAGCTATGATCATTTGTAAATTACATCATCATTTAGACATGGCAAGTTCTCATTGTTCCACCATCCAACAGGTGAACAGGTCTGGCATATTGTGAGCATATAGTATAGTTTCACCACCTTGATGGGTTATTTCCTCTTAGCTTTTTCTGCTGATAATGCACAAGCTCATTGGGAAGTCACAGAAAAACAAATCAGCAAAGTAGCTGCCAACCAAAACATGAGGTAAATGCTGGTTATGTAAAGTCTTGTTCTAAGATAGAACTGTGGCTCTAAATTTTTTTTTAAAGAGGTCTGTTCAACACATCAAAGGAGCACTGCTCTGCCTGTGAAAGCAGTTGCATAATGTCCTCTGTGCTTTGGAGTTGCTTTGTCGAGTCTGAGAAAATAACCTGAGTGATGTCATAGAGATTACAGTTATCCCTGCTTGAGCTTGAAGACTACAAATTTATAGGGGAAGCCTGCGAGTGATGGGAGGGTTGAATGACAAGATGAGATTGAATTGCATTACGGGAATTGTAGGATCCTAGGTATATTTGAACTAAAAGTTATAATATCTCAGCATCTGCTGCATCAATTTTAACTGTTCTTTTTTTCTTTTTTGATCTGATTCTTGTGAGTCCCCAAACTTATGATAATAAGTCAGTCGAGTACTCTTCTAAGAAGAACCTTTATTGTTGTAGACAGTCAGGTCTGTAATTATATTGAGATCATATTAAGTTTTCATCTTAAAAATGGTATGTGGCAGACCAGGTACACACAAAATTCACACAAAATGTTTTCAAGGTAAGCAAGCAGTTTATTTAGAAAGCAATAGTATTTTCCTTTTTTTTTTGTAGATTTAACCTCACATAAGAGTGCAGTGTTGTATTTTTATATCACCATAGGTCTGTTCTTCAAGAATAATTGAGGTTTAGTGTCTTGACTGTGAACAATAGAAGGAATGCAACTTCATCTTGAACTTAATCCCCTCTGCTACATGTAAGCACATTGGGGAGCATGTCAACAATTGTGCACACAGCATCACTCATGGTATAACCAGATTTACTTTTAATACCCATATAGGAAATATAGAACTGTAGAAACAATGGAAATATTGTAGAACACAATGTGAAACATAGTAAACACAGTAACAATGCAGGTACACACATAAAATGAGACTTACATCCCTGAATGCTGGGAGGTGTCCGTACATGCACACCTGGGGATGCTACAATATGAAATCATGGAAGCAATTTATTTTAGGTTGACTCCAATAAGAATGTTTAAAGACCCCCCTCCAGACATTTTTAAAGATATACAAAAAATACTGAATAGTAATATGTTTTTTCCACAAAAAAGTTCAATTAACAAGTTGAAATGACATCTACTCCCTCTCCTTCATTGAAAAATTCAGAATCTATGAATATGCAAATATTCATTTCAAAAACTGAACTGCTGGGAGCAAGATGTGTCCTACTTCACCGTAAAGTCTATTCTCGGTGTTTGTGCACTGCAGGCTTCAAGTTTCCACATCACACTTGTATAAGTTGCATACTTGCAGGTACACGCCTTAAACTTAGAATTAAGGTGAGCACAGAGACACTTTCCACTTTCAGCAGGTGAATGTGAAAACAACCTTCTAGTGTCTGCACATCATACTGTACATCATTCTACACAGTGACGCTCAAACACACAACTGAAGGAACAAGAAGAAAAAACAATTTTGGAGTGGAGGGGGACTTTTGTCTTTTTGACTTTTGATATTTGTCCTCCATCTTAATCCAAATTAAAAAAAAAAAAATCAAACTCAAAAATAAAAAATGCTACATCACTAGTATAAGTAAATACCTTTACACTGCTGTTTACAATGTTAAATGTCTATTGTAAGTTACACTTAAACTAAAAGCCTTATTTGACAAAGATCCATTTAGTAGTTTTTACTCCTTTACTCTCTTCCAAATCAGCCTTTCTTATCAATGATAATGCTGCAAAAATATTTTGAATATTTTTCTGCTCAATTCCCACTTGAGCAAATGTATTTGTTTGAGTTTAACCCAACAAACACAAGAAAATCCACTGGACATTGCATGAAAATATTTGTTCCTCCTGTTGCTTCATTTCAATTATTCTATACTGCAGGTTGGAAGGCTGCACTAAGAGCCAAACTCTTTTAAGATGGAGCTCCTCACAGATAGAATCTCTTCAATATGGAGGAAGCTCTGCACTTCTGGCTGCTGCTTCCTTCAACCCACTGAGAGGTAGATGGCTAAAAATTGCTGGTAGAAGCTGCATGTCGTGTCCACACTGTCAGAATCTGAAGGGGGAGTTCCTCTCCCTCCCTCCCTCTCTGCCTCACTCTCTCTCTCTCTCTCTCTTTTTCTCTCCCTGTCTCACACACAGCTCAGCATCTCCACTCTCACGATGCGTAAATCCACTGGTCTAATGCTCCGCAGAGGCACCATCCAGTCCATCTGAGCCACTTGTGGGAAGGATTTGAATCACAGCTCTTGCGAGAGGTGAGTCATTCTTCATTTCTGTCTCTCGACTGATGATGGATTGTTACCATCAACTCAAAAGACAGCTTTACATTTTTTTACATTCATATTTGATTGAATCCAAAATGGGAAAATCACTCACAGAACAGCTGAGATGACACAGGGTGACATTCTTATAGGGAATGTCTGGGATTTCATAACAACATCATCATACTTGATTGTTTTTTTTCTTCTTCTTCTGAGGTGTCGCTACTGTATATTTGTATGAAACTTCATGTTTGTCTGTGGTACTAAATATAGATTCTGCAATGAATTTACAGGGTTATATAATAGAACATGTAGCAGCAGCATCATGTTTTTAAGTTGTTTGTGATATTTGCATAGCATTTTCTACTTTTTGTCTGTTGACCACAATAATATGCAAGATCAACTACCAAAGCTCCATATAAGCCTATACATTTTATTTATCTAAATAATATTATAAACTTATAAAATTCAAAATCATCCTTTAGGGGATAAACTAAACCTTATGGGATACCACTTGTCATAAACTCACGATCATAACTGGGGATAGTTCACATTAAATCAGTTTAAATAACTCAGAGCTTTGCATCACGGCAGCATGAATATTCAAAATGAACAACTGCCAGAATATTTATCCCAATACATCATGATCCAAGCCACTTTCAAACCAAGCTGCGACTGATATCACAGCATAGATAGAGCCTCGATCAGATAGAAGCTCCTGCTGAGCTGCTCTGCCACTTCCTATGGAAACACAAACACACGGAGTTCCAGCTGCTGCACAGTCTCATGGCATCCTGCCAGATGTGCATTTGCTTTAGCTGAAGTTGCCCTGGATCATTAAGAATAACGCGTCACTCATTCAATGCATGGCCAAGAAATACTGCAAGTTAGCTGTATTTCAGCACAGGGCTGCCTGTTCACTGGTGGTAGTTAAAAGCATATTTTATGTCAGCACACAGTATCACAATGTGTGGCCCAAAAATCGAGCAAATGAGCAACAACTGGTTCATTAGCATTAGAAAAAGATGCTCTGCTTGTTCAGTCTATTTATCACTATAGTAACTCTCCGGAGAAAGTAGCATTTTCTCAAGATTAGTCACCACAGTGGCACAGCAGCTACAGTGATCTCCACACAATTTTAGACGAGGAGATACCTTTTTACTGACTGACCTGATTTTGGCTCCTTACAAACACATCTGCTGGGAGAACAAAACCTTGCCTCCATAAAGAAGCCTATTTCAGCTCCATTATTTAGTTTGCATTACAGTTCACGTCATGTCTTCTGTACGCTTCTCTCAGACATCTGCAGAGGACTAGACATGTGGTTAAGACACTTTATTAATGCTCATGTAAATAGGCTCTCCACTGGCTCTGAACAGAACATAATTGGAAAACAGCTGCACTGTATTACATGTTTATATTACATATTTCTCAGTGGGGGTTTCCAGTAGTGGTGGGCGATATGACGATGTACATCATGAATCAGTATAGATTTTTCAACAGTGTAAAGTTCACAATGCGGTAACCATCCCTTTAATATCTCTGGGTGTATTACATCATCGTGAGCAGTAGTGTAAATCAGTGAGCAGGACTGCTTTATGGCAATATGGGATTTTATATGATTTTTGCATCAGTAAAATGAAGTACCTTGATTAAGGAACTTGATTTGTCAAGTATTTCATTCACCATATCATTAAAAAACAAATACACTACCATCTGGTCATCTATAAACACATACTCTGTAGTGGTTTGAACAATGGATCTTTATTTGTTGTATTTTTCATTTCAATACTACAGAATCTGAATCTGAATAGTATCAGGACACTCTATGAAATTACATTTTTCTTATATAATATCTCCATGTCTTAAAACAGCACTATCTCCAGCAGCCTGTGTAAGAATTTAAAATTTCAGTTTACCACCCATGTAAAAAAGAAAGATTGTTTCTACGTAAATAGATAGAAGATTGAATATAGAGTATGAAATATTTCAGTTTTACACTGAGGATTTTCTGCCTAAATTATCACAGCCATAGTACAAATCATAATATCACAGGTTGGTATAATGACTTACCAGTGGAATATTGTCAGCTGTCTTGCTACCCAATTTAAATATTCCTCCAACTGAATCTATTGGTGGCAACCACCACTAGTTGATTAGCATTAGACTTACTGCGGCTATCAGTCATGAAAAGCTTGATCATGACTTGAATGGATAATGCTGATATTTGGTGACTTCTGGAAGAAAAAGAAGAAAATCACTGTGTTTGTGATAGTGTAGCCATGGCAACCTTTGAGGAAATCCTTATGATGGTCTTGTTTTGCTGTCGTCCGTGTCATTGTCATTGGAGTCAGTCACATCATGGAATCAGCTGCAGACTGAGATCTGTTGTTATGCTCACTGCTCAGTTAGTTGTGGTGGATCAGCCTCAACTGGTGTGTCCACGCAGATCAGAGAGGAGACTCAGAAGCAGCAGCTCTCTGATTGTGAGCCTTCAAATCCTGACGCACGAAAGGCATTCAGCATGACTGTCCTATTTAGTTTGTGCATCTTGAATGATGCCACAGATAAATGAATGTGGTATGAAGCACCAATACTCACAAAATGTAGTAAAAGGTAAGCAGACTAATAGCCTAAAATAGTTAACTGAAACCATTTTTGAATAAGTAAAATGGAATGTAAAATGAAATATAAAGCTGTGTGCTTTTCCTTTGATGGTCAATCAATTGGATTTAAAAAAAATAAATAAAAGCTTTCCATTTTTTTCCTTTATCACTAATCAAATGACAAAACAAAGAGATCCCCTTCAAATGTGCTTTCAATGTAAGTGATGGAGGCCAAAATCCACAGTGTGTCCACACAGTTGTCACAGTTTTCTGCAAAAATGCATTTAAAAGGTGATGTGAAGCTTATGTGAGGCTTCAGCAGTCTGAGTTAGTCACATCAAGTGGATATCTGCCACATTTACGGTCCATTTAGAATCAAATTCCCTCTTTGTGTTTCCTCGGACAGTGCTTCCCTGTTGAGCTGCGGTGGAAGTATAGTAAGAAAAATAGAGACTTTGGCACTAAAAAGACTGTAATGTTGAAAGATATCTACTTGATTTGACTCATTTGGCCAAATGAAGCTTCATATTAGCTTCCGATAAACTTTTAAATACATTTTTGCAAAGAAGGAGGACTGTGGATTTTGTCCTCCATCACTTACATTGTAAGTGCATTATGAAGGGATCTTTAATGGTCAGTATGAACAGGAGGAATGATAACAGCAAGAAAAACATGTTTCAATGCTCATTTGGACTCCTGACTGTTGTTTCAAGACAGACTTGAAAAATTTTGAACCTGTCCTTTAACTCCTGTACCAGTAGCTAAAGCATTGTAGCTGGCATGCTAATTAAGTTAGCCAGCTAAGCCTACTTCTAAGTTCAGAGACACCATCCATCTATCTAGATGTCTTTTGTATTCATCAAGGGCCACAGTGGAAATAAGTCTTAGACTTGAATGTGACATTCTTGACATTAGCAAGTATTATTAGTGAACTAACCTTCCTGGCTTTAGCTTGCTGACTAAATTGCTTCAGATACTGTTACAAGAGTTTATACAGTGATGGTCCAGGAATACGCAGTACAGATGGTACACATTTCATGCATTTGCTGCTGTTGCAATTAGCTTCAGTAACTAGCTGAAAAGGCTAGTCCTCAGTGTGTTTGGGTATCAGTGTTTTCAGTTTAGTTAGCTAGCCTCTTTATTGCTATTAAACACACAAACACACACACCCTGGATCAATCCCTGTCTAATACAACATTAGGAAAAATTGGAAATATGCTGGGAAACAGAAAAACCTAAATAGAAGAATGAAGTAGATAAAGTTTAAATTTATTTTATGAAATGATTGGTGATTCAAAAACTAAACTTTTTTTTTTTACCAACTGGTGAGAGGTTAAAAAAAGGATAATATTTCTTTTTACACTCCATTTTGTTCAGTTATGTTTTTGACTACTACACTTAACATTACACTGTCATTATATACGGACATTATAATGAACTGTTCACCCACAGCACCCTTATCACTGCATCTAAATGATTTATTCATTGTAAGTCACACCATTCACTGCATTCATATTCACATTACAAATGGATTTCAAGAGGTTAACTAGAACACATTATTTATATCATTAGCTTATTTGTTTAATGGCTAATTTGAGCTCCAAATTTTGAGTGTGCTGTATGACCTGCATGTTTATTGTGTTAATATAATGCAGTTATGTAATCTCCTCTCATGTAGTATGGTATATTTGAAAACATTACATGCTTACAGATTGTTGTTTTGTTGTGATTAACATTTCCATTTGATTAGATGTAATTACATTTGTGGCACTGTGCATAATTGATGTTGTCCTGCATTGCAAATGAATTATGTAGAACACATCTAAAAGTACACAAACTTCCTCTTGAGAGAGGTCTGTTCTTGGTTGTTTTTATTTCCATTTCCCACATGAAATCGAAAACTATGCTCAGAATTCTACCAGCCAATCATGTATTCTATCTCTCCCCACATTGTGAGCCGTTCCATTCACAAGTCTGCACGTGTGGGCTGAGAGAGTGTTTATATAAGCTTTTACGTCCAAATAAGCTTTATTTGGTTTCACATTTCAAGAGTTAGGAACTAAAAACTGTTTCCTCCTGTTCCTTTTAGAAACACTGTGGGTAGACACTACCCACAGTGGGATTTTGAAGTCAGACGATCATAAGCTGTCAGCGAAGATGCTTCAAGATGTCTCTCTTGATGTTGTGATCAAGGCAGCGTACGTTGCTGTCTGTTCTGTTTTGTGATTGTGGTACAGCATCAGTCAATAACTGACCCCCTGGGACTGTTACCACAGAGAGAAAGGGGAGTTCAAAAAGATGGAGTGAGCCTGAGGAAAAAGACAGAGCTAAAGACAGGAGGACAAAGAGAGAGAGACAGACAGAGCAAAGGATCAGAGTGGCTGAAATCACAGGGGAGGTGTGATCATAGCAGGAGGTGTGTTTACATGAACACAGTCACAAGAATTACAGCTTAATCTCAAACGAACACTAGAAATTGAATGAATGAGGGAAGGACTAGTACTAGAGTGCAGGGTGTTTAGGTACATACGTAACTGTGCATTGGTTATTATAACTGAGAACATAATTTATACAGTGGCTTACATCTTCACATCACAGCAGCCACACATAAAATGTTGCAAGTGCTCGTTGTCTCTGACATCACATCTTCAATCAGCATAAGTCAGATCAGAGCAGAAGGAAACACTCCTGCATCTAAACCCAACACAGCATGGAATAATTGAACGCAGAAGTATTTTTATAATGTATCTTTCTATTCTAAACAGATGAAAGCTTCTCCAGGTTGGTTCCCTTATTAATGACTCACTCCGGACCTTGCTGTTGACTCTGTAGCACTGCTGATAGATTTTCAAGTAGTGCGAGGTCCATTAAAACTGAAAGCCTTCTTTAATGCAGTGTAATGCAACATTTGGGACAAAGCAATCAGGAAATCTTATATTGGTTTGCCAAAGATGTTTTCTTGCAGATTCTTGATCTTGAAATTAATCTGTGTGGAAGATGATTTTACACTAAAAAAAAAGTCACTTTGACAATTTGCCATGCTCTATTAAGTCATATGAAAATGAAATATTTTCAAAATGTTATTGGAAGGGATTTGAGGATTTATATCGACAAAAACAAAGTAACCTCAGTCATCTGTCTTCTTTTAAGCTGTGTTGAGAAAATCAACAATTTGTCATAGTTAGTGCTTCAAAGAGTGGGCTTCATGGTGTCTTGGCTTATGCTGTGGCTACTGCTTGTACTTTCCATTTGTTATATCATCAAGACGTGAGTAACCAAAATTAATCTATGGTGCAGGTTATATTTAGAGCCACTCAGCTGTCAAACATATTTAAATTGCTTTACAAATTTAAAGTAGAACTTCACAAATTTTACACAAAGTCAAATTCAAAGTCATCAAAGTCTGTTAAGAGGTGTCAGGGAGTACCTCCGCATTTGTGAAAAGAATTGTGTAAAGCCTTTTCGTGGTTCAAGTGGGAGCTATACAAAATCTGATAAATTGCCTCACATGATGTCACTTGAGTCAGCGTTGTGTAGGCTGAAGATTACAAGTTTGAAAATGAAAAAAATCTGGGGGCGTGGAGTGAGGAGAAGTGAGGTTACCAGACCTCTTTAGCCCACTCCTCATCTCTACTGGAGGCTAACAGTTACAGGCTACATTACCTGCTACTAGCATAACAACCCAAATCCCCAAACAGAACGGTTGGTGGTTGAGTTGCACTTTGGGTACTAGTGCAATGGCCATTCAAAACGAGCCTATTCGGAACGGGCCGATTGCTTATTATTTCTGGAGAACTGCATATATATGTATCAAATGACAAATGTATCAATTAAAACGATAAGGAACTAATAAATTAGATGGTTTAAATCCAGACAGAAAGTCTGGATTTAGTGAGACTGAACTGAGGTTGAACTGCAGAAACAGTTTAATTCTGCTGCCAATCAAATGTGTCTGCACTCCTATCAGCTAGTTTTACTGCCTCCACTTCTGTTTTTTTTCTCCTATATATCATCAATAACGTGGGCATCAGGTTTTCATGAGGAAGAAGAATATGTGGAATGAAAAAGATGACATCAGTGGTTCTGCTGCATCAATTTAGATGTATTAATGGGGGAAAAAACAAAGCTACAACAAAAATAAACAAAAGATCGCACTCATGGGCAACATTAAAGGACTCAGATTGGGACCTGGACTGGGTTACACCAGCTATTTGAAAATCCATAACTAACTTTATGTGTAAAGTCCTTCCTAAATTCTTAGTGGCTACAAGCTAGTTTCAAACTATTTTCTAAATCTGACTTAAAAGAAATGTCTCAGTTTTTAAAAATATTAGTAACATGTAAATCAGTACAAGGAAACATCTGTAAAATAATTCAATCAAAAGCAATCACTAAAGATACAGTCATAGTATCTGTAACATAAGTGCTAAAATACATTTTAGGAGCCAAAGGATATAATAAACTTAACTCCTTAATCCTTTGTTTTAGTCATATATGCATATTTGTAGAAATATGTGTGTCAGAGACGTATTCATGCAGTTTAGCACAAGTGAGAAATTTCTGATTATGCTAATCTGACCAACATTATTTAATCATTTAGTCTGAAGTTATCACAACATTTTGTAATTTGAGGTATATGATGTTGTTTTTGTGAAATGCACTTTAAATCTACATCATTAAGCAGCATTTTGATCAAGTATCCGATACCGTATGTTGACCTTATTACCTCTTTTACTCTTCAGTCTAAACAAGTCATATATAAGCAAGCTAACGTTAGTTTTGTGTGATAGTTCAGTTAGCTCCCCAACAATTACACCTAACAGCTAGTGGCTGTAAATATTTTGTAACTAATCTCTACGTAAGAACTGAATTTTGTGGTGCAACCTGTTTTAATTTAGTGACAAATATCCACTTTGTAAACATTTACAAGTTTGAATTTACAAAGAGCTGGTGCAGCAGGCTCCAGGAGCAAAAAATAAGTGATCAGGACATCCTTACTTTTGATTGAGCCCTTTAACTTTCGAACAAGAAACGTTCACAACAGTTAGACCAAGCTGTGGCTCTGACCCCATGGGCTCCTGGGCCTGTGTCTGGTAGGCCAGTGCAGTGGTCCCTCTATGTGATGTGAAACTGTAGATTCCCTTTGTGTTTGACAGAGCACAATGAAGACAAAACTCAAACTCAAAACTCAATTATGGAAAGACAGATTAAAATCCAGGGCCAAACAAAGTCTCCAGGTCTTACTCTCAATCTGGTTCATTCAAAACATATTTTTATGATTTCATTTGCCTTGTTGAAGAGTCTGTCAGGGAACGTTTTAACAAATACGTTTCATATTTTGAACATTTTTCTATAGGTTTATAATCCAGTTTGAGCTACAATGCACTAAGTAATTTTCACCTTCTTGTGAAAAGAGGATGTTTTTTCCTCTTGATTTTTCACAGAAAATATCAATTGATTGAAATGTCTGTTGTTGCTGCTTGAAGTGTTAGATCCAGAGTAGCTTACAAATGATTCCATCAGTGAGTGTGAGTAGTAGAGATGGTCAAAAATGTTCCCTCCTGCTATCATGCATCCCATCATATATGGGAAACATCAACAAGGGGGATACTAAATATAGGTGTGATTTCAGTTATAAAAAGTTAGACAGATCTCATTAAATGTTTCTGTATATTTGTGAAGAACACATGACACTGATATTAATAAATAATAAACTGATGTGATGAAATGTAAACTGTTAATATGCTCTAAAAAGAGTAATGAAAATCACACCATATACAGGAAATAATTGAAATATAATTTCTCCTGAGTGACATACTTTAAGAGGGTTCAAGAGATCAAATGTAGTGAAACTATAAACAGTTCCAACATAATTTATACTTTTTAGTCACAGTTATTGCTTCTCATCTTTAAACAGCTAAAGATAACTGCTGTGTCTATTTGTGCTGGAAAAATGAAATTCCCACTGCACTGATATAATTCAGAAATCCTGCAATTACTGTGTTCAAAGTGCATTCAGGACAGCAGTAAAATATCTTAACTGCTCAAACATGACTGGCATGCCTTTTAATTTAATCTTCCAGCAAAGGTTAGTTACTGTATAGTTCAGCTCATAGTGTCACTTTGTAAAGGGATATGAATATTGGCATTCTGTTGAAATGAGACAGACTGCAGTCCAAACAGGAGTTATAGTGGGTATAATGCAGAATTAGGGTTTATCGCTTAACTTTGTTGAAATGGTTTTATTTTGTCATCAGTGTGTTTGTTTCCTTCTCTTTTCACATTCAGTGTTTGGCAGCAGCTTTCATTCTGGAAATGCCTCATGTAACACATGACACTGGGGAATTTTTTACATAGAGTATAAGAATTTACATCACCTCTGTGCTAGTGTATAGCTGACTCAAATAGTGTCATTTGACATGACTGCGGGGTCTGTTTGTCAGGTCATGAGTTGAGTTGAGAAACAGGGGAATCACTTGCCTGCAGGGAAGAGTTAAAGCCACCCTTTCAGGTTCGATCTTGTTACATATCATCAGCTGAGGCTGAGATCTTAACACTGAGGCTTTCTTGTGCCTCACTCACTTGCTGTCGAAGTGTCCTGTCAGGACCCCTTGCATCTCTTCTTTCAAAGGGAAATGTTCAAAACAGACATCAGTGTCATTTTGTTTGATCAGCTGAGACTAAATTTATGTCACTAATGTAGAATGGCATGTAATCTGAATAACATCCGTTGTTGTGCCTGTTTTACATAATTTCTGGAGATTTCTCCAGAAACCTATCTTCTTACCAGTAATCACAAACACAATGGTTACAAAACTAATGCAACCTCATCTAGTGTAGCAGTCTTTACTTCAATGACTGATTACAATTTATGTCTTGCGTAACCATCAGATGTCTATGGATGAACCTAAAAAGGGGAGTCTTATGCAACACAAAACATTTTTAGTCTTTGGGTGGATTTTGTCCTCAAAGGGGACGTATTATGCTTTTCCTTATTTTCAGACATATATATAATGTCACAATGTCGTTTACAATGTTTTTTTCTACATTCAACCCGACCTGACGTCAGTTCGTGACGGATATCTTTATATGGACATCTGCTACGTGCACAGCGCACGAGTTTGCTGCTCCGCTACAAGAATAGTTACGCCAAGCCACGACTCCATTACACAGCACAGCAAAGTAAAATAAGTAGTTTACCTGTAGGAGGTGTGCTGGTTGTCTGCAGCTCTTCATAAAACATCGCACTGTGGCTGTTTCTGCTTGTACTCTTCCTCCCTGCATTATTTCTAACTGATCCGCTGAAAAAATAGCTTCATATATTGTTGTTTCTACCGGTTTTTAGCGCCGCTAACGAAGCTCCGCTAAGTCAGTGAGGAACATGTTTTTACTTCCTGTAAATTCTCCACAATAAAAATCTCCCATTAGTTAGTCATTTAAAAGCTTTTAATTTGAAGCAGTAAAGCAGGAAATGTTTGGTTTACAATAAAGGTAAAGTTAAACAACTCTGATACGTAAAGCTGGCCAATCAGAACAGAGTGGGCTCATCGGGAGGGGGGCCTTAAAGAGACAGGAGCTAAAACAGCGGTAAGAGAAAGAGAGTATATATTGAGGGGCTGCATAAAGGGCCAGTATAAGATAAATAAGGAGTTTTTTGAACTTTGAATCATGCAGAGCTACTCTAGTGGAGTCCAAAAATAAAAATTTAGAGCTGAAATGAGCATAATAGGTCCTCTTTAAATATATTATTTAAATGCTGGTACTTCTTGACTTTTCTTGATGTACAGTATCATTAAAATAACCTGAAATTCCCATAGATGTGATCTTATAATTTGATTGAATAATGACTAATTCTTCAGCCTCTGGGTCTTAATCAAGTTTGTGTGTGTATAGTTTGTGGTCTTTAGAAATAAGACATATCTAAAGATATAGATATGAAGGCCAGAAGCTGTCAGAATAGTGGCTCTTCAAAGATGCTTTTGTTACATTTGTTGAATAATTAAACACAAAAACACCACCTCACATTGATGTCTGCTCTCTGTGTCAGCCTGCTTGAAAAATGCCATCCAGACCACAGCAGCAGTGATTTGGGTCAGAGCCACAGCAGGGATGAACGCGTCAGATGAGTCCTCCTACCAAGAGGAGGTACTAATGGGTAACTCCACCTGGGCTGACTCTTACTCTTACTACCACCAAAACTACACCCTGCCCCCTCCACTGCTGCCAGATAAGACCAGTACGTCCAAACCTGCAGCATGTGAGCAGGTCCACATTGCTGTAGAGGTATGTATGAGCAGTACTGAACACCAAAATGCAGGATTTGTTTTTAACTTACCCCACGAGTTGGATATGTCTGAGCTGTGACCAGTTCTACTAAAGAGTGATGTTCCCTTATCAAACTGATTCATATTAAAGCTACTCTAACTAGTATTTCTATGTTAACAATGGGTCAGATGACTATGTATAATGTGAAAAGTGATGACTCTGCAGTTCCCCTCAGCTTTAGGGGCGTTTTAGTGTCTTTCAGCTTATTGTTTTGGTTTTATGTCCCACAACTTACTGTTTTGGTTAAATCTCAGTGCTCTCATCAACTTCATTTCCAGCAAAAGCAGGTAACTGTTATCAGTGAAAAAGCTCTCATAAACCCACTGTACACTACATGCCCAGCTAAAAAGAAACACAAAGTTATCACGTAGCTGCTTAACATAGTGAAGCATTTAGCAGCTAAGCACCAACATATTTACTACAGTAGTTGATGGAGTCTATGGAAGCCAATTTCTGCTACAAAAAAAAAAAGAAAAGATTATAAATGTAGATAGAAATGGGCCTTTCTTGTTATTCATTTAGTGACCCCTTAAATGTACCTTATGAGTGCAGATCCCCAGGTTGAGAATGACTCTTCTACCATTTCATACCTTATGTGTGTTCTTCTGTTTTACCTTATGTTCTACTCTTCTCCTTAGGTCTTTCTGATCCTGGGCATCATCTCCCTGCTCGAGAACATCCTGGTCATCACAGCCATAGTAAAGAACAAGAACCTCCACTCACCCATGTACTTCTTCGTCTGCAGGTGAATGGTTCAAATTTTGATACACAACATATAATAGACTGTTGATTTCAGAAATCATTTTTAGCCATGGTAATCATAGCTCTATGGATGATAGTGTCAGTCCACCACTTTGATCCAGACTAAAATATCTCAAAACAACAATTTCAGTGATTTCCATGAAGTTTTGTAGAGAAAAATCATGGTTCCCAAAGAATGAAGCCCTGAATTTTCCTCTGGCTCCACCATGAGGTTGACATTTTTATTTTTTGGTGAAATTTCTCAAAAGGAAGAAAGAAAGAAATGGTGCCAGTGCCTCCTTGTTGCTTGATTACTGCAAAAGACCTGAAACCATCACACATTACAATAAAAATCTAAGTTACAGGGATTGCACGGATATCTTCCAATTTGTGGACGGCCTGCTCTACCCCTGAACCACAGCTGCCCCATTTATAAACCACAGAATAATTTACACGTATTGAGCTTGACAGGAACAGACTTTTTCAACTTAATTATGATGTAGGATCTGTCTCCACTTGGTCTTCTTTTCGCCTGCAAGTTGTTTGTGTTGCCAGAAGAAACAGATTAATTCAAGAAAGGGACATATGCCACAATTTAGAAGTGAATGATACCATGATGAACCTGTAGAGTTTCCGACATTCTTTTGATCTTGTAATCTCTTCAGAGTAATTATATAATTGTAGTTGATGGAAACACACTTTGATTGACCTATTTTCTCTCTACATGTGATTGCAATTCCTATAGACGTGGACTTCTGTCATAACACAAATCAACTTGGTGTCAGAGTCAAGTCACAAATTTGATGACTCAACATGACAAAAGACTTGCAACTCAAATTTGATATTGACACTAATTTCTTGTTACTTTGTTTGGATCTAAGTATTATTATAACTTGAAAGACTTAATCTCATTCCCAAGACCAAAGCAAAAGAGTCTCAGTTTACAGCAGCAGCATATTCAGAGAGAGCAGACATTCAGGGGTCCGTTTCACAAAGCAGGTTCAACAAACTCTGAGTTTTCACTAAACCCGCTTTGTGAAACGGACCCCAGGTCACTGATCAAATTACTGGCTTATTTGAATGTAACACCAACTGCTTTGATGTGGTTTTGATTGATTTCTTTTAGGTCTTTAGAGTGCATCCTTACAGAGAGTGACAGAGAGGATTATTGTGGGATAAGACAATTGCTGTCTTCTAGTAGAAAATGCATTTTATTTAATGGGAAATTGATAAATTCCCACTTAATTTGTTGTTGTTGTCAGGTATACTAATGAACGATGTGTCTCTATAGGTATGACATCATTAGTCGATCAGTCAGACAGTTACTTTGGGGCAACGTAAAATATGCCAACAAGTATTGCATGGATTTGAAGTTTGGGACAGACGTTCACATTCCCTAGAGGATGACTCCTTATATGTTTGGTGATCCCCTGAATTTTCATATTTCTATTTATCCAGTAATTTGGGTTTAGAGCTAATTAGCAAATGTTAGCATAGCATGACTTAACATGATAACACTAAGATACACTTTCTGTACTCCAACACAACAAACTCCTCCTAGCACTCATCTCTCCAACTCTGTCATGGCTGAATATTCAGCTGATTTTCACAATTCAACTCTTGCAGAACTGTCAGTGGCAAAAATTGGAAAAATTATTGGATGTACATTGACAGAGCGCTATTGCCCCATCGGATTACGTTGCAGCCTGTTTAACGGCTGCTGGCTGAAGCTCTCTCACTCAATACTGGACCAGTTTCAAAAATTGTTGACCCCATTAGTCACTTAGACACAAAAAGATGGAAAGAAGAAAGTTTCCCTTTAACTTGTCATGTTGCAGTTTGGCAGTAGCTGATATGCTGGTGAGTGTGTCCAACGCCTGGGAGACCATCATCATTTACCTCCTCAACAACAGACAGCTGGTGGTGGAGGACCACTTCATCCGGCAGATGGACAATGTGTTTGACTCCATGATCTGCATCTCTGTTGTTGCATCGATGTGTAGTCTACTGGCAATTGCTGTCGACAGGTAAAGCCCATGCAGTAGACAAATGAAAATACTGTCACATTCTTGCACTTATTACTTACTCACTTCTTATTATTGCTCCTGATGAATCCCTTTCAGGAATTCTAAATGTCATGCATATACACTGTACTATATTCCCATAAAAGTCAGCGTGCATAATTGCATTGCATTGTTTTGGCATGAAACAAGGCAAAAGGTCATTCTTTCAGTTGAGCTAATTAATGTTACATGAAAACAATAACTTAACACAAGATTGTCTAACAATAGAGGTTGTGCAATGTGCTCAGCTTACAACTGCAGAATACTGTTGGTGCCCAGATTAACTGCTAACACTTTATTTTTCAGGTCCCACAGTTCCCTAATAATGTCCTAGAACAGAACTGATACGTAATGATAATCATTTTTGATAAAGGTCCTGGACAGTAATTTGGTGCTAATTAGTAAAGGTTGATTTGATTAATTAACATATGTTATTATCAACAGGTACGTCACTATCTTCTATGCACTGAGGTACCACAACATTATGACAGTGAGGAGAGCTGGCTGCATCATCGGGGGAATCTGGACCTTCTGCACGGGCTGCGGGATCATCTTCATCATCTACTCAGACACCACCCCTGTCATCATCTGCCTGGTTTCCATGTTCTTCGCCATGCTGCTCATCATGGCCTCCCTTTACAGCCACATGTTCATGCTGGCACGCTCGCACGTCAAGCGCATCGCTGCCCTGCCCGGCTACAACTCCATCCACCAGAGGGCCAGCATGAAGGGGGCCATCACTCTGACCATTCTCCTGGGGATCTTCATCGTCTGCTGGGCTCCCTTCTTCCTCCACTTGATCCTGATGATCTCCTGTCCGCGGAACCTCTACTGCGTGTGCTTCATGTCCCACTTCAACATGTACCTCATCCTCATCATGTGCAACTCTGTGATTGACCCATTGATCTATGCCTTCAGGAGTCAGGAGATGAGGAAGACTTTTAAGGAGATCATCTGTTGTTACAGTCTAAGGAACGCCTGCACCAATATCTGTGCTCTGACGGGTAAGTACTGAGAAACACAGACTGAAAAGATGAATGACAGGATGGGTTGGATGAACTGACTGAAGCTGACACTGGAGCATAACTATGGGAGATTCTATCAAAAAACACTGAGAACTGGTTCAATGCACTTTTCAGGTGGTACAATGTATAGTCAAGCACATTTTTGTCTTCTGTACATCAAGTATTAAAACAGCATGAACTGGTTAACCAGTATGTTAAATGACAATCTCCTAATGTATCTGCCATGTACACAGTGTAGCTGTTTATTAGGTACTTAATTCATACATAAAGCTGGGACAATTTGAAGTCATTTTTATGTGGAAATGTGTCACAGAAAACTGTTGGTAGCCTGCCTTTTATTATAGCTAACATTTCTCCTGCATTGGCTCTTTATTATCAGTGAGCTTTTATTACCCATTTGATCTGTGCAGACAGGGTATTTTCTTCTTCACTACTATCATTTGTAAACCTTTAATGCTGTTGTATAAGAGTGCTTACATATTTGCTTTTAACTGCAACATTGGCATGCACATGATGACTATCCTGCATACCCAGTATACATGTGTTTGCAATTCAATTAAAAATATGTTATTCATCCCAAAAGGGACAATTTAACAACAACAATGTGTGCAAACAATTTGTTTGCACACATTGAAAAATAAAATAGCAATGTAAAGATAAAAATATGACAGTGTTAGAAAGAACACACAAGGATTAATGGCAGTGGTCATTCTGCAGCTGCAGGCAATATCCAAATCCACAAGGGCACGTTAATGCTACGAGTGGTCAGTGCAGTGAATTAAAGTTGTTTTGAAGAGAACCTAAGAGAGCTTGTCTGAAATTACCCACATTTATATAAACCCAATACTGGTTTTCTGCCATGATCTCAACATTAATAATGTAGTAACATCCTCGATGTTGCCATGTTTAGTACGTTTATGTTGTGCAACATTGGTTGTTGTCAGGGAAGATATTTCCGTGTTGGCCAGGGATGATTAGGCCCTGTGGGAGAGAGATCAGGAGCCAGCTGCAGCAGCTCTTTGTAAATAAAAAACTTAGCCTAGTTATAACATTAAGTGATGACTAAGTGGAGATATACTGTATGCATCACTACAATAAAAAATATTTAAACCCAGTGATTGCCAGGTGCAACTGTTGCATAGCTAACTGAGCTAACGGAGAAAAGTAACGTTAGTTTGCTAACATATATAATATGGAGTATGGTTGACATGTCTGACCTGACATTTGAAAAAATACTGTTAAAATGTGGAGTAATGTGAGTAAGTATGTAAAGTAAAGTAAATGTGGAAGATTTTAAATTATATTTCACAGGAAACATTATATACCTCAAATTACAAGTATGAGTATAGTATGATCAGATCTCCTACTCATTTTAAACTGCATGAGTATGAATAACTGAAACATAAATTATTTAATGTAAATTCTGAACTTAAAACTGTTTTTTTCACTTAAAAATCACAAATTTTACATCAGAGGACACAAAGACGAGAAGTTAGCATGAGAAAAGACATGTGTGGCATGAGATTGTGAGATCTGTGTGAGTCTCACAGTCAAAGCAAACTGAAAGTTGCTAGTAGTTACTAAGAACTTAGGAAAGACTCAGTTATGGATTTACAAATAGTGGGTGCAACCCAATCCAGGGTCATAGTCTAGTAGTGGGAGAGCTAAATAGTACACAGGCAAGGATGTGAACATTGTAGACTGTTGTCACAAGAAAAAATACATCATAATGCATTTGCTAAAATGTCCAAAATGGCCTATGTTTACCTTACAGTAACCTCCTGTGTCCACTTGCATTATGACCTATCTGTCATGAACACAGGCAAAAGTTCTTTAAGTAGAGGTCGGGGTGGACAGATGGGTTAACAAAGCATGTGATGGCATAGGAATATTTTTTGCACCTGTTATTTGTAATGGTTTTAGAAGAAGAATTGACAAATGACTTTGTCCTGCCAGTAAGGGGCAACAGATCAGAGAATGCTCGTTATGTGCAATTTTGGAAGGCAATGATAAACTATTACTTTGCCACTTGCGTAGCAGCTGCTTATATCCGTGAATGTTTTGTTAAAAAGAAAGTACATGAGCACTTGAATACAAACAAGATAGTTGTGTGTGAAATGAAAAAGAGGAAAGGGAGAACAGCACTAAGCTCCCAGTCTCTCAATTTCTTTAAAACTAATATTCAATTATACATACATGAAGTTCACAGATCATTTTCCTCCTGATGTACCAAACACACTGACTGTCCCTTTGGTGGATTATATGTTTACAACTCAAGCTACTTGTGAAAACAGTCACACATTACTCGTCTAGGGCCTAGACATGTGCTATCTTGTTCGTTATCCGTAAATGGGTAAAATTGGTTGTTGCTGAACGTTTGGATGACATCACTTGTCAACAGCCAATTTTCTGGCACTGCTGTCTGCCCTGCTTACCCCTGCTACCGCATTAGTGCCACAGTTAACAAGCAGCATCCTCACATCTGCCAATACTCAGTAGCACAGCAGGTTCTGCCAGTGATTTGAATGCAGAGTCACTCTCTCGTCTCTATCTTTGTGATTGTACGTATCTCCATATTAATTGCAGTTTCTCTGCTCTGTCAATGTGCACCTGATGATCTCTTCATACCGCCTATGTGCCCGCTGTCTGCATTAAACTATGTAAAGATGCCATAAAGTTAGACTTGAAATGTAAAAATGAATGTACAAATAGCTTCACAGTGCTCTCTATATATTTGTGTCGGTGGCGCCTACCTCCCAACTGAGAAGCTTGACAGAACTTTCTCACAACATGCAACTATCTGCTGATACTGCTATACATTTCATGCATCCGTTCTGAAGATAGAAACTACAGTGTTAAATATTAATATTTATTGCAAAGAAAAACAAGCCATTTGTATTATTTGTATCATCATGGAGTGATCCATGGCATTTTTATGCATATAGACAGCGAGATGAAAGAAAACAGTATTGAAAGTCTGATTTATATGTGTAATTGCCTTACTGTAGCTTGCTTTGCAATTGTGAGATCTAAAGAAGAGCATATGAATACGCAGACAAATATACACAACATCCTGTTGCATATGGAAAAGTGCTTTTATTAAAAGCCATCATCATTTTTTTCTGTTCCATATGGGTTCAGTTAATAAGGAAAAACAGTGATAGTTCCAGTTTGCTCCCTGCAAACTCACCTCCAACATGACATCTGTGCAATTATACAAAATGATTCATTGTTATTGTTGATTGTGAAGTTCTTGTTACCACAGAAACAGCAGCGAAAACAATGTGATGTGACAATGGACAGAGGAGAAGCCCACATCTCGATTGCTAATTGCATGCTCTGTTCTACTTTACGTACGGTGAGACAATATCAACAGCTGTGGGGATGTACAATATTTTATGTTGTCAGTGTTATTAGTAAGTGTGGGCATGCAAAAGTATAAAGGTGAGCTTCAGCTGAAATCATTGATGTTATTGTTGGCCATGTTGCTTAAAATGAATTATTTTATTTATATGTGTTTGAATAAAAGCAAAAGGTTAAATGGTAAGCTGTTCTCGCATTATTGTTCATTATAGCTATGGTACACTGCGGCCCTGTGAATGTTGGAAATCACAATAAAGTGATCCATGTAAAAATGGGTTCTGGAAAATATGCATCCCATGTGACTGTGGTGCAAATTGGTAATTTCAATCAGGATTTGAAGAGATTGACATATGGGGTGAAGTGAAATCACATCCAAGTCCTGAGAGGAAAGGATCAAGGGGGGGAGATGAATGGTTAGGGAGCCAGCCTGCAGGGTATGCAGACAATGGGCAGATGGTAAGTATCTTCTGAAAAAATATTCACAGAAACACTAAGTTTTGCAGAGGTGCGTGCAAACACTCACATGACGAACAGTCACGTGCACATGTTCATTCAAACACAATGGAAATTAAATGTACTGGTGGCACTAGCCTTGATAAAGTCTGGTTTGTGTAAGATTTAGGGGGCTCTATTGGCAGAAATATTGGCAGAAATAGAATATAATGTTCATAAGTATATTTTAATTAGTTTAAATAAATAAAAAATAAGAATCGTGTTTTTGTTACCTTAGAATGAGCCTTTATACCTGCATAGGGAGCAGGTCCTCTTCCACGGACCCCACCATGTTGCACCGCCATGTTTCTACAGTAGCCCAGAATAGACAAACCAAACATTGGCTCTGAAGAGCCTTTCATGTTTTCTGCAAGTTTCGCAGCCACCGTAGGTTCACCTACACACTAGGAGGGGAAGGGTGAGGCCAGGGGTATTCAGTTGGTTGCAATCTGCAACCTCACTGCTAGATGCCACTAAATCATACACACTGGTTTGTTAACAATTACTGCAGATATACCCTTGAGAACCCACAGCTACTTAGTGGCAGTGCAGGTCTATAGTACCGTATGTGGTGTTGACTCAGAGGTGTGAATATATGCAACCCAATGAATGTAAAGCAGTCTGCATGTAAAGTGCAACTGCTCTCTGATGGCTGTCCTTGGATACATAAGGGTAATATAAAAGGTGTAAATAGAATGTCTCTATAAGCACCGCATCCAGTCTGAACAAAGAAGCATCTTCCTGAAGGTGTGTCTGAGCTCAGCGCTGCGGAAGGCGTAGATAGCTGGGTCAATGAGGGCATGGCTCATCAGCAGCACCATATGCAGCTGGAACAGTGATCGGTAACACTCACAGTACGGGTTCATGGGGCACACAGTGATGATGATGAGGTGGAGGAAAAACGGTGCCCAACAAACAACAAATGCCCCAAAAAGGATGGTTAGAGTCAGGGCCCCTCTCATGTTGCTGCCCCGCCACCGTTGTCGCCGACACTTCCCACCTCCACTGGTGGGAAGAGCTGCAATCTTTCTGGCATGGATGCGTGCCAGCATGAACATGTAGACATAGAGGAAGCAGATGATCACCAAGGAGATGACAAAGAAGACAACGAAGCAGATCATGATGAACTTGGAGGCGAAGAACCTCACCATGAGCACAGCTGACACCCCGCATGTTGTCCAGATGACACCTAAGATGACCCCTGTGCGCCGCATTGTCATGATGTTGTGATATCTAAGCGCATGGAAGATGGTGATGTAACTGCAAATGAAAACAAAAAATGTTGTCATATGCTGAAATTATCTTTGGTCTATTGAGTTTTGTTTGAATGCTGTACTACTCAATAATGTGACATCAACATTGGATTCAATTAACACATGTAATGTGATGAATGAGACTACAGTTACACTCAGCTCTACCAGGTTTTTAAAATTCCTTTTAGCTAACTGTTTTGGTTTTATGATCAAAAGCCCTAACCAAGCTACATTTTTGCTTTATGTAATTAATTGCAGACTGTCAGCTCACAATCATTTTTGTCATTTTTCCCAACAGACAGAGAGAAATGTCTATAAATTTGATAATAACCACACCCTGAACCTGACTCAACACCTATATGGTCAGTTCAGGTCAAATAGCAGATCTCATAAACCCAAATATTCAACACCAAATGGCAGACAGACAAAGTTAGCAGCTAGATGGTGAAGAAAGTGAAGCATTTAGTGGCTAAAGAGGCAGGCTTGTCCCTCAGGAGTTGGTGGAGACCAAAACAGAGCTAAAAGGAAAGTGACAATTGGACTTGAATTCATCAGGTGGCCAGAAAAAAGACTTCAACTGAATGCTAATGTTACTCGTGTCTGCTGAATCACATTGCTGCAGATCATTTTTCAAAGAACACACAGGTTTTAGTTGATTCCAATCAACTAAATCCAATCAACATATACTATTGATTGATAAGCCAAGCAGCCCAATCTCAGAGCTTCTTGGAAGCATTTGAACACTGGCAAGGTCCCTGCCTGCATCTACATTACCATGTGACGATAAAACAAGACTAGGTCAAAACCTGGCATATTGCTGGACTTTGTATGGTCAGTGTGCTAAAATGTGGGCAATGTGTTACAAGGATAGTCAATGGGAGTGTCTATAATGTGAATTCCTGGATATTAAATGTTCATCTACAATTTTCTGCAGTGTCCCAGTAATATTTGTTGTTAAAGTGTACTGAAGCAGCATATCACATGTTAAGCTATGCCTGAGTTTTAAAAAAGGGCATAAATGCAGTTGCAAGAGCAATACTTTCCACTCATATCTTGGGATATTTGGTTTGAAAGAGAACTTGTCTGTAAGCGTATGGTCTCATCCATATGTTTACATAGGATTAGCATGCTAGGCTAGCAGTCAGCACTCAGTGAGTCTGTCAGTCAGTCAGTCTGTCAGTGATGGACAGACATTTAGGGTTATAGGACTGGTCTGTGGCCAGTCCAGCCAACAACTCTGTCAAAAAATAATGACAGCTTAATATTCACTGTATAGGATTACGGCCATGTTTTGAGTCTCTATATGCCATACGGACATGAAGTGTGATAGAAAAATCCATGTATTAGTTAAGTAGATATGGTCATATGTATGTATATATTTGGCGGCAGGGCCTTGAGGGGAACACTATAATAGACATATGGACATCATGGTCATCATGTGAAAGTGAGAGCTCTGTAAAGCTTTGTCTAGGTCTGTTAGAAGGAATCTGTAAACAACTAGAGGTGCCTCCCCAGGGCATCAAGGCCGTCAATATATACTAGTGACTTTCCTTTGTCTTGTCAGAATTCTCCATGGAGACTCTGCGTACTCTCCGTGTCTACAATATATGTTTGGTTTGGATTAAAGAGACGCTTGACTTCAACCAACCTCAGTGCATGCATGGAAGGTGGGAAAAACATTGTGAGTAGTGACATAGTGGCAATGAAAAACAGACATGATTGATAAAACAAGCAGAAACCACTGCAGTGGACCTTTAAGGAGTTTTGTCTAGCGAAAAGTTCAGACAGTTCTAGAGTTTTCTTGTTAGTGAGACCTGATGTTTTGAATTTAGAGGACATATTTCTGGATGTTATGATGTTAGATATCTATGTTAAACATGGTCAAATTTCCAAAACTTAAGGTTAGCAAATATAGAAATACTGCCTGCAAGTCAACCTGCTTTGTTTACAATGTTTTTTTCTATCTTGCTGACGAGTTGATGCCAGTTTATTGCACATGCCCACAAACAGCTGTCTGTTCAGTACCCTTGGTTGCTAAGGTTGTTGCTTAGGTTTTTCCATGTGTTGTTGGTGTTGTCCACTTTCATATTTCGGATTGGATTCTGGCTCGAATATGTACGGATGTACTTAAGGAGTTGACATTTTGAGTAAAGAATGAGAAAAAGTAGTGAAATCCTAATACTATAGTTTGTTGCATGGTTTGTTGACGTAGACTTCACAGCCTGCAGATTTCTGCTGGGAGGAAGCTTCCAAGAGTTGGCCAATCAGAACAGAGTGGGCTCCTAGAGAGGGGAACTTAAAAGAGCCAGGAGCTGAAACGTTCTGTTTCAGACAGAGGCTGAACCTATGGGCTGCGTAAAGGGTCAATACAAGAGTTCTTTGAACTGTAAATCATGCAAAGATATTCCAGTAGAGCCCCAGAATAAAATATAGACCTTTAAATGTGCGTAATATGTCCCCTTTAAATATAAGCAAATGAAAAAGCAAAGCATTCAGCATGAGTGTGTGGAATACATTCATGCTTAAGATTCAGATCTATCCCTCTTCATTCTCCCACAATGTCAAATATACTGTAGGGTTGGTGAGGTAAACGTTCGTCTTAAACATCTATGTGTGCAAATCCAAGACATACATACGTACCGGTCTACAGCAATGGCCAGGAAGCTGAAAATAGAGCCAACAAAGGACATACAGAGAAGTGAGTCGATCACATCATCCAGCTTTGTCTCAGAGGAACCTTTCTTCTCCAGCTGCCCCACGTCAGCAAACACAATCATCAGGTTCTCCCAGGTTTTGGTGAGGCTGGCGATGGTGTTGAAGGCAGCCAGGCTGCAGATGAAGCAGTACATGGGCGAGTGCAGGTTCCTGTTGCGTATGACGGCCACCACAACCAGGAGGTTCTCTGCCAAGCTCACTACTCCGATGGTGAAGAAGACAAGGAAAGGCACCTTCACCTCGGGACAATCCGACTGGTTCACTGTTGTAGCGTTCATGGTCAGCTGAAACAGGGTTCTGATTATAAAGCTGTTTAATATGGAAACTATAACTACCAAGTCATTGACGTTGTCCCATGAAGAGATGTTGAGAACCACTTAAGGAAAAGCATTTATATTGGGTCTTCAGCATTAGACTAGACAAAACTGTAGCTGAACCTACACTTACAATTTTACCAAGGTCCAGCCTGTGTAAGGTTATCTGAATATCTCAGCTTTTAATCTTGCCTTAATCTTCTACTGTGTGTTCCGAAAAGTTGGATATAATGACCGGGAATTCAATCTGACCTAAAATGGTGTCGGTGGTGGTGGGGTGATACTTCCTCCTCTGGGTAATGTTGATCAATCAATCCAAAGTCAAATTTCAGGAAGCAGACACATGTGTGCCGGCAACAGGCTGCTTTCTGCAGCTGCTTTGTCACTTGTCACAAACTGTCTTTTTCACATACTTTTTTCGTCTGGGAGGGGGCAAGGGTGGTGTTTTTTGGCACAGCTCAATCATGATCTCCAGCCATGTGTGCGCACCTGCCTCTCTTCTGCTGTTTACACAAGGGGCACATGATCGATTTTTTTTCCTGTGGGTGTTTTCGTCACACATTGAGCGTTTGTCCAGGACTCAGACATTCTGTTATAACAGAGTGGTTTCCATGCGATTGCAGTGCAGTAGTTTAGAATAATGGCTCTTTTGCACCTGTCAATCCTGTCTGCTTTCTTTTTGAGCCTTTTAAAAGGTTCCTTGATGATTCACCTGGAGAAAGACAATAACAAAGTGTGTTATTCAAGTTTACAGATATATTCCTCCTGCTCCTGGTGAATATGTTGCCTCTATTCAATAAGCTCCTTTTTTCATGTGCTGAATTCAGGGAGAATCATGCCGCACTTGCAGACCATCATTTCCATTACATGTGTATTTTCTCTCTGATGAGTACAGTGACCTTTTATTCAAGGTCTAACATCTCATCTGAAAGAGTATTCAGCCCTTAATCTTCAAAATGTTTAGTTCAACCTTTGTAATTGGATGGTTATGAAACACATTTTCAAAGGAACATTTTCTGATTATTGCAGGCATAATTAAAATTAAGGAAATACTCTGTGATCCTGGCTATGAGTCAGAATTCTTGCCAGTCTGCAGACTGAAGATGGTTGTAATAATTATACCAAGCTCTTATCCAAAACCTTCTAATTCTTCTTTACCTTGTCAATCCCAAAGCAGTCTACCATATTTTCTACCATTTAAACGAAACATGATTTATTTTAATTTATTTGAACAACTTTTAGATGCTTGAGAAGATAAAATAAAGCAATTCACAATAAATAAAACAAAAATTTGAGTAAGGCTTGCAACAATAGTAGTCAACAATATGTTTTTGTTATCCTATCCGGTCCAATCATCTTGTGACCCCTTAGATTAATCCAGATACCCCTCATGGGGGTCACGGTTCCCAGGTTGGGAACCAACACTTTAGAGTCTACATTACTCTGTGAGGCTGTGCTTAGGGGCATACTGCATTGAGCTACATGCTGACATCAGTGGTAACCAACCACCTGACCAACATTGCTGTCCGTCCCTTGAGCCATGCAGCTAGCTTTGATGAAAGTTAAACCTGCAATATTTGACTTTTTAGCCACTTGAAAGTGAGTCGGGTGATAATTTTCTGTAGGTTCATCACTACGAGCAGCACCACTCACTTAACACACTGTTATTTAATACATTGTTAAAAATAAAAATATTGATTATAGCCGCTTTATCACAGGAGCACACAAATTGTCCAGATTCTGCAAATGCACTTTGCCACTGTGTCTTTCACAGATTTAATTACACTTTTAGTAAAGAAAAAGTCTGTGTGATCTATGTGCCTCAGCCGAAGTCAAACCCACTGTTTAGCTTTTGATGAGCACAATAATAACAGCAGCCCTTACAGACAGAGCTATGAAAAGGCCTGTTCATATTGTCATCTGTGTTGTTCACAGTCTCATGGGGATTTATTGACAACATAATGACTGAGATTTATCTGCTCTGGTGGTGTAAACAATTCAGGATGTTTCAATTTCATTGTGTTTAGTGTATGTGTGTGTGTGTGTGTGTGTGTGTGTGTGTGTGTATGGTATGTGTATGTGTATTCGCGCGTGTGTGTTTGTGCTTCTGTTGTGGTGAAGGACAGATTAGAAAAATAATAAAGTGTCTACTATTTCAAGGCGCTATTTTAAGGTAAGGCAACACTTTTTAAACAATACACTGTTCATTGTTATTATGATTATAATGGGTACATGTTTAACAGTCCTTAGATTGTCAATAAATAAAAATGTTTTGGCAAACCCAGCTAGTTTGGATTGAAGTTATGGTTCGATTCAGTATTCTATGAAATGACGTGAAGTGAAGTCTACAGAAATGCCTCACAAGTATAGTAATACAAACCTGTGTGTGTGTGTATGTGTGTGTAAGCTTGTGTGTGTGTGTGTGTTTATATATCCCCCCGGTACATGGTCAATATTCAGATGTCATCAAACTTAAGGTCAAATAAACCTTTGGGGTAAAATTTGCAGGGACCAAGCACATTATTGATTAAATGACAAAAGGAAATTGATTAAACACTCTGAAGAGACCAGCTGCAGATTTTCTCGTTCATTTATGTCCTGCTGGTAAAGATAAAAAAGGGTCCTAATGATGTCAGTCCTGTAATTTCAGGCAGTTAACATCTGCACACATTTCTTTACATATATACAGTACCAGTCAAGTACCGGTGTGCTCTTCCATGTACCCATTAAACTAAACTGCTTATAGTCCATTCTACTTCTGAACCAAGTGTCTGCGCACTCAGATCAAATTTCTATTCTATGTGTATATCCTGCTGCTGCTAGGGCAATATTTGTCTCAGGGATCATTAAAATCTCATCTAAACCTCTTCATTGTCTGTGTTATTTAAAACTCACTTTAAACTGTTCAACATCAGGGAAAAGCATGTATGGATTCTGTTTACTTGGAAGTTTTCTGTGAACAGAAAAGCTAGAAAAGTTGTGATACTCTCTTGAATATTTAAAAAAGGTTTTTTGCTGCTGGTAGTAACTAAATAAAATGCCCAGAACCCTCTTCTCTCAACTGTCAAGAAAAGTTTTTTGTTTTTTTTGTTTTTTTAAAGTGCACTGAACACACTCCTAGATTTGTAGGAAACTACACTATGTGGCCAAAAGTATGTGGACACTGAAACAAAGTGTATAGACATATCGAGAGATATTGTGAATTTGACATAAGTGTCATTATGCAACAGGTGCAGCAGCCTTTCACAAAATTTAAATGTACTGACTAATTTTTTTTTTCTCCTGAATCTCGTCCAAAAATGTCATTGATATAAAATGTAAATATCATTTTTAATGATTAATCAATGCAATAAAAGGGATGTGGAAGTGATTGTTAAATTGTCTGTTTCTGAAAGTTACCAAATTTGCTTTCAGGGTGTTTTTAAACCTGTGGTTGGTTTGCTCTGCTCTGAATGGATGAGTGGATGAGTGGGTGAACTTTTTGCATTTGGTTTGGTTTCTTTTCACACAGAAAAAATTCAAGCAAATCAAAATGCATCACTAAAAGCGTGAGAATGTTCACTCCACTCATTGGTTAGTTGTGTCTAGGGCAGGAGCAAGAACGTAAACACAGGAAGAAGGTCCTGAAGAAGTGCTTCTACAATCTTGCGTAACGTAACTTAACATAATTAGTTGTGTTAGTCCAGTTCGGACCTTGATTCATTCTCCAGCTAGCTGCTAGCAACTGTTGATTTTGCTCATCTGCATCACAGCATGCAAAGCACACTTGGTTACGGGAGTCGTTTAGCTCAGAGTATTCCTAGTAGTTGGGGCAGATTGAGGTCTTCATCATGTTCCCACCATGAATGAACCGCCCCAGAGTTTGTTTGGAACCAAACCAAGACCACTTCCTCAAAGAGTCTTGGTGTGATTGTTTTGGTCTGCATCCGAACACAATTGCTGCGTTCAGAACTGCCCAAACAAATCGTACCAACGAACTAGAGTCCGATTCAACCAGACTAAACAACACAGGGTTGAAAACGCCCTCAGATGCTGTTCTCTGACTAACATTTGAAGCACACTGAGGTCTTCAGTGAGGCTGGCCACTGATGTTGGGTGATAAGTCAGGATTCTAGTTCATACCAAAGGTGTTGGAGGGGCTCTATGCAGTCCCCCCTCTCACCACAGCTGCCACAAAGCAGTCAACCTAGGGGAAACACTGTACACTATTGTCTAAAATACATTTTTTGCTGTAACAAGATTTCCCTGACATGAAACTTAAAGTATATGTCTGGCTATTTTCTATATTTTTCTTATTTTAAACAAATCTCATGTGCATAGCCAAACCCACAATGAACTCAAAGAAAGAAAAATGTAGAAAAACGCCAGCCTTATCTTTTAATCGGCCTAATCCAAATCGTAAAACAAGCCCCAAACCAAAAGTAAACAAAAGTATGTAGTATCCACATACTTTTGTCCATAGTACACATATATCTCCCTACCTTATAACATAGGTTTGCTGGGCCATAGCTATGGTTGATCAGGCATAAACATGAGGCTGTCATCACCAATAGTAACAGAGCTACTTGTGTAAACATTTTCTTTCCACTCTTTCTCAATCTGCCCATCCCCTCCCCAGTGCCAAAACCCACACACGCCTTATCTAAGCTGCGTTCCTTCTCTCTTATTAAATATTTGCGCATTTCCCTTGATTCTCCTCTGCATCTATGTTCATGTAAGGAAGATCAAATAGCTGGATTTACAAAGACTGACACAGTGTCATGATATTAGATGTGCATCATGATCATATGATCAATCCTCCCACGCTGCATAATGAGGGAAACACAGATCTGCAGCTTTAGTATGCAAGCAGTAGCTCTTAATTGATATCTTTTAGGCTCAACAGCAGGTTTGATTAGAATGCTGAATGTCATGAGCCGGAAAAGGTAAGAATACATGTATTTACAGTAAACTGCATGAAACACATATATATGACACAAATATGATGGTAAACATTGTACAGACTATAAAAGGCCATATCTATTTTGTTCCTATTTCCTTGAAATGTATCTCCGATTTCTATCAGGACAGTTGCATGACGATAGAAGTGCCTCAACAGTGAGCTGCCATTGAAAGATGATCAAAGCCATATGAATCAGCCAGAACAGCACAAAGTAAGAGCAGGAATGGTAATGGACGGAGGTTTAGTTACATCTAGACAGAAAATCAGCCCTATCCACCTCTGCGTGCCATCTTTTCATTACACAGTAGCCACAGCTGTTATTTCCTGCTTGCACTTTAAGGTTGAAAGGTTTTTTCATCATTAGATTCTCCTAATGTGACCATGGTTGATTTGGTCTCTCCTTTCAGGTCAGCCATGGTCAGCCATACTTATCTGAACACTTTTTATTATGTAACTACATTAGGCTTTAAAAACTCAGAACATTGCGTTTCTGTTACAGTAATGTGAGCATGCACTTAAAGCAATGCACTCGTATATTCTGCTATCTATAGACAAAACATGGATGAGCATTTAGTTTGAGTGCTCCGGCTGAATCCTTGAAAAGACATTGTGAGTAAAAGCTTGAATTAAATGAAAAATCTTACTTGTTCCTCACCCCGCTGCCAGCCACTGAAACAACTTCCTTGTTTAGAGGCTGTTTAAGAGATGATTTGTCATCTTGTTTTGTCATAATTTTTGCAGAGCATCTCAACAAAAGGAGCAGATGTAAGAGCCAAAGTGAATACGAGGGTTTAATGCAGTGGATTGGGTTTATGTGATAGAGACAGGAGACACTGTTGTTGTAGCCTTGAAAGGCTACCTCACCAAGGCTGCAACACATGTTATTTCGTCCATGTTTTTTGGTTTGTTTTTCTTTTTCGTCACTATGTCCATTTATGATATCAGCACAAGGACGGTCAGTGTGCTTACCCTCTCCTTTCTTCCCTCCTTTTGTTAACTGTGTCTGTTTAGAGAGATATCCCATTTTGTCACATTTTATTATTTAAATGAAACCACAACTTGTGATATTGATTGAAATGTGGAAAGTAAGATGCAACAAATTCACTGTTGCTACAGAATGATTAACTGTAATTCCTCCTTTACATGGATAGTGGCCATAAATTAAAATGCGGTATGCAATAGCCATTAAGAGGGGTATGTATACATTGTGTCTACAGCAAATGTTTTTGATCTTGCTCAATGAGGGGAAGCCTGACCAGAGTTGCTAGGAAGGTGGTAGGAGGCAAATGTGAGAGGCTTTGTAAACCATGTATAAAAAAAGGGTGATTTATCTGATAAAAGTGGAACCATGCTACACATGTAAGAAGATATGTGCAAATAAACCCCAACTAAACAGTTAACTTAGCTAAACTGATCAAAACTCAACTTATAATAATGTAACTTATTTCACTTTAACATCACATGGACATGGCTACACAATGACGTCCAACTCCTATAATACACAGAAACAACTGCCTATATAGCATTTATGTATATTGAAATGTTTGGGTGCCTCCCTCTTTTGTTTCCTGAGAGCATGGGTATGGGCATGGGTGAGGTGGGTATGGTAAGTAACAAAGGAAGAAAATCACTAAGTTATGGAAAGCAACTGAACTCAATGATACTCATCCATATTTTACTTTAACCAGAAATGTTGATGTTGGTATGTGACCTGTGCAAAATACAAACAAACCTGGCATAGTATGTGTCAGCAACTTACAGATTAATGATGGAATTATGGCTAAAACAAACGATTTACACGCAGGGTTAAATGAGTTATGAGTTATTCAAATGGCAATGGTGTGGTCTCACCCACTTTGTCACACTCAGGTATGTATGTATTATAAGCTATTCTCTGGTAGGATATTTTCAGTGAAATAAATGGTGTATCTCCTAACTCTGTGACTAATCTTTGCCAATTGACTGTTAGCTAAACCCCTCAAGAGCTTTGGTTTTCCTTGATGGATGCATTTAGAAAAACTGAATAATATGTTTCAAGAAAGCACCTCATTCATTCCTATGAGGTTGTTCACCAAAAAAAAAAGTTTTTCAGGCTTCTGCATTATTGTCTGTCTCTACAATGGAGTCTGTTGACAGCAAGCGTGTTAGAGACCTCCTTTTGCTCCCTGCACATAAAAACGGCATTAAAACAGTGTTTGAATTACACTGTGTAGTTTTTGGGGGGTTAGGGACAATTCCTAGAGCTAATGTTAGCTTATTTGGCAAGCTAGCTACAGCTGATACAGTTTGCTAGAATATTTGAAAGCTACGCCCTTGCAAATTGGATACGCATTCATTTCTGTTGTCAATGCCGACACATCATGAAAACCAATGAGGAAACACTTAGAAATTTCAATATTGATTAACCTAATAAATACAGAATAAAATCAATACCTTTATTTTCTAATCTGAAAGAACTATTAAGAAAGGTCCACATGATCTTAGCACTCAAAGCACAGCTAAATAATACATTTACACTGGTTAATATCAAATACACTTGTGTGGTACCATGTAAATTAACAGATTTTGAAGTAGAATTTGCTTTTCCATAATTATCAAAAATAATTTGATTGTTCTGAAACACAATAGGTACTCATTGCGAACAAAAAGAGTAGAGGAGAAGAGGGACACAATCAGAAAGGAATGGGAACTCCTTCCAAAATTTAAGACTTCAGAGATAGTGTGAGTGGACGGTGGTTCATCCAAGTTGAGGCAGTCTGTTTGTATCTGAAAAGAAAAACAAAGTCAATTAATAATAACTGTCCATTTTCCATTTGTGGCTGGGACAGGCTGGGTTTTTAGTTCTGTTCAATGTCTTTTCCTAACATCCTTCATACCTTTAGGTTAGAGGTCATTGGGTCTGTGTGTGTGTGCTCCTGCACCTACACAGGCAGACTGTTAGACCAGAAGAAATCATAATGTTTTTGAAAGATTTTAGCTTCCTCTTATATTCCTGGGTTCATTCCCTACAGACCAATTATTATAAAAAAAACAACAACAAAAAAAAACAACTAAGAATTTCGATGGTAAATCTGCCACCATTGTCACTGTAAAATACACATCTGCCTTTTGAAAGCTTGACAGGCATAGACTACAGTAGCTAAGTGGGGCAGGACTTAGAATGGTCAATTACCCGTTGAAAGGAATAAAGGCAAGTAATTTAACAGGTTGAAAAAACATTTTCTGCTCCAACATTACTTTCCGTAATTATAGGCTGTTCTTGAGGTGCATTTGGAGCCACAGGGAAATTACAGAAGCCTGTTTCTTATTACCATGTTGTGACTTCAATTTAGAATTAAAACATTGCACACTTTTGATGAGAAAAGTAGCAATGATAACTTTTACGCCTGAAAAACTTAAGTCTGATTAAGTAGAACACCAAACACCAATCTCAGACCCAGTGTGATAAGTCTGTTAAGTTCATTTTGCATCATTGATCAAGCCACATTGTCATCCCCTACCCCCTAAGTCTTTTTGATAAAGGCTCTCTGACCTTCTTCAAATAGCACTGACGAATAATGGTCTGACCTTCTTCAAGTGCCACCGATGGTGTGCTGATGAAAGGCATTACAGAGATTGTACTGTGAGGGAAAAACGTGAGGAGAGTCTATCCTTTTTTGACAGGAGGGATAGAAGGACAGAGAGACAGGTAGTGAGGGACAAACACAATAGAAAGATGGAGGCAGACAGGCAGAGATAGCAGCACTAAGTGACAGTCATAATGGAAGCATGTGTGAGGAGCTGGAAAGCAGAGAGTGAGGCAGACAGGGGTGGAAAGTGGTTAAGGATGAGCTTCGGTGAGTCACCAGGGCGTCTTGATTCAGACGTACATTCTGTTCCCGTGCCTCCCTCACCTGGGCTCCATGCATGGCCAGAAATCACACAGCTCTCATTATACTCTGTGCGGTTCAGCAGACATATGTTATATCACAGGTAAGTGCAAAAAACATGAACTTCCCAGACCCCTGCTTGTCTGAGTGGACTCTGCAGGAGACCACATACAGAGAGGTGAATAGAAATTGCCCAGTGTCATGAATTTGCATTGAGTGTCAGTTTGGCTCTGCAGAGAGAGCTGTGTGTAGGTGTTTTAAGGGTTTTCCTCTTGGGGAATATATTGTCTCTTTTGATTTTCATTTAGATAATAGAGGTGACTGGCATACCTCACTCCCTATAAGGTAATGGAGCCAGAAGTGAGATACTTCATTTTTTAAGTGCCATGAGGTACAGGAATCTACTTTATGTAGGGCCATGCAGGTGGATATCAACACTTCATATAAAAATATGAGTTTATAGCTGCACACAAAACATCTTAATTAATGTGAGAGGGGTATAGACAGCACAACAGATAGTTGTCTGTATGTGGCATTGTGCATCCAAAAAAGCATGCTTGCATAGATAAATAGATAGACACATACACACACACATGCATGTGTCTATATATATTGGTTGGTTTCATTCAGGCGCAGTTGGTTTTTGCACACTGGATTACGGCACTGGGAGGAACCTGACAGAATACAGAAACACAGAATACTTGACATTAATTGGTCACTGTCAGGATATAATGACAACTTCAGCAGATTTAGCTTCTCTCCATTTCTGGCAGCAGGATGGTGTATGTGGGATTGAGTCAAAATAAACTAGATTGGTTGTGCATGGTAATGAAGGAACATGTCATCAGTGTGGCTCATCATGTGTTTGAATAGTTTTTTGGACAATAATGGAGCTCTATGACACAGAGGAATAAGATATATAAGGCTTTGACACACACACACACACACACACACACACACACACACACACACACACTACTTGTTCGTAGATCAATTCATTGTTGGTTTTGTTTTTTCATGGGATTTGTTGAAAATAAGAAAAATATCACATATCACCAGACTTATCCTTTAATGAGTTGTTCCTGATTAACCCTGAAACATCTGCTGAGCTGCATAAAACAATCAACTACTCGTTCATTTCTATTTTTTAAAATACTAGTATTTTAGTGCCCCTCAAGTAAAGAGCACATGTTGGTGCATCATTCAGAGAAATATTCAATATTCATTCATTACTTCACACACTCTAAGGGAAAGAGATTATGTAGATTCACTGATATAGAAACTCATCATTACGTTAACATAGTACATTTAAATGTGTTAACAAGTAACTTTTCATGATCTACAATGGACTTTTATTCACAGCAGACATTTTGACTTGTTACAGTAGGAAAAGCACAGGTGTTACTAATGACATTAATGATGGCCATGGCAGTGTGACAGTGAGCCAGATACCAGGACTCTGAAACTAATGCAGCTTAATTGAATTCAGCCATCATTAACTTTATTACCTGTGCTTGTCCTCCTGTGACATGTCAAAATGTCATCTGTGAGAAAACAAAGATAAATTAGATAAATGATAAATTAGTAATATAATGAGTGTGATGAATAGGCTGCTGGTGTAGCTGAAATTCAATGTGACACACAATGAAACATCTAAGGCGGGAAATGTGTGAAGAAGTACTGTGACATTGTTCTTTAGGATAAAGTAGTATAATGGCATTGGGGTTTACTGATATAGTTTTTTTTAGCACCATAGTTTAGAGTGGATTTGCCAGTAGTCGATATCTACCATTTTCACAGGGTGGAAAAGCCTCTGAAACAGCTTTCAGACCACAGTGGGACATTAAACTCTCCACCAAAACAAACAGAAAGGATATATTTTTATGATTGCTTTACATGCCTCACAACCAGACAGGCCATTTAATAAGAAATCAGGAGTCCCTTGGAGGAGATTAAACAAATCTTTTGAGAATTTTCATGAATTTCCCTTGAGAGACTCTGTAAGGCCTTGCTACTGCTTCCTCCTAAGAAACTTATTAGTGTAAGAGCTCTTCTTCTTTGACTACAGCCGTTGCTCTTAATGGGTCAGTAGCAATTCCTAAAGGAAAACTACCTGGACAAGAGGAAATAGGCAGAAGAGAACTGGACTGTAATGGAAAATGAGAGGATTATTTCAGTGACTGACCAGTAGAACTTAAGAGGGATCTGATTTGAGACACTGAGCTTTCTCATTTCCTGCGGAGAAAAACATCCTTTGTTCTCATTTTAACTGAGGGTGAGCTTAATGCAGCTGAGCTTCCCCGGAGAAAATTTGAAGATCTTTAACTATTCAATTTTTAAATGTCTTTTCCTTGTGAAATACAATGCTTAATTCACATTGTGCATTCCCTTATGAAACTGATCAATAAAATGAAAAGAAATCAGTAGGTTCTTCATTCTTGTAGTGCTCTGTTAAAGCTATACAATACAGGAAGTTCTTGGGGTTGTTGAGAGATGACGTGAAATGTCTCCTCTGAGACTGACATTGTCTCAGAGGATTGTTAGGTCAGACTATTTTTGATGGAAACTGGCAGTCACAACATGTGGATTCCACAGTCCACTTGTTGTGATGAGGGAGATGCGAGTTCCCGCACATCATTAGGGACCAGAATCTGAGAACAACACATCTACCTGTAGCTGTGTTCATGTTCATATGGAGGAGAGAGGTTGGTGGGGGGTAAGCATGGGTCCATATAAATTAGAACAGTTCTGACCTGAACCCTGGAGTGCAGGCACAGCTGCACAGCTGTATGGTGATGATGAATACGCCATCATGTTTTCTTTGAAACCTCAGACCTTACAGCAAAAAATGTTTCAGTCGGTAATCTTGTTAAGCATTCACACTAGCTTGAGTTAACATTTCATTTTCATATTCTATGCGCCATACATGGAAAACGCTGCTGTGTGGGAAAAAAAAGGTGAAAAAGGTGAACTTTTTTCATATGTTTTTGCAACTACACTGTAACAACATTTACTTAATAAGATGAATTATGAAATATTTTTATAAGCCTCCGGCGTGTTTCTTTTGGCAGAGGAGGAGATTTTCAGTTTTCCGCATGGCAGATGGAAGAATCCATGCGACACGCCTATAGAAAATTCCGCTCTATATATATTTCAAAGTTTCACAGCTGCATGCCACTGTATGTTGAGAGAACTCACACTCAGGTCCTGCTACCTGTGTGGTGTGAAGGTGGGTGAAGACTCTGTGATCTTACCGCTCATTCAGTGTGTTGTTCAGTCCAATATATAGAGGTTGACAGGTATGGTACTCTCTGACTTAATGATTTTCAGTTCAAACCCTGTGCTGCGGGGCCACAATCTAAATTATTAACAATTATCCACTGTATCAACTGCAGCAAAAGCAATGAATATGAATGAATATGTATATGTCAACCTGAAACCACAGCAGCATTAAAATGAATCCATGTAGACTGCAGTATATTTGCCCATAGGCCAAGAGCAGTGTGTCAGACAGAGAGTTGTGCCATCTAGTGATGACTATGAAGCTTTAGAGTTGCGGAGTAAATGAGCTCTCTCTTTTCCGGCTTTCTTTCCTGAATGTTTTATTGAACAATGTGTTTTTACAGAGGGGCAATAGAAAGCATCCTGACTGGAAATATCACAAGTTGGCATGAGATGTGCACGGCTCAAGACAAGAAGGCTCTGCAGCGGGTGATTAAAACCACCCAGAACATCATCGATACCCATCTACCAAGCATCAGTGATATTGGTGAGGTGAGGAGCCTGCGCAGAGCCCAAAGGATACTAAAAGACAATACACACCCCAATCACAGTCTGTTCACCCTGCTGCCTTCTGGCAAGATACAGAAGTATCCGCTGTCGTACCACCAGACTACAGAACAGCTTCTTTCCTCAGGCTGTGAAACTCCTCAATTCATTCTCTGCACTCCAATATAAAAAAAGTTTCATTTTTATGACTTATTATTTATTAATCCATTTATATAATTTCTGTTTTTGTGAGTAGCATAAAGGGACTACAAACTACATTTCATTATACAACCTGGTGTTGTAAAATGATAATAGTAAATAAATCTTGAATCTTGAATCTTGATATACAAACCATAAAGTGGTATAACCATTGCAGGACAAATCCCTAGCACATGTATGAATAGAACAAAATAACCTTTTAAAAGAAAATTAAGAGTAAATAAATAAAAAAAAGTAAAGTAAATAAATGTATTCTGAAAATTAGCTGAAGCTGATATGAGGCTTCAGCAGTTTGACTTAGCAAAATCAAGCAAGTATGTTTCAACAGTTATTTTTTATGCAAAATCCTCTTGTGTCTTCAGACACAGTGTTTCCTCGCTCAGCTGCAGTGGAGGAATAGTGACATAAAAAGGAAATTACTAACTAAAAAGACTGTATAACTTTGAAATTAAACCATATTTTATGATAAGGCTACGTGGGTTGTGTTCAAATTATTTCAAACAAATTATATGTTAGTTCTCATTCATACAAATCCCTAGAAGATACTGTAGCCTGAACCACACTGGATTTTTGAGACCAATAATGATATTGATATTTGGACGTTCTGCTAACAATACAATATATCAGCCAGTAGTGTTTTTTTATTAACATAAACACAAAACATAAATAAACAATCTTGACACTGATCCCTTAAGTTGTTTTTTTTTAAACTATTTTACTGTTGAAAAATACATTTTGCTGTTGAAAAATGCTGCATTTTTCAAACAGAATGAGCAATGTGGATTTTGTCCCCCATCTCTTACACTGGGATCACTTTAGGAAGTCTCTTCACAGCCAATATGGAAAGGAGGAACAATTAGAGCAACCAAAAACTGTTTCAATGTACATACAGACACGTGAGTATTGTTTTAAGACAGACTACAAAAAATGTGAACTCATCTTTTAATAGTTGTACCCAGTTTGGACTCATACAGTTCAAGGTCCTACACAGAGTTAATTCTCTATAGCCCAGCAGTCTGAAATCTATCCAGGTGTAGAGGTGGGTGTGATAGATGTGATGCTTGCAATTTAAGCCACATGTTTTATTCCTGTTTAATGTTACACAATGTTTGGTGTGACTATTTTAAGTCCCCGAGGAATGGGACCCATTCATTTCCAAACTGTTTAGCCCTCATGTCTGTATTAGCAGGACACCATCCTTTACGTCAACTTTCCAACACTGGAAAATATTAAGCATGAGGTGAAATACAGGTCTGATAAATTCTTTGGGAAGTGGTAATGTTTAAGTCACCAAAGGTCTTACTAAGTATCACTAAGTAGCTAACTGTCATCCTGTTGTCAGAGTCTGTGTGCTGTGTAAGGAGTACTGGGCTATAGTTCTTGTAGAGGGGAGTAGAGGGAAGGGAGGGGACTGGAGATGTAACAGAAAACAGGGGAATATTAGAAAATTGTGCTTCTATTTTCTATTCTTGTATGTTAAGGAATATGGAAACACTGTTGTATTTCTATGTTGTCTGTTAACTTTGTATTCCTCATTGAAACAATAATGAAAAGAAAGGTCTTGTGCAGATTTTAAATTGATAAATTTCAAGGACTCTCAGTACAACCAAAATTCAACTTATGTTTAATTAAAATTTTTGGAAGATGTAATTGTTGTATTGTGGTTGATGTTGGTTTGGTTTGTGTTTGCCAAAGGCTTCTTTATACTGTGTATTACATATGACATATATGTCGAAGTATGTGCTATTTGAAGTGCATCTGTCTTAAAGGACGGGTTCACAGTTTTTCAAGCCTGTCTTAAAACAACAGTCAGGAACCCAAATAAATATTGAAATATGTTTTTCTTGTTGTAATCATCCCTTCTGTTCATACTGACCATTAGAAGATTCCTTCATAATGTACTTACAATGGAAGTGATGGGGGACAAAATCCACAGTCCTCTTTCTGTACAAAAATGTATTTAAAAGTTTATCTGAAGCTAATATGAAGCTTCAGCATCCAAATGAGTCAAATCAAGTACATATCTTTCAACGTTACAAATGATTGTGTGGACACACTGTGGATTTTGGCCCCCATCACTTAAATTGAAAGCACATATGAAGGGGATCTTTTAATAGCCAGTATGAACAGGAGGAATGATTACAGCGTGGAAAACCTCTTTCAGTGTCTATATGGACACCTGACTTGTTTTAAGACACACTTGAAAAATTGTGAATCTATCCTTTAAGTGCTGCCTGCTTCCTCATAAGTTGTTATAAATGTGTAAATAATAAATAATGATAATAATACAGTACACTGATATAATACAACAAACACACAAGAGGTTACCTGACTATTTTCCTTTAAATAACTGGATAGATAGATAGATAGATAGATAGATAGATAGATAGATAGATAGATAGATAGATAGATAGATAGATGGATGGATAGATAGATAGATCTGGAAATTTTCTTTTTAGTCACTTTATTTATAGAAAGCATCACTTACAACATGTGTGACATTAATACAATAACAGAAAACAATAAGGCATCATAATGATGTAAAGGTAAAATAAAGGACATGACTTCACTTTCAATCTGTTGATACAGTCAACATGACAATAGGACGAAGGGTAAAAGTAATAATCATAAATAAATAGATAGAAAAATAACTTAACAGAAAAAGTAGGCAATAAAATTAGATTTCTTTAAAAAAAAAAATCTTGAAGCATACAAACTGTGTGTGCACATTTCTTAGTGTTTACAAGTTGGATAGACTCAAATACTTTCTAAATTCAATCATGAAAAGTTCAAATGATGGATGAGACCCCAAAAACCAGAAAAAAGAATAAATTGAAGGTCCGCTGAACTTTCTGCTTTTTGTTTTCATTGTATAGTATTACAGCCTTGGCTTACAGCTTAAATGAATGGTTGGTTTGAGTATCAAAATGATCCTCAGTTTTTCCAGAATCCTGATGTTTACTGACATTCATAAAATAGATTTTTAGTTGTGTCTTTTTCATTTTTTACAAAAAATCACATTTGTTATCAATATCAACAAATCTTGAGATTAATTTGTTGGTGGGATATATATTATGCACAATTGTAAAAGTACATTATAATGTACTTTTTGTACAATTTGTTGGGGATAACAAATGTATATGAGAGAAGCCATGTTGTTTCCCATTGAATGTCAGAAAAAATGGGAGTTCCACACAAATTTCCCACATGGAGTAATTTTCCTTTAGTTTAGTCACAAACGTTTAGTGGTACGTTTGTGACTATTACTATTCTAATTTAACAAAGAAGGTGGGTTCTAATTCCTGTAACTCAGAGTGGCACTTCATCAGCTGAAGGATTCCACTAAGAACAATATTTATCACCATTTGATATTCTTTATAAGTGACAGGAAAGGTTTTAGATCTGAGAAATTCCTCATAACTGAGAATTTGAACTTCATCATTTTGTAAGTCTGCAAGAAAAATTATATTCCTGTCAATCCAATGTTGCAAATATAGTGTTTTATTCTTTCTGGTTAGGTACTCATTGTTCCATATAATAGTTTTGTGAGTGGAGAAATTGTGGACAAAACATTTTTGCTGCTGATAAAATTCAGACATTTGTGGTAATTATGTTTCATCATAATTACAAAGTAATAGAAATTGTAGGCCTCCCATTTCCTAAAAATATTCTGCAGTATGAAGTACCAAAAGGATTCTGGAACTTTCAAATATATTCAGATATCAGTATTTCCATCATGCCACCTTCACCTGTCCGACCTGCTAAAACCTCCTTCTTTAAGTGATCAGATAGATCCGGAAATAGGTGTGTCTGGACATGTACTTCTGACGTGGGAAGGCTTGAAACCTTTCCCACGACCCCATTGGCTCGCTTCCGTTACGCCCCTTTACGTCGTGACGTCTTGTTGTTGGTGAAGGGGCGGGAGGGGAGGAGGGGGCGCTATCAAGCAGCAGCGAAAGCGACCGAAGGATGCTCATAATTCAGGTGAGATTCAACGGATTATAATGTCAGTACATCTGATATGTAAGTAGACAGACGTTCCCGGGCGTCTGTCGCTTTACAGCTGAAGTCAAGGACACTGACAGATATTTGCAAACAGGTCAGTAAATGCTCGCTGTGACATGTTAGCTCAACCGCTAAGCTAAGATGGACTGACTGGTGCTGGAGTCAGACACTAAGGTTTCAGCACCATACAGGCCTATAAACTGCTTTAACCTAACTTAACAGTAAAGCAGTGTAACGGCGGGTTTAACTTTAGGTTTATCATTCGTAGCCGTTATATTACTACCTTACCTGGCTAAAGATAAAGCTGCTAGTTTGTTTACTTAGCGACATAGAGACTGTTCCACCTATTGGAACAGAAACCAATGACCTATATTTTATGCGCACACGATTTTTAAATATGATATAGATAATAGTGTCATTTCATTCTATCATATGTCAAAGTCAGTCGTATGAAAATTGAACCTATATGAGTATGAGGTCTTGCAGGGTGAATAAAACTTTATTTTGTGGTTTCTATGCGCAATGATGAGCAGTGACTCCAGGTCACGGTTCGCCATCTTTCAGTGACCCTTCCACCCACTCAGTGATCCCTCTGTCCATTCAGTGACCTCTCCATGCATTCAGTACCCATCATACAGTTGCAGGTCTTGCTTGCAGAGGCAGCAACACTGTACTGCTCACTGTTTCCTTTGACCTCTACAGTGGCAAAGCTTTGTCAGGTCAACACTACTGATGGAGGTTTCACTGGCTTCCTGTCATGAGATTTCTGTATTAGTTGGCCCAGTCTTCTCACCCTGAGATGTTTCTCTAACAACCTATTTTGATCACTAGTTCCTGTTTGTGGGTGTTTTCACTTGAAAGAATATATTTACATTCACTACAATATTGAAATGTTTTCAGTGGCATATTACTGGTACCGCTTGAATGTTCTTTTACTGAGGTCCTAATAATGAGAGATCTAGAGACTTATGTGTCTGATGTGTGTGTGTGTGTGTGTGTGTGTTCATATTTTTTATTATCCATGTGAGAAAGTTTTGCTCGCCCACTTGCACAGACGTGTTGCACTGTAGAACAGGAAAGTTCAATTTCAGTCAGCATGTCCTATATCAGATGGTTTTGTCATCATAAATGAATTTGCTGTGTCATATACTTCATTTCAGGCAGGATTTTACATGTAAAAATTTGACAATTAATTACATTTCATTGCTCCTGGGTTGTGGCAAAAATACAACAGAGTTGTCAAAGCCAGGTCTCTAGAGTTGGGAAAAGTGTTTAATTAGTCAATCTAGAAAAAGTTTGATAACAATTAATATTTTAAGTGACTTCTTAAGTTAAGAATCCAAACCATTTCAGTGGTTCCAGCTTCTCAAATATGAATATTTGCTTTTGGGCATTTGGAGAAGTAATCTTGGGTTCTTGGAAATTGTGATTGCTAGATTTGTTTGGCTTTGTCTAAAACCCAAAGATATTCATTTTACAATGATAACAAAACAAAGAAAATCCTCAATAGAAATCTTAAGATTTAACAAATGTTTGGCTTTTTGCTTTAAATAAAAAAAATCTAAATTATTTCAGATTTATTTCTTTTCAATCAATTAATGGACTAGTTGTTTCAGCACTAAAGAGAATTGGGACTGCAGTTCATGACTGTTTTTACTGTCAAATAATCTGCCAATTAATTTCTTGTTCTGTCTATTAATTGTCAGAGAAAAATGCCAATCACAGTTCAGCCTAATTTAACCCAACTCTAACCCAAAGTGATCTCCCAAATTACTGGTTCAACCAACTGTTCAAAACACAAATATATTCAGTTTACAATCACATCAGACAGAGAGAAGCTGGAAATCCTCACAACTGAGAACCTGTAACTAGAGAATGTTTGGTATTTTTGCTTGAACAGTGATTGAAATGATTAATTTGATTAATCAGCTTGTCATTTCAGCTCTCAACAGAACTGTGGGCATGTCTGCTGTACATGACTGCATCTGTTTTGGAATACATCAAGCCCTTAAAGGAAAATTCTGGTTTATTTCAACCTGATGTATTTCCCGTAAATGTGGCCATTGTGGCTCTCATGTTACACTAATTTTGCTCCTCCAGCTCTATTATAGAGATTCGGGGAAGTCACAAAAAGACATATATCGCACAAAAGGACAGACATTAGGGCAGGCAGCTGAGCCTCATACATCTTTCCATATAAACCTGTTTTTTACGTGTATCATTTCAAACGTTTGTTTCTAAATCCAAACGAAAGTAAACACAGAAACTAGCCTCCTGTAGCAGTATTATGGCAAACTGCATAGAGATCTATATCTGGAGAAACTTGCCAGCTAACCGAAACAACCACATATTCATCCGTGCACACCGGTTTGTTTACATGTATGAGGCTGACTTTCACCGTGATTAGACTGTAAGGGAACTAAAAAAACAAAGTGCAATGACGGATTATCCCATGGACTATTATGAGGATGATTGAGAGTCATTTCACTTTGAATGGCCAGCTGTATTGTTTAGTACACAGAGAGAAACAAATGGAGGCAACAGGACTGTCACGTTAAACTGGTGAAGCTCCGCTCTCCTCCTCTGCCGACTGAGGAGTAAAACTTTTTCTGCGGAGTCGGACCTGTTGTTGCAAGAATCGGAAAATCTAGAAGTGTCCATGGATGAGAGTAATCCCAGCTGTGTAACTACTACACGTGGATTTACAGCATTTTTCAACATTGTCATCCCATCGACTGTTTTACATCCACAAAATTAACTGAATACTGGCTGGACCAAACACTCAGCTTCACACAAAAATGCGATTACAACACACAATATACTGTGTGATGAATTACAGTGTGTAAGTCTCTATCATCTAACAGTAGTCCATAAACCTGCTCAGTGTGTAGCTTGTCATTTTATTCTTGCAATTTGGAAACTTGCAGACATGAACCATTTTATTTCATCTGCTAAGTTACTACTTCTCTAGCAGGAAGAGATGCTGAGCTATCCACAGCCTCAGATGTAAACAAACTGACGTGCAAGCCGCCTCGGATACATACAGTTAGCCATAATGGCTGCTACAGGCAGCTAGTTTCTGTGTTCACTTTCGTTCAGACTCACAAACAAACTTTTGAAACGATTCATGTAAAAATCATGTTTATTTGAAAAGCTGTAGGAGGCTCAGCAGCTTGCCCCGATGTTTGTCGTTTTGTGCGTTTCCCCGAAATTCTATAACGGAGCTGGAGAGTACAAAATTAACATGACACATAGAGCCACAATGGCCACATTTATGGGAAATACATCAGGTTGAAATAAACACCAATTTTCCTTTTAAATGGTAGTGAATATTTAGTCACACAAACTAAACAGATCCGAGGGGTATGGATAACTTACCCGATCATCAGTGAAGCGCTTTCACCCTCAGAGATCATCTAGAGAACCCAATCTTTGACTTGCCTCTGACCTGCGACCTTCCTGCTCCTCTCCCCAGCATGCGGTGACTGAGACTGAAGCCTGAAGGCGCAGTGGGTCCGGCAGCAGCAGCAGCAGCAGCAGCAGCAGGCGTCCAGCTTAGATGAAGGATGAAGAGCCCGGTGCACAGATGCAGGGATGTGGAGCACAGCCGCGGGCAGGCCGGAACCGGGGCAGGAGGCAACTGCCTACAGAACGAACAGCGCATCCCTATCTCCAAAGACGTCATCACTTCCTCCTCTGCCTCCGCCATGTGGTTCATCAGGGACGCCTGCGGCATTGTGTGCGCCGTCATCACATGGCTGCTGGTGTTGTACGCCGAGTTCGTGGTGCTGTTTGTAATGCTGCTGCCCTCCAAGAATCTGACATACAGCATTGTGAACGGGACTCTGTTCAACACTCTGGCCTTCCTTGCCCTTGCCTCACACCTCAGGGCCATGTGCACTGACCCTGTAAGTGGGGCTTTTTGGGGGTTGTTAGCTTGATATAGTGTTGAATTATTGTGCTGAACTTTCATAAAATTATAGTACCTTTGCCTACTTGTTTCATTGTGATGATTGATGAGTTATCTACTGTATGGTCATGTTTCCTGCTAGGGGGCAGTGCCAAAAGGGAACGCAACAAAGGAATACATAGAAAGCCTTCAGCTGAAACCAGGGCAGGTGGTCTACAAATGTCCCAAGTGCTGCAGTATCAAGCCTGACCGAGCACACCACTGCAGGTAGGGCAAAAGGGACACGAAAGTCTCACTGCCGCATTCACAAACCCAAACCCACACTTACAGCTGCAGCAGTTGGATGCAATGAAGACTGTTAGGATACATTTAGATTTTTGTTTCATTTGTGAGATAGAAATAGTAAAGTTGTACAGTATTTCTTGGTGACCCTCACTAATGTCGCTCCTGTGCACAGGTGTTACTGCCTTAATCTGCTCCTCTCTCCCTCGTTTCACTTACTGTAACTCTCACAGTGTTTGCAAACGCTGCATACGGAAGATGGACCACCACTGCCCCTGGGTTAACAACTGTGTCGGAGAGAACAACCAAAAGTACTTTGTGCTATTCACAGTAAGTTCTACTTTACATACACAGAGAAACACAATCAGTCACTGGATTATGTAGGATGATTGAAAACAAACCAAGAAGATTGCTACAGACCGACCAGGGAGAAGGTGACTACAGATGAAGCTAATGTAGAGGTCACACTTTGTACTGGCTTTTTTGTGTCTGTGTGACACTGTTTCTTCACCTCTCTGAGAGGAGTTACATGGGAAATTCATTGTACTGTATTAAATCAAGACAGATGCAGATGTGAGGGTTTTCTAAATGGAAACGGTGATTTGCAGTCAAAAATCACCATTTCAGTCAATCATCATTTTGCAGTCAGTGTATGTGGCAACTTACCCTTCTTATTTTTTTGTTTTATTCAGATGTATATTGCACTCATCTCTCTCCACTCTCTGGTCATGGTGGTCTTCCATTTCCTCTACTGCTTTGAAGATGATTGGACGAGTGAGTGTTTTTTTTTTTTGTTTTAATCACTTTTTCAGGTCCTCAAAACTGGAGATATGAAAGCGTATTGTAATTGCTTTGATGCTTTGTTTTATATGTAAAGATATTAACAAATTAAAAATACATGCTCAACAGAAATAGACTAGATCATACATTTTTATTAGTTCTTCTGATAATAGACTTATACTTGTTAGTTGGATACCTTCATAGTCATATTTGGCCTCTTCAGGGGGTTTGTTGATGATACAAAGATAAAATGATGTCCATGTTATCCTTTCATGTATGGCGCCTAGGGATTAAAAATTGAATATTATATGAATAATACAGTAGATTTCACAGCTCTGTAGAAATATTACAGTAATTCTCTGTAGATCCTCTCCACAGGTAACAAAAAATATTTACAAGAATGAAATAACATCCCTGCTGGACTCAATTGTTGTTTGCATTTGCTGTTGTATTTCAAAGGAACTGGGTTGCATAGCACACTGGGAACCCTCATGACTTGCATGTGGTCGGCACGTATGCAGACTGAGCCGTCCACTGTGAGCCACGTTCTCATTTTTGTGTCAGATGAGCTGTCATGTGGCATGAAGAGACCTTCACGCTTCCTGAACCTGCTCTGTTTGTCATCCCCGTGGCAACGTGCCATAACGTACAATACAGCTAAATGTCAGAGTGTTGTCTTTGCCTTCTTTCATCATCTTAGACATGTTTAGTTTTTGTTCCGTTAAAGCTGAGACACACGTGTATGTTGAAGGGAGCATCAGAGCAGTCTGCAGCAGTGTTAATTTTGGCACCTGATTCTGATCTGATCTTAGTTTTTTGATGCAAATGTTAGTGTTTGATAGTTTTAGTGAACAAGAACTGAAGGAATTGTTGTCATCATTCATCATGAATTTTTCATTTGTATGTCTACTAAGCATTTTGGAGGATACAGCTGTCTGGATACAGATGTCTTGGCAAGGTTTATGGAAAAGGAAGTTTTAGTCACACACAGTGTTCAACAGACTGAGTCTCCTCAGTAAACTCTGTGTGTTTAAACAGAACATCCCTGCTCAGCTAGAATTAACATTAGCATTAGCACAGCTACCTGTGCCCTCCACTGCAGGGCAGCTAATCATTCACTCACCTGTTTACTAAGATACTGTTCACCTCTGGGTTTAGCTTGAGAGGAGCTCAAACATTGAACAGCATAGTCATATTTCTTCAGCGAACATCTAGAGGAAGATTTAGATGGTTGAGTGACATAAATTCAGGAACACTTTCCCTCCAATTGCAAAGCCCACAGCACTTGATAATGTTACATTAGCTTTAGCAGCTGTTTTGTTGTTGCTTGTCTAACTCTCAGTGGATTGTAGATTAATTTAGTTCATAAATCTGTTTCTTTCAGGAAGCACTAACGTCAGATAACATTACTGACAGACAGACAGAATCTTATTGAATGTGTCTAAATCAACTTTTGAACATGAGATATTATTGGCAGGCGGAGGCTGCAGTGAATCTTTGTGGGCTTTCATATAATGCTGTCAGTTCATAACGAGAATTTGTGTCTGGAGAAAACCAGTCGAGATTGCGGTTGAAGATGGAAGTGAAATCTATCATTCATAAAGCTACCGTACGCCCCCAGACTTTCATTCCATTTCCATTGTAATGTATTGTGTTACTCATCGCCATAACTTTGAGTCATACATTTAAAAGGTAAGGGAAATTTTAGAGTTCAACAGTTAAAGATCCCTATCTTGGTTGTCTCCAGATGTACTGTACCTGCATGTTAGAGAATGGTTTGCACAGCATAGACAAGTCGTTTATAAGCTGTACTAAATACTGTTTTTCCAATAAGATTTCCTTTGTATTTGTGCTAAAACTATTGTCCTACCTGCATAACAATTCAGCCTAAACCTCCTGATCCCAAACACGCTCTAGCCTTCCCCTTCCACCGAAGCCACCAGAGCGGGTGACGGGTGAAACCTTTGCATCATTACTGTAGCGCCGCTGATGAGTCAACAGTAGAGTGCAGTAGTTTGATTGTAGCGTGTAGCTGCTCTTCATACGATCCTCTTCTTTGCCCTTTCACTTCTCTTCCTCGTGTCCCTCCATCCCTCAGAGTGCAGTTCCTTCTCTCCTCCAGCAACAGTCATACTCCTCATACTCCTGTGCTTTGAGGGTCTCCTCTTCCTCATCTTCACCTCTGTGATGTTCGGCACCCAAGTCCACTCCATCTGTACCGACGAGACCGTAAGTGACCCATTTAGTGACCGACAAATCCCCCTCCTCTCCTTTTTTATCTCCCTAATTCCCTCTGCGCTTCAAACCTCCCTGCTGCCTCCACCCTTTGCTTTTTTAACATTAACGTGAACATCTTTGACGGTTAACAGCCGAGTGAACGTCTCTCACTCTGCGGCCCGAGGTGGAGTAAGGTGCAACGAATTCTCTGCAAGTCTTTGCTTTCACTGAAAACAATGGGTCTCATGCAAGAACGTTTGAATCCCTTTTTTTCTGTGAGGTTTGCTGATACGAGTGTTTCAAGTTGGATTCAACAAACCTTCTTAAACTTGTTGCTTGTTTAGCCGGGTGAATGTCACCTGTTCAGGAGGAGGAAAATAGTCAATAAACCTGAATAGTCATGTCAGGTGAGGTCATGTCTGCTCTGATTGTGGTCAAGTTTCCCAAAGAGTAAAAAGAAGAGTTTCCCACTGCAGCGCTTCAAATCACACATTTAGTGGCGTTAATTCACTCGTAGGTGTAATTTAACAACAAATCTGTTCATACGAGTTGTTCTTGCATGAGGCCTAATGTCTGAAATGCAAATAACTGTCAAAAACTCAGAGTAAGAAAGTGTTTAATGTGTGTATAGTAGCAGTGCTGTGTTTTGAGGAATCATTGAATCCAAGCAGAAGTGATTTTTGAGAGCTCTGCTTGTAAAAACTCTGAAGGGTTTATCCTGAAACTGTGACGTGCTGCTCTGATTCATTAAAGCAAAGCTAATGTGATCAATCAATGACCTGCTGAGCTGAATCAGACAGAGACTGACGTAGCTCACCTTGTTATCAATGTAGGTACTGCTGTAGATGTCAGTTTAAACTATCACCTCATTTGTTAAACACATGGCCTTTGCTGTGTGATGTAGCTTTCTTCTTTACAGGTTAGCATGGTGTCATATCAGTGATCAGAAGTGGATGAAACTCTCCTTTTTCAGGGTTCGAGTCAGTTGGAAACAACAAAAAGCAGTTAAATGAATGTTAATTAGTAAGCTAGCTACAGCCAATATTCTCCTAGCCCAGATTTTAATTTGGCACTCACCTTTACTTTGGCAGTTACCTCAAAAGCACAATCTGTGATCTAAATGGAAACAAAAAGGTTGTCCCATCACCAACATTTAAAACATGTTGGAACCTGAATTGTCTGATATAATTTTATTTGCAGGTGTCATTATTTAACCTGCAGGCTTTGAAGGTGTCTTACTTTGTTTAGGCAAAACAAACCCACCAATCTGCTCATAAGGTTTCACTCTTTGCTAATAGTGGTTATAGTGTCAAACCACTATGTGCTGAACTTAAAAGACAGAAATGTATTTTTATAATCAAATGAAATTTACATCATGTATCAGTGAAAGAAGGAATCAGTATCCTTTTATGAAGTTTGGTGTCATCCTAAAATCATTCAGCCTGGTGTGCCTGTGTATCGTAGCTCACCAAACCAAACTCCTTTTCCTACTTTGAGCTTCTTTTTGTCTGCAACTCTAGGTCAGAGACATGGGAGGCATTTTATTATTTAATTAAAGAGAGTGGGGTTTGATATATTGAGGACCGTATAAAACACGGGGAACATAAGCAACTATATTATCTTTGAAGAGAAATCACTTCAGGGCCGAAGTGATTCTCAGTAATTCTCAAGAAAGATTGATTTTTTTCATATTTAGTGAGTTAAAAAAAAAAAAATTGGTATTTGGAATTTGGTTTGTGATTATTGACTGGATCGCACAAAAGCACACCAACTGAAGTTTGGTTGTCTCTCGTTTTCAGGGCATAGAGCAGTTGAAAAAGGAAGAGAGAAGATGGGCTAAAAAAACTAAGTGGATGAACATGAGGGCGGTATTCGGACACCCTTTCTCCTTATTGTGGTTTAGCCCCTTCTCCACCCCTGACCACGGGAAGGCTGAGACCTACCAGTATGTGGTGTGAGAGGTGACGCAGGGAACAAGGCGGCCGGGTCAGAACCAAAGTGGGAAGCCCAGCCCAGCCCCTCACTGAGCTCAGCTATGGCAGTCTGTCGCTCCCAGTGCTGAACACGATTTACTTTGCATCTCCCACACTAGCCATGGACAGCTTTTCATCTGCTTTTTGTGTTGCCAACTAAGTGCGCTATACGTTTATTTTTGTGTTGCCTTCAGTAAGTCGAGTTGCAGAGAAAAAGAAACACTTTCAGTTTGTGATCCTGTTTGCAAACACTGTGATGAATCTGTTTTTTTCTGAGCTATTTCTTCTATTTTTCTTGTTTGTATCAGGAAGCTCTTTTCTTGCTCTGTGTTTACTCTTTCTTTTCTTAAAGGGTTAAGGGCAGATAAATTACAAAAAAACCCTTCTTATTCACACTTATTTTCTCACTTATATGTGGTGGTGTCTGGGCATGCAGGTAGTTCGGTCTTTTGTTGTCCAGGTTTTCGATATCTACCCCGAAACCTCTGCTTCCAGCCGATACAGTAAATACCCTGTAAAACCAGAATTAATGTAATTACCTCCTTACAGAGACATCTGAGGAACATTTAAATAAGATGAGTGTGAAAAAATAAAGACAACCAACCATATACTTATACATACACAGCAGAAACATACGTATCTATGGATGACTTTAGTATATAGTCCTGTTGTTTTAGACAACTGTAATTCCACTTCCACAAACTTGATTCCTTTCAGCTCTATCGTACTGTGGTGGCAGCAGTCATATTAGAGACACATATCTGCATGGCCAGATACCACTAGAGGTCTTTTTTGTAATTTTTGGTGAATTGACCCTTTAAATCTTCCTCTTGTCAGACAGTAGTCAGTAGTGTGTTCCAGACGTGGACAAAATAAACCTTTTTTTTAAATGGTCTCCACCAGAATGGTCAGATTGAGGAAGAACAATGTAGTCCTCGTAGAAGCCATTCTGCAAACAGATCCGTTTAAGGCTGACCCCTTTAAATGGTGCCAAATACAGCACGTAAAGGAACAGTTTGCCATCATTATTGTGGACATTTAGTCAATTAAGATTGTGAAGATATTTTAAATACACACAAGTTGCCAAAAAAGGTAATGCTGCTTACAGTCAAGTGTTCCTTTTTTAAAGTGTTGCATTTGAGCCTTTGAAGTATCCCTTTGACAAAAAAATTACTGTACATGCAAGGCAAAAAAGGTTTTGTCATGTTTTAAAATACTGAAATGCCTTCATGTTGCCCAAGTGTGGAACATTCTCCCTGATTCCTCTCTGATACATGCTTGACACGAACAAAGCTGTCGTTACAGGAAAGAAATGTATTATATATATATATATTTTTTTTTTTGCCAAAACAAACTAGAAAGCAGAATCGGTCCCTAAATTTGCCAGCGTGTTTCAGCTGTGGCAAACGCTCAATGAAGAAGTGAAATGGTTTCAGTTAGTATTATTATCCACCTCGACTTGTCTTTCAACTAGAAAACATGTTAGAATGTAACATAGTTTCAGGGCCACAACTAAAGATTATTTTCATTATTGAATTATTTGCTGATTATTTTCTTGATTAATTGATTCATCCTCTCGTCTATGAAATACCAGAACATTACCCTGACATGCCAGATGGTTTGTTACACAGAACCATCTGAGAAGTTGTCCTTGGAAACTGTTTGGGGAAAAAGGGCAGGCACTTTCAAAAACTACTTAGCAGGTGATTGGATGAACCATCTGTCTGTCACCGTCTCACCTTGTGAGGCAGCTGGATTCAAAAGATCACGTGAGAATCAGCAAATAATCTGTATTTTAGCTTAAAAAATTACTCAAAACAATCATTCCATAATCAAAATAGTTGCTGAATAATTTCCTGTTGAACGACAAAGGAACTAATTGTTTCAGCTCTAATATGTTCATTCTCCTTTTTGCAAAGAAAGAATTGCCCCAACCCCCCCCCCCACTACCACCCACAGTAACACCAGTGCTACCTGTGTGTGTGTGTGTGTGTGTGTGTGTGTGTGTGTGCGTGTGTGCGTGCATGCGTGCATGAACACTTGACAGTGAAACAGCCCCAGTGCTCTCAACCCAGAGTGGTGTTTTTGATGTTGTGAGCACGTGCCAAATTCAATCATGATTGTTTGGGAAAGCTTTGATGTGAAATTCTTTAAAAGGGACACTGGCTCTGTTTTAAAAATTTTCCTTGCTGGAGAAAATTTGCTGGAGTCAAAGGGAAGCAACCTATAAAATGTTAGCTCTGCATACAGTGGATATTAGCTGGACTGTATTCCTGCACTATTCCAGACTACTTCAAAGCATTTAACAAAGTATTAACTTTTACCATTCACATTTACACAAGTACTAAAATGGCTAATTTGCAATTTGTATTTCATCATTTTAAGATTTGATCCCGTTCTGAAGTGTGCATTTTATTCTTCTATTCTTTGTTTACATGATATCGTATGTATCTTTTGTTATCTGAATGCATGGTACAGGTGAAGGCTAGTTTAGTATTGTATGTGAAACACTGCTGGTATGATGGTGCCAAGTCTCGCTGGTGAGAGTGAAGGTGGAGGTGATTTGTTTTTTACAGAAATTTTAATTCTTTCTAAATATTCTGAAGATATTTCAGCACATGCGCAGAGAATAAATACTTCTCAGTTGCAATGCAAAAACCGTGTTTGCTTGCTTTTTTGGGTGTATTTTTTTTCCCTTTGATTGTTGAGGGCCTGCTATGCTAATGTGTGTTTTCCTCTCAATTATTTATGTTCAAATAATGTTAAAGAAAAGATTTTCAGTCCCTCTCTCACTTGTCTCTCACACACCCTGCGTTGTTAAAATTTCACTCTGTCCTTGTCTTTCATTCTATTCCCACTTCGCCATCTGTAATCTGCTTCTCTCCCGTGCAATGTTCTCTCCACACTCATTGCATTTGCTTTGGTTGATAACTCACTCTGCCAAAAGCTTTCTGAAGCAGACAACTCTTAATTATCTTGACAGAGGTAAGCTTGCAACAGAGGTCACATTAGCTGTCCCATCCAGCTTAATACATCACAAGCATGCAGATTTCAATCGGAAGAGCAAACTCCTTCGCTTTCATTTATTTTTTGCTGTTTCAGATTCAACCAAACATAATGAATGAATGAGTGAGCTCTGTGTGTAATACAATGCATGCACTGTTTTTCACCATCTGCTTCTTCCTTTTTTTCTTTTTTAAAGGTGCATGTTACTGTCATTTTGTACAGTGTTAATTAAATCTTGGGTATGTTTCTTAGAAAGCAAATGAATCATAACATAGATTATATTAACATATATTTAAATGATATTTGAAAAAAATACAAAACTATCTTAACAATAGTCACATCTCATATGTATGATGAGAGTTATTGGTCCCTGTAACCATTCCTGTCCAATGGATGCAAAGAGATCCCTTCACAGCTACACAGTATAAGCTAGCAGACAAAATCCACCGTCCTTGTTTTGTTAAAAAGTGTTCCAAAGTTCAGCTGAAGCAAATATGAGTCTCTAGTCTGAAAAATGAATGAGAACTTTCGAATCAATTTGAATTGATTTGATCACAACTCGTGCTGCCAAATCTGAAAATATGTAACTTCTCAGATGGTTTGGTGTCATTTTGATGATTAGCCATTCAGAACAGCTTGCTAGTTTCCACCATTTTTGTGTTAGCAAAGGAAACAGTTGTGTAGCTTACTGAGGGCAACAGGGCATTTAATAGATCAGAGTGACAGCCACTGCCAGAGTACATGGCCCATGGTTGTTCAAATCTTGAATAAAAAGTGACAGTCATAGTATCTTCCAAAGTTTCAGTCCTTTTAGTACAAAATTCCCTCTTTGTGTTTCCTTGCTAAGCCGTGGCAGACCATGTAGGTTTGTTGCCGGTGTTGTCTCCTTCCCCGTTGATTTGTTTCCCCTCACTTAGCTCTAACTTCAGCCAGTCATGTGTGACACCAAACTATAACCTAACATTAACCTTAATGAACCTAAAGACCCCCCTACACGCATCTTATAAGACATTAAGAATACTCAGCTTTGAATAATAATGTGTCTGATATGGTCTTTCCATAAAAAAAGTTGAACTACTTTGTTTAATTTGATCTACTCCTCAATCTCGATTTTTGTGTTTAGTAATAATTAGCAAATGTTAGAGCTGCTAGGTGGTTGTTGACTCTTAGTTTTGTTGCACAGAACAAGGACAGTAGATTACGTCATGGCCATTATGGACAGGAGGAATGATTACAGCAACCAACTCTTTCAACATACAGCAAATGAGTATTATATTAAAACAGACCATCTGGACATCTTTAGTCTGCCTTGTGTCTGAGAACCTGGCCCAAAGAGCAAACCATAGTGTGTTTTTTGCAGTTTTTGTACTGTTGCCACCTTTGTGTCATAGTTGCTGCATGCAGATGACAGATGGATCAACTCCTTTCACCTCAGACCCTCATTGTTCAATCTTCCGCAGGGGATCGAGCGTCTGAAGGGAGAGACGGGGAAATGGGGGAAGGTGCCATGTTGGGAAGCCATGCAGATGGCGTTCGGTGGCCCGTTCTCCCTGTCCTGGTGCAGCCCCTTCACAGGGCTGAGCTGCAAGAAGAGCTCTTCGGACCACATCGCCATCCCGCAGGGGGAGATCATCGAGGAGGACGTCATAGAGATTCCACTTAACTAGCGCTGGATGCAGTCAGGAAGACATTTTCTCAGTCTGGCAGCGCTTCACTACGGCTGAGCAAGCACACCAGACTTTTTCAGGGCTTTCTAAATGGCGAAAAACCACCCAGAATTGGATTTTTATTTATATTTTTTATCTGAAAGAGATTTTTTTTATCTATACAAAAAAAATCACATTGGACATCTTCACTATATGTCCCAGTGTCAATGTAGCCATTTGTAAGCTGTACAGGGCAGCAAACCTAGATTTTGTGAATACTTTTACCAAACCTAAGTATCTTGGCTCTCTTTGAAGGACCAGTGTGTAAGATTTGGTGGCATCTAGTGGTGAGGTTGCAGATTGCTACCAAATGAATACACCTCCCCCTCCCCTTCCAAGCATGTAAGAGAACCTACAGTGGCTGCAAAACTTGCAAAAAACGTGAAAGGCCCTCTTTAGAGCCAGTGTTTGGTTTGTCCGTCCTGGGCTACTGTAGAAACATGGTAGTGCAATATGGCAGCCTCCGTGGAAGAGGACCTGCTCCTTATGTAGATATAAAGGGCTCATTCTAAGGTATCGAAAACACAATTATTCTCATTTTCAGGTGATTATACACTAATTATAACATACTTATGAATATTATATTCTATTTCTGCCAATAGAGCCCCCTAAATCACACTGGTCCTTTAAATGTACTGTCATTGCACACACACAATAAAAGGGGAGTATAACACCATGTGGAAATGATCTCATACTACTTAACTCATGTTACCAAACCTTTAGTATTTTTCTGAAATCTTTGTGTAATAGAACCGGAGCAAAGGAGCTGGAAGGATTCAGATTACGTTTCTGCAACACAACCAAAGTGTTTCCTACTCAAGTAGCTGAGAAAGCATCTCATTGAGGTGCCTCAGGAGAACACCACTGTAGCAGTAATCTGACACTGAAGCATGAGCAGTTTACTTTCAACCACTTTTCTGTCTTTGCTTCCTTTTTCATGAGGATTTAAATTCACCTTGTGCCTTATCTGTCCCAACGAGCAAACGTTTAAATGTGACACACAGTTTTGGGGGAGGGACTTTGTGAGATTATTATATTATTCAACTACTCATCTTTCCATTTTTGGTATCTGTGTCTGAAGTTTCATCTTTGTCACTCTATTGCACATATGGAAAATGAACAGTGACTGTAGCGTGAAAAGGCTGCTGGATAAGGGCTTTTACCTGCTAAATGGGTGCTGGATATCATGGGACCACTCATGTTTTATTATGTTTACATCATCTTAACAAACTGTTGAATCATTTTGTGGGTTTCATTTTTAAATTCTAAAATAAATCATATCTGTACATTACGAGGGCTTTGTTAATCATCATTGAAGAAACAGTATTGAATAAGTGGTAATTTATTTTTTTACAAACTCATCTGCACAGTTTTACAATTCAAAATATGTTTATAGTAGAATTGAAAACTTGGCAGAGCCTTTGTTGAAAGCTGCTTTGAATTGATGACTTTAGACAAATTAAAGTATAGGCCCACATTCCCCCCATATTACATTGACAGAGTTATTGGTCGATGTAATAATTCCTCCCTTTCTACCGTGGCTGTGAAATATGCATTCCCAACCTGCCTCCAATGTAAGTGAGAGGGGACTAAATCCAGCTTTTGTTCTGTGTAAAAAAGCCTCACATTAGCATTAGTTGAACTTCAGAATGAAGGACTAGACTTTGTCCCTCATCACTAACGTTGGTATCATATTAGGAAGGGATCTCTACATGTAGTCATGTGATTATTGTTTCATGACAGACTTGAAAAAATGTGAACCTATCCTTTCAGTTTGATATTCCTGGCCTTGAAGAAAACTATACCGACAGTACTCAAAAAATACTCCATTTGTGTGTCCATCAAGTGTCTTCTTATACATAATACAAAATTTCTGAAAACAGTTTGAGTGACATCAAACTCATACACTTGTACATAATATACATATCAATCATAAAGTTTGTAAATCATAGCATTCCTGTTTCTTTGCAGGGGTGCGGTCAGAATACATGAATAAAGCTGCAAAAAGCATTTCTGAGGATCCAAGCAAGAAGGCATTAAGCAGAGTACATTGCACACAGGCACAACAAGAACCTGTGTACTTAGGAATTTGGATCATAGCTGGAGATAACACGCTTGTCTACACTGACAGCCAAACAATCTGCAATAAATTACCGGAGTGTTCTGACAGAGCAGCAGGAATGTTTGAAGCATTCTCTCAGAGGAGAAAAGAAGACTGTACACTTAGCTTCAGATTTAATGATGTAACCAAGCTCTTGCTCCTTTTTTGCCCTGATGAAGGTCCACTGAGGCAAAGCTTGGCTTTATCATTAAATACCTGAGTTAGAGCCAAGTGTATTTTATTAGATTTTTGGCATGTGTTGCTGTCTACCACATTGTCATTATCACCACCAGATGGTGCCAAAGTCCAAATGTCAGATCTTTCACATAGCAACTTTAATTAAAGCAGGCATTTAATACAGAATTTCCCTCTCTTTATGTGTGATTTTGGCAGAGTAGGTGTTGCTCTACTTGTTATACCATAAACTATGTGGTGTTTGAGTCCTCTAATGTATTCAGTCAGTATAAAATAAATTAAGTCAAGTTCATCATGTCTTGGGTGAGAAAGAGGGAAAAAAGTATCATGAATATTTAGAATAAAGACCTTGCGTTGATGTTTTCTGAGATGCTTCCCATGAAATGGTTCAGAAGTGAAAAAAAATTGCAAGTCTAGTTGACTCAAACAATCTTTATTTCACCAGCATGTTCAGCTTTTTCACATTTGTTCCTTTCTTGCTTGAGCATCCAGCTTGCTGGTGAAGTAGCAACAGCACACTCCTCTTCAAAGTTTCAAAAGTAAAAGGTCCACGTCAAGTAAAAAAACTTCAAAATAGCCACCAAACTTATTGTGCGACACTGACTGTACTGTATTAATAAAGCTCATCATTATTCATGGAATTCAGGAGAAAACTGTTCAACAGTTAGAGGGTTGTGCAACACAACCACTGTTTTAATTGCACTTAAGACACTGATTTACCTCTTTTTATCAGCAACATTTCTTCCTTTTCAGTGCCTGAGAAGGAGGACCAGAGGAAGCTGTACCACAGGTTGTTGTGACTGAGGAGCAGCGTCTGCACGCTTGTGATCAGCCAAAGCTACATTACTTGTCCTTTCTGCCCTCCTCCTGTGGCAGGGTCTGAGGTGTGGATCCATGAAGCACCAGCAGCCCACAAAGAGTGAGAGAGATGCCCACCCACCATAGAACTGCATGGGTCTCTCCAAATATCACCCTCCCCAGTACAGCCTGGACACACAAACAAAAAAAAAGAGACTCCCTGTAAAATGAAGACGCATGCTTTCACTAAAACTTTCTGCTGTGAAGTACAGAATTTCTGTTCACTGTCACACTACTGTTCAAAATAAAACAACGAGAGGGTGAATACTTGAGCACCATAGGACATTTCGAAGAGCTTACTGAGGAGATGAAGTTGGATGCGGTGGTAGTGACGGTGGCCCTGGCTGATGAGGAGCAGTGCCGGAGAGCCTTGGAGAAGAAGGTCCACATGACAGCATTGCAGGTGAACAGCAGGCCTCCACACACCAGCCGCAGGGGGATGTGGAGCTACAAACAGGTGAAATGAGAGAGCAGCAGTCAGCTCATGGCAACAGATGGGTAACAAATTAAAGGAAAATAAAGTGTAGTGAGGTGTTCAGAATAGCTTCAATGCTTCTTTACTTAGGCCATTAACTTATGATTTTCATCATCATTTCCACTCTTAAATGTACTGGAACTACCAGGTGGTATTAAAAAAAAATCAAAATTGATGCAGCACATCCAGAAATATTGTTTTTTTTTTATTTCATTAATTCTTCTTGCTTGTCAAAACCTGGCACCTACATTACCCACAAGCCAACATGACTCGATTCACTGGACTGTACAGATTTAGGTGTAATGTTCCTCCATGAGTGACGTCACTTGAGGCAATTTATCAAATTTTGTGCACCTCCCTCTGGAGCCATGGAAGGCTTTTTACTACTTTTTTCGCATATGCAGTAGTACTCCCCAAGAACTGTAAACACACTGAGATGTGTAAAATCTGTGGAGTTCCCCTTTAACCACAATCCATGTATATGTGGTGCCATTCATTCAATCAGTAGGGTCTTTTTAGCAGCAGACAGGGATGGCAGGAAAAGCACAGGTGTATCTAATGACATTAATTAAGGCTTAGTACCTTTCGGAAGCTTACTTCAGCGTCGTGTTGTACAGGAACAAGTTCACAAAAAGGAGCTTCTGAACTCATTATTTAGACACTATACATGAACACACATTGGCCCTGGCCCCTAAAACATTTAAAGGGAATTTCTCAGTCTTCGACCTGGAGGAAAAAGAAAGGACACAGTCTTAAAAAAGGATGTAGTGACAAACAGAAGTTAGTCTCACCCAGGTACAGCAGGTTGCGGCCTCTGTCAGCGCTGCCTCACACATCTCCTTCAGGTAGTCAGCACCGACTGACAGCTTGGCACACAAAGAGGCAGCGGCACCCAAACACCCCGCTAACAACGCGTAAAATGACCCCGAAATCATGTCTGGAGAGGGTGACACACACTTCCCTGACAGGAATCCATAACAGTTAATGAATCCAGACAGACAGCAGAGTCAAGTCTGAATCACAGGCTGTGGACCGGTAGTAACATTTTTTCTAAATAAAACCCAGCTTGGCGGACTTTGTCCATAAAGGTTTTACATTAGACCCAATACAACGGCTAAAGCCACCAATTATCGGCCTGTAGATAAGATATCTCAAGCAAAAAAATAGGAATTCTTGTGCAATGTTTTGCGAAAATGTCTTTCTTGGTGAAGCTAGTTTACATTCATGGTGCGTATTCAAAATGCCATAAAGCCTGTGTAGCCATGTAGCTTGTCTCAAAGTTACGTATGATATTATTCAGACGGCCTTATGGTGGTCTAAATAACTGCCATCTTTGTTGCGTGTCTCGGCGGGTGCCAAACTGCCATAAGGTGCTCGTTTTGCCTCCGACGAATTTCTCTATTTTATTCTGAAGACGAAGCACGTTTCCCCGATCACATCTTCGACGTCTTTACGTTGATTTGTCCTTTCCACCAATCGCAGTAGCTCCATAAGTCACGTGACACGCCGCGGCACATCGTAGTGACGTATGTTTTGTTTTGGCGGAAGCCTGTGCTAACATAGAAGTCTGTTTAGGCCCATTTCATTTGAGTATTTGTTTTTGCTGCTTTGCAATGAACAAGGGCAAGGTCAGTGGCGTGTCTTGGGTGAAACCAGCGGAGCCGTCCTTTCTGAAGAAGTTTAAAAATGATGTTGGTTACAAAGAAGGACCGAATGTTGATACTAAGGTATGTGGTGGTTTGGCTGATTTGGCTAGTCGTGTACATTAACTGAAGCTCGGATGAGGTTGTCTTTTACCAGCTTCATGTTATGATATATTGTGATTTAGTGACAGTATGCTGATCAAATAATTCACTACCTTTGAAACAAGACACACCTCCGCGTTGAAGCCTGATGCGCTCATTCAAACCACGTTGCCCCGCTTTCCCTTCACCACAGCTCCAAACGGGCTTATTTCTCTCACAGGTGGTGGAAAGTAACCAGGTACATTTACTCAACTACTGTACTTAAGTACAGTTTTAATGTACTTGTACTTTACTTGAGTATTTCCATTTGATGCTACTTTATAAATGTATTTCCACTACATTTCAGAGGGAAATATTGTACTTTCTACTCTATTATGTTTGTTTGACCCCTTTGGAGGGGCCCGACCCCTAGGTTGGGAACCACTGGACTAAACTAGCTAACTGTATATAAAGTAGTGTAAACTAGCTCCACCTCCAGCAGCTACAACAGTAACATGCTGCTCTAACACTGATGCTTCACTATTAATAATCTAATGATGTCATATATGATAATATATCAGTCAGAGGGACCAAACCACTACTATTATTTCAATACTTTAACTACATCAAACTGATAACACTTATGTACTTTTACTTAAGTAGGATTTTTAATGTAGGACTTTTACTTGTAATGGAGTATTTTTACATGGCTGTATTGGTACTTTTACTTAAGTAAAAGTACTTGTTCCACCACTGCAGGCTGAGTGTCTGGTAAAAGAAAACATCTTGTTCATATTCCCCTCTTAGCGTCAGGTGATGCCAACACTGGATGATGACAGTGGGAGTGATCGAGAGGATGAATTACCTCAAATTGTGGTCCTAAAAGGTGGAGACCTGACTTCAGAGGAAGTGAAAAAGATCAAGGAAGACATGCGTGCTGGCTCAGAGAAAGGTGAGACTAAATGAGTATTAACCATCTTATCACATGATCATTTCTCCTAAAAGTCTAATTCTGTTGGATTTCTTTAAGGCAACAGTGAGCATCTAACATGTCTAACCTGTCTTAGCCAGGTCTCCCTTGAAAGAGATTCTTAATCTCAGTGGGAGTCTCTTTGTTGAATAAAGGTTAAAAAAAACCAAAGCAAAAGCGCTGCATTTTCATAAATCCTGCAGATCTATAATTCTGAAAAACGTGTTTTTATAAGTCGCACACATCCATCTTGTCCACAGACGATGAACCTCCTGCTGATGGTAAAATCCTTTTCAAGAAACCAGCCAAGCGCTCCTCCTCAGACAAATTCCAGGGCATCACTGCCAGCTCCAGCAAAAAGAAGAAGAGTGATGGAGGAGAGAAGAAGGAGGAAGAAGAGGAGAAGAAGGAGGTGAAGTCTGGAAAGAAAGTAAAAAATAACAGCCTTCTATCATTTGGAGGGGATGAGGAGGATGAGGAGGACTAAATGTTACTGATATATTGTAAGCCAGCATTAACTCCTGTGACAGATGACTGACAGGAATCAAAGTGATGCTTGAATTTTTCATAATTTGACAAACAGGAATGGAGGTAAAATGAACAGACATTGTCTGGAGTTCATCCACAGTGTGCAGCCTGTCTATTCTTAGTTCTTTTAAAGGACAGTGCCACTATTTTTGCATGTCTCAGCCTATTAACTACAAGTAGTCTATATTTGATTATTATTGACAACTGTTCTGTTCATCTGAGTACACTGAAACTCAACTTGCAGAGATTTGAATTGCTTAAACAAGCAGTCTAACTGTCACAATTTGATGCCCTTGTTTTTTTTTTTTATAACTATTATCAGTCACAAACATGATCTTGTTTCCACATCAACAGAATCTGATAAAATAAGTTACTGTTTGCATTTATTAAGGTTAGTTGTACATTTGACATTATTATTATAACAGCTGCATGACAAAAAAACATATCTGATGATGTTTTGATACCTGATGACTTAGCTCTGGCAAGCTAACATTATCATCAGCATCAGATTTTTTTATGTAGAAAAGACCCACCACTCTGTTTGTCTTTTATGAACAAAAAAGAAACGGCAAACTCCTTTATTTTATACATATAACACTGAAATATCTAAAAACCTATGGTAAATATTGGAAGATGGTCAATAGTGATGTAAAATTCAGGTATTTGTAGTTAATGGGCTAAAAAAAAATGGAACACCTTTAGTGTCGTCCTACATCATCATATATGTTGTATTTCTTCTTACATTAAACACGTATCAGCAGTAGTTAGTGAGTGAAACAGAGCTAAGAACTCACATTGTTCAGGTTTCTGCATCCAAGAACACAGGAGCAGACTGATGCTGAGCTTTTGCAGTTTGAAAACGTTCCCTTAAAATATTGGTTCATACTCAAACTATGCAACTTTATTTGCTAAATGTAAATCAGGGCAACAACAGGCAGAAAAACAGATGAACTGACTATTTGCAACAAAATAAATAGTTTGCTTTTTCTCTGTGGTAGTCTAAACATGGGAAGTGCTTCTACTGGTAACAGTGGTCGCCACCCTGTAGAAAACCAGTGAGGCACAATTTACCAGTAGACATTTTGAGTATTTGAATTGCTCTGCCAAAACCTTGAGCTGACAAGCATCCACTTACCTTTCCCACATGTGACTGTGAAGTTTCTAGGAAGCATGTGTATGTTTGTTCATTGCTTTACTGTATGTGACCATTTTCAGTGGAGTTCTTTTTCTGTAAAGATGTTTGTGTAGGAAACATAAAGTACAAGGATACTGCAGCTGTGATGCACATTTTTTTTTACATATTTGTGGAAACAGCATCTATACTTCAGGAATTTGTAGGTCGATGCTGATAGAAGCATCAGCTATCAACTGATTGAAGCTGTCTGTTCCTTTATAATTAATGGTGCTGTTAACATCAATGGCAGCTCTGTTGGAATTTAAGTGGTACAAATTATAGTGCCCACTCACAGTGATATTGCACCAATTGAATTACAGTAAAAAAAAAAAAATCAGTTCAGCTAGCTTTGTTGCAAATGTATTCAGTGTTTTTTTTTTTTTCTTTCCAACATTCAAAAGAAGCTTCTTCCAACATCGTTTGTGGACTTGGAATCAAATCAGTGACAAACTGATGATTGATCATTTTTTCTGTGTTCTTGGTGCCTTTTGCCATGAAAAGGAAGCTGGTAAGAACACAGTTACAGGTCATTCACCCTCTTGTCTGCATAGCTCCTGGTGTCATGTAGCACTACAGACGGCTAATACGTAGATTGAGAACATGTTTAAAGATGCTTGTCGTTTGAAGGTGGCACTACTGCCTCTCATACATATTAAGATCCTTTTGCTGCTTTGAGTCTGAATCTTCAACTCCTGTTTGTTAGTGTGCATCTATGGTGTCATCAGATCTGTCATGTAGTGTGGAAGTGCTCATTGTGGAATTTTTAATACATTCAGTGATTCACTGAATGTATAAATATTTTCTAGCTTCGACAAAGGAGCTGTAAGAGTTTATGTAGAAACAATGCATTCTTGTTAATGCAATTGTATGAATTTTTTAAAATGTGATTTGGTTTTATTGTGTGCATTTTTTAGAGAATGGTTATGGCTGTATCATTTGAAATATAAAACATTAAAACAACTGTGCAACATCCTGTATTGTATTGCTTGTTGTTTTCACTGCGCTGTGGCTACTTTGCCCCGAGTGGTCGATGGAGGGAGCAGACTCGACAGCGACTGAACGAGGTGAAGATACAAAAATGTATTTAAAGTTTATCTGAAGCTAATATGAAGCTTTAGTCATCCAAATTAGTCAAATCAATATCTTTCAGAGTTGAAGTCTTTAGTGCCAAAGTCCCTCTTATTGTTACTATACTTCCACTGCAGGCCAACAGAAACACTGTCTGTCAAGACAGAATTTTTTACTGAAGATTGTGGAAGATATTCACTTTATTTGACTAATTCATACTGCTGAAGTCTTTCTCAGAATAAGGACTGTGGATTTTGGTCGCCATCACTTACATTGTAAGTGCATTATGAAGGATCTTCTACTGGTCAGTATGAACAGGAGGAATAATTACAGCAAGAAAAACATGTCTCAGTGTGTCATTTGGGCTCCTGACATGTTTTAAAACAGACTAAAAAAATATGAACTTATTTAATATCAGAACATTTTAAACTACACAAAAGTTGAACACTTTGTAGACAAGGGACCAGTCAAACATCTAGAGATGTGTGCAGAAGATGAGGCGGTGCAGGCCTTGGAGTTATATTAACAAAACTAACTGCAGTGGTGTTCAGTGTGTCTTGAAAATGAAAATCAACCGTGTGGGAAAGATGTATATTTAATACACAATATGCAGATTTTAACAACATCCATTCTGCATATGAGCTGAAAAATGAAAACACCAGTGTTATTTCAACCTCTTTATTCAAAAAGGCATGTTTCATTCTCACACCTGCATCCAGATCATTACAATTGATGGAAGAAACCTTGACTTAGAAAATCAAAACAACATAAAATCCTTGCATCTCGTGATAGGACGCTACACTCGCTTTAGTCATCGCAGCCTCCATCGTCCATGTAATAAATACACTCAATGACTGTCTCTGCTGAGCTCTGGAAACGATATGATTTCTTTTTTTCTTTTTTTTTTCTCCTCTTAAGGCCAATGCTATCTTCTTCTCCTGGTTTCACTTACGTTGGTGTTCTTGTGACAAAACCTCACAACAGAATCAAAGTCAGCTCACACAGGATGGATTATGTTTCTTGGACTATCTTCAAGAAACATGAATAAAGCGGATTAAATTATAGGGAGGATTTGGTTTACAGAGGGAACATATTACACTTTCAAACCATAATATATCACATATGCTGGAAGAAATAACCATGTTTATGCCACTGGTTGCATGACAGAGCTACAACTGGAACAAAGTGGAAATTTAGCCAATTGAAAAGAACCACTGGAGGCATCACATCTGACAAATAGTGATAGTGTAATGTTTTAACCCTCTGAAAGTGTATGTCCCCGTTCCCCTGTGAGGAAACAGAGTCTCCTCCTGTTAGCAGCTCACAAGACTTCATATTTTTCTAAATTCATGAGGGAATAAGCAGTGGGAGCAGAGAGTGTTTGATCCTGTTACCGTACCTGTGAGGGGAGAAGCAGTCTGGTATCTACAGAGCGCAGTGGAACATTTGACAGGAGATCAAAGGGAATCAGGCCTCACATTTGACTCAAAGACGCTGGTGGACGCATTAATAGACATTGTGTGTAGGAACACTACAGCGGTATGTTCACCAAACTATGTTCCCGACGAGGTGCTGCTTTCCATTCTCGTCGTTTTCAAATCGGAAGAGTGTGTTTTAAACGCTCAGCACCTTGGGTACTGAGCTCAAAGCGTTTCAGTTTTTAAGCTAATGAGCACTACACTTCAAATGTGTTTTAATAATCACTCTGGCAGACACGACAGACGTCCCCCTGTTAGCATATGCTACTAGCGATGAGAGCAAGAAGATGGGCTGGACCACTTTGCTCACATCCAGAGGCACTCACTCTTAATCAGTCCAATTTACATTCAGTTCAGTTCACCTGCAGCCAGAGTGATCATTAAAAACTACAGTTACAAAAAGCTTTTTTACCACAGATTCACTGTTTTCTAACCCTGAAGCTCACAAACCTGCCTGCACAATGCTGCTCTTTACAAATCATTAACTGGTAAAATGTAGACTTGAGTTCTTGTCCTGGCTTTCCTGAACCATCTTAAAAGATATGTTCATATTTAAACCCACTGAGTTGCTACTGACAGATGGATCATTCTGTTCTGTTACAACTCTGTTTTTATTTTTGTAGTTTTATCGGGTTGTAAACAAGCTGAGAATTTAGCCCGATTATGCAAACAACTTTATTTGGAGGCAAAAATTTAAGTGAGTGCACCCATAGTGTTGGTAATAATCCCTCACTGCTGCTGCAAAAACACTGTGTAGATCAAAGTTGTACCAGGTGGTGATGGATGTTTACAACAGACAGTTTGGGAAAATCATTTTGATGCTCGTCTTCATTTTCTCTTCCAAATAACTTGAACCTGGTGGTTTGTTTAAAAGCTGTCTGCCTTCTTTTAAGAGATGTTGCTGTCTGTTCTCACATATCACAAATGAACTTGGTGTTAACAGTGTTATTGGAAGCAAGTTGTAACAATTCTTTAAGTCGCCTGTGCAGTCTGGTTCTAACATAAAATGTCCTGTCAGTGCAGCAGTATGAGGCTGGATGAAGAGCGATGGCTTCTCCTTGTTGGCACGTGTGTGTATGTGTGTGTGTGTGTGTGTGTGTGTGTGTGTGTGTACAAGTATACTCCTGTTGATAACGGATTCAAAACAGAATTTAAAAGGAAACTAAACACAGATAAAAACAGCACATATGTTAACACTGTGATGAGATGAGAGGATGGATGTTCAAAAACTCAATTTCTGCAAAAATTCTCAAAATCTAACATGTATCAAGTGTGAGAATTTAATGAACTCCAACAAGGGGAAACACCATTACAGTCATCCTAAAGTCATGCTTTGCCTGTTTTCATTTGAGTGGATCTGAAGGGGGGGCGAGGGGGGGGTGGTTTAGCTCTGAATTTGAGACATGGTACAACAGTGGTGTGTATTCTGTGAGCTCCTCTGCAGGCTGTTATTTCTGTCTGAATGATGCAATGCATAGAGCAGTCCTAAACTGAGGACAACTAATCTCTCTTGCTCTCTCTGCCTCCTATCACTCACCGGCACGTTCAAGTACAAAAAAGAAAATACGAGATAAAGGTCACAGTTCCTCAGGTTAAAACCAGTGTGGGGAGGGTCTCGGACTAGCCGACATCTCCCATTCTCCGCCTCCTTGACCCCGCTTATCAGGTCAACGCAATCTCCGGTTTCCTAGGTGATGATAACATTTCCAGCCTGGACCCTCCAGGTGAGGACGCTCGGGGATGACGGGGGGGGGGGGGTCTGGAGAACCTCTGGTGTTTCCTTATTCATCTTGATTGGTGGATTTACTTTTGCTGCTTGGTTTTGTTGAAAGTTTTGTGTTTTTTTTTTTTTTTTACGTAAGATTGATTCCTCTCTCCCGTCCACGGTGTGCCTCTGTTGGTGGTGGACGCTTTATAAAGATTTCTTGGTCAGTTTCTTGCCCTTCTTGAGGGAAAGCTTGTTCCTGATGTATCCACGCTTCCTCTTGGCTGTCTGCAGAGGAGACATGATCAAAAACACACTTGTTCAAACTTTTTCTATTAGACATGAAGTAAGACTTCCAGTGCCCAGATGGTGTAATGTAATGCACCTTTAAATTAAATTAAAGATGGTGTGAGTGGAAATGAACGGTCAAAACGGCTTTAAAGTTAACGTTTAAAGTCAGAACTGCTTTGGGCAATATTCTCTGATTTTCCTTTAAAACATGAGGTCGTATATGAGAAAATAAAACTGGTCTGAAGTGTCTGTGATTGAAAAAAAAACAAAAAACTGAAAAAGCTATTGACATAAATGTGAAAAGCTCTTCTGGCACTTTTGCTATGGTCCCTAATTTTCAGTTTGTCAGTTTTCTGTCTGCTGTCAAGTTGTTCGAGGAGCCAAACTTCAATATCTAATCATGAGGTAAAAGTAACATCTGTTAGAGGTAGCATGACATCAGCAGCAGTCTGGGAGGGCACTCCAAATGAAATCTATCTTCAGGGTGTTCTCATACATTAAGCTGCGGCAGGTTATGGCCATAAAGAAGCACCGTGTTTGGTTTTGATCATCACAGAGCCGGCTTGTAATGATTTCTCATTCAATCCCCCGATGTACCAGCAACTGATCAATATCACAGGATTGGATTCAGGCTGCACATTTTCACTTTATTTTCATTTTGCTGTTTGTTGTCATATAGCTCAGAGTGGCTTTCATCGTGACTCTGTTGCCATGAAACAAACACCCTGCAGTTGCTGTGAGGATACACAGAACTTTTCTTTGCGGTACAGTCAAGCCTGAGCCTGGGAACAGCTCGGTGGTTGGAGAGGACTCCGTCTTACCTTTTTGGAGGTGTACTTCTGCTTGGTGGTGTCGGTGCTTCGCAGCTTGTGCTCCACACGATCCCTGTTCTCCAGCTTTTTGACCTTATAAATCCTGACCAGCCAGTGCTCTGAGGTGAAGGCTTCCTCCAGGTGCCTCAGCTTTATGTCCTTGTTGCCGATCTCAGCGTTACGTGTCCGGTCAAAGCCCGGTGGCGTCCGGAAGTCCAACTTGACAGAAATGAAAACAGATGAAGAAGTTAATCCTATTTGTCCGTTTGAAAGCATTTTATTAAATTCATTGCGTTCTTTAAAAATCAATAATTTTCAGCTAAGTATACACTGCAATACTGTCCTAGTGGAGGAGGGATACATGTTGTGCAGAAGGATTATTGATGATGAAATACCTGCATCTCTCCAAAGCGGTAGTAAGACATTTTGTACATAAGGCAGTTGAGTAGGGTGGGGGAGCCAGCTTTGTCCACTCTGAACTCTCCCTGTGGGGTGAAGTAGTCACTTTCCTGGGTGGAGAAGCATGACAGGGAGACAGATGTTGGGAGCAATAAGTGAACTGACACTTTGTTCCACAGTACACTTGATTATCGGACATTGATTTCCTTCAGCGGACCTCGGAGAGCACATCAAACATTCATACTAATTCCACTCTGCAGGCAGCAGCAGCAGCAGCCACATCTCTCCGCTTAATATTTAACAGCTGCAGCAACGCTCACCTCTGTGTGCTTTGTCCTGGAAGGAGTTACTAAATAAAGTGACAGTATATGTGTGTGACGTCTCTCACCCTGATGTCTCTGGGGTGCTCCCCCTCTGCAATGCGCACCATCCAGAGGAACTTGTTGATGTCATCTCCTGAGTAGCCAATCACCCCGCCGAAGATGATCAGGACATAATCGACATCCAGTGACCTCATGATTTCATAGGCTGCGGTCTCATTAGATGACATGGCTTTGCCCACCTGAAGGGAACACAAACACATGGCGTCCATTCAGTAGAGCTCAGGTAGAAAAAAATGACATGATGTTCACCTGCTCATCTTTTAATTTTATTATAGCTTTTCAGCAGAGCCAGAACAGCACCGCTTCCATTTGGATTCAGTCATGACAAGCCATGTGAAATATTAATCTGTATTGTTCAGTGCTGTTAATACATATGGTTATTTATACATATGTCCACTTGGTGGTGCAATAGACCAAGGCAAGAAGGTAACAGTCCCACATACTGGTTGAAAATACTGAAGTAGGAGCTGTTCAACTATGTCAGTACAGAGGCAAAGAAAAATCAAAAGTAGCTCCTGTATATTTTAATCAAAGTCTGTTTTCACTTTTTAAAAAGGATTTAAATACGTTTCTATTCTCCAGGCCTAAGTAGAGACACCCTTTATGACATCATCAGGGTTATTTTCTCAGACTTGAAAAAGCTCCTCCGCAGCCGCAAGAGATCATAACTGTTAACTGACCCCTCATGTGTAAAAGTTGGTGGACTGCCCCTTTAATCAAAGGTCGCATTTAGAAAATCAGTTTTCATGGAACAAAGGTGGAGGGTCATATGTCGTCAACAGTGTTCATTCTCTCACCAGTGCTATATGACTGTTGTTCCATGTGTTGTTGTCGACTAGTGTGGTCCTGTTAGCCATGCCTGCTATCTGGTAGCCGTAGTCCCACCAGGACATCACTCTTGCGTGCTCGTCTGTGTTCTGCCTCAGCCAGTAGTAGGCCTCTCTGAAGTCATCCAGGATGTTACGGGAGCTGGAGGGGAAAAGTTACAGGCGGGTGAGGTGACGACACGGTGGTAGGAAGAGGTTCAGTCGTGGATGTGTGTATTTGTGCTCAGTATAGTATATACAAGACTTAGACAGAATACCAAAAACTTTTTCTCAGTTACCTCTGGTGGTATCTATCTATCTATCTATCTGACCTGGTCTTAGGATATCTGTCTCAGACTTTCTGCCATCACCCCACTACAATGGAGATAAATGAGTTCGGGTCCCCTTTCTAACAGTCTATTAGAATGGACTGTTTTAATTATTTCTTGCTGGAAAGTCACAAGGCTCAGTCAGAACAAGTATCTGCTGACACAAAGTCTGATCTGATTATTATTTTTATTACATTTCTTTTGTATTATTTGTGCCAAAGGGACCCTACGTCTTGTAATCTGTTCCAGCTCACAGAATTGAAAAATGATACTTAAAAAAGTTCAATACTAGCATACATCAACTATAACACAAAGTTTTTCACTGGGACTATTTCTGTAGTAGAAAGTAGTTCTGATTAAAACTGTTCACAGTGAGCTCTGTGAGTAATGGGAACACTGTATCTGGAAAGAAACCTCTGTTGAATTTTTAAAAAGTCATTTTTCATTGCTTTGAGTGTGGAGGCAAAGATCTGGAAGCAGCATATATCTCAAACCTGGACACAAAGAACCAAAACTATGCACCTGGGCTGAGGGGGAAGTGAGAAAAAGTGTTGTCATTTGGTGAACCAACCCTGTAGGGAGGTGCTTACCCAACCATCCCATTAGTGGTTCCGGTGTACACAGATAGTCTAAATGTTGCATCACTGAGGTATAAACATGAACCCAGTTATATAGTTACTATATATATACTAAAATACTGCTACTGTATTGTTTGCAGCATTCAAACTCCATACTGGTTACTGTCTTGTTAATTTGACATGTGGGAAATGCACATGATGCGTTATTCTCACCCATCATGGTTATAAGATGCCAGCACGACACTGGGGCTGGAGTAGGCGTTGCTGGTGACCCAGGTGCAGTGGACAGCAAACATCATGAGCAGCATCAACATCAGCATGGTGACGATAGACTTGATGTTGGGGCCCAGGCCCTCCTCTGCCTTCTCCTGCTCTGACACGTGTTTACGCACCTTACCAGCCTGCAAGGGACAGCACACGCAGACAGGAGGCCGTTTGTAAAGGTTACCGAAACTCTTAGAAGACGAGTAAACTTTAAAAATGAGCAGTTAATGTACTAGATGACTGTTAATCGTCCCCATTTAGAGACATCTCAGACAATCAACTTGAGACCTGTGATAGATTAGTAATGTATTATTCACACTGTATCGATTTAGAGGAAAAGCAGCAAAAGGATGACAAAAACAATGAATATCAATGCTGTTTAGTTTCTGTATTCACATTTAATGTTTTGCAACTTAGAGGTTGGGACACTCAAAAGCGTCACCAGATAAATCGGAAGGATCACAAGGTGATTTAAGAAAGGAACAATATTTCTCTTATCTGAAATTGTGTTTATTTTTTCTGACTCTTCTCTATTTTTTCTTGTAAAGTACTACATATTTCCACTCTGCAGGCCTGTCAAATGCTTCAACACTGACAACCTAAGACGGGAAATGAATTTCTCTTTGGTTGAACTGCTCACAACTCATGTCTACACTCGGGTACTTGGGGTCACAAGAAGAAATTGCATCATTTCAAGACAAGAATGGCTTTTCATTAGTTTGTCAAGCATTTTATCTTAGAAGGCATAACTTCAGAGAGACAAGGGAAGCTAAACATTTCCAAGAGAATGTGTGGTGTATACTAAAACCAAGTCTGAAAAAAAGTAAGCACTCCACTTTATTTAACTGAAAGCAGCATGAACTGATTTTTGTGGCTAATGTGTTAGCAAACAGTCGCCTATTTATGCATTCAGCTGACTTCAGGATTCGGTTGAAGTTCTGTTTCTAATAATTCTAATATTCACTCTCATTTTAGCTCTGTTTTGATCTCCTGAGAAAAGGTAGCTTTAGCTGCTAAATGCTCCGTTATGTTCACCAGCTGGTCATTAAGTGAAACAGCTGAGGGGAACTGCAGAGTCAGTAGATAATAACTCTCTGCAGGTTCATTACTATGAGTGACACTTTTCACATTATACACAGTCATTTCATTCTTGTATAATGTAAAAATAATGATTAGTGCAGCTTTAAATATTTGAGATCATTTTCGTGTCAGTGTTTTGGTATTATATGTGCAGGCTCTGGGTTATTTATGTTGTATACTGTGTGTGTAGTTAAAGTTGTGTTCATTACAAAAAAGAGCCACAGGGATATTCTGACTTTTGAAGGTTAGACAAAATCATGCTTGTGTGGTTTTGAAAAAATAAAAGCATTACAGTACTGCTTTCTGCATTTTAAGACACATTATTCATGTAATTGCATTACTTTTAAAATAAGCAATGAGCTATTCATTTACTTAGAAACAAGGCCCACTCTAAAAAGAGAAGGCACGTGATTGTGACTGTAATTCATCATCATTAATGAAAAGATAAGCAAAATAGTGACCCCTTTTACACACACATCCTGATGACCCCTGACCTTATCGTAGAGGTTGCCGGCGTTCTTCCTGTCGTCCTCGTCACTGCTGTCCTCTGCGGGTGGGCTCTGCCTCTTCATGTCGTCACCCAGGTAGTGTTCAAAGACGCTGGAGAACGCCACGGCTGACAGCATGCACACCACCGGAGTCAGAGTCAACATCAAACGCACCATCACGCCAGCGAAATACACGGCGCTGATGGCATATAGAGCCACTGGTGACAGGAGAGCAGAGAGAGAGAGAGAGAGAGAGAGGTTACAGGTGATCAGGATGTTATGATCCAACATCGACAAGTTTGATTTAATTTAAAATCTAATTAATTTATTCAATTTAATGCTGTCAAGTCATATGAAAAGGTGAACTGTCTCTCTAATTTGTTGTCTTACAGTCAGGATTTCATGCATTACCTGCCTGAATGATCACAATACCACTGCTTTGCACAAATCTCAGTGGCAGGTGGACACCAGATCAAAAGAGAAAATGTAACAGTGCGGAGGAAAGTGCACCACACGACCAAACACTTACAATGCGTGTGTCTGTGTATGTGTGGTTGTATTCATGTTTTCAGCTTAACTGAGATCAAAGAGTCTCAGTGTGAGATTAGGAAGTAACAAGTAGAGAAGAAGAAAGAGATGAGCACAAAAAACCCTGACGAGAAAGAGTAAAGCAGCAAACCCAAGTTAACAAGAAAGCAGAGCGAGCAGAGAGAAGAGAGAGAGAGAGAGAGAGAGAGAGAAGTTTCAAGTCTGGTCAAGTATATTTTACTTTTAAATGAAACAACTTTAATATAGGACTTACTGTACAGTGCACACACAGTACAGTACACACAGTATGCAGTATGCATGACAGCTAAAGTAGCATCAGCAAGCGAGGAGCTAAACTGACAGAGTCAGGCAGTGATAATGAGGCAGTGGAAAACAGGAGAGAGAGAGAGAGAGAGAGAGAGAAGTATGAGTTTACACCGAGTACGAGAAGAAACAGAAAGAGACAAACACACGCAAGTGTTGTGTTCTCTGCAGTGTGTGTTAGAGAGAAATGCCCACACATCACCACTGGTTCCTGACTTTCAGTATGTAGTCCTATTTTTTGCTTCTCTTTTAAATCACTGTCCAACTGAATTTTAGAGGTTGATACCAAAATCCATATTATCAGAAATATAAGACAAACAGCAAAAATGATTTCAAACACTAACAAACAAATAGTACAAAGAAAATGCAGCCAATACAACTTTAAAAAAATCTGAACAATGCTAAATTATGCAAAGCTATCATAAACACTACTTGAAGTAATGTATGGTGTGGGCAAGCTGTATTTTGGACAACAAATATATTTCTATCTCAAGCACATCTCCATGACGATGACAATGTGCTTCACAATGCTTATGCATGATAACGACTCTAATGAATTCAGCACTGAAACAACATTCATCTGAATACATTTCTCTGGAGACAATTCTGACATTTCCTGCAGCATTTATTATGCTAAATTACAGTACACGGTGCAATACTGTGTCATGTTGTTCCAGGATGTTCAAGATTACAATAGTCATACAACCACTGATGTTGTTTGGTTTGAAGGCCAATGTCAGGCTGTATCACAGTTTCAAGTGCAAAGTGAACTCATAACAACTGTGTAAAAGCCATAATATCAGTGAAAGCCTTCCTTCTCTATTGATAGTGTTGCTACTCTAATGCACCTCGTCTCCAAGTCCAAAACTGCTGCCTTAGTTGTTCATTATCAACACTGAATCACATTCTGACTGTATTCAAAGGCCGACGGTGACAAGTTTCGTGATTTTTGTCGATAACAGTGTTCAAATTTTAGAAAAAAAAAAAAAAAAAAAACTTCCTCCGTGCTACAGTTCTTACCAAAGACACGCTCATCATTGATGTTCTTTATGCAGAACCAGAGGCCTGCTGGGAAGGTACAGACCAGGATGTGAAGGTCAAAGAAGAAGGACACCCAGGTGGTGGGCTGGTGCTCAGATACCGACGCTATAATGGGAATGTGGATCTTAGCATAGCTGTGGATGACATGGAAGACACGGTGAGACACAACAGAAGAGTACAATTTGGCAAAGGTAGAGGAGACGAGGCTCTTTATAGTGACAGTATACATAGTGAATGTATTACCATATAAAGCTATACTTTTCTGTCAGATTATATCAGTTATCTTGGGTCAGAGGACGACCCCATTACTTTTACTGCACTGCAGCAAAAATGAACTTCCTTCACAGAAAAAAAAAAAATACTCAGGCTTGCACACACACACATACATATATACACACACACACACAGACACAAAATGTGCATATAGACAAGATGAGTGTTTCAGAGTTTTACAGCTGATGCTTCAATCTGGCAGTTTTCTGTAAAGCCAGATCTTGGAGGAGTGAAAAGTAGCATTTTCTGTTTAGGGTTTTATGATGGAGCTGAGTGACCGGTTGACTGACTCACTGCTTGACAATAAAAACAAAGTCTGGTACTAGGTATGTGTTTGATTTGACTGTCATATCTGATTAAAACATGAGAATAGTGATTATAATATTTAAGGGAAAAGCAATCTCCATTTGTAAAAACTAGCTAACAACCGTTGCACACTGCTCGAGAAAGAATCATTATCCCTTTGATCTTTTATTAACCACATGCTCTGTGATGGACTAAAGCTGAATACATTAAAACTTAGTAAATCAACTTGTGAACAAGGTGGAATTAATCCTGAATGAAAGTTACTCTATTTCCCACCTCGCCACTTTCTATCTCCTACAGTTGAACAGATTTATAGGTAAGTGTGCTACTGTACATCATTTGAATCTAATTCATTATCAGCGCTGTGGTAAGGTGCCTTAAATCCAGTGGAAAATTACAAAACATTAATTCTGATGACTTACCCAGTATCCCAGAGGGAGTAGAAGCGCCCACTCCATGGAGCAATGTACCCTGAAGGTGAACAACACACACAAACCATATGGACTCTGTCAGAACGCTCTTACAAGTGCCTTTAAACAAACACGTCTAACCGGCAGCCTACACAACCTGACCTGCATACACACACCGCTGTGGACTGTCAGCGGTCTGCGGATTCTGTCACGCATCGGTGGAAGGCGTAATTGGTTTGCAACATTCCTCCTGCATGTATCGATCATATAATTACTCTCTAATAAGCGTGTGTGTTGTTGTGTGTTGCAGACGTGATGAGTGGCTGTAATGAGTCTCTCTGGTCTGCTGTCCTCTCAGCTCAGCTGTGCTATGATAAATGAGAGCGCAGAAACTAATCATCGCTGTTAGATGGCAGACATAGAAGACAGCAGGTGGTCCTATCATATAGATAATAAATGTGTGAAGTCAGCGGATGGCTGACTCTAATCAGAACCAGCTATTGCTTTACATGTAGCATTTCAGTGGCTGTTGGGCTTTAGATAAGGCTTTTAATTACTGTGACCACACTTATCAAAGCATCCAAATGTCTCTTGTCTTGTGGAATCCTAACAATATTATGGCTTCAGGCCATTTTAGGTTCAAAGTAACAAAGCATAGTATAAATAATCAAGACATTAAAATGCCTCTTCACTTCTTTAAAGCACAAGGCTCAGAACTAACAATAAATTGATCCTACTAACAAGCATTGCCTGATAGAGCTTGTAACTCTGTGCTGTAAGGCTCCATAGTGGTTCAAAAACTACTGGTGGAAAAAAACAAAACACAAAAAAATCCCCCTAGAAATACTCACATGAGCGACACATGTGTATTAACCCACCACCGAAAATAGTCCTGCAAAAAATGCATTTCCCCCTGTTCGGGTGATGTTTGGTAAAAACTACTGTGGTTCTTCTAGGAAATTAATGAGCCCTTTTGAGAAATTGACACCATACGTGACGCATTTTTAAATATTTGTCTTCTGTAAGAACCAGTTGACTTGGAGTGAGACAGGGCAGACAGGGCAGGACACTAACACTTTGTTGCTTTTGGTCTTTTCACTGAATTTGTTGACAATAAGAAAAATATTAAACAATGCAAAAAACACACAAGGCTAAGATAACATTCCTGCCTAATGTGTAAAAAGCATCTATTATCTCTGACAGAGTTAATCTCTGTTATTATCGATGATTGTGAATGTTTCATTGTCTGGTTAAAATAAGCTTTGTATCATAAGAATTGTACCATACCATAACATCTACTAAAAATCCAGCATGCCCCACCATCTCCCAACCAATCACACGACCAGTTACAGTCACGACTCTTTCAAAGAAAATGAAACTGTCAGTCTAAGTCTGATCCACCATTCTAAGACTCCACTCTTGAGAAATGTGTTAATCAGACATAAAACATGGTGAAAACTGTAAATCTTATCCAGGATAAAGCTGCAGTGTACACAGCTTTGTATTAATGCTTCTTTTCTCCTCTGACACCAAACTCTAAATGCAAATCCATATTATCCGTTATGTTTACACGGCTAATTCTCCAACTGATTGAATATCGAACCGAGTGACTAGTCAGCTCTACTGCGGCCTGTGCGTTCAGCAACGGTGTGGTATGCATATCTTAAACATGCATAGCTTAAACATCAGAAATGTAATTGAGTTATCTTGCCACAAAAGAACAAAAAATGTATTTGTTTCACAGCTATTCTTCATTAAAACAATGTGGACTAACCTGTGTAGGTCAGATAGATGACGGAGAGAAAAACCACTCCAGCTGCCAGAGAGACTCCCAGGAAGAACAGAGTCTGGAACTCCTGCCTGGTCAGTCTGTCTTTCAGGTACTGCAGGAAGGCATAGACCTGGAGCAGCACAAACACACCTGCAGAGATACAACACAAACAGACCGGGGTTCAGATCTTTGTTGAACACTGGCCAAAACCAGGGATGACAACAAATAATTACATGGTTTAAAGACAATGTTAGAGAGTGTTACAGAAGAAGTAAAAAAATTGTCTTGACGTGGCCTTGTGTTTCTACTACGGCTGCAACTAACCATTATTGTCATTAGCGATTCATTGTTTGGTCTATAAAATGTCAGAAAAAGGTGAAAAATGTCAATCACTGTTTCCCAGAGCTCAAGATGACGTCCTCAAATGTCTTCTTCTGTCCACAATTCAAAGATATTCAGTTTATTATATAGAAGACTAAATAAACCAGCAACATATTCCCATCTGAGAAGCTGGAATCAGAGAATCTAGATATTTTCTTCTTAAGAAACAACTCAAAAAGATTAATCAATTATCAAAATAGTTGGTGATTAATTTAATAGCTGACAACTAATCGATTAATCGTTCCAGCTCTAGTCTCTACACTCTACTAATCTGAGGTAAATCAGTCAGTGAACCATGTTTAAAACCTTATTTTTTAACCTACTCTTTAAGTTATTTAAATGTGAGACAATTATTTTCATTTAACAACAGTTAAAGACATCACATACACTTACCTAGACTTCAATTGAGTGTTTCTGTATTATGCTTGCTGACTGATTTAAGACATGTCTACAGGCACTATTTGAACGTGAACTTTGGCCTTCTATCCACTGTACACTCATTGTCCTCCATGTTAACAGCAGCCATGGGCGATGGCTTTATGAGAACTGTCTCTGGTGAATGGTCCAAGATTAACTCATCATCCTGATGCACTCTGGTGTGAGGACTCATTCATCACAGATTGTATTCAAGGATGTAATTTGGTGGCATGTATATATGTAGTCCTGACTGTAAATGTTTGAAATGCTCAATTGATACTTTCATATGCATTAAAATTAAATTATAACAGTTCTACAGGTTACATGCTTGAAGTATAAAGAAGAATGTTTTTGTACTGGATGTCAAAGATCGAGATGAACGATGTTGTTCTTCACTACAAAACCCTACAGGCCTGCAGTAAACATATATTACTGGCTTCCAATGCTATTCTTCACTTTCCAGTCAAACCCCAGATGATTGGTTACTGACCTGCTGCGGCCATGTGTTCACTGGTCCTGATAGGCTGAAAGCCCACAAAGGGGATCTGCATGGAGAGGACCAGGCCGATGATGTAGAAGGTACTGTAGGCTGGAGGGAGAAATCAATCAGAGCAGTTAGACTCATGACTATTGACATTTATACATGTGAGCACATTCAACTGACTCATTACTACATGCTTATCTTACTTAAACCTGATCTTACTACTAAACACAGATGGTAATCACGCACGTTATAGAAGAGAATCTCACTTTATAAAAATGTAAAAAGATAAAGAGCACAAACACACACACACAATATGCAATACAAAAAGTTCTAATAAAATAAAGATGGCACACACACAAAGACACAGTGCAAGTGATTCTAGGACCCCCCCATGCCCCCCAGTCCCCATCTCTTTCTGACTTGCAAACACAGCCTCACAAAGTCCTTGATGCAGAACACAAGAACAAAATACCTTTTGAGCCTAAATCATGACTGACAGTCTAAGTGCGATTAAGCTTCGGCGTTCAAACGATTTACACACTTGGGAGTCAGCGGCACAACCAGACAACAGGCTCACTGTGAACGCTCCGACTAACCCTGAAAAAGCGTTTCAAACCAACCCTCAAGGGTCAGAAACAGTGAGACAAAGCTTCAATAACAAAAGCCTTGAAACTAGCACTTTTGGTCAAATATTGCCACAGTTAAGCTGATGAAATGAAAGCTGCAACATAAGCTGAGAAATGTAGACATTCATAAATGACACCTCGGGCTAGAAATCAGTTCATTAGCTAGAGAAGTTCACTCTGTCTCTACTACCACATGTGTGTCTGTATACTGTCTGTAACAGCTTTCGGCGGTCTGTACGTCTTCTGTGCTTCATTGAGACGAGTGGAATTATGACTGACAGGATATCACAGATCTTTTAGGCTTGTGAACATCCCTGTCTGTCTCTTTTAATGACAGGAGAAGAAGCTGGCGGGATAAGACGAGGTGGAAACAAATGAGAGGAGGTCAACGGTTCCTCATTTGGTCTGAGACGTGTTCTTCTTCCAAAGCCTGAAGCTTGGAGTCTATTTTATAATCTCTACCTATTCTTTTTATCAATGAACATTTCTTTTTAAAATGTAACATTCTTTCATTTGATTATTTGTTCTAAATATTCTTATTTTGAAGTAATTTACAGTATGAATTAAAGCGGATTACTGAATGGAGTTTGTATTCAATGTTAAGAAAAAGGGATGAACGTCGATGTAGCTGTCACTCTGCAATATGGCTTTTCCGAGTGAGGACTCTAATCTCCACTCTCTGCTGTTCATCTATGGCTGTGCTTAAATTACATTTGTAAAGCTGAAGCCAAATCACACTACAGGGAACTGTGTGTGTGTGTGTGTGTGTGTGTGTGTGTGTGTGAGGAAGGGGGTCTATGCCAATTTGTGTCTGGGCATAGAATCAAACCTCAACTCTCTCCACTGCTGTCTTCACAAGTAGAGATGATTGTTAGTGTTGTTACACCGAAAAGATGTGTGTCTTGCTGTGAAAATACCCCGCTGTTCTGTTGGAGCAACATACAGTTTTAAATGAAACTGTTCAATCATGAATCACCATTATTTATCTCGTTGCCTTGACAAGACAGGTGGGAACAAAGGGATAATGAAATAAAAGTTCCTTCACCTGCAGTCCTCTGGGGATGACATTCATTAAGCCTCACAGACCAGTTTTATTTACTTTATTTATAAGCAGCGGATCCAAGGTTATTCTGTCTCTGACTCAATTACTTCCTCCCTCTATTGCTGTCTTCTGATGATGACGACGACATTACAAGAGATGCCGGAGCAATGAAAACGAAGATAAAGACTGCTGCTGACCCTCTCCGCCCAGGCCTGTTTTACAAACTGCTCTGTAAAGAATAGCTCTGGAAACTAATGCATCCCCAGTATACTGAGTTGCCAATTTACTCCTGTCCAATGAACTGCCATCAAATACAATTAGCCCTGCAATAAACCCTATCTTTGTGAGACTATTTATATATAAATATTCAGCTGCTGTTGGCATTTTGTCAGAGAGATTTGCACTAGTCGCTAACTGTGTCTGTTTGCTATTCGGTGCTGAGCAGGTAGTGTGCAGTGGGATTTTAGAGCTTTTTCTCTGAAAACAGGTGCCTGCTGCAGCTGAAAACACCTCTCTGAGAGCACTGAGAGTGAACCAGAACGGAAAAGTTGCAGCCGAACAGCTAAACAATGAGCTGAAACTCGCTATAAAGCTCCGTAAAGCCGAGGGGAGCTGCAGAGTCGCTGATTATTCTCTGTAGAAAATAGTCAAGAAAGTAGTCTGTGTGAGTGTCATACTATTATATATTACATTATTATTACTGATAAAATAACAGTAATAGTTGGTCAAGGTGGAGCTTGGTTTAATCATTTCATACTGTATTGTTTAACAATGCCAAATCACATTTTATGAACTCATCATATATCTGGTAGTAAAATCTTAATTTATAAAGCAACTAGCAAATATAGCTGTGGAATAAATGTGCTGTGCAGTAAAAAGTATCATATTTCTCTCTGCATTGTAGTGAGTACTTCAAAATTATACGGTTCTCGAGTAAATGTACTTAACTGCATTCTATCACTGTTCTTACACTTTTGGAAGGGCTACTTACACAGCTTTGCACCCTCTATGTCAATACAATAACAATAATCCAATATGTGTTATACCATGTTAATTACATCCAATGTGTTCATGAGTTATAGTAATAACTGTCAGTGCTTTTAAAGCTACTGCTGATGTGTTTCTGCATTGCACCTCTCAGAGATTACTTAGCAGTCAAACAGTGTTCACGCGTGTAGAGGCTGGAGGCGCTTGATTTCAACTGCATATATAAGAGTGAAGTTCTGAGGGCCAACAGTCAAAATAGTTGATACCTCAATGAAACACATTTCAGTTCTGATGCTTTTATCAGTGCACCGAGATAACATTGTAAAAGTCAGAACTCCAAACTTTAAACTGACAAAGACTTAACATTCAGAGTCTGAAAACATTTGACAGTTTCAAGTACATGAAAGTTATATTCAAGGAAAAGGCCGTTGTTACTCTGTATTAATATCTTGAACAAAATCATCTTCACTCGTCCACTTACTAGATGATCTCAATGACAACTAAGCAAACTCCATCCGCTGAGAAAGACTGTGAGATGCAGTTCAAAGCTCTGAAAAAAGCTAGTAAGTGGACCTTGAGTTAAAATTTTGTCAAACTACTGTTTTCAAGGTCAAGACTGAACTTTGCATTTGTGAGTTAAAGTAAAGTTCAGTAGAGTTGCTGAATCCCATGAAAAGACTCAAATCAACAATACCTTCATGTTTCTTTAAACTCTACTTTTCCTACTTCGTCTGTGGCAGCCAAAGTCTACTGGTCCATAAATCTTTAAAAACATGTCACAAATAAACTGCTTCTTTTTTTAAAGGCCATCTCCTAAAACAGCTGGTCACTGTAGTTTGACGAAAACTTTACTCAAACTGGAGTAAATAATGCATTTGTTGGGGGACTATTTTCAGCTGTGGATTAATACACATTGGATTGTCTTGTATCTCCAGCAGCAGGATGGTGTGCGAGTGTGGGATTGAGTCAAAAAAAAACTACAGTGTATGTGTTCGTGGTAAAGAAGGAACAGGTCAACAATGTCACTCACTGATGCATTTAAAATTTGTGCACAACGATGGAGCTCTCTGTCACAGAGGACTGAGATATATCAGGCTTGATACAGGCACAATACTTGTTAGTAGGAAGGTTTTTCATGGGACAAAGAAAAGAAAATATAGAATATTGCCAGACTTACTCTTCACATCAATGCTTGTGCCGCTTCTTTGGGCATGTATGTATTTTTTGACCATAATATAGTGCTGCCTTTAGTGATCCAAAGTGCTGCCTTTGGCTTTTCATCCACTTTCTGGCTGCTTCACTTTTATTTGTTGGTAAAAAAAGCACAAGCTGTTAACCTGAAGACGTTGTTGGAACTGCCAAACTTGAAGATGATAAATACATGTGGCCTCATACCTCTCCCAAATCCTACCATCCACTCTAATCTTATCATTTAGCCCTGCTTCAGGCAACCAAGCAAGTCACTTCTGTAACAGATGAGCCAGGCATCACTGTGTTAAAGTGCCCCAGTAGGCGGCACATGACACCTGCTCCCTAGACGCTGAGCGATGTAACGGCCTCGTACTGGTGCCGGCAACCAGCAGTCAAGCCGATGCCTGTTAGACGGTGGAAGCATCCATCAGAGAGGTTTCTATTCTGAGTTTTTCTCTTCTGCTGCAGAGGAGACGCTGCTCATGAGATAATGAAATTCCAGTTGGATTTCATTATGGTATTTCTGCTTTATTAGACAGGTAAGATAGAGCGAGAGGGGGGTGCTGTGTGACAGCGGGTCACTGACTGGACTCCCAATCACACTACAAGGTATGCATCACAGAACACGGTGAGCTATTACAACTTTGAACTAACGCAATTACTGTGTTGCTGCAGGCAGAATGTGCGAGGCTCGTCTTCAGAGAGAGACACACAGAGGAGGTGAAGGCAAAAAAACAGAAACAGTGGGGGGGCGGCGAAGGAGGTAGGAGACCAACGGAGGGAAGATGGGAAAGTCAGCTTGATGCTAAATTATTCATTTTGCCAATAATTCTATTGGAGGATGTAGAACCAACCCGTCACTCCTGTCTCTTCTTCTCTCTTTTCAGTCGTCCTTCTCTGCACTTGTCTTAATTTCTAGCACCCCTCGGTATGGGCTCCCTTTGACTGCATACTTCACAGCTTTCTGCTGTTGCTGCCGAGTTAACTTAGCCCGATTGTGTACTCTTTTTCGTCTTGATATGTCATTATTTCCACAGGATCCTAAACTGGTACAGTGTGTATGGGCTATTGATTTGGATCCGAAACAATGGAATGGTGTTGCAGCATCAGGAGGGAGCTGTGAGCCTGGGGTCAGGACTTGATTCATGATCAGTGAGGCGAGTTCAGAGTGTGCGACGAGGCGAGCTCTTTGAAGGGAAGACAGCTTTAATCTTTTTTCCTTCTCTTTTTTTTTTTTCCTTGCCTGCGTTTCCACTTTCCATCTCTCTTACTTTTATCATGAATCCCTTCTGCCCTTCTCTAAGGGATTTGTGTAAACCTGATATCTGTCTCATTACAGACACAACATCAGCTGCTAATGGATGCCATTAATTATCAGTAACAGTGTTTATACAGCGCCTATATGACAAAGAATAACAAGCTACTCTGTGTGATACCGCAACATCAGTGTGCATGCTTTTGAGTCGTGTGCCAGTACAGAAAACACAGCTTTTGTGTGTGTGTGTGTGTGTTTGTTGACTGTACAGTTAACTTGCCTGACTTGCTGTCTGTTTATCCCAGATGTATTACACTGAATATGAAATAAGCATAACTGTAAACCCCCCAAGTCATCTGTTTATGCCTCTGAATGTGAAGAGAAATGAAGTATTCATGTGTACATGTGTGTGTGCTTGTTGCGTCTCACCTATGTAGACTCTCCTACTGAAGCGCTGCATGAGCAGCAGGACAAACACATGAAGAGGAATAAGGTTGATGATGAAGACGTAACCACCCCAAGCTGAAACCTGTGGAACACAGAGTGAATTTAATAAGAGCATTTTTCTTTGGCTTTAGCAATAATAGTCATTAATGGAGGGATGTGATAATTTGGCTCATGCATGCTCACCTGCACACAGATAACACGCACAAACACACAATCGCATATAAAATTAGTTTACTGCTTCTTGTTGTGATGCGGTTTTGATCCCTGCTGAATCTGCAGTGCTTTGGGCTGCACTAGATAATCAGTATTGTAACATCCTACAAGTCCCTGCAGGCTGGGAACTGAAGGGTGGCTGTATTTTCTCTTTTATTCACAACACGCACGCACACGTCCATAACGAGACGGGTAGCAGAGCTGAACGGCCCACCTGAGAGCTGTGAAATCATTATAAGCTACAGCATTAAGACTGCCATTCAGATTATGTTGTCGGTCCCAAAACCCTCAAAGGCGCACAAACACACTAACACACACACGCACACACACACACACACCAGGGTCTACAGCTGTTCAGAACAACAGACACACATCTCCACCTCTTTTCAAGCTTTGTGTTTATTGTCTCCGAGCGTCATGTAAACTGCCAAGCTTGTGAGTGGCAGCCAGAGAAGGAGCGTCACAGCTTACAGCGTGAGGCGTTCAAACGATTCATTACGGACTCATCACAGTCTGGGCTGAATGATGGGTAAGGTGGGTAAGGGAAAAGGTCCCCCCCCCCCCAAAAGGTCTGTCATTGTTTGATGAAAATGGCTTCCGGTGATGTGGGAGCAACGATATTTGATGGACGTCCAAAACTGTTGGATGGTTAAGTCTTATCTGCAAAGGCTGCGTGTGTGGCATGGTGAGAGTATGACTCGGCTGCTTCTGCTTGGCTCATAGAGTGTGTGTGTGTGTGTGTGTGTGCTATATGTTTTAAGTTTCTGCTTCAGATGTGTGTTTGGGTTAGGTTTTATGTCAGATTAGCACATGAAAGTGGTCACCAAATGTTCTCACAAGTATAAAACAACCGTTGTTGTCGTGTGTGTGTGTGTGTTCTCACCATGTAGAAATAGGAGAGGCAGCATCCGATGGCCCAGAAGACCGACCCCGTCTTCACTGATTTCACCTGCGGTTTACATAGGACAGTGTTAACCAATTACACACATACACACACACACACAAAGTCAAATCCAAATCAGCTGCTTCCACTAAGCTGCTCTGTTCACTATTTTGTACCGTGAGGATTTGCCCTGCTGCTGCTTACCAAACATGACTGTCTGAATTATTCATCATGTTTCTCTATTTAATGACCTCCACAAAGCAGCGCAGCATGTCCTACACATCTTTACCTTCCCCAGAGCGGTACATGGGGGCTAACGAGGGCTTAACGAGGCTAACAAGCCCTGACTTAACGAACGTACGGGTGGGAGGTGCTGCTATTGGCTGGAGGACTGCCAGAGCCCAACCAATGTGATGTGGTGAATGGAAGGAAGGGAGAGAATGAAGTTGTTCTATATTTCCGTCCAGGAATATCCCATAACTAGTAAGAGCTGTGAGTCCTGTGGGTCTATGTATGTATGTATGTGATTTAATTATGGTGGAATTTTTTTTAGGTTCAGTTTGAAAAACCAGAGTATAGAAATGAGACTTCACTTCTTCCACACCACCAATTAACTGTGACTTCAGGGTTTGATAACTAGGAGAGAGAATTCCTTCTTTAAATATCAGTGGTATGCGTGGAATGTCATAGTTGATCATATTCAGTAAGAATAACATTAGCCCATAGAGCCACATGCATAAACCGCAGAGGACCGGTGTGATGAATAAATCTGTTAAAGCAGATTTAGTGGGTAGATTAGTGGTTAAAGGAAAAAGTATAAAAAAAAAATAACGTTATGTCATCACCATCCAACATATTCCAGACACTGGAACCCGTTTTTGGAACTAACAGACAGTTTTGTGGACAGTGAAAGTGGTTAAAGCCACTTGGGATCGCTGCTTTCAGCATGAGAGGACATCATAAATGAACACTGAGCTTTACAGGATCACAAGAATGTCACATGTGAAGTGAGTGTTAACAGGGCTTCTGAAAGTCCCTTCATACGTAGTTTCACACAGTCATTTGCAACTGCGTACTTTCCGCACAATCGCTGCATAATGACAAAGTAGAAATTAATTATGTTCTAGTTTGAAACAGCATTCCTTGAAATAACAACCTCTTAACCTGACATATTTGTTCGATCAACATGATACAAGTTAACAGCTTTTAAAAAGCACTAATGCAGCTTCTGTTTTAATTGAAAACGATGCTGGCGGCATTCATCACTTGCTACTGATTCTAATGACAACTATTCTCAAACAGAAAATTGCCAACATGAAGCAGATTTCAGTCTGAATTATGAAGTAAATTGAAACTCTAACTGTGGGTTTGTCACCACGAAGGACACGTTTCACATTACATAATATAAAATATTATTGATTAGTGAGGCTTCAAGTCAACTGCTAGGTCTAGTCTACATAGAAAGACATGAGTTTTGCATTGTAGTCTGCCTATTATAAGAACAGGTGTTTTAAAACAGTCAAGTGTCCATACTGACTATTAAAAGCCAACTGATGCAGGAATAATTACAACTTTAAAGAGCTGCATACTATAGGAAGACTACTACGGTTATGTATCGGCGTACCCATAGATAATAGGTGAACTGCAGGGCAAAGATGGCGATGCCTTCGTTGTCGAAGGAGCCGGCCACGGAACGGGAGATGTAGCCCGGGACGATGGCGATGAAGCAGGCCGCCAGCAGCCCCGCCCCCTGGTTCCACAGCTCCCTCGTCAGCAGAAAAGTGGAGATGGAGGTCAGGCCGCTGAACACCGGGGCCAGGAACACGCACACGTCCCGGATGTGGACAGTGATGTGCAGCAGGTTGAGCACATAGTGGATGAGGCCCGCCGTGACCATTAGGCCTGGATAAACCTGGAGGAGGAGAGGCAGAAATGAAATGATTTAGGACAGGCAACACAAAACAATTTTTTTTCTAGATTTCATAAGAGTTGACTTTTATTGACTATGTCTGAAAAGGCATAAAAAAAAAAATCTCTCTCTGATGAGAAGAGCAGCAATATTGACAAGCCAGCAAGAGCTCTGAACAACTGAAAATGCTGCTTCATGCACCTTTTCACTGCTGTGCCTGCAAAATGCCTCCATTACCTGTTTCAATGAGCACTTCAACAGCAGAATAAAACAAACCAACAACCCCCCCCCGCATATTATAATACTGTAGCCAGCTCACAGGAAATATGCTTTCGCCAGCCTATATCATCAACTTGTTTGAAATTTCTGATGACAGCAAATCTTACCATATTTCCTTCACACAAAACGGTCTGGTAACTTATTTCCAAAAAATGCATATTTGAGTTTTCTTTATATGGTGGCTAAAGAAAGTCCAAATCACATCCTACAGCAACTGGAAAGACCTTCAAGTGCAGGAGGGTATTTCATGTTAACATATCTCCCGTCTCCAAACAAACGACTTTAACGTTCCATAAACTGTCAGAATTAACAGTCTTTAAATACAATGATTCCCAGCAGCTGTTTAAAAAATGCTACTGTTAACTGTCAGTGACAATTTACACCCCTCCCGGTGGCTTGCCCCTGTTATCCAAATATGGCCTGTATCTGAATACAGTTAACACAAACAAATTCTCAACACGGTATTCAATTATCCACTAGAATAAAAAAGTGAGACAGAGAAGGAGTATTAACAGCGCACTGTGTTCAGCAGATGTACTTTATTTCTTTCAAAAATCTCTTTCAACTTTCTGTTACATCTTATGATGCAAACATCTTGCTTCAAAGTGAAACATATTGTCTCATATTTTAAGCTGTAAGTTGTGTCAGCTCATGTGAATGTCGAAAAGTGCATTCTGGGTGACAGATTAGCCCGCAGCAGTTAGCTCTACCTTAATCAACCTGTATAGAGACATCAGACAGAGAGAGAGAGAGGTATGAATATACAAAGGAGGAAGTGGTGTAATGATGTGTTAAAAGTGACCCCGGTCTGTCTGTCCTTTAGTCATTATGAAGACAGATCTACTGTGTGTGTCGTATGAGCGCTCTCTGCTGCTCAGTGCCTCCCCCAGGAGCTGTTTAACCATGGCTACTGAGTGTGTGTGTGTGTGTGTGTGTGTGTGTGTGTTATATGTGTAGTAAAAAGTGAGTTTAAGAGGATGTAATCACAGTAATGTGACAGTAATGTGACTCTTGAGGAAAAAGGACAAAGAAAGAATGGGGCTGAGGTAGAAAGTGCACACATTTGCACTATCCAACACACACACACACACACACACACACACACACACACACACACACACACACACACACACACACACACATTAGAAGAAATACTCACAGTGCCCCCCACTATCCTACCCAGAGGGTACCAGGCTCTTTCATCAAACCAGTTGAGGAACTCATAGAAGCCGTTGGTGGTGAGGTGGTGAGTCGACCTGTAGTTGAACCTGCAACATCAGAGCAGAGGCAGAGAGAGAGGACTGTTAGACAGAGCACGTACCAAAAACAACAGGAGCAGCTACAGAAGACATCTGGGTCTCGGTGAAGGGATTAAGCTCAGCACACCTAACTCTTTCCGTGTGGTTCAAACACAGTCTGGTGCGTTTGAGTGCGGGGGATTTACCCTGATGCGTCGGAAAATGAAAATGTTTAAAATACAGATGTGTTGTTGTTTGTGTCCTCCTCCATGGATTTTGACAGTTTTGGCAACCTGGTGGCAGGAAAGCTGGGCTGTGAAACGATTTTGGCATAGTGGCCACCCTGGGTAATTACGACTTCCAACTTCATGACCTGACACACACTGGCCCAAAAAGCGTTGTCCTGGTCCAATAACATCTGTAAAGTCTAGAGGAGCTGTATAATGAAATGATTTGATCCTATTCATGTGTGCAGGGATCCAACAGGAAGTTCGCTGGCTTCTAGTGGAAGTCTCACATTCTCTCAACTGGTTCTGCTGGAGAAGGACTCTGGTGTGTATGCTCAATGGGCCTGAAAACGTCGAAGCGTGCAGGATATCCTGGTCGTTTTTATGGCTGGAAGACGAAAGCATGTCAAATTTTTTGATGTACGATATATGAGCAACTTTCTTTCTGTCAAAAATATTTTTATCAAGCATCTTGGTTCATCTACAGATGACAATGAGTCAGTTATTGCTCTGTTAAACACTTATAAAGACATTCGATGATGACATGATCAGTATATAGTAAAAACTGGCTAAAGAAAAGAAAAAGGGAAAAGCGGAACATTAATGACAACCAGTTAGACTGAGAAGGACATAAGGGGAGAAGTGTCTAGATAATCACCCTAACCCACTACAGTTCCCTGTGGATTTTCACTCATCACATTCTTTCATATTTGCATGATATTATTAAATGTTATGAATGGAAAATATAGTTTCTCTTCTAATTTTAAGCTGCAAAGTACTTGATGAGGGGTTCCTAAATTCTATCACACTGAGAGAGTTAGTATTTTCTAAATGTAAGGTGTTAATTAAGTCATCCAGCCACATCTGAATAATTGGAACACTTGTTTCACTCCAGAGCTTGTGTAAGGATTTTTTTTCTTTTGCCGTAATGAGGCTATAAGAAAGAAAAAAGATTCTGGTCTAAAGTCAGATTCATTGTTGATTCAGATGAGCCGAGGATGATAAGTAAAGGATCTGGTTTTAGATTGGTGTCAACGACCTCACAGATAATATTAGAGGAGCCAGACCAAGAGGGACTAAGGGACTTAATGTTGCTTCAACAGTCTGGCCACTGAGCAACCAATGAATGGGATGTAATCTTGTAACACAGTATCCAATTCTCTTAACTACATCCATGGTATGTCACCTACTTTAAGAGTGTAAGCTATTTAATGTACAGCATAAACATACCCATGTATGTTCACAAGACATAAAGTGAGATGTGTATAAAAAGAGAACAAACAAGTGAAGAGAAAGAGTAGACAGTGAAATGTTGATTCAATCTGCCCCAGATCAAACTGAAAGCCTAACCTCATAAAACTTCTGACTCTCTCAACATAATTAACCTGAGCAAAGCAGGTCTGCTGGCTTTGAGTCAACTTACTGTAGCTGTGCACACAAAACATAAAAGTTACACACTAAAAGTATGAAAAAAGTATGAGCAGAGTGCACTGTGAGCAGGTTGGGGGAAAAGTTGACATCAAACAAGCTTAAACTTAAAGCATTTAACTGAATTTAAAAACTGCGGTACTGAAATGTACAATAGAAGAAACTTCAAAGTCCCAGCTATGAACAAGTTTGGGAGTTATGACTGTGTCACAACAAAGCCACGGTATGGAAAAGATTTCAAAGTTGTAATACCGTAGAGGTAAACTGATGAAGAACAGACAGCACTGCAGACTAACTTCTACCAGAAAACTGCGAGGCTGAGACTGAGGATACAGCAGCATGAGAAGAGATACACAGGTGACCTGAACATCACTGGAAACATCAGTGCCACAGTCAGCCAGCCGCTTCCATCAGCGAGCACTATACGTGTGACAACAAGAGATATTTCAAATTGAAAACTGTAATAGCGTTGGGATGTTTGTACCTGCATGTGGGAATTACCACAGTGTCTGATACTTCAGGATTTAAATGGAGTAAAGACAAAAAAGAAAACTAGTTTTACTTGCATGGAAGTATATCAGGATCCAATCACTTGATGCAAAAGACCCAGAAGTCTAATGAACCAAGGTGATTAGAAAGCCAAGAGTGTCACTGAATAGACTTCCAACAAATGATTGAACACACATTAATACAGTCGGGCAGGTTCAGACACCGTCAGACAGTTCACACAGCAGGGATCTGATCCAGCCTGGGACCACAAGGATCGTTAAGTCTGTGTCTGCATCAAAACTTTTCACAATAAGACACTTCCCGTCTCATTCACAAGTAGTGAAGTGTCAGACATATTGTTCAAGTGTATGTTTCAGGACATAAAGCAAAAAAAAAAACCCAAACTAAAGCTGTTCTTTCAAGATTCAAGATTCACAGATGCTATGATGCTAGCTGTAGCATTCAAACTATATGGTTCTATATGGTTCTTGAGATAGCATCAGTGCACAACATCCTTATAGGTTTGCACTGCACCTGACTGACAGGCCTATAGTGTGGTGGTAGTGGGGAAGATCATAAATACATTATGTTGTTTTCTCTGAAGTCAGTTCATGTCAGGACAGGTCTATGTGTCCAGATTACTAGCAAACACACAAAAATGCAGTAATCTGCTGAAAAAACAATCACTGTTATTTGACAGGGAAACTGGCATAAACACGTCTTTTCCTCTACTACAATCTCAGCTAACAACACGGCAGACACTAGACTTTACTGCCATTTCCTTTTAGTCAAGCAAAGAGGAACTGAACAAAAATTACTGAGACAACTTGAGTGGCTCTATTCACCCTTTCTCACACTTCTTTTACCTGCATTTTTTTTCCCTTCCTTCTCATTCTTCCTCAACCTTCTGTCTGCCTTTTATCTCTGAAGTTGTTTACAGCCGGCGATACTTTAGGAAGAACAATCCGACTAAAGCCTTGTCTATAATGAGGCGGGGTCTGGTAGATAGACTGCTGCTTTTGTACAAATGCAGCATCTAGCCCCCAGCTTTCAGACAGAGACTGTGCTGGTACACAGCAGTTAGAGTCTGCTTGTCCCCTGAGCTTTTTTTCCACAAGTATTAAAGTGCTCAATACAAACTGTCCCTCCATGAGAAACAGGAATTTGATAGAGGGATTGCAGCATATGGCTCGCTCAGCCCCCTTCGGAGTGAGTGCTAGATTGCGGGTATGTGCGCGGGGGCTCGTGCACGCTCTTGAGGCTCAGCCATATGATTGAAAGAAGAAAAAAAAAAAAAAAAAAAGAAAGAGGCGAGAGAAAAAGTGCCTGCATGTACACAGAATCCATTGCGTCTTTGGTGCTCTGGTTCCTGCCTAGTTTGACAGAATGCCTCTCATTTTCCCGTTACAATCACAGTCTCAGAAAGCCAGTAGAAATCCCAAAACGTTCAGCCGGCGGACAGAAGAAACACTTACCACCGACACTTGATTCTGTGGATGATGGGCTCTTAAACCCTTTCCATCCTAGGTCTCAGGCGAAGCAAAAATTCTGTCTCACCCGTGGGATCCGAGCTCATTAAAACATAGGGGAGCTCTTTTCATGTGCAGACTCGCCAGAAATAGGCGAAACCGGCCTTTCCTGAACCAGATGAGGACATGAAATGAATTTCCAACCATCAGATAAACGCTGGTATGTTTCAGCTTTAACAGGTGAATTTGTCGGTTCGACTGCTCTTCATTTCAGATTCTTTTTCTTCTCTAAAACTGTATCTAGCCAGGTTCAGATCATCAGGCGGCTGTGAGAATCAGCTGATATTCTTTATAAATGACGACGGTCGTTCTATTAGCAGTGCAGATGAGAACATCTGATCATAAATTAAATGCAGATAAATAAATGTACATCAAACAGTGCTTTCACTGACTGATCCATCATGGCTGCTTGATCTCCACCATGCAGGTGTCTGAGTCAGGTGATGATCCTGTGTGGACCAACACAGACTCTAGTTCATGCTGTTAACTGCTCCCTGCTGACATCAGACAATCAGAGTCTGTTGACTCCTTTAAATCTGAACTAAAAACTCATCTTTTTGCCTTTAACTGAGTACTTCATGACCTTGTACTGCATGTCAGTTTCAGTCTCAATGAATTTACTAAGAGCTGTCCTGTTGACGTGATTATTGCATCAATAGCTGTGTGTCCCTCTCTCTCTCCTCCTGTCCTCTCTCTCCTCAGTTCAGCCTCACCTTATGTCTCTCTCTCTCTCTGAATGATGTCTTTATCCTTCTCTCTCTCCTGTGTGAATAATGTCTTTTCTTGTCTCTTCTCCCGTGTGTGTTAATGATGTGATGTGAGTCTCTTATGTGTGTATATGTCTGTCCTCCTGCCAGGTCTCCATGGTGATGGAGGTCGCATGGATCAGGTCCTATTCTGTTCTGGTGGCACCTGGAAGCTGCGTGGCATCTTCTTCATCACATTCTTCATAAATATTATATATCCATTATATTTTTTTTTATTCTGTTCAATGTTGTATTCTGTAATTTGTGGTCTGTTGTGCACACACAACATCTATTGCACGTCTGTCCATCCTGGGAGAGGGATCTGTTGCTCTTCCTGAGGTTTCTTCAATTTTTTTTCCCAATAAAGGGGTTTTTAGGGAGTTTTTCCTAATTAGAATGGACAGAGGATGCTGTATTGCTGTACAGACTGTAAAGTCCCCTGAGGCAAATTTGTGATCTGTGATATTGGGCAATACAAAATAAAATTGACTTGACTTGATGTAATCAGTAAAGCAGGGCGTCAGTATGTTTGGGCTCTAGGGGAGTGACAGATCACAAAAGTCAGTTTGGATCTTATCACAGTTTTGAGTCACAGATCGGAAATCAAAAAAAAGAGACAAATATAACTTTCCTTTACATTAATTTTGTAAAATGTAGTGAATGAAACAATAGCCTGTATCGACATCATCAAAACGTGATAACTTACAAACATGATGTCACGTCTTGTCCTGCAGCTTAATTTGTTGAATGAGCCACGAAACAAACATACAACAGGGAAAAGTGCACCGCTAATGTCAGTTAGCAGCTAGATAGCTAAACAGCATGTAAACATACCTGCAAATATCACTTCAGACCTGTTAGATGCTGTCTAGTGACAAGCTGTCTGTCCATGACTTGTAGCGACAGCACTTTATTTATTTTGTCTCCAATAAGTCATTACATTTTTCAATTAATCCACAGTTCACATGCAATGCCGAACTGTACAAAGTTATTTTCCAGATGAAAAGAAGCTCATGGAGAATTCTTGAGAAAACTTTGTGTGTATCTGTTAAGTATAAGTGTAATATAAGTTTTATATATTGAAAGTATTATCCAAGGAATTAGTATCGGAGTTGGAGCTTTAATTTCTTGCTCCATGGCCCCTAATCAGGGTTTGCAACTTCAAAAATAAGACTTTATTATTAAGAGTAGTTTGTGGAATGGAGAGGGACCAGGAATCAATGCATCTGTATTAGATTGGGGCCTATTCTACTCACATTAACTCAGTGATCAGCATCAGCCTTAAAAAGCCTGATCAAAGCATCCCTCGTGGGTCTGAAACCAAGTGATGAGTTCAGAGCGTAATATAATTCTCAGACAGGGACTGCTGCACATAGCGTCCTACTTATGTCAGACACATCTTTGTGCCTGGAAGATAAACTAATAAAACAAATATAATATGTATGGCACCACTATTGGCTGGATGAACTGCATTATTTGCTTTTAGCAAACAGCTTTAGTGTGCAGAATAGAATATATTCAGATGGCCATTTGTTCAAATCCACTAACCAATGTGTTGTTTTCCTCTTGGTTTTTCACTTACATATATTGCTGACCAGGCGAATGCATGAGAGATTATTTTTACTGAACCAGCTTCAAATCCAGCACTAAGCTTCCATTAGCAGCAGCATTTCTGGGCTGAATATGAATACAGCTTGGGTAGCACAACACTGCGAAAACAACCACCAATCATTCTCTGTCTATTGTCATTAGGTAAATAAGTGTTAGCTTGACAAATTAAAGTCTGTAAATAAGTCAGACACACAGCTGAAAGCTTTATTGCAGTGAGGTAAATCTATTTTACCGCATATGTGGGCTGACTGTAGCACCTTCTCTCCAGGTGGCCGACATGGAAGCGGTGAATGGAAATAAAAATGCAAGCATTATTTGGACTAATCACCATGGCAGCAGTTGTAGCAGCCTGTCACTGCATATTGGAAATAGTCATAGTGTGATGTGTATCTCTGAGGTGTGCTTTCATACGTACCAGTAAACAAACTCAGTTCCTTTTTTTTTTTTTTTTTTTTTTAGGTGTGTGCAGAAATTCCTCAGGGTCAATGTGTGTTTTTATTTTGACAGTAACTATAGTGTCTCCTTTAGCGATCACCCTGTGGTAGGTTTGAAATGCTGCAGTGCAGTGGCAGGGTTGCTATGCTGAGCTCTCATATATGGCACATGATTGATGATGGACACCAATCCATAGTCCTGCTTTTAATCATTGGAGACAAAAAAAAAAAAAAAAAAATCAAACTGATTTACATTTTTCATCCAATCAATCACATCAGTTGTGTCTAACAGATGTATTTATTGCTTGAGATGGAGTTAGTCTATTTAACATCCCTATCTCCCATCTCTCCCATCTCTTTGCTGTGTCATCTTTTCAGGACACCCTGCTTCATCATCTCTGAAAATAAGTGCTCTCGGTCTACTCTTACTCCTCCCTATGTGCACAGACAATTGCTCTGCTGTATCTTTAAACATGGCAGATGGCCAAAGAGCAGCCGAACTGAGGGCAGCGTCACCTCTTAATGACCCGTTCTACTATCTTTTCCAAGGACAGGCAGGGCAGCTGCAGCCTCTGCAGGGTGATCATGCTACCTGCTGCTTTCAGATAGCGTGTGTGTGGGAGCCTGACGCAGGAGGACTGGAAAAAACACACAGCTTTGAGGAGATGACAGGAGGTGGCATCAAAGAGACTAACGCACAGCTGCACACTTCAATCACACGTACAAACACACGGGCTGATATGCACGCAAATAAAATAAAGCATGAAAAAGATATTTACACAAAAAAAAAATTCCCCAAAGACTAAGTGTTATGCATGTTTTCTCTATGGCTTAAAAATGTTAACAAATCAGACCATCGCAGTATAAAAGCAGACAAATCATTATTGTGCACACTGCGTTTCAATCACCAGATGTAAATGTGATTTGAAGATTCACAAGAAAAATGCAGCGATGCATCATTTCCTGCAGCTGCCGTCTTCTGACTTAGTGTCCCTACCCCATCCCATCCTTCACAAGCTTAATTTCATTGTAGTGAATAATGGGTGGGGAGTGACCATTTGCTTAAGATACAATGGAGCCAACAGATACTGCCATCACAGACAGATGTTCCCTGTAACTGAGCAATTGTTTCTCTTTTTAACTGTATAAGGTGCTCCGACAGCAAAGAGGAGGGCGAGCTGCCTCACCGTCACGCAAACCAGCACCACTGAAGTGGTTTTATTTCATATATTTTTTATGTGATAACACTGCATATGAAAATGGGTCATTTGGGGAAGATGGGACCAGGACATATTCTTGTGATGTATAGATTCTGTAGGACACTGTGACATTCTGTTTTAAAGCAGGGTACGCTTGGGGAAACCACTACTAGAACAGTAAATCCACCTAAAAATTACGCAAACACTTCATTTATAGAAACAAATAACTGTCAGACAATTTGTTGAAGGTTTGAGGTGCTACAGTATATCTCTGGCCTCGGCAACAGCACGCTGTATGAACTGCACCCTTCTCACATCCAGACTGTTCAGTCAAGACTCACATGGAGTCTCACAAGACAAATACTGGACAACAAAAACAAAGCCTGAAGTCTTTATCATGCACATGTGCTTTTGTAGAAACCCTGTCTAAAATACCTGTGTAAACACAGCTAGGAGATCAGGTTTCTCCAGCATAAATCTAGCTATATCTACAGGATTTCTCTAATCCCAAACTCCAAATAAAGAAACCACATTTCTTGTTTACATGATTTAAAGAAATCACTTTACTGAAGAGAGCCTGCAGTCACCAGGCTAGTCAGGAGCAAGTAAATCCACTGAAGGAAGATTTGAAGTAAAATACACCATGACAAGCATGACCACACACACACACACACACACACACACACACACACGAAAGAGCACACATGGCCCCAACTTTCCACAACTCATGTAATATATAATTCTCACCAAACCACTGTACTGTTGCACAATACTGTCCTGTTGACCTCTTGCTTTTACTCTTGTTTGGAAAGCACTGTAAGTTCATTCACAGTCAACTATTAAAACTGAGTAAACTGTGAAGACTGGAATAAAGTAAACTGAAATAAAAGTCTGGGCAAATAGGTCAGTAGTCCAACCTGTAAAAACATCACACTACAGCACTAATGAGACATGTGAATGTATAGCCTGACACTCACACCGTTGTGTGTCTTTGTTCTGATTCAGTTGATTGTTAACAAGCAAAATGACCAGCGATGGGAGCCGCAACATAGAGTGAAAACAGAGTCCACGTACTGTTAGCAGCCTATTTACTATAAAGTGTAATATCACCCGGCTGCCTGTATGGGGTGTCACATCACACCAAAATAGCACAATATCAAGTATTTCAACAGTCTCCTGGAGAAGAGCCTCACATACTTCTTTTATGTGTAACAGAAACAAATACTGTATTTCTATAAGCTTTCTGATGAGAACCGTTCAGCTCACCATCACAGCACAAGGTCAGGATGAGACACAAACAGAGTGTCTTTATTGTCTCTGAGAAGGAGACTGAAGCTGGCCCAGACAGCCATAGTTTCACAATACCGCAGGACTGGAGATGGGGGTGAGAAGGGCAGCGGGTTAAAATATATTGAGCTTCGTACCGCGCTGGAGAGTGCTAGTCATACGCACAGAGAGGAGTGGGTAGAGGTCAGAGGCTCTGGGGTAAAATAGTTCGAAACTATAATAGCGTTTTCTGTTCACCTACGTGGCCTGTGCTGGCTACGTTGTATAAGTGGTCAGCGGAGGGGACGGGCAGGGCTCCTTGAATGCTTGATGAGATGGGAGCAGCCAACATGAAAGAAACGAGGCTATCTTCTCCTGCCTCTCCATCCGTCTGTAACCACAAACAATCTCCTAAATCGCCTTCATCATCTCCAAACTCCAATGGCCCAATTCTAAGTAAAACCTAATTTCACAGTCCATGAAGATAGAAGACGGAGGGGGGCTCGTTCTCCTCTGTACTGTTGCGTTGTTCTGAGGCTTGGCTGAGATGCGATCTTCCGAGAGAGAGTGAGAGAGAGAGAGAGAGAAGATGGGAGGAGGAGAAGATGACAAGGAACAACAAAGAGGAGACATGAGATTAGTAAAAATTGATGTAGAGGGGAAGAGGAGGAGTAGAGGAAGGCAAGAGCCAGGTCACATGAGAAGAATGCTGAGGGAAAGAGCGGGAGTGTGAATTGGCAGATAACCTCGACACACACGGCACATGTGATGATACTGTGTTTTAATGCCAATTCAATACATTTTGTGATTTTATTAGGCTAAGTGTGACATATTATGATTATTGACACTAGGGCTGTAATTATTTATCATTTTATTCATCAATTTTTTTTCCGATTAGTTAATTAGTCTTTTAGTCTTTGTCTTTAGACACTTGTACAAACAACCAGGATTATTTTATGACATACTGTTCACTACAAAAGTCCCAAATTTTTTATCTACAGCAAAATGTGAACATTTCAAGAAATTTTACATCACATTGCATTAGTGTTCATCTCCACTGTGTCACAAAAGCATCATGCTTTCCTGACTGATTCCAACACATACAGTAAATACAGTATCTGTTGGGACGGTGGGAGAACAGTCTCTACTTGGATGAAGCTGATAGATCTGTAAAACCAAATTTAAAATCTGTCAACTGAAGGTGTTTGTTGTCATTATCCGCATCGTGTGACCGTGTGATTTTTATGATTTTTTACTTTTAGATTCCTCTAATATTTTCTCCTTTCTTTTATTCTGTTTTCAGTGTGCTGTAAAGCATTTTGGATCAACTCTGCTGTTCATGTAATGTGAACTTTTTATATTAATAAAGTTGAGTTGCAATCATTTGTACGTACACTGAAAGGAACACAGCAACTTGAAGTTTAAAAAGCACATTATGAAGAGTTTCAGTCTTAGTAATACAAAAAAATAATGCACGAGTGAGTTCATAGTTAACTACATTAATTAATTGAAAATGGCTCAGGGAGTGTGTTTGCAATATTAAAAATCATCATGATTTACAATTGTGACTTTACCCACAACCCCACCTCTAGCAGAGAGAGGAGTGTGTGAGCTGAGGCTGAGGAGTAGGAGAAGGAAAGCTGCGAGACACAAAGTCACACACGGCGAGAAAAAGAAAAAACGCAATTAAAAATTGTAATCGGGCTTTGCCGCTTATTAAAAAATATGAATTACAAAGCACGTGTTCACATCTGTGTCTCATTAAAGAAACTGCAGCACTTGGAAATAGGCCCGTTACATGATGCCAGAATAAACAGCATAATCTCTCATCATCTATTTGAGGCAAATAATCCGTCTACCTGTTTCAGCACGTTGTTTCCAGAAGGTTTCAGCATTTCAATTGGTTGCAATCTGCAACCTCGCCACTAGAGGCCACTAAATTCTACACACTGATCCTTTAACTGCAACTGTGGCATAAAATGATCTTAAATTACAATAATATCATTTATTGCAATTATTTCTAGGAATATATATATGTATAAATATATCGTCCAACAAAAGTAGTTATGGTGACAGGCCTACTTGTAAGTCATCTTGAAATGGACCCAGGAGTAAAACTGGTTCTCAAGATCTAAATTAAAGCCAGTTGGATGGGTTTAGAGAGAGGAGGCACGGGAGGAAGATGAAACAGAGCATGTGGAGACGAGTGAGCAGAGACTCGTCTTACTTTGACGTGATGTCACAGCTTCTCTGTGCAGAGGTTCAGAGTAACTCCACACGAGATTTGACAACACATCACATGTAGAATGTGATAAAACACGACTGTAGCGAGGAGACACAGTATATCCTTCTGTAACAGCCTGACCTGCAGTGACAGACATGACTGAACAGACAGTGCTGAAGTTTGGATAACTGTCAATTTAAGTCAAGCAAACACATTTGGTTTTCATTAGCCTTTTAACCCGACTTTAATGTGCAACTGTGAACTGACTAAACGGAAAATATGAAAAGACTCGATCGAAATTAGCGGTGAGAGAAGTTGAAACGTGAATGAGAGGGAAAGAAAGAAGCAGACAGAATGACACCAGAGAGAAAAGTGTACAAGATTAACCTCCCACATCCCATTTTGTTTGGTTAAAGAGTCGGGGAGGTGCGGTATGTGGAAGTCAGAGCCACAGAGTGAAAATTAAGCCGGTTTAGAGCCTAGGGGGAGGAGGAGGACCTCACACAAAAGCATTTATTAAAATCTGATGATGTCTCATCAAATTCCTGCAAATCCTATATTGCAGTAAGCGGCGGAAGGCGGAGGAGACACAATGAGGATGGCTGCACCTGAGTATGACTGGCTGATTAAAAAACAGCACCCAAGGCTTGGTACCGAGCAACAATTGCATAATTCCCCCTTAACTCTCCCCTCTCTGCATCCTCGCTTTCTATAAGCCAAATAAATCAGATGGGACAATTTCCAAACTAAATCAACCTAAATCCTCCTGCTCAGCTTGCACCTTGGAGGCTGTAGACAAAATAATGGATCATAATTTCGAAAATTACACAGGGGGGGTGGAGACTTTCATTCATTTTCTAAATCACCTACAAGCTAGCAGCAGGGGACAAAAGAGACAGAAATGATACTATATCACATGTGGTCTCACACTTGGCCAGTAACAGAAGCCCCAGGGCAGCTTTAATAAAAATTTGCTTTAGTTATCTGAGGAGCCAGAAAAGTAGGCCTATCAGTAAACTGAGGCTCAGACCAGTGTCATAACTGCAGCTAAAGAGGTGCTTTAATTCTCTGCTAAAGAAAAAACAACATGCCTGCTGCTCTCTGGAGGAAGAGCACTCAAAAAACATCAAAATTGTCCACGAGGTTCTATATAAAGGCTTGTAGAATTAGGCCTATTATTGGCAGGTTACAGGTTCAACTCTGGCTCCAAATGAAAAAACAGTGAAGATGGTGAGTAACTAATGTTTTTTTGCCACCACAATGTGTGTTGAAAATGGTCCCTCTTTGGGCTGAAATGAAGCACACCTTAAAAATCCTATTCAGAAAAGTCATTTGAGTTAGTAGGCTATTTCATGCTCTGATTCTCTGCATTTCAAGTCCATTTCAGAAAGTGATGAGAAAGAGAAGAAAACCTTTAAAGAGGAGCGTACTAGTGTGGCCACCGTTCCCCCTCGTCTCATCATGTTGGTGTGATTCCTTACATCAATCTGTGCTGTTCACTGTTACGCCCCATGTGCCTTTGTTCAATTTTGTATCAGTGTTGTTATGTCCTTGTAGAAAAGCATGAAAGCACAAGAGTCCAGCGTAGTTTGAGAGCATATTTTAATGCAATCGAGAAACCTCAGTTTGCTCCAGCAGGGTCACAGTGATGAGAGAAGGCTACATTCACATACTTTTGGCCATTAGGGGGCAAAACAACTCCAAAGCAAGTAGGAAGACACACAGTCCTGACATATTATCACCTTATAAAAAGGTGTAATAGCTAACATGTTAGCCAATTTCCTATTTATGTATCTAGAGACATGGAGCAACGTTGTCATCCCACCATCCCATTAGGCTGATTATCCTGAACATCTGATGAATGCAAGTCAATGTTCACTCTCATTTTAGCTCAGTGTTGGTCTTTAAGCAGCTATGTGTTTGACGTTGTTCACTAGTTGTATCACTAGTGTTTGGTGCTGGACAGGTGGTGCACAGTTGGTTTATCAGATTTTCTGCAGGTGTACACAGGGTTGATTCAAGAAGAAACCAACGAGTCAGAAGAGGCTGAAAAGCTCTGTGGAGCTCTGCAGAGTCAGATTAGAATTCTCTTCACTGTAAAGCAAACATTTGATTCTATTTTAATATTTACTATCAATGCAGCTTTAAGGAAACATTGGATTAAAGGAAATCATTGCTGACTCCACCCTGTGCTTTCATTACAGACTAAGTACATATTCAAATATCTGCAGCAACTGCTGAACAAAGGTCAGAGTAAAGAAAAAAAAAAAATCAATGATTACCACGAGCATTGCTCTTTCATAGGAAAGGCAAGCATTCACACACACATCCAGCAGGGAGGCCTGTGTTGGTATGGTATGTGAGTTTGGGGAGTGGGAGTGAGGAGGTAGCCAGAGTGCACAGTGGAGCAGAACTAGTCTCATGACATGAGCAGGTGCTTCACTCTGATTTGGGAAAGTATCCTAAAAGCTAGCAAAGAGAGGAAAACTTTCATTATAAATTTGACACGAGGCCTGATAAGTAGCCCCGCAGAGTAGCAGAATCCCTGTGGTTTTTAGCTGCTCTCCCTCCCATCCTTCACTCCTCTCTCTCTCTCACTACATGCACTCCTCTGCTCACTTAGATTTCTCGGGCATATGGGGCTGCCTCTGTTGCTTAACAGAGACGTTTTGCTGCTTTACACTGTACAGAGCAGAGGAGGAATATATTCTTGAAAATCAATAAGAGGGAGGAAAACAAGCCGGTAAAACCAGCTAGACCAGTTAAAAGTTTAAGACGGGTTCAAAAACAAGTGATGATAACTGTGAAGAAAAAAAATAAGACTTCAAATGTTCTCTGTCAGCTGGCAAGATGATCCCTGAAGAAAAAGGAGGGAAACGCATTAGCCTCCCAGAAGAGCTCACCTTGCTGACTAGTTATCTTTGAGACCTGACACAACATGGTGAAAAAGCCTCCCCTCTGGACAGCAGTCACTATCAAATATGCATTGAGGAAATGTGTCTTCCTAGATATTTGGAGTGAGTAAAAGCAGCAGCATGAGGAGGAAGAGTGTGGGTGAGGATGAAGCCGGGACTTGGAGCAACTGAAACACTGCATTGTATTGATTCTAAACTTTTTTGACCTTTGACACCAATAAGTCAAGGGATGTCCAGTTTTGCCAAAAAAGCAGCAATATGTGCTGACAAAAATCGTTAACATTTTCCTTTTTCAGCAATATTATATTTACATATCTGGTCACATATGCAGAGTTAAATCCTACTGAATTTAACTCCGGCTACAGGATTTATGCGATAACTATGCCTTAATGAAAGCAGAGTTCATAGGGTTGGCTTGAGCTCTTTTGCAGCAGTGCTGGAGGTTGGTCGGTCAGAAGCACTAACAGCCTAACAACAACACTGTCTCAGCCCATTGCAGTCATGATGATTATTTAATGAGGAGTTGCTTTGCTTCTCCAACCAGCTGCTCAACACATCTGAGTGCCTCAGGAGCAGATCATAGGAGATAAGACAGACCAGCTCTGCAAACTATCATTTACTGCACATACACAACACACAGTGAGGAAGCACGGGCTATTCACACAGCCTCTGGAAAAAAGATAAAAGCCTATTGACCACACTATGTGCATGCGGGTTTACCAGTTCACTTCAATTTCTGACTCTTTCCTCTCGTATTTTTAACACTCAACACGATAACACAGTATGTAGCTACATAGGTTGATCTAAATCATTTGCTTTGTCTTTAAATGAGTAACCACACACGCAGCAAATTAACAATGCAGCTTTTTCCAGCTACTGAGGAAATGATGCTTGTGCTCCAGTAGAGTTGTTGACTCTTCCAAGCTGTGAGCACACAGCTTACAGCAGACAGAGCGGCTTATTTCAACTAGGAAAGGGTTTGTGCCCGCCTCTCTTGAGCAGCCTGCAGTGCAGTTCAAAAGCAGCTTAAAGCTACTCTGGAGCAGTGGTTGCCAAAGTGGGTGCCACAGCATTCCAGGGTGCCTGAAGGACAGGCTGAGGGCGCCGCAACACTCATTTACAATTTTGTCTTTATAGTACATTTACTGGAAGCCTAAATTTTTAATACCATCTCACCACATCCAAAAAACTAGGAGGTGTTTACTTTAAATACAGTTTTATATCACGTTTTCAAACACATCCAGATGGAGGAAATCAGCCAACATGGAAATCAACATATTAGAAAGACATACAATTATGTTGTACTGACAGCTCACGGTTGTCATAGGAACACAGTGTGCTTTTTGGCAGTCTTCCGGGTGCACAGGAGTCAGAAATGGTGACTGTCAGAGCAAGAGATGGGCGGATTTCTTGCTGTGTAAAGAAGCCGATACTTATCAGCCCTCAGCACAATGTGAGACGACCAAACCCGTGCAGAACAACAGAAAACGTTTGCGGCTTTATGTGGAGAGAGGATACTTGCTTGCTATCCCAAACCGGAATGCCTTATGTGCAGGGAAAACTACATAATGCTGCAAAGATGCTAAGTAAGCTGAGGAAACATCTCCAGACAAAGCACTGCTCTCTAGCCAACAGAGAAATGAAATACTTAAGCCATTAAGAGGTAAATTATAGACACAAATCAATGTCATGCCACATGTGAGCATGGTGGTTGTCATTAAAAAGAAATGAACATAAATGGGTGCTGTGGTTTTAAAAAGATGGAGAACCACTGCTTCCTGTCTGACTTTCCTTATATGGAGTCTAACATAACCTTGTATGAAGAAAAGGTACCACTGCTACTTAACCTGCTCTTCACACAATGATACTCCTGCATACACTGTACATGCATACAGTAGAGACAGATATCTCATTATTACCTTTTAAGGAAACATAAGTCAATAAATGTTTGAATTGGACAAAAATGAGCTACCCACAACACAAACAAACTATCACCTCATTCTTTCAGTGCCATGGCTCTGGGCTCAGGAAGCTGATTTCTATATATACTACCCACAGTGTCTGGCAGCTCTCACTGGCCATTTTCCCTTTATGGAAGAGTCAAACCAGAGTCTTGGTGTTGAATAAGCTGATGGCCGATTATTGTGAATTGCCATCACAACTGACAGACAAGACAAGCTGACCAGCCGTGGCAAAAATTGACCTCCATTTAGCTGGTGGCCTGGTGCCATTACTCTGCATGTCAGAGGAAGTTATTAAGTGCTCAGTGCATAGTGTGGATACATGAGTGATAAGGTCACACTGCTGGAAAAGCCTCTATAGAAGAAAAGTTGTGTATATGCTAAGCTTACTTTTTTACAAAATTCAATTTAGTTTAAGTTTCCTGGTTGTTAACATTTATCTTTTTTTACATTTGAGAAGAAACTCTCAAAAAACATAAAAGTTTACCTCAAGGAAATCTGGTCATAAAGTCAGAAAGTCCTACTCCAAGCAGTGATTTCTATATATATATATAAATATATATTTTATGTGATCCATAAAATCTGATCCGTGTCCAGATTGTGTTTGTCACATTTTCTGCTCTGCTAGCAGACAGGCTTTGAACTGTTTGAAGTGTCTGCTTCAGTCTTTCATATTTTCCACTGAGTGATGAGTCCATTTCCTTTCATATCGCTGCAGCCTTGGCCTACGGGCTGCTGTTTTGTGACTACAGTGTGTTGGCTCTTCTGCTACACCACCATAAAAATCATGCAGGTTTATTAGGAATACAGACGACGCTGCGGTCTGTCAGGGTGTAGTTTCTCTGTGTGTGTGTGTGTGTGTGTGTGTGTGCTGTGGGCTACTTAATGCAGACCATGAAATCTAGCTCACTTGCTGGAAGCAGAGTCATCCATGTGAATACACTGCTCGCCCTTACAGGCTCCAGACCATATGACAAAATGTATTAGAGCTATTAGAGATTACAGACAGAGGCGGTGGCTGGCTGGCCTTGGTTTGCTTGTTTACTGTCTTGCTGATGGGACTGATCATTCCTCTGAGGTTAAAATGCTTTCTTTTTAAACTTTTGCTGAGATCATAAAAATCTCTCTGCTCATCCAGTCTCCTCTTGGTCTATATCCCGTCTCTCCTACACCCTGCCTACATGCAGTATAAGGTCAACGTCCTAATAATAAATGACACAGAGCTATAGAAGTAGAAATGGCTGCTGCTGTATGTATCTCATATAAAAAGCAGGCCATTGATTCGAATAAAAGGTTGCTGTGTGACAGACCATCACAGTCATCACAGTGCAAAGAAAAGCATGACGTTCCCAGAACATGTAGGTCAATGTGGTCACGCTGGTTCTGACTGTGGAGGAAGGGGGTACGAATGCATGAAGAGTAACTAGAGCAATTGCAGTTTGTCATTGTGAGGCCCGGAGCTTTGTTTCTTAAATTAGAGGTCACAGGCCTATCTATGGTGGGTGGCTGCCCACATGATTAAGTAGGCAATATGTTTCCATGAGTCTGGCTTCTAGGGCAAGACTGTCCTATTTGTCATTTGGCTCTCAGGCTGAAAGAGAAATTCACAGTCGGCTCTTGACAAAGCTTCTCCCTCAACTGGGGCTCAATGAACACTTTTTACTTGGGTTTTTTTAAATGCACAGCTGGTAAACTGCTAGTAGATTGGGATTAACAAAGACGAGAGTTCTGTGGACTAACAAAAAATAACAGAATTACCTTGAAGCATAAAAGCAAGCCCAGCTGATTGACATCTGTCATATGTGTCACAGCAGGAATTCTTCTACACCAGTGTTGAAGGGCAACACAACATGAGTCAGTGAGATACTGGTGGATAAAGCAGAAATACTGTTGCCATGGTTACTCACAGTTTAATGGGTCAGCCAAAATGTTGACCGGATTTTGTTTACAGTGCTCTGTTATACAAATAGGTCTGTCAACCAATCAGAAACCATGGATGACATATAGCTTTGTGGGAATATCTCTCTTCTTATTACAATATCCAAAATCTGAGAAGATATCTAGTCTCATATCATGATATTGATATAATATGGATGTATTGCCCAGCCCTATAGTTAGGTGAATTTACTGCAGTGTTTCTTAGCTGAGAGGAGGAATGGCTGCTGCCAGACAGGTTAGCTGACCTGAGATATTACACCTCACTCTCCTGTAGTGACTCCAGTCACCAGCCAGGACTCAGCAGCATCCAATCAGCAACACAGATCAATCTCCTTATTCAGACCCCTCTAATCTCTTTATCTGAGGGAAATACAGCATCCACCGCTATCTCATTCACCGAAATCCCCATGTGTTCACTTCATGTCACTGCCGGACTAACATGTAGGGGCCTGTCGCCCTGCTGGGAGTTGAGCCACATGACCGGGAAAACAAGAAAAACAGAAAGACGGGGAGCACAAAGAAATACACAGACCATGTGACGGAAAGATGAGAGACAGAGAGGAGAAGAAGAGTGCAGTGGCTGGCTGTGTTACATTAAAGAGGAATTTTGTGCTAAAATAACTTACCGGGCCAATCTGACTGGCATCTACCAGCAACCTAATGCCTGAGACGCCACAAAGATAATTTACCAAATCCAGGGAGAGGAAGGTAGAAAGGAAGGATGGATCACAGAGGAAGGAGGAGAAACCAGTGAAGCCAAACCGAGAGTCAAGTTGAGAGACGAGGCGACATTTTTCAATTAAATTCTCCAATTTCATTACAGTGTTGTGCAGGAAATTCTGATGTTACGTAACACACGGCAAACAAGCTCCTTTGTCTTATTTTGTCAGTTATCAAACTGGGACAAAGAAAGCATAATCCTGATAAATATTTATCAGTGACAGCCGCAGAGACTCTGTTTGTTGTCACATTAAAAGATTAATAAGCTGCGAAAAGAAAGCGAGGCCATTATGATAATTTCTAACTTTATTTGTACGCTTAATCAGGGTAACAACATTTCTTTGATGGGACGTTAGCGGTGTAGTCGCTTCTTTTAATACGCCGTTCATGTGGATCTTAGTGGAAGAACAGTGGGGAGGGATATTAAGGGAACGGCAGAGGAGTTGGAATGGGAAATTACCTCTGTAGGGATGGCTCACCTTTCTCACCGTGTCTAGCTTTCTTTACTGTTAGGGTTATGTTTCAAGTTGTCTTAACTGCCCTTTTCAACCCTTCTGTCAAGGACAATCCATTATCACCTTGGAAAATCCTACTGAGCCCATGCTGCGAAAATTGACTACTGGGAAAAAAAAAAAAGAAAGAAAGAAAGAAAAATAAACACATTGGCGTGGATTTTCCCCAACCACAGTGAAGACTCATCTTACAGTAACCGCTAACACAACTTTAAAAACATCTGTGTCACTACTAAAAAAGGCAGAAAAATGTTTAGAGTTTGGAATTTATTTTCTTGCTTTCTATTTACTTTGTACTGTTTATGTTCATACTAGGATGAGCTTGTGTCCTCCTGAACCTTAAAATCAGTGTGTTTACATGTACCTCACATCAGCTTTCTGCTGTAACCAGATGTCATGTGATTGAAAAACCTGACTTCAATAATTGGGTAGGGGGTTTAGAAAAACCCATTTTCTCAGCTATATTCCTCCTGGATAGAGCAGATTGCTTGGATATGTGTATCCAGGTTTCTACTTGGATTCTGGGTTGGATACATGTTCGCATCAGCCGAGGAAAGTATTGCTATGACAGCAGGGCGGCAGGAAGAGAGGTAAGAGGCACGTTGTCAGAGCAGCAGCAGCTTTATGCTTCCATCGGTGTCCACACAGGATGTCTTCAGGCACAGTTGAGTGTAGGTCAGCCATGTTTTGGCATGGGGGTGAAACAGGGTTGCCTCTAACTATCGTAATAGTAGTAGAAATGTACAGTGGTGGAAGCTGACTTTTTTAGACTTCTACAGGGTACTTGTTCTGTTTCATCTAGCCCTTTATCCAGCCACAATGATACTTTCCCATGTCTTCAGTCTTCTGTCATGCACATGCAGCTGTTAGAAACCTAGTTACCCTTTTACATGGCCAAGAAATTGATTCTCCAGGGAGAACCCTATCTAGGAAAATCAGGTTCCTCTAATCCTGACCTCGATTTTGGTAACCAGTTTTCTCGTTTACATGATATTTAAGAAGTTAACTGGAGAAAGCCGACTGAAGGAACAGGTAGAGAGACAGAGCGGGGATTCCTAGAGCACGGAGGGGGAAGTGAGCGAGCAGGAGAGGGGCCTGCAGCCAGGCTACATCTGTTTACTCATTAAATGAACCATGACAAATCCTCACTATTTATGCACAGCAAGCTACTTCTGCACACACAAGGACCAACAACACTCATTTGATCCCCAACAGATAGCAAATGGACTGAAATGGTTACAGATGACTTTCAACCTAATGGGATAATCTGCAAGCGCAGCACATTCACCCTAAACTGCTGCATTTGGAAATACTTGGAGCTAAATCAGTCAGACATGCAGTCTGATTCGCTGCCTGCCTGTGTAAAAGCCGTCTGTGCGCTTGTCAGCTTCTCTTCACTGACTGAACAAGATGTGTAGGAGTGATGATACTGTACAACATGAGAGAATGGAAACAGATGACAGTGCTTTCAGCACAAAGGATGACGGGCCAAAGTGGACAAAAAGACGACACATGAATGTCAGAAAAGAATAATGGGTCTCATAATTATCTGAAAAATTGCAATTTAACCATCCAAATTAAATCTGTCAAAAATGAAATGACAAGCAAAGTCAAGCAAAGGGAACTAGAAATACCACCAACCAGTCAAGTTGGAGTTTATATCCATGTCTGTCCAGACTCATAATATTTGTAGTAGGGCTGTGTTGAATATAATTTGAATAGCAAAATAATAAAAAAAAAGATACTAATCAAATGCTTAAATTACTATTTAAATGTGCATTTTTAAAATTTATTTATTTAGTAAATGTGTTGGTTAACGTTGGCGAATCTTGCCCTTCTTGCCTTGGCCTACCCATATGTGAAACCGAAATGCTTTTGTTACGTAATGAACAATAATGTTTTCCGAGTCTGACTGTATCACAGTCTCATTTTCATTGTGCTAACATAACATCAAAATATCAGAAATGGCAGAAAGCGATGCATCCGCAGAGATCACCACGCCTCACCAATTAAGAAGTGATGTGTGGAAAGTTTTTGGATTTCCATCCGCAAATGGAAAAATTAAACAAAAGCAGACTCACAGTAAAAGACTTGAGCCTGAGTGATCAGTGCTGCAGCTGCAGTTTGGGGTTTGGATACAGAGCTCCTACTCACGCTATCATTTGGACTTGTAGCGTATCCCGACCAAATAACACATCACATATCGATGTAAACAAGCGCATACTGACATGGATTCATTTATATTTCAGTTAAGTGCCTAGTTTAATTACTGTGATCCAGTACGATGAAAGCTTATTTAATATTTATATTTTAGTTAACGTTATCTATTTTGTGTCTAAGCTTAATTATTACTTCGCCGGCAAGCTATCACCTGTTTATTAATAATGTTGAAATGCCCTCTAGTGGAGAGAATGTATGACAACCACATGCTGACAGTGGCGTTGGGAATTTATCTTGTATGTGTTCACATGCTTGGCCAATAAAGCTGATTCTGATAGAACACAATGTTGTAGCCATGACAGTAGACAAAGCTTCAGATATGGATGTTGCTGCAAAGAAGCTACAAATTCTAAAACGAGGATGCTTCACACACATCTTTAACCCGGCAGCACAGAAGATCTAAACAATCACCACAGTTTCAAGGAGAACACCAAAGATTAGTGTCATCAATTCAGTGTCTGACCAACTATGAATTATGGTCCCAATCTCCCCTTCTGTTCCTGAGTTATAGTGTTGAATAATGGCCAGAGAAGTGTTTTTGCAGAACATTATGATGTCATAGTGAAGTTGACCTTTTGGATATAAAATGTCATCACTTCATCATTTTATCCCATTAGACATTTGTATTAAACTTTGTCATAATTAGTGTATGAATTATTGAGTTATGGCCAAAAATGTGTTGTGAGGTCAAAGTGGCCTTGACCTTTGACCACCAAAGTCTAATCAGTTCATCCTTGAGTCCAAGTGGACATTTGTGCCAATTGTAATGAAATTCCGTCCAGGCTTTCCTGATATATCGTGTTTGACAGCTATCCAATAGCTGTCGAGATATTTCAGTCTGGACCTAAGTGGTCGGCTGACCGTCCAATATTGCCACCCCTAAAGCCATGCTGCTAGCGTGGTTAAAAGGTTTTATAAAGCCGTGATCACAGTGTAGCTTCTGTGGTAGTTTTTTTAACATCCTCATCACTAAATCATCATCAGCCTCATTAAAACGCTGGTGTGATACTGTGCTTATATAGTCAGTACAGGTAAGGTTAAAGCATGATTTTCAACCTGTCCATGACATTTTTGTTAAGAACAACCCTTATAGGGCCTTTTGCAAGCACATGGTAACCCAGCAGTGGGCAATATGGATAAAATTCTCTAATGTAACTTTATATTGTAATACCATACATTATCTGGAAAAACACTGAGCAACAGTTAAAACAGTGAATGTTAATGTTAATGAATTGAACTGGTGCTCTGCAAAGACAGTTGTATATTTAACACCTAAAATAAATATATACATATATACACTATAACCAGTTGGGTGCTAATCAAATTCATGCATCACAAAAGGTACACATACACAATTGAACACATGAGCAAAGAATTTTCCAATAAAAAGGACAAACATGCTGTTCAGTAGACAAATTAAAACCATAAATACACAAAAACTGACTGTTTCACTCCCCGTGCTAGTCATCTACAGAACTACTTCAAAATCACTGCAGAAGTCACAACCATTGGGCAGAGTATAAAGTGTAGTCTACAGTGGTGTGACATAAAAATTCAGCATATGGCACTATTTTAAATGTGTCTGTGATGTTTGCCTAAAGAGAGATTTTATAAGGAAAGTAGTGCATCTAGACAGTGTCTCTATAATGTTATGATTGTAGAACAGACTGCATAAACTAACATGTTAACATATGGAGGCAGGCTGTCAGAACTAGCGCTTCAAAGTATGATAGAAATCAAAGCAGAGAAATGCAATTACTCAAAAAGACAAACTTTTTAAAATGGCCATTCACCAAATGTTAAGCTTTATGTTCCGATCATCTGTCAGGTATTTGCAAGAGCTGGAAAAAGCCAATTGATCTTTGGCTGTTAATGAACATCATCGTACTTTATTTCAATTCACAAAAGCGACAGTTAAGATGTTTAAACTCTGTAAACTCTGGCTTTAAGAATATATCTCACCCTCGGTGTTGTATCACATACCTACTGTAGCTGTGAGACAGAATACTCAAGGTGCATTAATGGTATTACTATTGCATTAAAAAATTTCATATAATCACCTGTCAACATCAGAACGGCCTCATCCACAAGACTCCACCAATACTGAGACATCCAAACCTACACTGAAGGCCTCTATGTAGTGTGCAATGTTGGTAAGTTCCAGACAAAAGTTGACAATTATGAGGGAAATATGGTGAGAACTTTGGTAGTCAATCCAAATCGGTGGTCCTACATCTCACATTAACAAACCAACAAATCTGAATACAGCATTAATACACTAGCGTGGCTGAAGACCCTTAATATTGTTTAAATATACATTTTAGTGATACCTTTCACCAGGTATTGATCGCAGAATGTGACGTGTCTCAGGACTCATAAGATAAAGCCTGACAGCAGTGTTTCTCCTGAGATTTTTTTCAGCAATGGTGCTGTTGTGTGTGCGCAGAGTCCAGTAGTGACATAACTTAAAAGTACTTTAGAATTGTTCCAGATAGGTTCATTCTTTTGGTCCAGACACCAGAAGGACTCTGGAGGCCCAGATAACTATAGTTGTAATAAATGTCAAAGAATGAAATAACTCCTCCAAGAAAATTCAATGCTATACGACTACAAACTCTGCATTTTCACATCATTTTGAACCTTACAATATTTATTAAAAGGAAGAAAAAAAACAAAACACAGGTTGTAGTTTTTCACCATACACTCAGACATTGGCAAGTAGAAAAGTGAAACAAATACGCTCACTGATGCCCTGAAGTGACCCTAATTCAGAACAGGATTAGAATTGATTTATATTCTAAATATAACTAAATATTGTTTCCAGAGCAGCAACAGTGATGTGTACAACAGCAAAGTCACTATATAAACTCAATAATATCTCACTGGAAACAAAAATAATATGTCAATAACATAAACAATACTTCTGACATGAAAATACTGAGTGTAGTTTAGAAAGAATGAAGAACACAGACATCAGTCACTATCAGTCCTTCCTCTGCTGCTGATGTGATTCACTGCTGCAGGTACTGCTGGCAGAGAGAGAGGGGGGCTGCCAGATAAGATATGTAGTAAACTAAGCTAAACAAACACTTCAGCTACATACAGACGCTTTCATTGTAGCACGCTGTGGTTATGTAAAACATGCTGGTGGTGGATGAGGGACTGCAGGCAAAGCAGTTGAATATCACTTTTCTTCATGTTTATGCTTGTGTGTGTGTGTGTGTGTGTGTGTGTGTGTGTGTGTGTGTGTGTGTGTGTGTGTGTGTGTGTGTGTGTGTGTGTGTGTGGGGTGCAGACATTCCTCTGCATGTGTGGAGGAGCTCAGCCCTGCCCTCGGTCAAACACTGACACAGAGAGCAGAAGAGAGGACAGAGAGGAGAGGCTGCAGCACCACTAGCTCCAGTCAGCTGGTTGAAGTGGGAGAAAGAGCGTGTGGTTTGCTTTTGTCATGATTATTACACACAATGTGAAATTTCAGCCGTGGCGTTCGTCATTTAGCAGCAGCACTGCACCGCCGGTGAAAACATATAGGGGAAAAACGACCGAGATTTTATCAGACCGTTCTCATACAGTGTGGTATGCCAAGAAACTGCAAGATCACTGTCAGTGCAATGTGTGGGAGTCCTGAAGAGAAGAGGACACTTTATCAAACCATTTTTAAAAGAGAAATCCTGTACGTCAACATAACCATACACCATACACATACACAACAACATAAGATTCCTCAAGTTATATCCAAGTATGGCAACTATTTTGTCTGAGCTGAGAACTATTGCACACTCTGCTTTAGAAGGTCATGAAGGTTGCCTCCACTGTGACAGAAGTTCACGGAGAAGCAACTACCGCCTTAGGGTGCTTTCACACCTGCCTCATTTAGTTCGGTTGAATCGAACCCTAGAGCGATTACCCCCCCTTGGAACAGTTCGTTTGGGCAGGTGTGAACACAAAAATCACACTCGGGTGCGGACCAAAACAACCGGACCGAGACCTTGTTGAAGAGGTGGTCTCGGTCCACTTACAGACGAACTCTGGTACAGTTAATTTGTGATGTGAACAAGATCCGACCTAGATCCAACCCAACCACAGGAAGCATTAGGCGTTTTTTTGGATTAAACCAGCTCCCGTAGCCAGCTGCACTGTGCGTTATGCTCCCTTCTCCTCTTCAGCCGACAGAAGGCAGCATGTCTTCTTCACGCAACATGAAGCAACACATTGTTCTCTAGACATTGTGACATGTGCCATTCAGCTCGCATATTTTGGTTTGGTATATGACCCAAACAACTGTGCTCGATTATCCATGTATCACATTGGGTGGGTGTCCAGGGGCACCAACGTGAAAAAAAATGAAAAACATAAATAGTTTTCGTGGTCAGAAATGGCAGATAAACCATTTATAAAGCACTTGAATAATAACAATAAGAAAACAGTAGTAATGCTGTGCATCTTTCAGCACCACAGAGGTGAGGACATAGAGAGAGAGACGCAGAGACTTTTGTTTACTAACCACATTAACCCAAATTAAGCTAAATTAAAGAAGTAACTAAATCTAATTAAAGCATGGGGTGTGGATATCAGTAGCATCAGTGATGAATGGTGTGCATGGGTGTAAGATGTGTGGGAGTGATGTAAGGCGCAAGAAAGTATTTTAAGTGTTTCCCCTATAATTGTACTGGTGTGCCACCAGGCCAATGGGAACACCCACCAGGCCAAAAAAAATCTTTTTTTGAATGCCAAAAATAACAACAAATATCCATTCATTCGGAAATCGATAATCATCAGTGTTTGGGAGCCTCTGTGCAACACTGTTCCCAAGTGTGAGTCAAACTCTGTGTGGTTGCCCGGGAAGCTCTTGATGTGAAGTGCCACTGCTATCAGAGTCCCTTTAAATGACTCCAGAGCGAGCGTGTATGGGATGCAGGTTAGCTAACGTGAGCATGGCACCACCTACAAGGAGAAAAATCTCTATTGCGGGTGACTAACAAACAAACATATCAACGTTTTTCTCCAAAACTCTGGAGTCAAGCAAAAATACAGATTGGGAAGAAGTCATCCTCTCCTTGTGACCACTTTGTTTTAAGTCTTGAATATACCAAGCAAACAAAAATTTGAAGCTGAAGCCCACCGCACGAATATGCCATCCCGTGTGCCTCGTCCCTTTCGGGGTTTTTTCGGTTCGTACTACCAGGTCTTAAAAAAATTCTAGGGGAAACACTGATTACTAAACCAAAGCAAATGGGTGCCTGTAGAGGGGAAAGGGAGAGAGCCCTTTAGTCACCTGCAGGGGAGAGACACAGATTAGAGACTAATACAAACTCCCAGATGACAACAGGGGTCATCACACTTTATTGCTGATAGAAAAATATGTTCAAAAGACCATTTAACTAATCCACCCTCCAGTGTGGAACAAGTACACCTTCGTATCCCTGAGTGCTACGGTTCATACATTCGTTTTATTTTCTGTTTTACAAAAGGTGAGAAAATCAAGTCCTTTATAAATGTTGTAGCCTATCTGCCTATCTCTCCTTTCTCCGCCCACCAACCCCATGAGATACATTTTGGTTCACTTGAAAATTTTGCCATGTGAAACCAAACCGAACCAAAGGGAAAACCCGACAAAGTAGCAACTCATCCACTGAGTCAGCCCGAAGCAAACAAACTATAGGTGTGAAAACACCCGTAGTCTCTTTGAAGCCAGCAGGGTCAGAGCCACACACCTCCACACACTGAGACAAGTCCCAGAGAGGAGCAAAGAGAAGCCAATTAGCTGCTGACAGAGAAAAACATAGCAGCGCAGGAGCAGGGTGGTGGGGTGGATGGAAAACAAGTCAACTGACATTCAGAGTTGTATGTGTGTTTGTTTGTGTGTGTGTGTGTGTGTGTGTCAGTCACAAAGCTAGAACTCCTTCCATTCAGTCACATGCCTCCAGTTATAGAGCTGGAGGTCGACCAACAACTGGCCATGTACAGCGGAGACACAGTGAATCTAACTCTGTTTAAGTGTAGAGAAGGTATGCTGAGGAGAGATGTCACATGACAATAAAACAGAAATGAAACTCACACAGCTTTTACTCATCAGATAAAAGTGCTCTGTAAAGTCTGTGAGCCGTACCTTTCCTTCCAGAACGCTGCGCTTCCGCTATGGCCAGGAGCTATTTCCTAAATCATTGTGTCATATCAATCAAGCCTCTTGGCCTGGAACTGCAACGACAGCTTTCTGAGTGTTTAACAATGAAAATTCAGTCCGAGCAAACAAGAGGTGCAATTAACAATTATTTGCATCATTCATTAATAAGGCTTTTTCACCTATAAGCTGCAGAGATTGACAGTGAGCGCAGAGGAGTACGACATGCAGGCAATCAGGACACCCCCAGTCCAACCTTTTTAATTCACTGATAAATTGTTTTAAGTGGTGAAATGATTTGCAAAATGTGAGGATCTGCAGTGTTTTCTCCGTTTTATATCATTGTAAACTCAATATCTTTAGGGTTTGAACTATTGGTCAGATAAAACAAACATTTAATAGATATCAGCTTGGGATTTGGAAAATTATGGGCATTTTTCAGTATTTCTGACATGGTACAGACTGAATAATTAATCAAAAAATAACCAACAGATTCATCAATAATAAAAAAAATATTATTAGTCGAATCCCTAACTGCTAATATAATAAAAATAATGACAAATGCAGAGTCCAAGTTCCAAGTACAAGTGATATCTGAAGATGTGTGAACTTTCTGTCAACCAGTTCAATAATCGACTAAATGTCTTATCTTACAAGATAAGCTCATCCGACAAAGGATCTGAATCTACACTCTGTTGAAGACTCTGCACTGCTGCACACAGACTATCAAATAAAACTGGGATGACCCCACACAAAACCAAAAAAAAGATCAAAGGACAAACAACACCAAAACAAAAGACATGATCAGGAGATGTCAGACAAGAACATGAGGGTTTATTGCACAGCTGTTTCATCATCACTATCTGTCAGTGAGCTTATAACACTACTTGTATGTTGGGACAAAGGAATCTAGCTCTAGGGTCAATATAGTGCACAGAAGTGCCAGAACAGATCACAGTCCTACTTGTAAATGTGCACATGCCACACAAACACACACATTTCACAGAGGGAAAAAGAATAAGCCGTGGTGGGAGTCACAGATCAAAAGAAGTAGTGGTGGAAGGATCGTCTACAGTGTAAAAGTGTGTGATAATATAAAGTTCACAGCTCCAGCAGTGGCCAAACCACAGCACAAATAGGTCAGTTCAATGTTCACACACACAAACACACACAGGTACGCAACCTGATAAACTGTGATAACTGCTTCTGCTTCCTCTGACCTCAATTTAACAGTTAGACTAGTGGATAAATCAGGACCAGACTGGGACAAAACTCCAGGCTGGGAATTTCACATCTAGCCAGACCACCTCATAGAGCAGGGGTACTCAATAGGCAGACTCCAGTCCTGGACCCAAACATAGATGAATCCAGACCAAGACATCAATGCATGGTTATTATTGATCTTCCACGTATGAAGGCTACTTTTCAAATAAGTGCACACAATTATGTTTCCACACAGCCAAATCTTCAAAGTACATCACAAAGGTTCTCTCATTTTATCTCCCGATCACAGCAGCGTAACATCACAACTACAGCAGGAAACTGACTCAAATCATATTTAGCTACAAGGAGAATAACAGTTGAGTCAGCAACACAGCAAGAGCAGGCAGAACAACAGGAAATTTGAAGAAAACTATGCATTTTCACATCATTTTTGAGTATTATTACAATATTTATAATAATAATAAAATATATTTTATGGCACACTGTGCACCTGACACCTATAGTCAGGGTGAAGCCACTAGCTGTAGGGATGTGGTATGGTTAGAATTGTGTCTTATCAATATTCTTACTGGCCCCGTTCTTTATCAATACTCTTATCAGTTCTTTTTCAGTACTAAAGAATTGTTGTTTTTTTATCATTTAAAAAAAAAAAGTTGAGAACAGGATTACACATGATTTATATTTTAAATAAAACTAAATATTGTTTCTGGAGCAGCAACAGTAATGTTTACAACACTAAAGTCACTATATAAACTCCATAATTTTTCACTGGAAACACTTAGGCGCTGTGCCTAAGTGTTATAATGGCAGGGAAAACCCTGCATCACTGTGTTTTGCGCACAGACTGGAAAGTTTCCAGGCGATGATGTTGTTTATGCAGGAGGCTTCATGCTGGGGACCAATCAGGTGTCACGATAGGGACGGATCTTACCATCAGGTCAGAAGCAATGAAAGGGAGGGGGACTGCATGCCTACATATCTGAATGAATGTGGCTATCCTGTGTTGTTTTTGCTATGATTTACTTTAATAACTTTCAGCAGAAGAATCAGGGAGGCCACGGGGAATTGTCTCGCTGCTCACAATGGCCATTCCAGGCCTGGGATATATTAACAGAAAACACTGTTTTTATCTTTTTCATAAATGCATAGAGTGGCATGGTCAAATAGTTAAGTTTCCTCTAGTAGCAGGTTATTTCACCCTCCTCTCTGAATGACAGCTTAAAATGACTCATCCCCATCCTGGATGTTGCGTAATGAAAGACCAGAATTAGTATTATGTAAGCTGAATAAAGGGGATCTTCCACATACACACGGTAGTGAAGAACTTTCTGATAAAATATATATTATATATATATATATATAGTCACAGAATTGGGCCTCAAAGCTCAAAAATATCTTTAAAGACATACACACCACAGCTTCAACCAAAGAACTTTTGTAATGTCCATGCCTTCCTGGTGCACCTTGCCAGCTCGAAGCAACAACCCCAATGGTGTTGTGACACAGAGGCTGAAATAAGATACAATGGCAGTTGTTTCATAATGCAAAGGAGGTGGAGATGTTGAAAGAAATGGCTCATATGTCTGTCAACTTCCCTAAGGCATCAGTGTCCGTTTAAGTTGACTTTAAAAGGTACAAACAGGTACAAACACGCAGCTCGGAAATCTTCAACTAGACAAGATCTGAGGAGAACATCTTCCCTATCTGTTCAAGTGAAAGGTGGTTGAGGTTTAAAATCTTGTTTTTGACTAAGCCACAACATCCTGTTCATTGTGACACTGTTTTACAAACACATTTCCCACAGATGTTTGTGATACGAAACACTTTGCCATATCATGCACCAGATCACTAATCCTGGGCAACAGCTACTTGTATTTAATGATGAACCGGGTATAGATATAAATATATATAACAATGTTGTACACTCAGTATCCAGTAATGTATAAACTCTAAACATTGAAATGCAATCCAATAACACAACTGCAAAAAAAATACAGATTTTAACTGGAAATTTCCTGGAGCAGATGGCTTTAAACTACTTTTATCCTGAACTTAATGTCCCCACACATCCTCTTCTGCTGCAACGTGGGGCGGCTGCGGCTCAGGAGGTGGAGCGGGTCGTCTACTAAATCGGAAGATTGTTTCCCGGCTGATGAGCAGGTTGGCACCTTGCATGTCATCCTGTGTGAGTGGGTGAATGTGGCTTGTAGTGTAAAAGTGCTTTCAGTGGTCAGAAGACTAGAAACGCGCTATGTAAGTGCATTTACCATTTTCCCTGCAGTTTATAGTAAACACAGATCAAGATATGTTCCAGTACTGAAAAGTGGAGAGAACTAAGTGTCTGCATTTCAAATGTTATTCTAAATCAAGATACATGATTCCCATAATTACCTCGACATAAATACTAAAAATGTTGTTGTTGACACTATATCATAGAGGAGTTCACTACGATCTGTAGTAAATCTTGGGGCCACAGTTTGTTATGGTGAATTGGATTGTATTATATTGCAGGTAAAAATATATATATATTAGCACCTTTCAATATAATGCAATCCAATCCAACACCGTCACTTACTCCAGCTGCAAAATGTACCACAGAGTGGAGTCAAGTTCTCTCTGACCCAGTGTCAGTTAGGGCTGAGCTTAAATTGATTTTGTCCTCACCGAGGTTATAGAGCAGTGCACTCCAGCGCTTCAGTCAGTAATAAGTCATGTTTATTTTTTTTTTTCAAACAGCCCAACAAAGTGCAACATTTCAAATGATTATATCATTTTATTTTCAATATTCAAGTTTCCGGGTAAGTAGTATTGTTTCCGTGTTAAACACTCGAGACAAGAATTACTGGAAGTAGTAGCAGTGATGACTGTAATGAGCTCAACTCTGTGGTGGGTATCATATTACTGCAGTAATGCAGCAACAGGCCCAGCCCTAGTGTCAACAACTAGAACATTGTACGTGTCACAGAGGTGTGATTTATTGTACGTTTCTTGGGTCAGTCTGTGTCAGAGCAAAAACAAAAAAACTCAACATCATAACTAAAAAATTGGGGAAAAAAATACATCAAACTGACAGCGAGGAGAATACCTGCACCCTGTGTGAAGTGAATTCCGACCTGCACAAGGTCAGTGCCACCCAGCAGGTCTGTCAGTGCTTCAGCCTGCCAGTGTGTTAGCCAGGCAGACTATCTGGCTCTTCATCTCCCTGCATGTTACTAGCAGTCAGCGGGACAGACCGTCAGTGAGAACACAGCACTGGTGTTTGGCAGAGTCACTGCTACTAAAGAATCAGGTTTCAGGTGGACCAGTGCAGTCTGTCAACAGAGCTGACCAGAGGCACAAACTGTCATGACCCCTGCGACCGAGCGGAGTACACCGCTGAAGGCTCCTAACATGAGACAGCAGAACTATACTTGTTCTTATGAATCATCAGCCAAAACCCAGACATGGCCTTGCGGTGCACTGCTGACTTGTATCCGATTTTTCTGAGGCAACGACTACAGCTTTACACTGTCAACTCTGTCTGAGGAGAAAAAAGAACACAAAGGAATCTTTACCTTTCATATTTTGACCTCAACTGAAGTGAAGCGATGAGATGATTAAGCAGAAACAAGTGAGGGAAAAAAAAAAGACTGATCTGAAGAGGCAGCCAGTGTAAATGAAGCCAATAGGGCTAAATGTGGGATCTGCTCTCCTATTCCATTTCAAGCAGACACGTTTCATTTCTCCTCCCAAGCCAGCCTGCCTTCCTTTTAATTTTCAACCTTCAAACCACCTTTTCCCTCTCAAGAAAATACGGAGGAGGAACTAGATCTTTTCAGACAGATGAACAACAGCAACACAGCCCAGGTCTAATACCTCTTCATTACAGAACACAAAAACCCCTTGCTCTCATTCTCTTAGCGCCTTGTAACGTGGCACAACTGATAACCCATTTTGCAGCCCAGGTGCGATAAAAGCATGCACATCATCAACTCCATCCTCAATAAACACCAAGCCATTTCCTATTATATTCCATTTGTGTATGAGAGAACAAAGAGGACAGTATCCTCTTTATATGTTGCGGTGTGGATTACAGGGTCAGTTGTAATCCACACTAAGTCTGTTTGCTTTTATTCTTCTATATGCATGTATCTCATAGCTCTGTCTTCTTTACTTTGCAGGCATCAAACATGGATATTAATATCAGGGCAAGTCAGTCAGAAACTCAGCCATTTACATCACTTTGGTTAAGTATCATATGAAAATGTTTGATGCTAGTGCTGATACAGTACAGTAGTTTCTGAAGCGATACCAAAACAATAGTAGTCGTACAAGAAATTTGTCAAAAAAAAGATACAATCTAACAGCCATTTTACATAAAGCTCAATTTTTAGGATGATTAAAGGTGAAGTGTGAAATCTTTGGCAGTGTATCGCATTGCTCGCATGCACAAGAACAAACAATATAGGGACTCATTCATTGAAATGGTCAAAATTCCACAAGATACCTTTACTCATGTCATTCAATTGGGGAATTAAAAAAAATGGATGTTTTCTAAACCAAAATGTGTTATAGAAGTAGCACAGCTCCTTTAAGGAATAGCTCAGTGCATAGTGAGTGTGCGGTTGAGAGACAGAGAGGGAGCGTGTATGTGATGGTGAGGCTGTGGTGACACCAGTCTGCGGCGCACACAGACACTGGGCTGAGCCAGAGGATGACTGCCGCTTAAAACCGACAATTTGGATAGTGAATCTTTTGCATTTTCACGCCATTTATTTGTGAGGCTCTATGTAAAAAGGTATCGGATTGAAATAATTATGATTGAAAACAGGAACTCTCTGGTCAAACAGGAAGTTAACAAGATAACAGATCTGACTCATTCACTGCTAGCTTTCAGTATATCACAGTCATCAACACACACACTTTGGTCTCTAACAAAAACGTGTTGAGATTCACGAATCTGGCCCTAGATATCACTTCAGCTCCTTGATGACGATACCAACAAAAAGGAGACTGGTTTGCTTTTAATTGGATCACCTTTATTTGAACTTTGTAATGGTTTCATGTCTGCATTGATATCACCCATGTCATTCTTCATAAAAGAACTGGACACTAATTGCACTCAAATTTGATCTCCAGGCCATTATTCATAGAGCTGGAGCTTTGAGCACAATATGACAGGTGGATCAGATGACGTCTCCTTGCCAGACCTTGCTCTGAGGGAGGTCCAGCTCACTAGCAAACAACCTTTAGTGCATCCGACAGAGACATAAGTACTAATGAAGCTGTTTTTTTCCTTTTCTGATGCTGTTCCGGGCATGATTAACACAGCCCATAACTCAAAGCATAGCTAACTATCTACAGGCCGGCTGCCTAATGCCAGTCCCGACCCGCTTTGCTGTCAGATCTAATAGCTCAATCTAGCGCTTCTGAAGGAAAATGACTATTAACCAGCCACATCAAAAGGACACATCAGAGATTATGAGAGCAAGAGCGAGAGAGGGATAGAAAGAGAACAAACAGGGTAGCGGAGGGGTGATAGGACTGATAGCTCTCCTGCAATCTTAAGACAAGTCGCAGAATGACAGCAACCTTGCAGTGAGGTCGTGGGGCTGTACATGAGGGAACTGTTATCAAACAGTGATCAGAAAAGGCTGTGAACCCTGCTGCCTTTTATCCTGCTGAATGCTTCACAACCTTAAAGTTTCTTCAGTATGACCTTGGAAAAAAGACTCCTACCTTACAAGTGTTTGACAGAAAAACTGCATATCGAAACTTGAGCCTGTTGTACATTGACAACAGTTGGGCAAAGATGAGTTACTTCCCTTTCACTACAGTATGAACACACAGAAGCGCGCACACACACACACCAGGCAGACTACCCTGCCCGCCTAAAATATTGTTCTAACAGTTTTGAAAACTGATACCTTACATTTGAAACACAAATCAATGAGAAATGTATTTGCACAATTGCTCCATGTTGTGATCCAATTTTAAAATGTATTTAAGCTGATTCAAAGCGAATATTACCTGACCTTTAACGTGTTGCATCATCTGATCACATCCTGCAGGGTAAAACACCGACACACATGCACAGTGGATCTCACACTTGTCTGCTCAACCACCCAAATATCTAGTTTACATAATGCTGCCAGTCTGATAGCAAAGGGAGAATGATAGAACAATGAAGCAGGGTATGAATAAATTTCACTCCATGTCATGCCATGTTAGGCTTTCAGACAGCGACGCACAGAAACTGAAGGATTCTCGCCCAGCCAGAGCACTCAAGCCTCCTCTTTTATTCAGCAGACAGACATGAAACTGGCAGTTTAATCCACACTGCTGGTCTCAGAATAATCATTAAATGCTTTTCAGCATTTAATGATCATTCGGGGGACTCACAGGCTTGGGCCAGGCAACAGTCTCTTGGAGTACAAATAAAAAGCTGGGACAATTTCTGGCAGAAGGCATGCTGGTAGAGGTTTTGAAATGAAACAAACAATATGATAGCCAGAACAGAAAAAAGCATCAGCTCTGGTTAGGCACATATCTCAACAGTTAGCTTTGGAAATCATGTGTATTGGAAGTGGAACATGAAGAAGGAAAAAAAAAAAATCCAGCTATGCTCTTTGACTACTTGGCTGGTCCTCCTTACACCTTATTCTGCAGCAAACTCTGCTAACCTTGCTGTCCAACTGTCAGCAGCTGCCTGGCAGCACTAATGTCAGACAGTGTGAGAAAAACCTTTTCACACCTGCAGTAAAAACAGCAGCACGTACAACAGCGCTGCTCAAGTATTCAAGGGAGGTCTGATGGAAATGCTTCTAATGCATAGGTTAAATTAAACTTTAAAAGCCATACTACTCCGAATTATGATCATCCTCACTTAGAATAAAAAGTAGCTTCGTTTCAATCTGAACAAATAGTTTAATAAACTTCACATGGATAGCATGTAAAATGTCACTAAAGCTAAAAATTCCTGGAATGTAGGAATACTGTACATGATAAGCTGTACTGTAAAGTCACTGAGAGACAGGCGATAAGCTCCTATAGAAGTGTTATACTTGGCTTGCACACAAGATATAACAGACCCTGTGATTAGTGCTGGTGTGGCTCCAAAGCGACAAATGAGAGCACAGGTGTACAGCAGGTAAACAAAAGAGAAACCTGTGTAAGAAGGACTTTCAGCCTGTTACCTCGCGGCTGCGTCTTTCCGGGTTCAACCCGCGTCACATGAAGCTGTCACTATTGTCCTCATTTACTCTGCTGTGACACCCTCCCCCTCCTCCACTAGCTGTTACAATGTTGCGCTTTATAATGAACTGCAATGGACACACAGACGTCCCATGGTACTGAAAAGGTGAGTGCAAATGAACTAGTGTATTTTTCATCAGCATAATGCTCCGTTGATACGTTTGGTATCAATGGCTTCAGCAGGATGACACCGAGGACCTTATGATGGTTGTTTGGTCACTAAAAAAAATATTAGTCACATTAAGCAAACATAAGCTTCGCAACTGTGGCTCCTTTGTCGCCAAAATGTGACTCGATACCTGCAGGTTTTGAAGTGCCTGGTGGTGTTTTATCAGAAACTTCCTCACAGTGCAGCCAGGACTCACAGTCCATTTGAAGCAGCCTGTCTGACAAACGGTTCAAAGCAGCTCAGTGTGTGTGTGGGGAAACCAACTCACCAGGGGTCAAACTCGTGGATGATGCTCTCGAAGCGAATGACAGCGAAGAGCCTGGAGCTGAAACCGGCCAGCCAGGCCAGGAACAGGATGGTGAAAGACAGCAGGGACTGCCATCCGGCCGGCTGCGACAGGCCGCCGGACAGACCTCCTCCTCCTCCTCCTCCTCCTGCCCCGGCGGTGCTGCCTCTCTCCGCGACCGCCGTGCTGCTGCGCCCGTTCCCCGAGTACGACGCTCCGGAGTTCAGTGAGGATTTGTGTTTGCTGTCGGGAACCGGGTGATGCTCCGCCATATTCTACGTCAGTCCCGTCGTGGCAAGCAGCGAAACGAGCTATCTGGTATCACACAGGAAAGTAAAGCCCCCCCCACCTTCTCTGCCACGCTCCACTTCCGAAACCACTTGCACCACCTTCCCTACGCGCCCCGCGCCCCCCAAAACACCGGCTGTAGTTCCAAACTTTCTAACCTTACTTCCCACCGACAGCAAAAGCAGCTAAATGATCCCAGGAAGTCACATAGCAGCGCGGTTCTGCAGCATACTGGAAGTGACACATGCGGCTCGGGCTGTTCCTCCTTGCTTCCTTGGAGCGGGGTAAAGGGGCGGGAGCAGCGTGTGGAGCAGGAAGAGCTGTCAGCCTCTCACAGCGAGACAGGTACAGCCAAGAGGGACACGGCTCCGAGAGAAGCCCAATCCCATGGCAGAGCGCTATTTGACAGACAATCAGAGCGACCAATGAAAAAACAGCAGTGTGACCGCTGAAGATGCGCTAACGCGAGAAAAGGGCGAAAGACGGGATGACAGACAGTCACACGAGCCAATGAAATAAATGAATTTCACAGACAATAACGCATACTGTATATTAACAATGGGAAACCGGTATGACAGGAGCGGAGGCATTAAAGGGGCACTACAGAAATTCTGTTCGATAGTTCCACAAAGTCGAGGGACTCACAAGACACAGATTTTTAAAGAAAGACACTGATTTTTAAAAAGTGGTCAGAATTGAAGCAGCAGAGGCAGATTTTCTGATTTCTAGTCCCTAGTACAATCAAGATCCCAAAACAGTGGATCCTACATTTCCCACAATGCAACTATAGAATCTTTAATCAGATGCCATCAGGGTTTTTTTTATTTATTTTTTTTTATCAAACTTTGGAAAGCGTCCTTCAGCCACAGAAGACATTATACAACCGTTTTCACAGATTTTTCAGTACTCCTCCAGTGCGTACTGGGATGGTTTGTGACAAATATTATTGAATGCTTTATTAATTATTTATTAACAATTATTTTTACAGATGATTTACTAACTTTTTTACTAACATTGGAGTATTAAAGAGTGGGAAACTCTTGACCCTTCATTAACTGCAGACTTAATATTCATTCTCCTTTATTAATAATTTATAAATATAAGTAACTGCAGGCCTGATGTTTAATTATTCTCTTCTAATGACTATTACAACGTGACTTTACTATTAACTCAACAGCCAGAAAGATTTTCACAACCTGGCAACCCAAAGAAGTTTCTGATGGTTTATAAAAGATCTGGAAATAATTAGTATACAATTACTATTAATGAAGGCATTATTACCATGTAAACTCTTATAAAGAGTGCTTCATTAGAATGTGGTGCCCTATGTTTCGTTTTAAATAAATATTTCTGTTCTATACTGTTCTATCACTGGATATACACTGAAACAACTGGTGTGCAAAGAGCCAACAGATCTACAATACTTAATTTCCCTGGCCCATGAAACAAAGCTCGATTCCTCCAGCAGTTTGGGGAATCTGAGACTATAAGATCTATGTCTCTTGGATACAAGTAGTCAGATAGAGAGGTTCTGTTAAAACCCATCCTCACAAAGAGAAAAGAGGGGAGGCATAGTTCTGAGATGAAAGAGCTGTGCTGCTTGGGGAGGAGCTCCAGAGCTTGATAATTCATCAAGTATCTGTTGAAGCAAGGGGCGGCTTTCTGAACAAAAAGAAATGTTTGGAGACTAATGAGGTTCACCTCTATGCCGAACAGAGGCGACTCTCATGAGAAGAATCAACAAAGAGAGAATAAAGACTTGAACAATGTCACTGCACTGTGTATGTCTAGCTATTGATCCTTATTTCTACTGCAAATGAATGTTGAGTGATCTTTCTGTCTATATTATATGTTTGTCTATATCAGTTTCTTAACTGCTATTAATTATTCATCATTACACAGTGCGAGGATTGAGCACATTGTTTTTCACATGAACACGTCGGTTTGAGGTTGCTTGATAGTAAAACTGAAAGACTTGGAGATTCAGTTGGTCTGTTCTTCACTGGGTTTCTTCTACTTAAAGGACAGGAGCTTCTTCTTTCATTTGTAGTTTAAAATCTGTTGAAACTAAACATTAGCAGGGGTACCACAAGGGTCAATCCTTGGACCATTGCTTTTTTTTTAAGCCATGCCTGGTGGTGTGGCTTTATGCATAGCAATGTCAGGCCACCACTGTCGTCCAGACTGAACGATCTTAACAACTATTGAGAAACTGCTTCATGCATTCATCTCAAACAGATTAGACTGCTGTAATGCTCTCTTTATTGGATTATCTGAACAAACAAAAGGAATGCTTCAGCTCAGAGTCCTTGTGGGTACATGCAAAGCTGAGTATATTAGTTCAGTACTTAAATCCCCAGTACATCTCTTACCTCTTCCCTGACTACAAGCCAGTCAGAGCTCTCAGGTCACCAGGCCTTGGTTTTCTAACTGTACCTAAAATAAGATTCAGATCTAGTGATGGGGCTATTCGTTTCTTTGCTCCTGGAACAAACTGCCTGATAACCTGAGATCAGCCCACAATGGAAAGCAATCTGAAAACTTTTATATTTTCTCAGGATTATAATGAGATGTGTGTCTGTGTTAGTGGTTGTTTATGTCTTTGGGGTGCATGTGGGTTCAGATGCAGGTGGGTGGCTGCACATGTATTTTAATGTAAAGTACTCTGAGTGTAGCTGTAATGAAACATGCTGCCTTGCCTCCATATAATATATGTAAAAACAGGCCATGTGTGTGTGTCTGTGTTGTCTCATGGTTTTCTATTTATACATGTACTGCGTCACCTTTAAGAGTGCAGGCGAGTCATTCTCTCTCAGCCTGCAAATGCATTGTATCTTTGTCCGTGAGTAAGGAAAGACAAAAACATACTGAGGCAAACAATAACAAAGGAATAATCTCCACTCTTCTTGGAGTTGTACTTATTATGTGCACCAACTTCCGTCACATAAATTACCTTCCATTCTTTGCAGTGTCTGCAAAACACACACAATCACCGACATGCAAATACACTGCTACACATTGCAGGAGAGATGAAGTTGGAATTTTAAGGCTGACCTGTATCTCCCTGTATCTTCTCATACCCCAAACTCAATTCTGCAGATGATATGCATTTTAAAATAGTTAAAGTTGTTCATATACTTTTATAGAAGTAAAGAAAATTGATTAAAGTGAGGTACATATATAAAAGCAATGATCTAGTGATCTTAAAATCTAACTGCAAATGTCATATCTTCATTTTGTTCCAATCTATAACACTAAAGGAGAGGTTTGCACAAAACAAGATAAAAATTAAAGATCAAAAACTGTAATGGTAACCCAATATTTTCTCCACGCTAGTTTTGCATAATGTGGTAGATGTGAAAATAAAAGATTAGTTCCATTTTTCACATCAGATGGTTGAGTAATCTTCTTGGTTAATGTGCAGGCCTGAGCCTTAAATTACGGCACATCCGTCCATTATCACCAAACCTATTGAAACCTGATAAGTGTTTATGAAAATGTGTTTCAATTTCCTGTAGATTTAATACAACTTCTGCCTTCCTCTTCTACACACCATGTATCTGATGTTGGCAGGGATAAAACATGACTACTGAACATATATATGATTAAATGTAACATGGCCTACTGATGTTAAAATATCATTCACCGTCAAATACAACTTGCAGGCCCCCATATCAAAAGAGTAATCACATGCTTAAATGAGCATGAATCATCATTGTACTAATCCTACATGTTTTAACCTGCAGGTATTAAGGTAATTAATGACGTGGTGGAGAGTGACCTTTGCAGCTAATGAGACAAATTCATTCATTTGTCACATCTCTGCAGTGTGCACTCTCAGATGCTGCAGATTCAGTGACTATCTTACTATCGAAACACAGGAAGCTGTTTGTGGTGAGCTGTGTTTCGGCTTTGATGTTTTCAGTTGTGTGACTGTACTTTTCCAGCAAAGATGAAGCAGTTTGACTCAGATTTTAGTCTCAGTCAGTTCAGCTCCTCAACTGACTAAGACCCCTACCCCTTCATCCCTTAATATCGAAACTCTCTAAATTTAACTTCTCAACTAGAGCACTGGCATTGATGTCTTCATATTTATCCAATAGGATACAATGTGTTAAAGTTCGTGACATACTTTCCAGTAACATGAAGTGCACAATGGGTGTTCCACAAGGGTCAGTGTTAGGTCCCCTATTATTTAGCCTATATATTAATGATCTCCCTCAACAGTGTCATGATGTAGAACTGCAAATATGTGCAGATGACTCTGTTGTATAAACACATGCAAAAACAGCTGAGTTAGCTGCTGCTAAGCTAACAATTGCATTGGAAAGGATCACACATTGGCTTGATCAATCATGTCTGAGTCTAAATGTAAACAAGACAAAGGGTATGTTTTTCTCTAAGACTATGGTATAACCTCCTAATGTTGATATTTTCATAAAGATGAAAAAATTGACATAGTTACTGATTTTAAATATCTTGGTGTGACACTAGATCCAAATTTGAACTTTAAGAAACATGTTAAAAAATGGTTAAAACCATAAAGTACAACTTAGCAAATTTTAGACATATTAGAAACTGTCTCTTTTTGGACACAGCCAAGATATTTATGCATGCTATGATTATTTCCCGTATGTCTTATTGCATCACATGTTGGGGGCAGGCTGGAGAAACAGCCATAAAACCTCTTGAGTCCTTATACAAACAAACTTTTAAAACTCTGGACAAAAAGCCAATGCATTTCCATCACTGTAGGGTACTGGAGAAATACAATTTACTGAGCTTTGACAATTTTAGATTATTCTCAAATTTGTACCTAGTTTATAAAATTTTAAATGGTTCGGCCCCTCCTCCACTATGTGACTTTGTGTTTCACTCGCTCAGTAAGTTCTATTAGATCCTCCAGAATATTCTCTATAAAAGACTGTACCATACCATTTCGTCGGACTGCATTCGGGCAGTCAGCTTTCTGTGTGAAAGCCACAACTCAGTGGAACATCCTACCTCATGATATGAAGAACTGTAGTTCTATTAATACATTCAAGACCAGACTGAAATACGTATTAAAGACCAATCAGCTGTGTGACCACTGAGTCTAGTTTACATTATTAATTTCTAATTGACATTGTGGGTGTATGTGATGTGCTGTTGTCTTTGTATTTTGTATGGTGTGTTCTGTGTGTTTCTTTGTTTGTTTTGTTTTGTTTTGTTTTTTTGCTTTGTACTGTTTGTTGTTGTGCTGTTGTATGTTTGTATGTGTATGTGGGGGACTCCGGATGTAATTTAGCTTCGAGCTAACTCAGGTGCAGTGCATCTTTAATGTTTAAAACTGTCCCAATCAATAAATCAAATCAATCAATCAATCCACCCAGACATTGTTGTGCCACTGTGCCATATGGGAAAATAAGATTTCTGTAAAACATTTATTGTGTGAAAACAAGCAACATACTGAATGCATTAGAAATGTTGAATTAGAATATACATACATACGTTCCCTTGTTTCTTTATGTAATAATTCAGAATTTAAAAAAATACTTTTTGAACCTCAGCCTTCATTTTCTGGTTTCTCATTGTGTACAGAACCTCAGGAAGCTGAAACAGAGATAGAGATCAATTTTTCTGCACTCTGCCTTTGCATTAGACATACAATATATATTTGTATGGCCTATTCCTTCTATTCTTTACATTTACCTCATTCCACCCCACACCTCTGTTCATACTATCATAGATGGCAAGTATTGATACATTTTGGATTAAAGGAATAGTTAGACATTTTGGATAAATATGCGTATTTCTTGCTTAGAGTGAGATAGGAAGTTTGATACCACTCTCATGTGGTTAGCTGGTTAGCTTCGCTTTGCACTAAAACCAAAAACAGGGGGAAACAGCTAGCCTGGCTCTGTCCAAAGGTAACAAAATCAGCACCTAATGATATATTGTTCTTCTTCACTATCAAAGAGAACAGATTAAAACCACTCATAAGGTTTCTTTCACCCCTTTGCTTCTTTAGAAATTTGTGGGTTTTTTTTTTTTTTTTTTCAAATTTGGCATTCTGATTTGAAGAAGTTACAGTAAATAGTCAAATTAATCTCACTTTTTACTGGCATTGGGTCACACTTGGCTCACTTCCTGAAAGGATGTTCACACCCAAACTGCAGCATAATACCTGAATCAGCTAATCCGACTCATTAGAAACACATCATCAGATATCGCAATGTGTGAAATTTTATGAGAAGGTGTGAGGGTCAAAAAGACTTTCTGTCAAGGCCATGATTTGCAGCACAGGGTAAATAAACCTACCCGTTGCTTGCACATATTCTGTAAAGCAGTACCATATCCATCCACCTGATGGCAAACTTAATCCATTTTTGTTTTTGTGCAGAATACACCTGTAAATGTCTTTTTGAGATGTTCTTTTAGGTAATATAGTATCTAAGATGACATTGCCTATTGTCTTTTGAATCTGGATAAAGTACAGCAACTGAGGAGCTAAGAGAGAAGATATTAAAGCCCAACAAATGTGTGAAAAGTAAATTATATTGTAATCATATCATATAGACTGTACACATATGCTATGAGGGAGATAACAACAGACTGATTGACAGCTAATTTGCTTCTGTAAGAAGCTGAGTTGTTCGAGATGTGGTATATATATATATAATAGGATGTGATAAGGTAAAGATAAGGATTCCTCTGAGGCATGTAAGATGTGTTACATATCATCTCCCACACTGGATAAACTGGAGTTATGTACACTTGATGCTTGTGTTTCATTGATTGTTCTTGTCAGTGAGCATGTACTATCCACCCACACAGCAGCCTGACAAAATGCAAATGTGCACTGTGCAATAAATAAACACTGAAGACTTCATGGATGGGCAGCTTTGCTTAAATCCACAGGTTTTGAGAGAATAATTTACTTTCTGCAGCAAGTCAATATCATTTAGCAGATAATGCAGAGAGTTACGTTAAGATCTAATTCAGTCTTGTGGAACCATATGGGCTTAATGAGTTTGTTGATCTGAACCCAATCACATAATCAACATTAACCCATGTTTCTTTGTCCCTATAGGCTCAGGGGTGCTGGTGAGAAAAAGCAATCTGACTGAAGATTTAACCTAGGGCGGTCCAGGGGCCTCCTTAGGTGACTTTTTTTTAATGGTGCAGTTTGGTGCATCCTGGCCAAGATTTTTTATCCCTGGCAAAGGTACCTATTTATACATGAAAGTATAAAATAAAACATCTTAGCTTCAAAATGTACATCTTAGCTTCAAAATGTATGCTACTAGTGACAAAGGAGTCCTATTTCTCTCCTTACTGATCAAACTTGTAGGCCTACTTATTTTAACTATCAAACTATATTTTAGAATAAAAACACAAATATCTGTACTTACTATCTTTATCAACTTTAAAGACAACCAGAATGTACATCAATGAGTAAAAGAAAAAAGTTAAAATTCTTGTCACTTGCATATTAACATATATGATGCACACTGACAGTCACTACTCCTATTAATACTACTTATCAGTTCAGTTCTTTATTGATACTCTTATCCGTTCTTTTTCATTAATAAATACTTGCTAAATTGCTAAAAAAATATATTATTAAAAAAAAGAATACATTTAGAACAGGATAAGAATTTATTTATATTTTAAATATAATTAAATGTTTCCAGAGCAGCAACAGTAATGTTTACAACAGCAAAGTCACTATATAAACTCAATAATATATCACTGAGAAGAAAACTAATATGTCAATAAAATAAATATTATTCCTGACATGGAAATACTGAGTGAAGTCACTGTCAGTCATTCCTCAGCTGCTGATGTGATTCACTGGGAGCGGCTGCTTTGTCAATTTGCTAAATTTCAACAGTTCGGCTACATACAGACGGCTTTAGCTTGTGCGTTACAATTCACCAGAGCTCTTGCACTCATGACCTATAGTAAGACAAAGTCCGATGTATTGCTTCATTAGATAAAATGTGCTGAATGAGGCTGGCGAATCATTATGTGGGTCTAGCAAGCAAAAGGTATGAGTTATGACTAATGTTTTGACAAACTCCTGCTAATAAAAGTGCACTAAACTTTAGTTGGTGGGTTGTGAGCTGTAAACTATTTGTTTTATTCACAGATTTTAACCAATGGATTTTCCACATTAAAGCAGAACATACCATCCTGATTGCTGACATGGAAATTTACTTTTTCTTCAAATGCTATGTTGTAACATTGTGTTGCAAAGTGTGAGTCACCAGGAAGATCCGAGGTCTGTATAAATACAGACATCTTAAAGCAACAATGACTTGCAGAGAGAACAGACAGTACGACAGCATCAAAGTTAAGAATGGCATCAACCATGGAAAAACACCAGAAGGGTAAGAATCTGTGAGACTTTGGTACAACTTTTCACTGGACAGATAATGCATCTATTTTACTTTAGAAAGATGACACAATTACTGAATTACTGTACATTCAAATAAACAAATGTTATATTAGAGATAATGTGGCAATTACAGGGGCTAATATTGGATTATTATTACTGATTTATTTATATTGATGTGATGTTTAAGCAGCTGGTCACAGTAGAGCTGTTCTGAATTACTTAATAGACTTCTGGGTTGTTTAATCTATAAGTCTGTCATATGTTTTGTGTAATATAACAGCAAAGTAACTACTTGTAACTACTTGTAACTACAGCTGTCAGATAAATGTAGTGGGGTAATGAGTACAACTGTCACTCTGATATGTAGCAGAGAAGTATAAAGTAGCATCACATGGAAATATTTAAATAGAATGTCAAGTTTATACTTAAGTGAAGTAATTTGAAGTTACAAGTTACTTTCCGTCACTGCCTACAGATTCACTAACAAACACAAGGCAGGTCTGTATAAGAATATTATTTAATTATTTTTCAGTGATACTTATAATAATGTAATTTCATGATATATCGTGACTTTTTTCATTCATTTAGTAGTATTTATTTCATAGGCAGCAGGGAGGGCTGCTTCCACCTGTAACACCTGGTGTGGGCTGATTTTAGGTCAACTGTTTTGCATTGATGAGGAAACGCAACTTTAAAGACCCAAATGATCAAGTGTGTAAGATGTGACACCAGCCTGACAACCTAGAGCTCTATGTGCGATAGAGGCACATAGAGAAAGTGAAGAGAGGGTAGGAGGAAGTAGGAACATTCTTAGCTTCAGAGAGCTGCAGGGGGTGGGTGTGTTGTTTTAATTACTTTTATATACTAGACATACTAGATTAAATTTAATTAATACTAGATTAAATTTAATTAATTAAATTTAATCTAGTATGTAGGGCATGAAAAAGTTGTGTTCAGGTATAGTATATCTGAACAAATGCAAAACAATTCTTTCTCAAAATACACCCAGAGTTACTTTAAATGCTTATGATGTACTGTAAAAAGTTCAACTTCAATGTAAAGGCTAACAGGAAAAGTGCAAAACACCAGGGAAAAGATTGGTCATTGAGTCATGTTGCAGTAACCTCTAAACTGAGGTAACAATTATTCTTGGCACACATTTCCCAGAAGACTTCAGGAAACAAAGTGATGACACTGACACCAAGCGTGATATTGTATTTTATTTTTATTTTAGCTGATAAAGAAAAATTGTAATTTGAGGTCAAAGGCTTTAGAAAAAACGTGATTTTTGACCACATAACACAGACAGTTTTGTATTTTCAGAGGAGAATTGCAGTAAAAACCAGAGCCCCGAGGCAGACTGTGTGCAACCAGCGAAATGTCCTGTTGTCATAGACGACGTTCCCCTGAATGGCCCCACTTTGAACGTACATGCAGCAGAGGGCTTCATCAACCAAGCCATGGCCATCATTATGGAGGATGCAGTGAAAAAGGCCACTGATGTCCGAGAAAAGGTAACCAGTGTAATTAATTCTCTCCAGGTGCAGCATATTCAAGGGAATCTTAAAGGGCATCTTTGGAAAGATTTTATTCAAATATGCTTCCAGTATATGTATTAGGACTACTGCTGCCACATTGACATTGAGATGTTTGTCCATGCTGACCAGGTTTGTGAGTGGTGTCCCCCTGAGCAGCTGAAGGAACTGTTGGACCTTGAACTGAGAGACAGAGGAGAGTCTGAGTCCCAGATCCTGCAGCGCTGCAGAGATGCCATCAGATACAGCGTCAAGACCAGTACGTCTTCAAGCTTTAATGAATTACTGTAAGATCAGAGTCAGTTCAAGGGGTCCAACTCAAGAAATGTTTCCCTTACAAAAGTAGCTCTTATAACTAAATGTATTTGAAATAAACAGACTGGATAGCTATCTATGTTGGTATCTCTGTGGCAGTTTAGAAACAGAAAGTGTGCTGCTGTGTGGTTTCAGGTGGTTGAGGACTGTAGCTGCCACTGAGAACACTAAGGTCATGGACTCTATATTTTTTTCTGGGAATTTGGGCAGAATCTGGGGGTCTTTTCATCGTACAATAGGCTGATTCTTGCATTCAGGATGGAGTATCCAGAATTTGATTCCTAGCAGTGTGGAGAAGAATTTGACATCATATACACTAAACTGAATAAATAATATATACATTTTTTAAATAAAAATGAAAAATGACAGAGCTTTTTAATGTTGAAAAGTTTCAAAAGGACAGTTGTTGATATTTTGACTGTCGCCAAACCAGCACTTTCTCTAGGACAGACAGAGATTTATACTTACATGAACTGTTTGGGCAAAATGATCCAATGCTGCAGCATAAATGAAGTTAAATTTGCAACATCATATACTCATCGTTTTTTGTTCTGTATCATTTCTGTAGCCCATCCTCGTTTCTTCAACCAGCTGTATGCAGGGATGGAGCCCTACTCCATGGTGGCAAGCTTCGTTATAGAAGCCCTCAAACCCAGTCTGTGAGTCACGCAACTTATAGTCATAATTAAGTCACATTTGTAAATATTTGTGTAGAAACCCAACAGTATTCTTGTACAACCTTTGAAATCATCTTGTTGTAATAATATTGTTCATACTGTATGGTCTTCATCAGGTACACCTATGAGGTGGCTCCTGTCTTTACTCTGATGGAGGAGGCTGTTCTGAGGAAGATGATGGAGATGATCGGCTGGGAAGAAGGAGGAGACGGAATCTTCAACGCAGGTACGATCGCTGACAGCGACTAGTGTTTACACCTCAGTTGCTATCACAATCTGTCTTTATTGTTCGCTAATCAATTCTTCCACCTAAAAATGTGTTACATGCAGTGCCAAGGCAGATCAATAATGATGTAATCATTTTGTTTTAACAAATAAAAATCATCCTGTGTGCTGTTTATCCTCCAGGTGGCTCAATGTCCAACATGTATGCCGTGAACTTAGCCAGGTACCATCAATGTCCTGACATTAAAGAGCTCGGCCTCTCTGCTGCTCCACGACTGGTCATGTTCACATCACAGGAGGTAGGTTTTACTGGAACTTATCAAGCTTAAGAGCTAATAGTCTTTTTTAGACCTGAGTTAAACATGTAAACGTATATTTGAAGTAACCTCTTTCTCTCAAATTAAAGATTTAATGAAGATACTGAGCTAAGTAGCTGGATGTTTTTCCTTCATATAATTTGTCTGTGTTAAAGCTCCTGTGCACCTTTGCAATTCTAAATGAGCAGAAAATTGTTTGCCAGTCAGTTTTTCACAGAAATGAATTACTTACTTGCTTGATTAAGCAGATTAAATCAGTCCTCATCACGTCTCATGAGGGACACTTAGCTCACAAATGTACCAGACCTTTACAGTTTAACTATGGAGAAACACGAATTACATCTGATATGTGTGATTATATTCATCTTGGTTGTTGAGTTTGAATAAATGAAGCTGACCTGAGCAAATACATTTTGTTGACAGTCTCTGTTTAATCTCTTTCAGTGTCATTACTCCATTTCCAAAGCAGCAGCTTTACTGGGCATCGGCACTAAAAATGTTTACGTGGTTCCATCTGATAAAAGGTAAACTGCTTTTCCCACACACTTCATAATCCTGCCTGATATCCTGGTTCCTCCTCTGTGAACAGAGAGGCCTCACTAGTGCCAGTTTGACAGTTAGCATAATGATGATGCCTTCATGGTGTTTCCCCTCACCATTTCTGTGGAAATTAATTTTGTAGAACGGAACTGACACTCAAGACATTCATTCTTAGAAACATCCTCCTACTAACTAAACCACAGAAGAAGTTTGCAACGGAAGTCAGGCAGTGAATATAGTTTCATCTCAACGTAAACTGACTCTTGTGTCACAAACTGAATGATGAATTATTATGTGTGTTTGTCAGAGGGAAGATGATCCCCTCGGCTCTGGAGGAGTTAATAAAGGCTGCTAAAAGTGAGGTGAGGAAGCCATCTTACCTGTAGAGGGTTTGACTTGGAGATACATTGCTTTATATGTTCTCAAATGTTGCAAAAAGCTGCAATATCACAGAATAAAATCTAGTTGTGTTTGTGTTCAGGGTGCACTTCCCTTCATGGTAAACGCCACAGCAGGGACCACAGTGCTCGGAGCGTTTGACCCCATCGAGGAAATCGCAGACATCTGTGAGAAGCATGACCTGTGGCTGCATGTGGACGTGAGTTTATTCATTTATTCATTCAGTCATTCATTAGCCAAAAATCTTGTCTTACTATCAGTCTAAATCTCTTTTCTCTTCCCTCTTCTGCAGGCATGTTGGGGAGGAGCAGCTCTGATGTCTAAAAAACACAAACACCTATTAAAGGGCATCCACAGGTAAATAAATCAAAGCAACATTCCTGTCAGTCAAGTTTTATAGCACTGTAGCTGTTGCAGTCATAAGGAAGAAGCATTTTGTAGCTGCCACTGAGAACACTAAGGTCATGGACTCTATATTTTTTTCTGGGAATTTGGGCAGAATCTGGGGGACTTTTCATCGTACAATAGGCTGATTCTTGCATTCAGGATGGAGTATCCAGAATTTGATTCCTGGCAGTGTGGAGAAGAATTTGACATCATATACACTAAACTGAATAAATAATATATACATTTTTTAAATAAAAATGAAAAATTTTTAATGTTGAAAAGTTTCAAAAGGACAGTTGTTGATATTTTGACTGTCGCCAAACCAGCACTTTCTCTAGGACAGACAGAGATTTATACTTACATGAACTGTTTGGGCAAAATGATCCAATGCTGCAGCATAAATGAAGTTAAATTTGCAACATCATATACTCATCGTTTTTTGTTCTGTATCAAACAAAACAAATCAAAGCAACATTCCTGTTTGTCAGTTCCTGTCAGTCAAGTTTCATAGCACTGTAGCTGTTGCAGTCATAAGGAAGAAGCATTTTGACCTCAGCTCCTGAAGTGTGATTGCTACATACATGGTGAAATGGAAAACCAGAAGTGATCAGTGGTAACACACTGACTGTAAACACTCTCTCTGCTGTGCTGTTTGTGTCTGATAAGGGCTAACTCTGTGGCCTGGAACCCTCATAAGATGCTGATGGCATGTCTGCAGTGCTCTGCTTTCCTGGTCAGAGACAAAACGGTAAGACTCAATTATCACCTGATATGTCTTCTGCTCCACATAAAGCAACATACACAGTTCAGTGGTACTCAAGCTTTTTCTTTGGCTCGTGAAACCATATCTGTGTAGAATGAACCATTTCAGATCGTTGAATTTAATTGTCAGGAGAAGTGAGGCTGACAACTATTAAATATTTTACAGGAGAAAAACAGTTTAGATAGGCAACTATATGTATATGAACATCTCAGAAATTTCAACTTTAAGTTGCCTCTTTGAATGTATAATTAAGGGAGAAAGAGAGTTAAAGGATCACAGATATTGGATATGATGGGGAAATGAATTTATTTAAAGGGGATATATTATGCATCTTTCCAGGTCTATATTTTAATCTGGGGCTCTACTGGAATATCTTTGCTTGATTTACAGTTAGAAAAACTCCTTATTTAACTCATACTGACCCTTTACACATCCCCTCATTCAGCCTCTGTCTGAGACAGGCCATTTTAGCTCCTCTCTTTAAGGCCCCTCTCCCAATGAGCCCACTCTGTTCTGATTGGCCAGCTTCAGGAAGCTTCCCCTCGTGAGACTTCCACCGGTTGTGAAGGCTATGTCAACAAACCGTTTTTTACTTGAAATATCAACTTCTTACATGCATAAATATGAGAGTGGACAACACAAAAAACATGGAAACATGGAAAAACCTTACTACAAACCTTATCAACAAAGGCTACGGAAGGGATGGCCATTTATGGGTATGGTAGCAAAAAATGTTGCAAAGGAAGCGCTCAGAGCTAAATACGTTTTTGAACTTTGACCATGTTTAACATAGATAACTGACATTGTAACATTATACTATGTATAACGGAAAACCAAAAAACCACTGCTGAAGTGAATCCTAAACTCAAGTCCACCCAGTACAACTTGTACTTAATGTGTGAATGTAACATTAAGCAGTAAGAAAGAACAGAATGTGTTAGCTCTTAAGCCACATGGATGAGTGAAATCCTCATTCTGGGTCTGCAGCAGACCAGTCAGGCACAGTTCAGTACAGTGTAGTCCTCTTGTAGTTTCACATTAAGGTGAGATGACTGAGCAGTTTTGTCTGTCAGAGAGCTGGAGAGAAGCAGAGGTACCTAGCGTTGAGTCTGAGGGACAGTGGACAGTTGACATATTCTGTACAATATTAACTGCAAAAAATCCTGTTATGTCAGCCACAGCTTTGAAGAAATGGTGTGACACTTTGGGAAATGCGGTTATTTTCTTTCTTGTCAAGACCAAGTTGAGAAGGGTGATACCTCTATCAATATGCTGGAGCCAGCAGCTGGTCAGCTTAGCTAGCATAAAGACTGGAAATGTGGAGACAGCTAGCCAGGCTCTGTCCAAAGGTGTAAACTGTCTAAATCTGAGTGAACACTGTATGTTCTTACTAATCTTATGTGTTGATTCACAGTACACGTTTTAATGTGTGCATGGCCAAAATGTACAACTTCTATGTTCACACTGTAATGATCAACCAACCAGTCTTGACGTGGCTGGTGAAATGGCTGAATGCGAACAAAATTTGTTCAAACAAGACAATCATGTCCTCAATAATGCTCACAAAAAGAGAAAAGCAGTGTGCAATTCTACTATGAACAGAAAGGAAGAAGAAAAAAAGAAAAATATGAACCAGCAAATGGAAGTTCAGCAAATCATGGTCTCAGTCAAGTCTGCAATTAGCTGCAAGATGTAAGATACTTCTGCAAAAATATTAAAACAAGCCCACTAGTTTATAACCTACAATAGTTTATAGACTGTATATAAAGATGGACGTAGCAAAGTGTGATGTCACCCATTGATTTGTGTTGGAGCTGGTTTGAAGCCCAGAGTTGCAGTTTACTGTTGGCACCATCCGTTTGGAGCCAAGACTTTTCAAATAAGCAGCGCGGGGTGTTTCCTTACACGCTGGAAACATGCCCCGCTACCTTAGACTAAAGCAATGCTAACTTACTGGGAACACCAAGTGGTGCAGATTTGTGGTAACATTAGCTAACTAACACGGCAGGTATCATTATCAAGTAACATTAAATTTATGACAATATTGCAACAATAGTCCGACTCAGTGCGAGTCCAGGAGCCATGGAGCAAACTGTCAATCACAGCTGTCACTCAACACCCATACGGCAGACGTCAAAGCTACTATTTGTAGTGGAGCAATAATTACCAAATTATTTAAGGGACTTCCATATTGGCTTCATTTTCAGGCTGTGGTCGTTGCTGCTTGTATATATATAACATATTAATTAGTGAGCTTTGGAGGTACTGATGGGCAGACTTTGTTACCTTTGGACAGAGCCAAGCTAGCTTTCCCCCCAGTTTTCAGTCTTTATGCTAAGCAAAGCCTAAACAACAGCCTCATATTTAACAGACAAGAGACATGAGAGTAGTGTCGATCTGCTTGTCTTACTCTTGGTAAAAATAAATAAACATATTTCCCAAAATGTTGAACATTATTGTTGGAACTTAATTTCTTTAACTGGCTGTTTCATAAAAACAGGCAGATTGTTTTTTGTAACTGAATTATGCTGATACAATACAATGATTCAATGTGTAATAACAACCCTTTCTATTTTATTATTTAAGTGTTTTATTTTATTTTATTCTATTGTTGTGTGTGATGTAATGCTAGACGGTGCTGTTATAATACTTAAATTTCCCTCGACATTAAAAGTATTTCTTATTCTTATTCTTACAGTAGCTCCCTTAAAACATGTCTTGTGGTAACCAGGGAGCAAGTGTGAGATTTGTTTAATCCTGTTTGTTATTATGGATACACTTTGGATAACATTTTTCTTCCTGTGTTCTCATTTTGAGTGTTAATGCAATATAAAAAAAAAACGTTTATGCTCAGGGAAATGAATATATGCTGTATAAACAATTCTTGTCATTGTGTCTCATCAGAATCTCCTCCAGCGCTGCCACTCTGCTCAGGCCTCCTACCTCTTCCAGCAGGATAAGTTCTACGATGTCAGTTATGACACAGGGGACAAATCCGTCCAGTGCAGCAGGAAACCAGACGCCTTCAAGTTCTGGCTGATGTGGAAGGCTTTGGGAGCCAGCGAACTGGAACAGAGGGTGGACAGAGCTCTCGCTATGGCTAGGTTAGTCAGAGGAAACAGACACACTGACAGGATGGCCAAGTTGGTTAGACCAGGTTGGCCTACAGCCAGAGGGTGGTGCAGATCTTCTTTAGATGTTAATAAAGTATTCTCATGACAAAATCTATTATATTAATGTGTTGTCACCTAAAGCTAGTGGTTTTTCAGTCGCTCATTTAGATACAAACAGTTTTTAAAGTTCAAATGACAATTTCAGAGCCCCAGTAAAACCCATGCACGCTAACTGATGCTCAAGTCATTGTTAGACATCAAATCAGCTCTCAGAGTTGATTTAGACAAGAGAGCTGTTAGACAGTGCACTCTAGTGGTATTTTTGTGAACAGTCACATTTCTTACAGTCATCCTGAGACATACATCTCTTCTTCTCTTATTTTTATCTCATGGCTTTTTCTTAACTGATGGTAATTTGTGTAATTTGTGTTACTATTCTAGATTATTTTTAGAGTAGAGTGAATTGCAACACTTGCCAAAGATGAGGAGCATATGAACCTAAAGTGAATATACCATGATTACTGTGATATTCTGAAACTAAATGTGCAGGTTTTTTGCAGGTATCTTGCACAAGAAATCAAGAAAAGAGAGGGATTCCGTCTCTTGATGGAAGTAAGTTTTTCCATAATTTCACATAAAAACAACACTGAATTTAGTAGAATAAATACATTTCAATTAAGTTTGTGACATATTTAAATAATTAGTTATTTCTGTAGTAGATGCCACATTTTAAAATCTGCTTTCCTGTCTACAGCCTGAATATGCGAATATTTGTTTCTGGTACATTCCACCAAGTCTGAGGAACCTTCCAGACAGCCCTGAGCTCTGGAAAAAGCTCCACACAGTAAGTAGCCAGTTACTGAACAGGGATATTTTACAATAGAGGATAGTCAAATTCTCCTATGGTTATCCCAGCTGAGGTGCTTGAATCAGCCATTGATCAACAGCAAATCAAGACATTTGCACAGATCTGGTTACATAGTATGTTTGTTAGGATGTTGTCAGGACTCTCAGTCATTGCAGTATCCCCTCTCTCCTCTTGTAGGTGGCCCCTGTGGTCAAGGAGCGCATGATGAAGAGGGGCAGCATGATGGTGGGCTACCAGCCACACGGAGACAAGGCCAACTTTTTCAGAATGATCATCATCAGCCCTCAGGCCAGCAGTCAGGACATGGACTTTGTCCTGGATGAGATACACAATCTGGGAAAGGACTTGTGATGAACTGTCAGTGTCGATGAAAAGCCTTTCTGCCCCTCTTTATTCATCTTAAAGGGACGGACTTGTGGACAAGCAGGTCATTCTCACCATCATCATCATACATTCTTTCTTCTTGTGATAATTTTCTCAGTTGTTTTTGGGAAACTGTACCTGCTGGATTCCACTGAGCATATGCTCGTTTACAAAATATCCTCACAGTTTCCTCACCTATGAATTGAAATGGCTCAACTGTATGTCTATCAGAAGATGTAAAGGGGATACTATGATTTAAAATCGTTTTTGTTGAATGATATTATCTGGGTAGTCAATGTGTTTATACCTGTCGCTTTTTTACATATGTGGGGACCTCCTGGGACTTAATCCAGGATCCCTTGAGATCCCCAGAAAACGAGTAATGTGTGTTAAATGAAGTGAAAGACAGGAAAGTAATTTTATTTAGAGGTTTGCCATGTCTGTCAGGAATATTTACGCTATAGAGACTTTTGTAGTGTTTGTGTCTTATATTTATATGGTTTGGGGTCAATATGCTCACAGAACCTGTGTCTTCATGTTGTGCTCATGAGTCATGTCTCATGTTGGCTGATCTTCAGCTGCTCATTTTTTGTGACAAGTGAGTCTTGGATTGTGTTTCTGTAGATAAATGTGGTTCCATTGAGGAAAACGTTTTATACCTGTTTTAAATAAACTAAAAATCTTTTGCCTACAAGTGTCTATGTATTTTAATCAAACCCCAAAAAGAAACAGAGGTGACCATTTATTCTGTGCATCAGTAGTAATATACTTTAGCTCTCACCACTGATCTGAGAAACAAACTGGATGTTTTACCAGAGCTCAGCAAGTCAACAAAGGTCTTCTACTGTAGACTTAGTTGGACAGAATCAATAGCTGGAGAGCAACTTGAAAATCATAGCCCGCCTTTGCGTTTATCCAGCTAAGTGAAAATATCTAGCAGGTGTCACTGACCTAAAACAGGTGAGCAGTAGATCCATGAGCTTTGTGCTCCTGTGTAAGCACATGATGAGTGAGACAGCAGCTAAAGTAGCTAAAGAGACAACAATAAACATTCATTCTCTCCATCAGTAGAGAATTATCGCACAAAGAACACCTTGAACATCTGTTTTTACTAACAAAAAGCTTATATTTGAATGTGACCATTAAGAGCTATTTCCAAATGTTGTGCAGCAGTTGAAGACCACAGTTGGAGTCATCAACGTCATCATAAAATGAACAATTATTCCGTAAAGACATGCCAGAGAGCCATACATATATTACACATCTGGATTTGGATGAGTCATGGAGTCATTATGAGCATCAGTCCATGTGTCAGAGGTGGAAGGAACATAGTATTCAAACTATAGATGTGTGTGCAGGTAAAGAAAGCAAATATATATCATAATCTGTCATCATCTTAATAGTAGAATATCCTGTATGCACTCTGAGCAAGCAAGAGTTTTGTCAACCTTGAGTGTCACTAAAATTGCTCAAATCTAAGCAGCACAACCCTGGATCACTTTATATGAGAAATTATGTCTTATACAGTGTCTTCTCTAATCAAGTGATCATGAGCTACTGCACATGTCTTTCTCCAGTCAATACTTTGGAATGTGAAATCTAGGACTTTTCCACCTGCACACAAATAGGATCGAGTATTTAAAATCAATTTGGTATTGACTGAAATGTGCCAGCACCAAGTATCCAGACTTTTAAGTACTGAAAGTTGGCCTAGAATGATCTTACTATTCTTTACTTATTCTTTGATTAAATTTTAACATTTGATTTCATCCTTTGTTAACTGAAAAAAAAGTTTTGTACAAATGCATGTTATATATATTTTTTAAAGCTGCACTAATCATTATTTTTATATGCACAATTGATCATGTAACTGTGAATCAATGTGAAAGGCGTTGCTGGTAGTGACAAAACAACAGAGCGTTATCACCTGGCTCTGTGGTTCCCCTCAGTTCTACAGAGTGTTTTAGTGTCTTTCAGTTCATTATTTTGGTTTTGTGACTTGCATCTTTACTGTTTTGGTTCAATCTCACTGCTCTCATTTTCAGCAGCAGCAGGTGTTTTCAGCACTGATAAATCCACTGTATGCTACCTGCCCATAATAGACAGCAGACATACAAAGTTAGCTGCTAGCTAGTGAGCATAGTGCAGCATTTAGCAGCTAAAGAGCCACATACACTATGTCCCTCAGGAGTTAATGGATACCAAAACAGAGCTATCAGTCAATTAATACAGAGTAAAAGTAAAGTGTATCTCATTTGTTTAAACTGTGCAATAAACTGAAGGGTGAAAATGATTTGCCAGGGGGTTATGTGGTGGACTACTTGTTGGCCGGGATGGGACCAGTAAATTCCTGGAATCTCCACTGGTTGCCTTGTGTCTGTATTTCCCAAAATGTCCAATGCTTTAAAATATCCCTGTTCAGTAATTAATTACTCACAGTGTGGTAAGTTTTTCCAGAGCTCAGGGCTGTCTGGAAGCTTCCTCAGACTTGATGGAATGTACCAGAGACAAACATTCGCATACTCAGGCTGTAGATGGGAAAGTAGATTTTAAAATGTGGCATCTATTAGAGATATAACTGATTATTTAAATATGTCACAAACTGAAATGAAATATATTTACACTGAATTCAGTGTTGTTTTTTTGTGCAATTATAGAGGAACTTACAAAAACTTACTGCCATCAACAGAGGGAATCCTTCTCTTTTCTTGATCTCTTGTGCAAGCTACCTACAAAAAAGCACATTTAACTTCAGATTATTGCACTAATGAGGGGTTAGTACATATTCTGGTAAAGTTTGAATGCTTCTAAACTTTTCAGTGTTGGTACTGGATTTTGTAATACGTACAAACACTCAAACATTCTTGGTAGTACTGTGATTCCTCATAAATATACAAGTAGTCTACTATACACTAGTAGTCTGTCAGTTTAGGTCAGGTAACAAAACATCAAAATCTTTGTTTGATTCAAGTGTTTTTATTAGAATTTTTCATTATCACCCGAGGAGAAAACGCCCTTCTTGTCTGCAGCATGACATCACCTGTCTAACCAACTTTGCCATCCTGTCAGTGTGTGTTAGCTGCAGCCCTGCAGTGTGTCTATTTCCTCTGACTAACCTGGCCATAGCGAGAGCTCTGTCCACCCTCTGCTCCAGCTCACTGGCTCCCAAAGCCTTCCACATCAGCCAGAACTTGAAGGCATCTGGCTTCCTGCTGCACTGGATGGATTTGTCCCCTGTGTCATTACTGACATCAAAGAACTTATCCTGCTGAAAGAGGTAGGAGGCCCGAGCAGAGTGGCAGCGCTGGAGGATACTCTGAGGAGACATACAGTCAGTAAATATACATTTTTTTTTTTACATCCATTTGTGGATAATGCAGTAAAACTCTCAGGGGGCTTCTTAGCTTAATGCCACACTGCTTACATTCACACATATAAGTTAGACTGGCTTTACTGTATGTGTTGCTTTATGTGGAGCAGAAGACATATCAGGTGATAATTGAGTCTTACCGTTTTGTCTCTGACCAGGAAAGCAGAGCACTGCAGACATGCCATCAGCATCTTATGAGGGTTCCAGGCCACAGAGTTAGCCCTTATCAGACACAAACAGCACAGCAGAGAGAGTGTTTACAGTCAGTGTGTTATCACTGATCACATCTGGTTTTCCATTTCACCATGTATGTAGCAATCACACTTCAGGAGCTGAGGTCAAAATGCTTCTTCCTTATGACTGCAACAGCTACAGTGCTATGAAACTTGACTGACAGGAACTGACAAACAGGAATGTTGCTTTGATTTGTTTTGTTTGATACAGAACAAAAAACGATGAGTATATGATGTTGCAAATTTAACTTCATTTATGCTGCAGCATTGGATCATTTTGCCCAAACAGTTCATGTAAGTATAAATCTCTGTCTGTCCTAGAGAAAGTGCTGGTTTGGCGACAGTCAAAATATCAACAACTGTCCTTTTGAAACTTTTCAACATTAAAAATTTTTCATTTTTATTTAAAAAATGTATATATTATTTATTCAGTTTAGTGTATATGATGTCAAATTCTTCTCCACACTGCCAGGAATCAAATTCTGGATACTCCATCCTGAATGCAAGAATCAGCCTATTGTACGATGAAAAGTCCCCCAGATTCTGCCCAAATTCCCAGAAAAAAATATAGAGTCCATGACCTTAGTGTTCTCAGTGGCAGCTACAAAATGCTTCTTCCTTATGACTGCAACAGCTACAGTGCTATAAAACTTGACTGACAGGAATGTTGCTTTGATTTGTTTACCTGTGGATGCCCTTTAATAGGTGTTTGTGTTTTTTAGACATCAGAGCTGCTCCTCCCCAACATGCCTGCAGAAGAGGGAAGAGAAAAGAGATTTAGACTGATAGTAAGACAAGATTTTTGGCTAATGAATGACTGAATGAATAAATGAATAAACTCACGTCCACATGCAGCCACAGGTCATGCTTCTCACAGATGTCTGCGATTTCCTCGATGGGGTCAAACGCTCCGAGCACTGTGGTCCCTGCTGTGGCGTTTACCATGAAGGGAAGTGCACCCTCAACACATTTTGTTCTATGTTATTGCAGCTTTTTGCAACATTTGAGAACATATAAAGCAATGTATCTCCAAGTCAAACCCTAAACAGGTAAGATGGCTTCCTCACCTCACTTTTAGCAGCCTTTATTAACTCCTCCAGAGCCGAGGGGATCATCTTCCCTCTGACAAACACACATAATAATTCATCATTCAGTTTGTGACACAAGAGTCAGTTTATGTTGAGATGAAACTATATTCACTGCCTGACTTCTGTTGCAAACTTCTTCTGTGGTTTAGTTAGTAGGAGGATGTTTCTAAGAATGAATGTCTTGAGTGTCAGTTCCGTTCTACAAAATTAATTTCCACAGAAATGGTGAGGGGAAACACCATGAAGGCATCATCATTATGCTAACTGTCAAACTGGCACTAGTGAGGCCTCTCTGTTCACAGAGGAGGAACCAGGATATCAGGCAGGATTATGAAGTGTGTGTGTGTGAAAAGCAGCTTACCTTTTATCAGATGGAACCACGTAAACGTTTTTAGTGGTGATGCCCAGTAAAGCTGCTGCTTTGGAAATGGAGTAATGACACTGAAAGAGATTAAACAGAGACTGTCAACAAAATGTATTTGCTCTGGTCGGCTTTATTTAATGATGACTGGTTGAATCTACTTAATCAAGCAAGTAAAGAATTCACTCCAAGATTGATTTCTGTGAAAAATTGACTGACAAGCAATTTTCTGTTGTGAAGGTGCATGGGAGCTTTAACACACACAAGGCATATGAAGAAAACAGTGTAATGCACAACTATGCAAAATGCAATGATTTTTCAGTCAAATAAAATCAACCTGTTTAAAGCAGCTTCCTTAACTCATGAGAGAGTAACTGAAAAAAAGTTCCACGAAAAGGCCAAAAATCCAACAATGACCTGATCAAACTAAATATAACACACACTTAAACTGATATTGACTTTTTTAGGTGGCTAAGATATGTTTTGCTGCTTGCCTTGTCCACAGCAGTACATTGCTTAGTTTCCGTGCTGGTACTCGTGACTGCTTCTCCAAACTAGGAGCATACCGAGCATTGGTAGCAAGTCTCTGCTGTGTGTGTGTCCAGAGTGGGGCCATTTAGAAAAAGACTGTCAAAGAAAACTGGAGAACATTTCGCTGGATGCCTCAGCTGTGTTGCAGGGCCCTGGCTCCCCTACACTGGCACAAAATGAATCAATAATTAAAGCTGCAAGCAGCGATGAATGGGGCCCTCGTGCCTCCGCGCATGTCGGGCCGCGGCGCAGTCGAAGGGCTTCTGTCACGGGCATGTTGATGTCTTCAGACCCAGGCTGTTTTCAGACAGTCCAAGAAGGAGATAAACATCACTTCCTTTGTCCACTATTTTGCATGCTGCTGGGGCTGCTTTGCTGAAATTTCGTAGGGGGCGCTATTCAGCCAGTCAAAGTTGGTCAAAGTTTGATTGAAATGTGTACTGTCAGGTGTGTAGAGACAATAAGTAACTGCAGCTGGACACAGAAAAATACTCATATATTTGAATGGAGAGTGTGAGCAAACCGCTAGGTGTTTGGGCCCTAATAAAGGAAAAACTGCAGTACAGAGCTACAAATTTTAGTTTTGATTTTATTTTTCTGCAGCACTTTATCACTAAACTGTCACTCTCACTCCATTTTTTCCCTTCCTCTCATAGGTCATCCCCACTACTGAATTATACATGTAAGACTCATAATTATTGTAAAATAAATGATAATTAAAGGTGCAAGCAGCGTTGAATGGGCCCTCGCGCACGTCAGGCCATGACGCAATCGAAGGGCTTCTGTCATGGGCATGTAGATGTCTTCACACCCGAGCTGTTTTCAGACACAAACAAAACTTCATACAAAGTTTGTATATAATGTACTGTACGTATATAGACCTTTCCGCTATATCCTATAAAACTGAGCTACATTCAACTGTCACACCCATCCCCCGCCTTACTTCCCTCCTTCTTCCTGTCATATTGAGAGCAGGATTTCAGAGTACTCTTCTTGTGAAATATCCTCATAAATCCCATGACTTTGGCCAGATCTTACATTAAAAATCACAGTTTAGTAGGAATTTTCATCGCGAATCCATTGATACAGGTTTGAAAGTGGTCAGACTTATAGTTTAGACGTCAGAAGCATCTGTTTGACACAAAGTCCATGCCCAGAGATTGCCTCCCCATTGGTTTACATTGTAAGGTGCAATGTGGCACTGCAACTTTCGGGGCTTATAAAATCTAAACCATTCAAATTATTACAAAGTTTTTAATAACTTTTATTCAGCACAGTGTGATAAGTCATGTATTAAAGTTTGAAGCTGATACCATTAACGCCTTAGGAGGAGATAGCGTTTGTTCAGGGTCCAAAATTGGCACAAAGTCGTACTTTGATGGGTGTATTGTGGACATCCTGTTGGATTTAGGTCAGGGGTGTCAGCGTATGATTTGTAGGTCTTGATGAGACGGATAACTGAGTTTTGGTTTGATCTCTCTATGACATTCATGACACTGTATCCTATAACATGCCTTGCTGTTCAGAAGTAGTAAGTAGTAAGAGTAACCAGATGAGCCAGAAATGCAATTTAATATATTTGAACACGTAGACCGGCTGGACCGGCTTTTAGATAGTTTCAGGCTTCATTTGATCACACAAGACTACACTGCTGAGCCCAAATCATTAACTGACAGAAGAGCTGGCTGACCTCTCTCTCTTTCACCTTTGATAGTGTTTTTTTTTATATTCAGTCAAGGGCCGTATTTATCATGGCAGCAGTCCAAACTGTAAGCACGATTAAACTCTCTCAAACCTCAAACACCTCAAACTGCTGCCTATATCTTGACCTTGATCAAGATATGACTTGTTATTCAGATGGGTTTAACTCCTGGTTTATTTGGCTTTGTTGGTACTTGCCTTTCTGAGTTTCATCTTGATTATTAGGGCCTGAGCCCCAAAGGGACGAAGACCATCTTGTATCTGTTCTGTTTCTTTCTTTCTTTCTTTCTTTCTTTCTTCATTTTCTCGCCACTTCAGACCTAAATTTGACCCCCTAAACATGTTCAAAAACTCACCAAATTTGGCACGCACATCAGGAGAAAAATTCATCTGGTGAAAAATTTGATAAAATGTAAAAATTATCCCCCAAAGTGCAAAAATGTGCTTTATAGCGCCACCTGTGCTTTATAGCGACAGGTGTACCACACCTGTCTTTAATAATAATACCATTAGATGCAACAACACAGCAGTTGTTGAGCAATATCAATCAATCAATCAATCAATTTTTATTTATATAGCGCCATATCACAACAGAAGTGAGAAACTTGATCTGTGACCTCGACCTGTGAGAAACTCTTGTCTGCTGGCAAGCCTCACATCCTTCAAACGTTCTTTTCACTGTGAATAACCTGTTTGAGTCCTTAAATGAACCCTTGGAGGATCAAAGGGGATGGAAGTTGTGCGCAGTATTTGTAGTTATCTCTGCACTGTTTGTGCTTCTTCAGGAAAGAATCAGAGCACAATCAAATCAATAATATACAAGATTTCCACAAATTACTGTGTTATTTGTGACACACAAACATGTCTTGTTTAGTTGCTGCCATTAATATTTACCAGTTTAAAGTTTCCATTAATTGTCACTCAATCAATCCAAAATAACAGCACAGCTTTAGTGACATTTTTACAACACCGACCAGATTTTAACCCAGAGGTTATGGTGCATGTTACTATGGTGCATGATATTTTATCATTTAAGCTACACCTATTGCAACAGCATAGCAGTGCAGAGTGATACAGCAGTTTTCAAGAGTGCAGCCTCCTTATTGATTGTGCAGGAAATTACCAGAAGCCTCTCTCATAAATTAATTTATCTAAATATTTATCTATCTAAATATATCGACTTTATTTGCACAGTATCTATTAATACTCAGAGGGATGGACTCTCCTGATGTTGTGGAATTCCCCATCTGACAGGTTATCTTCAGTGTACCACACCTGTCTTTAATAATAATACCATTAGATGCAACAACACAGCAGTTGTTGAGCAATATCAATCAATCAATCAATCAATTTTTATTTATATAGCGCCATATCACAACAGAAGTCATCTCAAGGCACTTTTCACATAGAGCAGGTCAAACCACATTCAACAACATCACACTCACAACATTCTCAATGAGGATTTAATTAGAGTGCAGCCTCACATCAGTCTGCACATCAATCAATCAATCAATCAATCAATTTTTATTTATATAGCGCCATATCACAACAGAAGTCATCTCAAGGCACTTTTCACATAGAGCAGGTCAAACCACATTCAACAACATCACACTCACAACATTCTCAATGAGGATTTAATTAGAGTGCAGCCTCACATCAGTCTGCACATCAATCAATCAATCAATCAATCAATTTTTATTTATATAGCGCCATATCACAACAGAAGTGAGAAACTTGATCTGTGACCTCGAACTTTGTAATAACTCCAACGGTTTAGATATTATAAGCCCTGAAAGTTGCAGTGCCACATCACACCTTACAATGTAAATCAATGGGGAGGCAATCTATGGGCATGGACTTTGTGTCAAACAAAGGCTTCTGATGTCTAAAGTATGAGTTTTACCACTTTCAAACCTGTATCAATGGATTCGCGACGAAATTTCCTACTGAAAAATGTAGCTCTGTACTGCAGTTTTTCCTTTATTAGGGCCCAAACACCTAGCGGTTCGCTCACACTCTCCATTCAAATATATGATATATTTTTCTGTGTCCAGCTGCAGTTACTTATTGTCTCTACACACCTGACAGTACACATTTCAATCAAACTTTGACCAGGTCATGTGGGTCAAAAGTCTTTACTTTTCTAAAAATAAACTTGATGAAAATTAGGAAATTAATTTCTTTTACACACAAACTCATCAAGAGTTTTCAATTTACTAATTGAAATTCAAGTGAAAGGGCCCAAAACTTGCATAATTTTGATGACACAGGCGAGAGAAAGACAGACATGTCTCACCCTGCAGAAAATTCTCCTCCTCGCACCGTTGAGATTTGATGTTTCACCATGACAGAGGAAGTTGCTGTAACTCTATTGTACATGCTCCAGTCTGCACCAGACTTTACATGTTTGATAAGACTCCCGTCCTCAACATGTCTACATGACAATATTCCATCAGTGCTGCAAACTGGCTGAATAGCGCCCCCTACGAAATTTCAGCAAAGCAGCCCCAGCAGGAGGCAAAATAGTGGACAAAGGAAGTGATGTTTATCTCCTTCTTGCACTGTCTGAAAACAGCCCGGGTCTGAAGACATCGACATGCCCGTGACAGAAGCCCTGTCGTGCGTGGGGGCGCGAGGGCCCGTTCAACGCTGCTTGCAGCTTTAATTATTATATTTATTCTGTAATGTTTATTCTAACATGCCATGTCATGTAGGGCCTGATGTAGCAGATCTATGAAATAAATATATTTATTTCATAATGTGCATTTTAATGGGAAGGACATTGAGTTTACTTGCTATGAAATATGCTATTTAATAAGCCATCTCATCATCTCAAGGCACTTTTCACATAGAGCAGGTCAAACCACATTCAACAACATCACACTCACAACATTCTCAATGAGGATTTAATAAGGGTTTTGCCTACAATGTGAGATACAATGTGAGAAACTTGACCTGTGACCTCGACCTGTGAGAAACTCTTGTCTGCTGGCAAGCCTCACATCCTTCAAACGTTCTTTTCACTGTGAATAACCTGTTTGAGTCCTTAAATGAACCCTTGGAGGATCAAAGGGGATGGAAGTTGTGCGCAGTATTTGTAGTTATCTCTGCACTGTTTGTGCTTCTTCAGGAAAGAATCAGAGCACAATCAAATCAATAATATACAAGATTTCCACAAATTACTATGTTATTTGTGACACACAAACATGTCTTGTTTAGTTGCTGCCATTAATATTTACCAGTTTAAAGTTTCCATTAATTGTCACTCAATCAATCCAAAATAACAGCACAGCTTTAGTGACATTTTTACAACACCGACCAGATTTTAACCCAGAGGTTATGGTGCATGTTACTATGGTGCATGATATTTTATCATTTAAGCTACACCTATTGCAACAGCATAGCAGTGCAGAGTGATACAGCAGTTTTCAAGAGTGCAGCCTCCTTATTGATTGATCAGGAAATTACCAGAAGCCTCTCTCATAAATTAATTTATCTAAATATTTATCTATCTAAGTATATCGACTTTATTTGCACAGATGTTGTCAGGGGCTGTGGCCTTTTGTGGCAGGAATGTGATGACAAACCAGGGCAGGGGAGAGATCAAATATGCAGGTGAAATGCATGTACAAAGATGACTGGAATCAAGGTTGTACAAAACATTTAGTTAGCTGGGAGTGGCTGTGCCACTGGACCATTAAAATAAACATTGTTCCCTCAGCCCTGTTGTGGAAAATTACTAATCTGCCTGTACTGTGGAAAGTTACATAATCTCTCCATTTGAGTCACACAAAGAAGTTTATTGATAAGTGCAAACGAGAGTATGTCGACATAATGCGTAGGTGGACACTGGGATGTGTGAGCAGCAACGGTGTTGATGCAGGGATGCAATAATCATCATATCAGCAGCAGGTAAGGCAGAGCAAACCAGAACATGACCGTTTGAATAGGCTGCCTTTTTGCAAAGGTTGTGTTGGATATGAGTTGCCACAGGGCTCTGAGTGACTCCACACCCTCCACCATGTGCTATGTGTCAGTTAAGTTGCAGTTATCTGTTTGAATTTAAGAAAATGCACAATGTAAGCAACAATGAATGAACAATGAACAGCATCTCTTAGGACTGATGCACCTGCACATGTTCAACTGCTGTTCACACAGACCTCTTCTCCACTTCAGCCTATAAAGTTCTCATTTGAATATATATTTATTTATAATAATAATAATAATGATTTTATTTGTATAGCACTTTTCAAGCTAGGAACACAAGTGCTTTTCATTGCATAGATACAACATAAAAGACAATCACTAATATAGAAAAGAAAAACTAAAAAATATATAATATATACTACCATTGACTTAATTGTTATTACTATTTACTTTGATTTATTTGAAATTCTGCACAAAAATATATGTTAGTTGAAAGTATATAAAGTACATATAATGTTATATAATTTTATAAATTATGTTTTTCTTTTGGTTTTATATATTTATTACCAGATTTTATTATATTATACTTTTCATGCTTGATATACTGTATAGTGGTGTGTTGGCATACCATGTGATTTGGGCTGAATGCTTGGTATGGCATACAAATAAAAACTGGTGGTGCTAGATTAATGTCAGTGCATCATCAAAGTAATCAGGATTTATCCTCTGGGAACCTAAATGTCAGTACAAAATTTCATGGCAATCCATTCCACTCCACTTATTGCTGCGATATTTCAGTCTGGACCAAACTGGTGGACTGACAGACTAACATTAACCATCCCAAGACCTACACAGGCTAAAACACAGGATCTGCCTCCAGGTGCTTATCATTTAACTTTTTTTTTTTTTTAACTTTTAACTGGTGCATAGTGAATCTGGGTCTTTGCTGGCAGTCTACCTGAATTGGCTGACAAGGCTTCACTCATGTACACCGTATACAGAATTTTCAGCTTTATCATTAAAAACATTGAAGAGCTGGAATATACATGTAAATTAAAGGCATAACCCCTGATTCAAATGATGGTGTAACAGTAATAATAATAATAAGGCAGATTTTGCTCTACCTTTGGCTTTCTTAAACTCTCACCTTTATTTAGGAGAATAAAATAATTAAAGAATGATAAAGTCCACATAGTAAGACTTACCCAGTCTGACATGTACAGTATGCCACATGGAACACTATAGTACCTCCTGCCCTGCGAGGTAAATACTTCTACTGACCCACAAGCATCCTGTAACGGGTATAGGATGGACCCAATAGCAGCACAAATGACACTGGTATAAACTTAGCAGTCTTTATTTCACACGATGTCAAGGCAATATTAGCACGGTCGGAGGAACACAGTTCTAATGAGTATGGCTCCACCGGAAATTGAGCTCCGATCTTCCACTCCCACGGTAGACAAAGACCAGGGAACAGGCAGGCAGAACTCAGAGTCAGGGACAAAAGCTGGTGGGTTTACCGGGGCAGAGACGAGGAGCGATGGTCGAAGACAAGCTGATCAGAAACCAGGAAGGCAGTCCAGTGAAGAAAGCAAGATGACTTAGCATAGTAGCGTAGACAATCTGACAAGGAGGGAGTGGGCCGAGGCAGCTTATATGCTGGCTTGATTGCAGATGATGAGCAGGTGGGAGCGCCAGGTGAAGGTGGTTGAACTAATGAGGGGTGTGGCAGAGCAGAGAGTGAGACTGAATGATTGGATAATTCCCACAGCAACAGGTGAGGGGGAGAGCAGACTCTGACAGAACCCTCCCCTCAAGGGATGGCTCCTGACATCCCTAAAAAGGCACTAGAAATCCTAGAAATCACTAGAAATTCTCCATCATCTGTAGCTTCCCCCAAGGAACGGTCCCCCAGAGGCCGGTCTGGTGGAGGCAAAGTGCGGGCTCCCCGACGGGCAGGCATCTTAGCTGGCTGGTCAGGATGACACCGATGAAAATCAGCAATGAGGTTGGAGTCGACGATGAAACGAGCAGGAACCCAGGATCTCTCTTCTGGGCCATACCCCTCCCAGTCCACCAAGTGCTGAAGGCCTCTCCCCCGCCGGCGGGAGTGCATCAGGCGATGCACCGTGTAGACCGGACCCCCGTCAACAATGCGTGGAGGAGGCGGTGGCGGTGCTGCAGGGACCAAGGGACTGTCATGGACCGGCTTCACCTTGGAGACATGGAAGGTTGGATGGACGCACATAGAGCGCGGGAGCTTCAACCGTACTGCAACGGGGTTGATGACTTTCTGTATAGTGAAGGGTCCAATGTGTTTAGGTGCCATCTTCCTGGATTCCACGTGGAGGGGCAGGTCTCGGGTGGAGAGCCACACTCGCTGACCCATTTGGTAAGTAGGTGCAGGGGTGCGGCGGCGGTTGGTGGCGGCAGTGTAGCGGTCCACAGACCGAAGGAGGATGGAACGGGCCCGGAGCCAGGTTCTGCGGCAGCGGCGGATGAAGGCTTGGACAGACGGGCAGGAAACCTCCTTCTCCTGGGTGGGGAACAGTGGTGGTTGATAGCCGTATGCACATTGGAAAGGAGAGAGGCCGGTGGCAGAGCAGATGAGGGAGTTGTGGGCATATTCTACCCAACAGCTGTGAGGACCAGGAGGAGGGGTTCTGGGAGGCCATGCACCACAGGGCCATTTCCAACTCCTGGTTCATGCGCTCCGTTTGCCCATTGGTCTGAGGGTGGAAGCCGGAGGACAGACTGGCGGTGGCACCCAGGAGACTGCAGAACTCTCTCCAAAAAACAGAGGCAAATTGAGGCCCACGGTTTGACACCACATCGACAGGGAGGCCATGAAGACGGAATATGTGGAGCAGGACCAACTGAGCAGTTCTCTTGGCTGAAGGGAGCTTGGGCAGAGGCACGAAGTGGGCCATTTTACAGAAGCGGTCCACAATGGTCAGGATGACAGTATGGCCTTCAGAAGAGGGAAGGCCTGTCACAAAGTCCATGGAGATGTGGGACCACGGGCGGTGGGGAACAGGAAGAGGCTGCAGAAGTCCCGCTGGGGCCCGGCGTGAGGTCTTGTGTTGATTACAGACCGGGCAGGCTTTGATGAAGTCCTGGGTGTCCTCTTTCAAGCTGGGCCACCAGAAGTGCTGGAGGAGGGCGTGCTGTGTCCGTTGAGCACCAGGGTGGCAGGAGAGCTTGGAGGAGTGGGCCCACTGCAGCACCTCTGACCTTAAGGCTGGAGGGACGAACAAGCAGTTTGGCGTGCAGGAGCTGGGACCAGGCTGTCCCTCAGCCGCTGCTCTCACCCTCTCCTCGATGTCCCAGGTCACCGCGGCGATAAGACAGGACCCAGGGAGGATGGGCTCTGGCCTCTTTCCAGATTCCTCCGCTCTCTGGAATTGCCGGGACAGGGCGTTGGGCTTGGCATTACGAGACCCAGGGCGGTAGGAGAGGGTAAAGTTGAACCGGGCAAAGAACAGGCACCAACGGGCTTGGCGGGAATTCAGTCTTTTAGCCGATCGGATGTACTCCAAGTTCTTGTGGTCAGTCCAGACCAGAAAAGGCTCTTTGGTACCCTCCAACCAATGCCGCCACTCTTCAAGAGCCATCTTCACCGCCAGCAGCTCCCTGTTGCCAATATCATAATTCCTCTCGGCAGGCGACAAACGCCGAGAGAAGAAGGCACATGGGTGGAGCTTCTGGTCAGTGGCAGAGTTGGCTGTGACGGCACCCCCATGGGAGCGGGACGGCAGAGGGCGATGGCCTCCCCCTTGACGCTTCTCTCGTCGTCGGGCCTGGATGCGGAGGTCGATGCGGGTGGCCAACTCAACCACCCCATCCAACGTGGTGGGCAGGTCATGGGAAACCAGTTCATCCTTGATGTAGTCGGCCAACCCGTTGAGGAATGCGTTGCAGAGGGCCGAGTTGTTCCACTTGCTTCGGCTGGCTCTGGTGCGAAAGTCTATGGAATAGTCTGCCACTATTCTCTCGCCCTGTTTCAGTCCAATCAGACCTCCGATTGCCTCAGGACCACAGGTATCCAAGCCAAAAACCTTGCGAAGCTCTGTGGCAAACAGGTCAAAGGAAGCACAGGCTGGTGACCGTCTCTCCCACTCGGCACATCCTAAATTCTGCCCGTCACTTTCTGAGGCCTCCAAGAAATCTGATGTTACCAGATAAGATAAGAGATAAGGTATTGGTGTTTCTTAACACTAGAGACAAAGTCGGAAAGATAGTCATTTGTAACATTATTAATTGGAACTCTGGCAGTTCACACAAAAATGTGAAATGCATTTAACCTTTGTTTTAGTTATGTTGCTGTACGTGTCACTTATTTACATTTTTGGCAACATAATGAAGAATAAGTTTTTATGCCAGGACAAAAAATATTGCTAACAACATGTTTCATTTCAGTCAGGACACTCACATCAAGGTTTTGAAAATGTGAACAAACCTGACATAGTTTGTGCTCACAAACCACCCTGAAAGCGCCTGAGATACACAGGATTACACAGTGGATCAATGTTGTTGTATGCAGACTGAAGGAGTGCTAAATGTTAATATGGACCATTGAGAGAAATAGGCTGTGGTCTTGTGTGATTTGAGGGTGTATGGAACATGTGATTATAAAATGTACATGCCTGAACTACCGTGAGGCTCCGTTCTGTTTCTCTACCATATCTGCTTTTGCATCACAATATCTGCTCATAGGACTAAAGCATGATTTAACTTTTTTTATGGTTCTGTTTGTGGTCTCGGTTAAATATTGAAGAAGTCAAAAATGTCTTGATGCAAGAGAAAGGATGAGTTTATTTTATGAACAACCTTTCTCTAACCTTAACCTGCTTTTATTATTTTATTATGCTTTTAAAGTGCTTTTATAGCCCAAAGCTAACCACAAACAGGACTCAGTATGTGATTCCCAGTCTGGTGTCATGGTTTTGCTCTCTGTAATGTTTCCATTTCAACATATTTGCCAATTTTTTAAAACTAAACTAAACTTTTATGAAATAGGGCTGTCAGGTGAAATTAGTTGATTCTATCTAAAGTCCGATTGAAATCACATTGAACCACCATCAGTGCTCTTTGTTCGGCTGACTTTAGCTGGCAGACAACCAGTTTTACAGCTTACAGAACAAAGTAAACAAACTGCTGTAGCTACAAGTCATGTACAGACGCGTATCGCTAACAAGAATTTTGAAGACCAACGACCAAACCAGCATCTAGACGTAAATGACATTTGCAGGTATGTTTACATTCTGTTTAATGTGCTGCAGCTGAGCAGCTAATCAGCTATCTAGCTAACTGATGTTAGCGGTGCACCTTTAACAAACTGAGCTGAAGGAAACTTTAGCAGGAAAGCTAATGTGGGATGTTCAGAGTCTGTGGCTCCAGTGTTGTGCAGCAGGATGCGTTTGTCAAAAATTATGTGACATATGTATTTTTCCATCCTCAAACTGATACAATCCAACTTTTCAGTTATGCCCTTGTAAATCCCAAATGCATGATCTGTCTGCTGTTTGTATAATTTGTCTGTTACATATTTTGCTACGTGTGTATTTGTCTTTGGCTCTTTATCCTCTTGATATTAATCTCATTAATCCTTCCCCCTGTAGTTGAGTCAGTATTTAGGCATTGTGCATGAGGCTGTTGATGCATTAAAGCCAAAAGCTTAGAGTGTGACAAACTTAATGGATGATGTTTTAGACCAAACTGGACACAGAGTGTGCTGAGTATATTAAAGGTCGTCCATTAGTAACCCAAACAGTGGAATTAATAGAGGAAAGGAGGAAAGAATGAGTAGATGGATCATTTGGGACGGTTTTATTCTCCTGTCTCTGAATTTCTCTTTCACTTCAACTTCAGAAATTCTGCTGGTATAAAGACAAATTTCATTGCTGATATTGCAAATTCCATTTTCAAAGTAAACTCTGTAAGCAAATCAGAGACAGCAGCTAGATTTGGAATCAATCTCATTTTGAAGGGAGCTGAATATCCTGACACCAATTTGAGGTGAGTTACAGAACTTTTATGAGTACAGCACAATAGTGGACATTTTGTCATGAATAATATGGAGGTTAGAGAATAAAACATTAGTCTTAAGTCTTCAAATACTACATTTTAAATTACTTTTAATTCACAGTGTTCAAGCAAAACAAAACTATGTAAGTTAAGACTTCTTGATACAAAAAAGTTGTTTTTTCATCTGTTTTCATTTATCAAGGATTTTGAGGATCTTTAAAAAGTGAAAGTGTACTTATACAATGACTGTTATCAGTGTGATCTTTTGAGGTGAAAATAATTAACTGAAACTATGTAACTAGCTATAAAAAACCCTTGAAAACTATAATTGCTAGAGGCAAACAAGGAGAAAGTTCAAATAAAATAAAATAAAAACTTTAAAGCTGCATTTATTCATTTTTGGCCACTAGGGGGCAGTGGAAAATGATGAAAGCCTTATAAAATAGTTATTGTTAACCTGTTAGCAAACAGCTGCCTATTTGCAATCCCATCAAATTATAAATAGACAACTGCAACAACATTAGCATTCATATGCAATTGTGTTTACTTTTTATCTCTGTTTTGGTCTCTACCAACTCTTGAGGAAAATATAACTGGCTGCCTACTGTCTCATTTTATCTGTCTGTTGTTTGGTACTGTGGGTTTATCAGAGCCTTTCAGATGAAAACAGTGGCTTGTTTCAACTGGGAATAAGATTGATGAGAACAAACTTTGCAGGCCAGAAAATCTTAAGTACAGCTTTAAGTAAAAAAACAAAACAAAAAACAAAATCATCTAATTTGTATATTTGTGTTTGCATGTAAACTTATACAAAACATAAATGTAACATAAAACACCAGAACCTGAGTAACAATATATTCCATAATGACATGATTTCCTCCAAATCTCTACTCAACAGGTCACAACACTGTAGCAACAATACAGTCCTGTCCAAAATCAAGCTACCATGACTATCATTGGAGCTGGCTTTGATGACCAGTCCCTCAGCAGTGAAGACAGTTTCAACTACTTCTTCACAGACACAGAGACTGCCAAAGAGACAGTCAAAGGCTCATACTTCCTGCGTGCTCAGTTGCTCCGTAGCCCAGACGCCTCACACCGGTACCTCGATCCTTCCCAGCAGGCCCTGATTAACGTAGGGGGCATCCGTTATGCCATCCCCTGGAGCACCCTGGAGGATTTCCCCCAGAGCCGCCTGAGTTGTCTGCGTTTCTGCTCCACTCTAAAGGAGATAGCAGAGTTTTGCGACGACTACGATGAGATGCGACATGAATTCTTCTTTGACCGTGACCCTTTGGCCTTTCGAGCCATCCTCAACTACCTGGCAAACGGGAAGCTACGGTTGCTGCATGAGGTCTGTAACATGGCCCTACATGCTGAGTTGGTGTACTGGGGCATTGACATAGGACAGATGGAGTTTTGCTGTCGTCACCGCATGATGTGCTCTGTGGAGGAGGTGGCCGAGTACCAGCACAAGGAGGATGAGTGGAGGCAGAAGGCGAGGGCACTGAGGGCAAGGGCACTGAGGGCTCCTGTTGCGGAGGGCGGCCTGTTCCATATGCTGGGGGAAGCAGTGGAAAACCCTCATTCAGGCCTAGCAGGAAAAGTGTTTGCCTGCCTGTCTGTCATCATGGTGGTGGTCACTGTGGTTAGCCTGTGCATCAGCACCATGTCAGACCACCAACAGGAAGAAGCCACAGTGTGTATGAACCAAAGAAATGCTGTGCATGGCTTAGAGAGTCAAATCAAAATACAGAGCACTACCAACCCAGTCCTAAGCACATTACATCATTTGTTAAGAGTATTATAGTCTTAAAATGAAACTCTGAGTCCACCCCACCCAAAACGAAAGAATTACATTAAAGCGACCACAAGTAGCATTTCTACATCATTGTCAAATTACTACTTGGAAGTTTAATTCCTATGCTTGGATGTTAAATTAACACTACAGGTACCATATTCATCTTGGGTTGCCTCTTGAGGGATGATTAATGTGTGACGCAGGTAATGATGGTTTCCCTGGTATTTTAAAAAGTAATTCCCATGTTTTTGCGCGTTTTAGCCCATGATCATTTTCCAAAGCATGACATAAGTGCCCAGGTAGTCAGCTGTCTTTGGCTAACTTCATCACACTTAGCCATTTTCTGGCATTGCAGGATGAAATGAGTGATGGCTCCCAGATGTGTCTAGGATTTGAGGGTGCAGACCTGGGCAGATTTGTTAGCAGCACTTAGACTGGGCCCAGTTTATGCCTCTCATGTATTAGCATACACTCAGGTCACAGAGGTAACCATCAATTTCTCTAAAACCCAGAAGATCATATAAAAACACTCACAGTTGTTCTGACGGTATTTCTAGAATCCCCTAAAACTCTTCAAACCATCATCAAACATTGTCTTTGTTGTCTCCACAGGGTGAATGCTCCCAAAAGTGCCGCAACATGTTCGTGGTGGAGTCTGTTTGCGTTGCTTGGTTCTCCTTAGAGTTTCTTGTGCGATTTTTCCACGCACAGAGCAAGCTTGACTTTGCCCGTGACCCTCTCAACATCATTGATGCAGCTGCCATCTTGCCCTACTACATCTCTCTGTTTCTGGAGCTCAGGGATGAGTCTGTGCAGGATATTGTCGCTGGTGCAGGAAAGAGCAGCATTGATAAACTGGGCCTAATCCTTCGAGTGATGAGGGCCTTGCGTATCCTGTACGTGATGAGACTGGCCCGTCACTCTATGGGTCTGCAGACTCTGGGGTTGACCATCCAACGGAGTATGACTGACTTCAGCCTGCTGTTGCTCTTTATGTGTGTCGCTGTGACTCTCTTCTCCCCGCTGGTCCACCTCTCTGAGAGTGAGCTGGCGCCAAATTCTGCCAGATCCCCGCAGTTCAGCTTCAGCAGCATCCCGGCATCATACTGGTGGTCCATCATCTCAGTGACCACGGTTGGGTATGGCGACATGGTGCCGCGCAGCATCCCCGGCCAGCTAGTGGCGCTGGTCAGCATCTTATCAGGGATTCTCATTTTGTCTTTTCCTTCCACATCTATCTTCCACACCTTCTACCGCACCTATATCCAGATCAGGGAGGAGCACAAGAGGCTGTGGAAGGAGAAGAGGGGGGTAGAGCTTGCTGCTGAGGCTGAAGAAAGCATGAAAGAAAGAGAAACCTGTCCTGATAACTGGCCAGAAACTGATGTTTTTGGCAGGTCTCAATGATCCTTATTTCCTCCATGAAAGACATTACAGTGCTGGCTCAGAGCAAGACTCATGAACCTTTTCTTTCTCCAATAGCTTGTAGCTTGTAGTCAGGGTCACATTTCAGATGTCTATGAGTTGTTAGTAGATTTTTCCCTCTAAACTTCTCACATGGTTTCATTTCAATAAATGTTCAAATGATCCAAATATTTCAATAAAAATCAAAGATTAGAGAAAAAGTCCAAGACTGACTTGCTTTTTCTTCTTTCCTCTCCAATTAATCATCTCACGACCCCTCAGATTTATCTGCTGACCCTTTGGAGGGGCCTGACCCCTTGCAACCACTGGACTAAACTAGCTAACTGTATACAAAGTAGTTGAAACTAGCTCCACCTCCAGCAGCCACAACAGTAACATGCTGCTCTAACACTGATGCTTCAGTATTAATAATCTAATGATGTCATATATAATAATATATCAGTCAGAGGGACCAAACCACTATTTTTACTGCAATACTTTAACTACACGCTGATAATACTTATGTACTTTTACTTAAATAGGATTTTTCCAAGAAGGACTTTTACTTGTAATGGAGTATTTTTACATTGCTGTATTTGTACTTTTACTTAAGTAAAGGATCTGAATATTTCTTCCACCACTGGATGTTAATGAATAACCTCCTCAAAGTAAATCTTGTCAGCTGGGCATTTAAGTGGATAATTTGATTATCAGCACACTACTTTATGCAGATGATGTAATTGTGGTAGTTGAATATGAAAAAGATCAGCATTTTATGCTTAATGTAGTGTGGAATGATGCTAGAAGTGGAGACTAGTAGGAAACCAGGACAAAACACAAAAAGTACATTTCAGACAGCTATTTAGTTTCAAGAAGTGTAGTTACTGTTGATTTGCTGTCATATAAAGACCAGCAAGACTTTATTTTGGAAGAGTATCTGACTTTTAAGTTGGGCATTAGTGTTTAAGTTAATTCAGCCTGTAGAGTCAGACTATGTAAGGATTTGGAATACAACACTGTCTTGTGTGTGTCCTGTTTCAGATTATAATTCTGGCACTTCTGTGAACATGTATGTTTTAACAATGTTCATTACAGAACTTTTTGCTCATTTCTGGGAGTTCCTAAATTGATTCCAGTTTTGGGCCATCAGAGGTGATATGGGAGGAGAACCTGTAATAATAATGATCACTTTAATTATCTCTGTGTGCATACATTCATAGAATTCATTCACAGAAACAGGCAGATGTACCAGCAATGGCCTCCCTAAAGAAAAAAGACTTTGTTTATTATGTGATTTAGGTGAGATTGAAGACAGAGTCTATTCCATGTTTTATTGTTAATTATATGATTATTTCAGGGCTGTAGACTTTAGTAAAATGTCTTTCATTTCTGATGAGTTCTTCAGATTAGATGATAAAAACATTTTTAGAAAGAAAAACTTTTCTGTGGCAGATTTTATGTGCAGAGCTGGGAGAGGAGACAAAGTCCTTTGTTTACAATATAACATTACATTAAAGATGTCATGGCTCTTGTCTGACAGATGGTTTTTGCTAATGGTTTAGGAATGAGATGTTTCAAAATCACACATGAGCGTAATCCTCCAGTATCTTTGTTCAGGTTTCTACATCTTTTGGGCAGAGTATATCATGTATATGAAGATTACATTACATTTATCACATTTGTAACATTGGAACATTTATCATAAAGACAGGCAGAAATTGCATTGATGTATGTGAACACTTCATGTGTACAATAATACTGTATATGTTAAATTATTCAGGGATCATTATGCAAGCAAGCAGGCTGCTTTTTGAACAGTATTCACAGACTAAAACACTGAGGCAGCTCAACTTTTCATTAAAAATCAATATTGCTGAAAAGAAGCACATTAGTCAAAGTCTGACTCCTGGCTGTGTTTTGTCCACTAGAGGGCACAAGAGTTCTGTCTCTCAACATAACAGTCATGATGTACTGGAAAACTATTGGAAGTAATTTAAAAATAGAGACCATTTGTTTCCCCACAGACTGCAGTAAAATAATACCATGGCAGTAATTGTTTCAGTGATTACACCCTGAAGGAAGACATAAAACTCAAACTTGGATGTGCCCATGTTGTTTTGGTTCCCTGTGTTACATTTGCTAAACACTGGGTGGAAAAACGAAGTAGTAATCCCATTTCCACTGTCTGTGCCAGGCAGGTGCATCACACCTGGAAGTAATCTGCAAAAGCAGTGATTGTTGGATCCAGGTTGTGGTGATTCTAATACACAGAGGAGAGTAGGGAGAGAGAGGCCTCTGGAATACATACAACACACTACAGTGCTACTGACGGTTATAAAGGAATGGAAAAGAGGCCAGGAGTTAATTCTGTACACAGGATGTTTGCCCCTGAGGAGAGTCGGTGATGCCAGGAATACACCAACAAAGACTGCCATGAGGAGGAGATCTGGGCTGTAAGACGGAAAGAACAAGAGAGAGCCAGAGAGAAGGAGTGGAACGAGAGAAGGGCAGTGGATATATACATATGCGTGTGTTTGTGTGTGTGAGCACATGTGATGTGGTAGCCTCTGTTCCCTTTTCTCCGCCCAGAGCCGCTCCATAGGCCAAGCAGGTCTGTCATTACATTTCTCTGGTACAAACTCTGGTCTGCAGAGGAATGTCTGCACCACACACACACACACACGCACACACACCCACATACACACCGAGCAGGTCTTCGTCTGACTCATTGCTCATTCCACTACAAACATTTTTACGCTTCACAACACACTCTCAATTAAAAAGGGTTAGTCCGCTCAATTGATCCTCACTGGCAATACTTGGACTCAATGCTGCTGTTTGTTTTGGACTTTTCACAGAGTAAAGGTGAGTGTGCATCATCACCCACCTGATTGTGACAGTAGTCACACTCAAAATCGAATTCTGGTGCTGAAAACAAAATACAAAAATGAGAATAGTGACTTTGTCCAGATAAAGAATGAAACCTGAACTGGACATTTGATCTTTATCTTCTCACACCATTCTCACCCTCTCGAACATATTGTTCCATGTGAGAAGCAGTGCTGTAGTCACCAAATTCACTAAAATGCAAACTTGAGACTTTACTTAGATTTGACAATGGCGAGACTTGCCTTACTAGAGACTTGTCTCTGAGGACTTGACTTGATCTGAGGCTTGACAGAAAAACTTTCACATTTTTAAAGTTTTAATCTTAATAAACACTCACATGCCTACAATGACAGTTTTTAGTTGCTGTAATTGTTCCTCCTCTCCAGACTGGCTGTGAGGAGATCCCCTCCTAAATCAATTCCAATGTAAGTGACGGGGGATGAAATTTACAGTCTGTGTTCTATGCAAAAATGCATTACAAAGTTCAACTGAAGCAAATACGAGGTTTCAACTCTAAGTTTGACTAATCAAGAATTTATTCTCCAAAGTTACAGTCTATTTTGTACAAAATTGCTTTTTTGTGTTTCTTAAGAAGATTTCCACACAGACTGATGTGGCCTCATATCAGTTCCAGTTGAACTTTTGACTTACATTTTTGCACTGAAAAGGACTGTGGATTTGTCCATCACACTTGAATCACATTAGGAAGGGATCTTGTATTGTGTAAGTATTGGTGAGGACAGACCTGAAAAATTACCCTTTAGATTTTGACCTGGTACAGTAAAATCCTAAAACATTAATAATAATAATTTCACTAACAGAGACCACGCCATTTGAATGGTATAAATAGAAGTTTTATTTGGATTGTTGAGAGGGTTCAGGATTGGATGAGGATAGTGTATGGTGGGCTGAATGGGGGTCGAGGAGAGGGATGAAGGGGGGTGACTGGGGACCAAATGGAATCACAGAGAGGCTGGAGCGTCTAGGAACCCGGGGGTCGAGACTCAGGGTGGGGGACATGTCTCAATGAGCTTTCTGCTTTGTCATCCCCCAAAGTTAACTTCATTGGACTAAGTGAGAACGGGCTCTTTGAATGTTGCTGAGGTAGGTATGGAATCTTGGGAAGACTAGCGGTCGAGAATTTCGTTTATTTAATTTTAACAAGTGGTCTGGGATTTCTTATTTGGAAGCGGTTGAAGTGGCTCCGGTGCGGTAGAACTGGCCAGATTACGGTTAGGAATGTGGACCGACTTTGTCGATGTGGGAAGACAGGTTGCCTGTGTGGAGAGTTAGTAGTAGTGGGCCAGGAAGTCTGAAGTGAGGGGTGAACGTTTGGCATAAGATGTTGTTCGGACTGACAGATAACATGCCAAAGTGTGCGTGAAACAAGGCTTGGTATGGCGCCCCTGAGGACAGACAGGGGGGGCGTTCAGGTAGCTTATCGGAGGCGAACCACCTACTGCTGCGTCTGAGCATGGCAGGATGTCGTGGGATTGGGTAGTGCAGTTGTCTCGGAAAGCGAGAAATTGAGTGGGTCCATCAGAGGGAGCACCATGGCTCGGTGCAACAGTTACTGTGGTAACGGCAGGACCAGAGGTGGCTGAGGGAAGAAACATAAAAGAAGGAGCTGCTGGAGCGGGTGGAGCCGAAAGCGTAGAGGTAGCTGCAGCTGAAGGAAGGGAAGAGGAAAGGATGAGGGGATGTATGTGCGGGGGTTGATTGTGCAGCCTGCGGACACGGGAATGAGAGAAAAGACGAAAAACACGAGACAGATCAGACAGGGAGGGAGCAGGCACAGGGGAAGATACGACCTGGCCCTGCGAGAGGGCTGAAGCGGTTGGCTGCATCGTGACGTCATTGACGTGTGGCGTACGGGTGGCGCTAGGTGGGGAACCTGGAAGTGAGCAGCCGTCCGGAGCGGTGGTGGAGGTGGAGGCAGAGAGGAGCAGGAAGAACCTGGCTTTGTTGTTGGTTCGGCGAAATGGGATTTGTATCTGGAGTTCAGCCTGGTCTTCAGACGGGGCTGAAGAAGTCTGGGCTCTGTTGTAGTAGGCGGCGTTGTGACGTCATCGGTGTGCGTTGGCCCGGCGGCGGACAATGAACCCGGAAGAGCGGGAGGATTTGAGCTACCGGCGAGAGAGTTGATGGAAGTAGAGTCTGCATAGAGTTGGAAAGTTTGTCTTTATCATCGTTTTGTAGGAGTGGGATGACCGTCTCCTTGAGAGCTCTCTGGAGGTGAACAAACATCCGGTTGTTAATCGCTTGGAAAAGAGCCGTGTCCGAGTGGGCCATTGCGTGGATGCGTGTGGAGCGTCTGGATCCCAGCTGATCAGAAGCACAGCGTCTGGAAGAGAGGAGTTCCACGTGGATGTGGTGATGAAGGAGATATCACGTTGGTACTGCTGGATCTAGTCATGGGTGGTATGTTGCCGAGGAACGTGGATCACGGAGCACGGGCAGGAGGTAAGCGTTTGCGATGCAAGTGTGTCATAGGTTGCGTGAGAACTGAGACGAACGGGAGAGAAAGGGGTTAGACATGCTTATATAGGTATGCACGGATGATTGAATTAGTGAGGCGCAGGTAATTGAATTTAGTGAGAGAGGGTCGTGGTCTTGTTCATGAACCTTTGTTATAATAATAACTCCATAGAAAAACATTTAATGACAGGCAGGTGTCTCTGTATGGAAAGGACTTCATCACTGTTAACACCACTGTGGAAGAAAAAATGTTCAAATGCTGTAGTCAGCAATAGTCAGCATTCAGAGAGAGTTGACTTGCAGTTTAATAATAATAACTTGACTTGGATCTGCTATAAAGGATGTCAGACTTGACTCTTGCCTTGACAAAACTTGAGACATGATTGGAAGCTGCCCCAACATACCTAACATGATTTTTGTTATCTGTAGTTCAGATTTTCCAAATAGTTACATCTTGCCGGCTTTGCTCCTTCTTATGTGTGAACATTTTTCAATAAAAAAAATGTGTAATATGTAAGCATATTTTTCAAATATGCTTACATATTTTTTTCACTCCATTATTGTACAGTAAGTGTTCCCATGAAAACCTCAGATCTGCGTGTATTTATAAAAACAGCTCTGTTTACTTATATGATCTTGTGCTATAATAACTCCAAAGAGTCTGTAAAGGGTATTTTAGACCAATAATGTGTAAGGATCATAAAATGTTTATCAGCCTATAGGGGGATCATGTAAACTTTCCAGCAAAAACATAAAAATCACCACAAGTGGCGCTGACAGATTTTCCTTCGACGGCAGTGATCTGTTAGTTGTTAAGTCTGACTTTAGAGCTCCTTCTTCCCCCTGACCTCACTTTAAAATAAAGCTTTATGTCTGACTCTGGCATCATTTCTGATGTGTGCGGACAACAGACTGGGGTGGTGCACTTCCTATGGCATTCCTTGAGAGGCCAAAGAGGAGGAGGACAAGAGGAATGAGGAAGAAAAGGCAAAAAAAATAGATGGAGTTGGATGAAGAGGAAGGGAATAGAAGCTAAGAAAGTAGGGAGAAGACCTAAACAGTCTTGAACTGTGCCAGAGAAATCAACCAACAAATAGGAAGCCTAAAATGACCTATTCTGAATTATGCAGTATATCAGCTGACTTACTTTTAACCGTGACTAATAATGATATATTGAACAGACATTCCAGAACATGTCTCAGGTGGTGCAGAAGGCCGACAGACTACCCTTAACCAACTTAAAAGACCTGCAACGCTCTCTTAAAGCTGCACTAATCAATATTTTTATATTTATAATGGATCAAATGACTGTGTATTATGAAAGGGGTGTGCACTCACAGTGATAAACCCACACAGAGTTATCACTCTCCAGTTCGCTTCATGTGTTTACAGCTGCAACTGAGCTGTTTTGGTTTAGTCTCACATTTCAGGACCAAACACACACAGAATATTGGACTTGCTTTCATTAGGTGGCCAGAGACATGACTCCAAATGAATGCTTATGTTCCTCTGTGTCAGGTGGGTGTGTTATAGGCAGCTGTTTGCTGAGACAATCTCCACGTCAACATTATAAGGTGATAATATGTCTGTGTTTTATTTGCAGCTTCTTCTGCTGTCCCAAAGTGGGTAAAAAATTCAATTAATGCAGCTTTAAGAAAAAAGTCAAAAATAGTTTTACTTGAGGTAGCTATAATGAATCTTTTATATTTACAATGGATCACATGACTACCTGCATATGAAAGAGATCACTGATAGTGTAGTGTGTTTTTCTCCCCCCAGATTTATATTTTATTTCAGCTTTCTCTTGAGCTGCCACCCATGCACAGATCGTGTAGTCACTAAAAGTGGTCACAATGGATGACTTATTAGCTCATGGTTCATGAATAGAGTGGCTTCTACATTTGTGACCATTTCTAATGTGAAATTTGTTTGACATGAAAATTCCATTTCCATATTAAGTTAAAAATAGTGCACCATCTTAATTTTTTGCACTGTAAGTTTTTATGATTTAACAAGTTGTACCAATTCAATATTGTTACACTGTATACCCCAATGATTTTCATATGGTCCCCTAAAGCCCCAAATTTTAGCAGTTTGATAAACAGGCTTGACTGTCTAATGAGCGTCATTTCACTGTCATGTGCTGCCTGTGAGAGGCATTTAACCCAATGTTAGGTGAGAAATGCACAAACTAGTGCTAATAAACCAATGCTTTTACAAGAAAGGATAGAAATCACTTCATATTAACTCAATATTAGAATTTTTCTTCATAGTCTTTCATAGGACCCCTGTGTTTTCACAATTTACATGAACCCTCTGTGCCAGCTCAGGCTCACAAAGACCTTGAAAAATTGAATAATGCGCAGAGGAACAAAACTACTTAACCTCTTAGCTAGTGCACTAAAATATACCTTCAAAATTACACCTTCTTATTTTGGAAAAAAGGCATGAATATAATGCTAAGAGTTTTGAATGAGACAGAAAATCCATACTGTGCTCCCAGACGTGGTTGGATTACAGAATGAGTAGGAACACAGTCTCAGTATACAGAAATATCTTTAATTCATAAAAGATTTACAATATTTTACATATGACACATAAGTAAGGCAGGGTAAAATATCTTTGGCACACTCCTCAGTTTTTATTGTTGATATAGACAGAAAACATACAAAATGTTTTAAAAAATACATCTCTATGAAGTCTTTTAATCTCTGCATTCAAAGATAAGTAGTAGGATTACTTTCCCTTTTTGGCTGATTTGTCTCTTATGTACAGTTATTGTCTCTATGTACATTGTGCTTGTTTATCTGGCAAACAAGTATAGCTGGGTAAAAACAACACGGTTGCACACACGAGCACACACACACACTCTCAATCACGCACACACACATACACACATTCCTTTGATTTCCTGCTGGTGAGGATGGAGTCCACAGCATCATTAGTGTTAAGGCAACATCTCTGCTGACATTTTTGGCTCAAAGTCGGACACATAAAGGCACTTTTAGGCGAAAGCTCTCCTTAACTCCAACACGTTAGAATACATGAAGATAATAAAATGACAAACATCTGTAATGCATAAGTATCACATGGTAAAGTGCACGTCAAATTTCTTTGGTTTAATAGTTATTGCCCTGTTTACTTCTCATAAAGAGAGTGACCTTTCGCTCAGAGAGAAGCCTGTCTGACTCTTAAAAAAATACTGTCTCCATGCTCAGCACATCTTTGGAAGCTTCCAGTTAACTTTGGCTTTTTGGCTCTTTAGCTTTTCAGCTGATTAAGGCGAGTTGTTACATTTTTGACACAGTGACTTCCAAAAGCATCACCCAGAGTTTGTCTTAAAAACCTCTTCTTCCTCTCTGGGCTAGAATTAGGTATGACACTGTAACGTAACTCAACCTGGCTCAAAGTCCTGCGATCCAGGAGCTCAACTCCTGATCCCCACTGTTGAGGTTTCTGTCTTCAAATCCCATCAAAATGAAATAAGGGCCCTTGTTGAGGAAAATCTCCCTCAGAGTCCATGGAGATGTTGAGCTTCCTCTCACTTCTCGTCGCTCACGGAGCAGTCCGCAGCTATGATGTCCTGTATTTCTGTGATTTTCACCTCCTCCTCAGGGATCTCCACCTCCACCATCGGAATTTTCAGCTCCTCGGGGATCTTCTCTGCTGAGGAGCTGCGGCTGGACAGTTTGTCCATCTCGTCCTCGACCTCGGAGATGCGTTCGGAGACGCAGTGGGCGGTGAGACGGGCCTCGGGGTCATGGTCCCAGCATTCCATGATGGTGGCGCAGATCACTGCTACGCCCTGCAGAGGGAGAAGTAGAGCAGGAATGTGAGACTCATGACTTCAAAGCATGTAGTGCCGATTTTAACATTGACTGAAGGTAAAAGTAACTAAGTCAAGTCAATTTTTTTTATATAGTGCCAAATAATTAACCGTAAGCTTTTTTTATGCACAACCCTTAAAGAGATAGTTCAACATTTTGGAGAATATGTTTATTTGCTTTCTTGCAAAGGGTTAGATGAAACAATCAATACCAGTCTCATGTCTGTACGGTAAATATGAAGCCTTAGCCGGCAGCCAATTATCTTAGTTTATCATAAAGACTGGAAATGGGGAGTCATGTCATCCCCGTCAACCAGTGGAGAGTCCAGTAAGTTCCTGGCCTGGCAAAGAAACAGGTGTTGCACTTACCTCTCAATTTTGGTACGGATTAAATAAATGACATTCAACATATTATTTAGGGGGCTTTAGAGGTGCTGGTAGGTGGATTTTGTTACCTTTGGACAAAGCCAGGCAAACTGTTTCCCCCTCTTTCCAGTCGTTATGCTAAGCGAAGCTAATCAGCTGCTATGGTAGCCTCATATTTAGCATAAGAGTGGTATCTTCTTATAATCTATTCTTGTTTTGGTCATCAACCTCATTTCTATCGTTTTCATGGAAAAGGTCTGATAAACCAACTGTGCACTATCTGCTCCCAAACTAGAGACAAAGTTAATGACTAGTTCATGAACGTACTGGTGCATTTGCAGCTAGCCAGATATTTTACTCTTGAGTTTATAGAGACTAGCAGACTAACAGAGCTAATGGGAGAGTGAATATTGGAGTAATAATTATCAGGTGGCCAGAAACATGTCTCCAAATAAATATTAATGTTGCTCTGTGTCTATTGTAAACAGAGGAAATGGCTTGCAGACACATTTATCATACTAACTTTATAAGATTATAATAAGTCAATTTTGTGTTTACAGCTTATAGTGGCCAAAAGTCAGCTTATGCAGCTTTAAGTAAATATGTGAAGAGATGTTTAAAACATTCTGCTGGCATGTGTTCTAATCACTGGCCTTCTGAATACACACATTATCAGATCACTGCTCTCAGTGTTGATGTACAGATTTAATTTTTTCCCCAGATATTAATACAGAAAGATCAATAACTGTGGTGTATCCCTGCAACAGTGTGTCTCACCTGATGCCTGAGCCAGGTGTCAGGGATCTCAGGTCTTCCTCTGTCTCTCAGCACGTTGTCCTTCATGCTCTCCACACAGGGGTGCTCTCGCACTTTAGAGCCATAAGCAGGCTCGTAGTCCTTCACCTCTGCAATCACAAATACACACTGTGGATCAGATATGGACTGCAAATCATCACCTGTGTCTCAAGTTAGCAAAAATTATCTTATCTTTCTTCCTGTCGTGTTGTCTTTGGCATCATGTGATTATCATTTGCAACACACCGGCAAATATGTGATGATAAGAAGATGTGGGGGAGTTGGCCAAGTTCGAGGACACAAAACAAGCACACATATTGTGTAACATGGCTTATGCCACAGCCAAACTTAACATGTTATTAAATTAAAAAAAAAAAAAATATATATATATATATATATATATATATTTAAGAGGAAGACAGAGTGAAACAGGTGGTGTGTTGAAGTGTGAAAGCATCCTGGTATGAGGTCATCCTACCCCAAACCACTGGGCAGTTATTTTCACATGACCTGCCAGCTTTGTACACTGGCACCAGTATTGCTGACAGAGGTAAATAAAATGGCTTTTATAATGTCTCCATGGGAGGGAAAATGCTCGCTCTGGCACTTGAACGATGATTGTTTCTAAAAACAACAAATCGGCTTCCGCTAACAAGCAATTACTTGCAACCTCAGACCGTACAGAACAACAAACTCACAATTTGTCTTTTTTTTTTTTTTTTTACTATTTCATAGCAGAAGGAATGAAAGAGCATAACGTCAAAACCATGAAAAATGAAACACAAAGTTCCGGGATTTGGTCCAGACCTCATGAAACCGAACTCACAACAGCTGCAGTCTGTCTCCAGCCCTGAAGAGAAAGCTGTCAAGATCTCACAGTTGCTGTGAAATGAGACACTAGTCACTGCAAAGTCATCCTTGTTTACCCATCTGGGCCAGAAAATGATTTGCAAATATTTAACCAAAAGTAGAAGCATCAAGTTCTCTGTACCTTCCCTCCTTCTTACATGTAACAGCTTCTACTTCATGCACTTCACAACCTGTCAAACACTGAGTATTATTCACTTATGTGTACTTTTTGGGGTGTGTTATATTTGGCAGCATCTAAGCCTTTTTTGGTCATGTTCGCTAAAATATCTTGAATATTCACTGTCAAGGCAAATCACCACTGCAGCACTAGAGACTACGATGATTACTGTAAAACACAACAAGTGTTCCAGTCCTTCCATCTGTGTGCTCACCCACATATCTAAGACTAAACATTACAACACATACACTGACTTCAGAATTTACCTCCAGTCAAATCAAACTTCCACTAGCAATCTTCAAACTGACCTTGGGAACAGCAGTTGAGAAAATAAGCAAACCACACGGTCCATTTAGTAGCTGCTGTGGAGCTTTCAATCATATCACATGATCATCATCAACAGATGGAGTTCGCCAAGTTGTCATTAATAGACTGTTCGCTAAACCCCTCCCTCCTTCATCTCTATACGTCAACTGGTGAGCATGCTGACTGTTAGCCTGGGACATGCAGCTTTAGCCTCAGTCTTTTAGCACAATATCATGTATGTAGTCATTATGCGCACATTTAAGACCTCTTAAGCTGATCAAATCTGCCAGTGACAGTTGTCATTTCAGCCAGAAAAATCAGTTGTTGGTTAGAAATGAGAAGCCTGCCTTTGTCTACAACTGCCTGAAATCAAGAACCAATTATTAAGAATTTTGAGTAGTAAATTTGTTACTCTTAACTACACATATGCAATGATAGGTGTAGCAGTAAGGGTTTAGTAAACGGTCAATTGTAGATGTTCAAATTTCCATTATTTTCTGAGCATTTTCTATCATCAATCTGTAATTCCATGACTCTACCTGCTGATGAATATCATGTGATACGATCAAAAGCTCCACAACTGCTACTAAATGGACCTCGTACATAACATAATCTGCTTTTGCAAGTGCAAATATCATGTCGTTCATGTCAATTAGCATTAAAATGGTATGATGAACTCTAGGAAAAGCTGCAATAGTTTCATATAAACCACGCCCCTGTGGTCTCTGCCGCTATGTCTTCAAACACAGGAAGTGAGAAGGTTGGAGTGGAACCCCCGGACAGGAAGTTGGAAGGCTGGGATCGGGGCTGCACAGAGAAGCTGACTCTACAGGCCCACACTTCCTGTTTTTGACATGTGGAACTTCCCCCGTTTTTAGTATTTTAAAACAGGACCGAGCTGAGCCCGGCCCATTCCCCTGGAGGTTATTTATGCCAGGGCTAGTATTGTGCTCTGTTCTCTGCTGTTTAGATCTCCTGCTGCGGAGCTGGTATAAATACCACACACTTTCCTGGACTCCATACAGCTGAAACACAGAACAGCAGAGGGCTGACCTAAAATGAGAAAGTCGAAAACAGAAATAAAAAGAGGTGGAGCACTTCTTAAACATCAAGACATGATGGAGTGTAAAAATCTCATTTCATGCTCTGATTGATTTGGCTATTACACACTTGTCCTCATGTCTGTATGAATGATATCTGGGGCATTATAAATGAGAACAGACACACTGACTATCATTGCAGTCTGAGAGGTGCGGCCTGCTTCTCTTAAGGAGTTCTGGACATTTCAAAGCTATGAGAAGAATTTCATCTGTGGTTTGAGAACAGATTTCACAAGAGAGTGCAACCAGAGCCTCAGTCTCACTTTTCCCTCGCTGTCTGGGGCCCGTAGTTAAAACCCTGGTATATCCAATCTAAGGGGCGGAAAGTGGTTTACGACAGTTTCCTTTTCAGATTATCTGTCTGAAACCTTTGTGGCCTGGAGGTTAGCAGAAACCTCTGTGGCTGGCTACACTGTCTGGGATCTGCTATCTTGAAAGAAACACAGCTCCATGTTTGGTGTTCAAGAGACCTTAGACTCTCAACAGGCGTTAAACATGAGACTGATCCCACACTGATGCAGAACAAACTATGTCCTACATGTAAAACGAACCTGCATAACCTCTAATGAACCCCACTCTTTTATCAAAACAAGATCTTCTCTCCATCCAAACAAAGCATCCGCCCATCTCCAGAGAAAGTTGTGGGCTGAATTCCTGCGGCAGGTTTGTGGCTAACACATTAGGGGGCTGTGAAAGTTTAATGACAGCACTGCTAGTGGTGTTTTGACGGGGCTTTGAAAGACTAAAATAAGAGGGGGGAACGCCTTTGCTGCAAGCAGGTGAATGTAGTTATATCCGTGCCCCTGCCTAAAAATGACTCAGTGCAGTCGCTTGTTAAAAAACTGGTCATGGCAGGTTCATTTATGACGCTGAACATGATTGACTCCACTCCTTTCACTCTTTTGCGCATGATCTTGGAACTTGGTGAGGTGCTACGTAATCAGTTATTATGCCTGGTATCTGCATGCTTATGTAACAGCAGCCAGCGTGTATAGTGCCGTGCAGTGAGTAAACCTCATTCCCCAACACCTTAAAGGTGCAGTGTGTAGAATTTAGTGGCATCTAACGAAATAGACTTGGCAGAAATGGAATGTAATATTCATAAGTATGTTTTAATTAGTGTATAATCACCTGAAACTAAGAATCCTTTTGTTTCTGTTATCCTAGAATGAGCCCTTTATACCTACATAGGGAGCGGGTCCTCTTCCACAAAGCCCACTGTGTTGCTCTGCCATGTTTCTACAGTAGCCCAGAGTGGACAAACCAAACACTGGCTACAAAGTTCAATAATACAGCTATGAAGACCTCTAAAGCTTACTAGTTAACACATTGTATCTCATTTGTTGAGTTTTGTGCTCTTACTCTAGTTTTTTTTTTCTGCCCAGCACTTCACCAAGAAATAGTTACAGGATATGATTTCTACTACAAATTGTTGTTTTTACATTTCAGTTTGTGCTGTATGATCTAATATGTTCAAGACCAAGTATATTGTCTGAAAACATCTGCCTGCTGTGGTTGAAAAAGAAACTGTGAGAGCAGTGAGAGTGAACAATTAACTGAAAGACACTATAAAGCTCTGTGGGTTCACATTAGACATAGTCATTTTATCTATTACTAAAAAATATATAGATTATAGCATATGTATAATGTAATACAACTTGTTAATTGATAATCTTTAGAGGTGCTGGTAGGCTTATTTTTTAAACTTTTGACAGAGCCAGGCCAGCTGTTTCCCCCTGCTTCCAGTCTTTATGCTAAACTAAGATAATTGTTTCCCACTTGAGTGTGGTATAGATCTTCAGAATGTCAAATTGTTCCTTTAGCCCCTGAGGTGTCCTCTATCTCGCAGCCTTTACACCAGCGGGGTACTGTATAACGATCATCCCCTCACCAGCTGTTGCCAGTGGGTGTCTCCCTTCGTAGACCGCAGGCCTTTTGCTTGGCACAGTACAAACTCTTCGTCCCGCTCCATTACCCTGCATAACCCTCAGCTCAGACAGAACATACAGGCCCTGCCGCGCCCTGCAGGCTAATTCAGGATATGTAAATAAAATGCTCAGGGAGAATGTACTATAACTGACCACAACAACAATGCCAGTGCAGGGTAGTATTTCTATCCACCATTCTGTCTCTTGTTGTTGGGGTGGAGACAGAGGACACACACACATACACACAATCACAGATTGAGACATAGAAACAGAGCTAGATGAGGGCATACCACGATGGCTCAATGCACCTCGCTCTCTGAAATAAACACACACACACACACACAGAGACAAACACACACATGTCGGAATGTGACTGTCTAGCTCTAAATGTCTCAGACTGTCTAGAAAAGCCCACTAGACTGAGGGAAGGAGGTGGACCGGAGAGACTCCCTCTCTACTCTCATGAGAGATCATTTGTGCGTGTGTACTTCTATCTTTGTGAGGTCCAATTTGAGAGAGAAGACTGAGTACATTTTTGGAAACTGGGGACATTTTGTCCAGTTCAAAGTTTTGTTTGAGGGCTAAGACTTGGTTTTAGAGTTGAGAGATAGGTTTAGATTTTTAGGACTATCTGCTAGACATACTGCTAGACTACCGCAATGTAAAAAATATATAAAAATGTATTCAAGCTTATGAGTCTTCAGCAGTCTCAGTTCAAGTCAGTATCTTTGTTCTGGTAGTCACATGTAAGTTAGTGGCCAGTATTTTGTCCCAACAACAAACTTATATCACAAGTACATATACCTCTGCTTTTCTGTGGCATTTTGAACAATAAAATACTAAAACTTTAGAAGATGAATTTGGCTAACAGGCTACTGAAGTCTCCTCTTCATGGCTGATCTTTTCACTTTTTGTCAATCCTGTCTCCTAGAAAGTACATTTGCATACTACTAAATTTTTTTCCCCAATTACTTTGGCAAATGTAAATCGCTATCTGGATTGAGTTCACAGGTAATATTTTTTCAAATGAATAAAGCGCTACATTTATATATTGCTCTGAAGTCGGAGGAGGGAGGTCGGGGTGGATGAGGAACGTACAAAATGCAGGTTTAGGCAAAAAAAATCACTTTGGTTAAGGTTAGTGAAAGATTGTGGTTTCACGTAAATGTTAATGAACATGTTGTGCTTCAAGTCACTGCAGACTTATTTCTGTATTAAACCAAAACCACGATCTTTCCCTAACCTTAAGAGCTGCTACACATAACCTAAAAAGTTTAATAATGCTGTAGTTTCAACTAGCAGACTGCAAGATCGAATATTTTGTCGGGAAAAAGATTACGTACATTGTCTCTACATTTTACTCATATGATCAGTATCAGTGTTTTTGAAACTAGCCAAATATGTTAATTTTATGGTGAGACAAATGCTAATTCGTCCAGCATTACACTTCTGGCAAAACTGCGTTTAATCTGCATTCAAAGTAATTAGTAGTAATTTTGTGTTAGTTCGATTTATTTATACTTAGGGGAGTTGGGTTAAGCATGTAGTTGTGATGATTAAATTTAGGATTAGTGGAGCACAGACACAGAAAAATGTCTGACTCTGATAACAATTAAACTTTGATGCCAATATTAGAACTACTTAGGTACCAACACATACATGCTCAGAAACACACTCACACCCACCCACCCACCCACCCACACACACACACACACACAATTCCATTTGAAAAATCCCCTTACTAAATTCTTGTGAAGACATTAAAGCCTCATGAGCATAGACAGTCACACACACACACACGCACACACACACACAAACACACACACACACACATAGCTGAAACAGGTACAGTATCCACTCTCTCCCTGATTTCCTGCCCAAAGAAGGGCAACAGCAGAGTTTAGATTGTCTCCCTCACATATCAAACATTCCACAGATTCCTGCTGCAGACCTGGAGCTGAGGTCGAGGTGCAGTCCGACAGACAAGACCATCAGCCTCCCTGTTGACACACAAACCCTCAGTCACTGCATAACAGGAAACAGTAGGCCTGAGCCCACTGCCTGCACTTTCTAGGTCACAAACACACGCACAGACAGTAGGTACACACTACATGTCAGCAGTGGGAGAAGTACTCTCACACTTGACTTGAGTAAAATGTGAATGTGAAAATATTTCTTTATAAGGAAACGTCCTACACTAACTCAAGTTAAGTATTAAAATGAATCATCAACAGAAAAGATCAACAGCAGCTGAGGCCGAGCAGTCATGTTTATCACATTACAGATGTTACACAAACTGCCTCCATTGCTACATGTGAGCACAGATATGTAGGTGATACCTGACACACGCCTTCATTATGTGACAAAAATATCCCCTCTACAACATGAAATCACTTCCAGTGAATCGCCCTGCCTGCTGAGCTTGTTATCGTGTGCTAACCCCAAACCTGTGACGTGTTGTCACTGTTGCGTCATCTCAGTGATGCCTGCAAGATTCATTTTGTCCTGTGTGTGAGTGCACTGAACATGTGTGTGTTTGTGGTGCGTGCACGTGTGGGTGTGCTGACCTCCGATAGCTTCACACCTCGACGTCATCTCCCACAGCACCAGAGCCATGGAGTAAATGTCAGTCTGTTTGAAGGACTCGATGTTCTCCAGATTGAGCCGGGCCTCCAGCACCTCTGGAGCCATATAACGTGCCGTGCCCACCTGCGGTACAGAGACAGGAGGAAGGGTTAACACACAAATACTAATACATTCACTGAGCATATTGCACTTAATGTTCCCTTTGCCTAATTAGATAGACAGAAAAAAATACAGAATCAACAGCATGTCACATGTTGACTTTTTTCTCTGTCTGGCTTTTGATTTATAGTGTTCTTGCAGCAACAGCCGGTTGGGTTCAGTGACAATAAATGTGACTCACTTCCTGGCTTCATTTATTATGGGATGAGATATTGGACAAGATACAAGACTACACTGGTGACATGTTTTCTTTTCAAGTCATTCAACTCTTTGACAATGCTGCAGTTGTACTTGAGCTTATTTTCTAACATAACATCTACAGTTTGCATGATAATAGTTTCAATTTCGTTGTGTTGCAGTGTTTGTGCCATCCAGATCAGCACCTTGTAAAATCTGAATCGAGTGAAGGGAGTTCTACACTTGCAACCAGAGGTGACACAAAGTCATTAGGCATCATGTAAGAACTATTGTAGACTATAATATTATCTCTCCTGTGACTGCCACATGACTTGACCACCTCCCATATTAGTCACGGACCAATTTGCTTTAGAAAGATGTTTGTTTTTTTAGCATCGAACTTCATGTTAAACCATTCCCACTTTATTTCTGTCACAGTACAGCGCTGCTCTGATGACACATTGTTGACCCTTTACTATTAATATTTTCAAAGCAGAACTTGCAGTTCCAAAGTGTGAAATTCTTTTTACTCTTTGGTAACATTTTTGGGAATGAAATTTGACCAGAATTGGAGCAGAACATGTAGCATTATATGGCAATTGTAGGGGCTTCTATTATGCTAATCATGAAATCTCACAAATGTTCACCTCCTAATGAACAGGTGGCATGGGCATAACCATGCATTCTTTGGGGGGAGGTCATGTCCCCTCCAATACTGAGAAAACACCAATTTGTCACCCCCAATAAACAATAGAATTATGTTAAATATGTCCTCCTTTTATGAACCCTGTCAATGGATCTGTATATTGTTATTTCCTATTTATTTTCAATTTTTTTCCATTTGTTAACTGTACACTCTGTTGCGTCCATGGTTATCTTGCACACACAACTCGGTTGTCTGATTTAGCATGTTGTTTTTGCTATTAATGTTTGCTAATGAAGCTAAGAATCAGGTCTCCTAACATTCTAATCTGCTCACGTCATTCTGTGCTGTGATGGTAATCTGATGGATTTTTTGGTCAGTGGAGGTGAACAAATGGAGGAAATACCGTGAGAGAGCAGGACCGGCAACCGGACATAGGTTTTTTTCAGACAGTTAATCACTAGATACCTAAATAGGTAATGTTAGCTTAGTAGATAAGACAATAGCTAACGCGTCAGGTAACTGTTGCTACTGTGTGTTGTACGCTTTTCTTTATACACTTACTATATAGCTAGCTAAACAGCATGATAACATTGAAGCAAATAAAACTAGTAATACAAGCAGAATGTTCGATGTATCAAATTAAAATTATCATCAAGGTCAGTCATTGTTCTTCTGGTAAAATAATTATATCTGGTCACAATACAGGCAGCACAAAGAGACAGGGAGAGGGAGAGGCCCGCTGAAAGCAGTGGCCAGACAGGAACATGTTCAGGAGATACAGAAGATCAAATGATAAATTAACTTGGACTTAAAAGGCCATAGCACATTTACTTGTTAAAGGGCTAATCTGCCACTTGTTCAAGTACAGCATTAGTTGTCATTCTAATCACAATATTTACATAAACATGCTTTAGGTATGTGATTTTTCCCCATTGGAAGCTATACTATTCTCTACTACTGGAAAAGATATAATTTTAATTGGTTGGTGAGTTAAAGTCAGTAACAGTAAACAGAAAGCAATTGACCAAAACAAAAAAGTGGAGGGGCAGCCACTATCTCAGAGAAATCACAGACTATTTCTTTAAATGTGAATTCAAATGGTCAACGTAGTCCTCAAAACTGTGTTCTAAATGTACAAATTTTCATATATAAATATCATAGAAATTGTGGGAAATGCACTTTAAAAAATCATTCTGGAGAAGGGCTCTAATTTGGACCCCTCATTCTTTATACCATGGTTATGCCCTTGATGAGTGGTATTCATCACGTTGAAAGAAATGATACACGACAACCTCTGAGAAAAAAAGTTAGAGAGATTAAGGAAAAGAATACAAAAATGTTCTTGCATGAGGTGCATCATTTTACAACCTTTAACAGCAATTCACTGCAATTTTGATCATGCGATGATGCTCATGGTGGTTATTTCTGTCCTCTGTACCTGTAACAGCTAAGGTTAACAATCGCTGTAGTGGGTTTTATGTCTTTGTTTTTTTTTTTTTACATAACATCTACAGTTTGCATGATAATAGTTTCAATTTCGTTGTGTTGCAGTGTTTGTGCCATCCAGATCAGCACCGTGTAAAATCTGAATAGAGTGAAGGGAGTTCTACACTTGCAACCAGAGGTGACACAAAGTCATTAGGCATCATGTAAGAACTATTGTAGACTATAATATTATCTCTCCTGTGACTGCCACATGACTTGACCACCTCCCATATTAGTCACGGACCAATTTGCTTTAGAAAGATGTTTGTTTTTTTAGCATCGAACTTCATGTTAAACCATTCCCACTTTATTTCTGTCACAGTACAGCGCTGCTCTGATGACACATTGTTGACCCTTTACTATTAATATTTTCAAAGCAGAACTTGCAGTTCCAAAGTGTGAAATTCTTTTTACTCTTTTGTAACATTTTTGGGAATGAAATTTGACTAGAATTGGAGCAGAACATGTAGCATTATATGGCAATTGTAGGGGCTTCTATTATGCTAATGATGAAATCTCACAAATGTTCACCTCCTAATGAACAGGTGGCATGGGCATAACCATGCATTCTTTGGGGGGAGGTCATGTCCCCTCCAATACTAAGAAAACACCAATTTGTCACCCCCAATAAACAATAGAATTATGTTAAATATGTCCTCCTTTTATGAACCCTGTCAATGGATCTGTATATTGTTATTTCCTATTTATTTTCAATTTATTTCCATTTGTTAAGGAAAACATGAGTGCCCGCCTCCCCCCCAAACTGTACACTCCGTTGCGTCCATGGTTATCTTGCACACACAACTCGGTTGTCTGATTTAGCATGTTGTTCTTGCTATTAATGTTTGCTAATGAAGCTAAGAATCAGGTCTCCTAACATTCTAATCCGCTCATATCGTTCTGTGCTGTGATGGTAATCTGATGGATTTTTTGGTCAGTGGAGGTGAACAAATGGAGGAAATACCGTGAGAGAGCAGGACCGGCGACCGGACATAGTTTTTTTTCAGACAGTTAATCACTAGATACCTAAATAGGTAATGTTAGCTTAGTAGATAAGACAATAGCTAACGCGTCAGGTAACTGTTGCTACTGTGTGTTGTACGCTTTTCTTTATACACTTACTATATAGCTAGCTAAACAGCATGATAACATTGAAGCAAATAAAACTAGTAATACAAGCAGAATGTTCGATGTATCAAATTAAAATTATCATCAAGGTCAGTCATTGTTCTTCTGGTAAAATAATTATATCTGGTCACAATACAGGCAGCACAAAGAGACAGGGAGAGGGAGAGGCCCGCTGAAAGCAGTGGCCAGACAGGAACATGTTCAGGAGATACAGAAGATCAAATGATAAATTAACTTGGACTTAAAAGGCCATAGCACATTTACTTGTTAAAGGGCTAATCTGCCACTTGTTCAAGTACAGCATTAGTTGTCATTCTAATCACAATATTTACATAAACATGCTTTAGGTATGTGATTTTTTCCCCATTGGAAGCTATACTATTCTCTACTACTGGAAAAGATATAATTTTAATTGGTTGGTGAGTTAAAGTCAGTAACAGTAAACAGAAAGCAATTGACCAAAACAAAAAAGTGGAGGGGCAGCCACTATCTCAGAGAAATCACAGACTATTCCTTTAAATGTGAATTCAAATGGTCAACGTAGTCCTCAAAACTGTGTTCTAAATGTACACATTTTCATATATAAATATCATAGAAATTGTGGGAAATGCACTTTAAAAAATCATTCTGGAGAAGGGCTCTAATTTGGACCCCTCATTCTTTATACCATGGTTATGCCCTTGACGAGTGGTATTCATCACGTTGAAAGAAATGATACACGACAACCTCTGAGAAAAAAAGTTAGAGAGATTAAGGAAAAGAATACAAAAATGTTCTTGCATGAGGTGCATCATTTTACAACCTTTAACAGCAATTCACTGCAATTTTGATGATGTGATGATGCTCATGGTGGTTATTTCTGTCCTCTGTACCTTTAACAACTGAGGTTAACAATTGCTGTAGTGGGTTTTATGTCTTTGTTTTTGTTGGCCTGTTCTCACAATGGAAATTAGGAAGTTGTTTGTATTGTGTTGGCTAATGTCCAGTTTCCTTTGGTTGGTTGCAATAAAGTAGATGTAATACTCATACATGTATCTTCTGTAAACTGACAATATTTATTTATATCAATATTTCAATATTTTATTTGTATTATAATCACACACTGGCCCCTACTTTGAGCTTGGGGAGGATGTCAAGACATTCCATGTGAAGTCTCGAGTCACTGGTGTTAAAGTCAAGTTTTTTGATTTTGTCGAGTCAAGTCTGAAGATTAAAAAGGTTCTGCCAACCTCCTCCCTTCTCCCACGCACCAAAATGCTGTTTGAGTTGATTGGTGACTCTCAATTGCCTGTAGGTGTGATTGTGAGTGTGAATGGTTATCTGACTCCATGTGTCAGTCTTGTGATTGACTGGCGATCTGTCCAGGGTGTACCCCGCCTCTCACCCAGTGTCAGCTGGGATCAGCTTCAGCCCCTTGTGAACCTCTAAAGGACAAGTGGCTATAGCTAATGGATGGACGGATGATCTGAGGTCATCAGACTCTTCTTGCTAGTTTCCATGTACCAAGCTGTAGTACTGCATGGTAGGAAACAGCTGATGCTGTGGCCGAACATTGAGAACAGCTTTGACCTTTCACTGAGCAATGTTTGCATGAATCACTCTTCATCTGCATAACTGATACTACCATTCATCAGCATTTTACTTTCAGGGAAACTGTGACCTCATGGTTTCTCATGTCAGAATTAGGAAAGTATGTAATTAAAACATTGTAAATGCTGCACAGCATAATTCTTAACTGTTGGTTTTCAGCATTGTATGACTTCAGATCTATCAAGATACCTTTGTGGTATACTGATAAACACAGGGAGTGGAAAAAGCTAGCTGCCTATGTTTGAAAAATCTTATTGACATAATATCTGCTGTTGCATGGGGGACACAGTTTTTGGAGTGAAGTGAAGGAAGTCATGGTCTCTCATGTCAGAATTAGAAAACGAGGAAACTAAAACATTGTAAACGCTAAACAGTATTACTTTTACCACTTCTTTCAAAACCATCAAACAACTCTTAAGTTTGGTTGTCAACATTGCACAACTTTAAATCCATCAAAATACTTTTGTGGTATATGGTTAAACACAAAGTTGAACAAGATTGCTTGCTATTTTTGCAGAGTATTTTTTGACATAATACCTGCTGTTGCATGCGGAACACAATTTTTATACAGGGCAATGAAAATTTTGTGGCTTTCCGTGTTTCTACACACATTTTCCCAAGCTGGACCGCTTGAACACACACAGAGGTTATAATTACAACCTGCAAGCTGGGAATTTCCAGCTTACAATTGTGAAGGGAAAACATGTGACAGGAAAGGATCATGATTTGAACATTTGAATGGATAAAATGATGCTGCAAATAGCACAGGAACAAATGTAGAGTATTGCACTGTTAACCACAAAAGACTGAGAGACGGCAGTAGTTGATGTGCAAGAGTCACAGCCAGGTTTCCTCTGTGTTTGCATGTACTGTATGTGTGGAGGTTTGAGTAGAGGGTGGCAGAGGGGTCACAAGTGTCTGTTTAGCAAGTTAGTCAACACCCTCTCACCTGTCACTGTTGCATTTCCAGCCAGTGAATCATAAATCATGAACAAAGGACAAAGTCACACAGACTGAGAGTGAGCTAAGAGCTGCCTTGAGGAGTCTGCATGTCACAACAAAGCCTCTCCCTTTATCCCTTGATTGTCTGTCTGTCTCTGTCAGATTCCTTGTGTCAGCAAACGAGATGTATCCCAACAAAACACACTCACAACAGAGGGAGTTTGACGTAAGAAGGCAAAACAAACACAACTAGATCATACCTCATCAAAAACCAGACCAAAGCTGTTCTAATGCAGGGATTTGATGACAAACAGAGAGAGTTACCATAACAGCAGATGATACGATTTCCCTACAAAAGCTGCAGCTTGTAGCAACATATTCAACACCTGACAGTAGTATTTAGGTTGGTAACCACTGTTAGCAGAGATTTACAGGGAGCTGTCCCACTCATACCTGCCAACATTTAGGTTTCAAAATACGCAAGGTTTTTTTTGGCAATTTATCACAAAATAATTGCAGTTTAATGCTGTGGTACAAAACACATAACAATTTATAATAACATTAATCATCCTATGAATGTAACATTAATAAGTGTGTCTATGCATTTGCTTCTGAGGTTTTGTGTGTGTCGTTGTATGCTTGTAAATATGCATGTTTGCTTGTAAGTGAGTATGAGTATTTGGAGTTTTTAGGTGGAATGCTGTCCTGCCCAGACATTTTGACAACAGCTGAGTTAGCTGGCCCGCCTGCCTACGCAAAGAGCAGCTGTGCACACACCCATTGAATCGTATGTAGTGTATGGATTGTGTGTGTAGATTGTGTTTCATAGATGATCCGGCAACTTGGGTAATGTCAGACAAACATACAAAACTTATGGATCCGTGTGTACGACAATTATTCATAATAAAGTTTGAGGGCCAGGCAGATTACAGGATGGCCTAGAAAAACAGGACTGTTGGCAGGTCTGGTCCCACTACGCATCTTAATAACAGTAGTCATATTTGTATATGAGACTTATTAAGCCTTGTGATAAAAACAAAGCGATTTAAAACTTGTCATCTGACCTGCCCACTGTTGGCGAGGTCATCCACAGACAGGGTGCTGTCCAGACGGAGTCCCAGCCCAAAGTCACACAGGCAGCATGACAGGTCGTTCTTCACCAGGATATTGGAGCTCTTCAGGTCTCGGTGGACTATGGGCACCTTCAGGCACAATCAAAGTAAAGGCGTCAGAGGTGCTAACTAGTGTCACTTTGAAAATAAAAAACACTTAAGTGGTAATGGTAGACATGAAAATTTAAGAGAGAAAAAAATAAGTTGCAAGTGCATACAAATAGTGTGTGTGACGAGATATTCAAATCTGAAATAAATGTCTTTTTTGATTTTCTGTCTTATAAGTAGGGTTGTCTTATGCCAATTCGGCATATAAATCAATGATATTATATCGGACAATGACAGTTCCATAGACAGACGTGGAGAGCACACAGATATTCGCACAGTCCTACCTTAGGCCGTCCACAGGGGAGGCGGTCACTATGGAGATGAGCGACACCTCGGGCCAGAGAGCTGCCCAGCACCTGCAGCTCCTCCCAGCTGATCACATGACGTGTCAGATGCTCCTGGAGGGCAGAAGGACGATGGGATTGGAAACATTTTGAATTCTGAAACTTACTTTCCTACTGTGAAAATTGCATTTTACAAAACGGAGTAATACACAGTGTTACTCTGATCATCTAACCTGTAGGTTTCCTCTGGGGTGGAAGGCAGTAATAAGCCAGTACTGTTTCTCCACCTTCCTCTCCTCAGCTGTCAAGAAGTGGAGGATGTTCTCATGTCGGAGGTCTGTATTAGAGAAGATGTCCTTTTCGTTCTTCCAGGAGGCGTACTCCTCATAGGGGAAGATCTTCACAGCCACTGTTTCAAACTGATCTGATGTGGTCTGCTTCAGCTTAGCCTTGTATACCTGTGCGAAACGACCTTTTCCCACCTGAGATAGAATCAAAAGATTTTCGTTAGGATAGCTGAGAGTAGAATAGCTTGACAAAACAACTCCAAAATACTACTAGGTCTTTGTACCAGTAGATCCAGCTCTATAGGCAGCGGCTCAGTGTTGTGGTTCAGGTTGTTGGCGTGCGTCGAGCTGCTGTCTGACCTGTCATCATCCATCATGATGGCGCAGGCGTCACTGCAGTCCAACCCGCCGGCTTTTGACTTGCGCTTCTTAATGCTGCTCTCCCATTCTTGGTTGAGCATACGCTGCCGATGGGCTCTGTACCAGTAGAACATGCCCACAACCACGATCAACACCAGCAGGAGTGGCAGCAGGCTCACCAGGATCACCGACACCAACGGATTGTCTGGAGTTGGATCCACAACTGGCAAAGAGGAAAGAAGATGAGATAAGTAAAAAGGTGTCAAAGTATCAAGAGGCTCATAAAGAGGCAAATGAGAGGACAATACTGGATTGATGATTTGGAATAAACTGGATCAACACATATCCACCAACACGATGTAGCGGAGGGCAAATCCAACCCACCATTCATGACATGCCAGAATTATATTTAGGTACTAGCAAGTTATAAAATTTCCCCATGTAAGAGCTAAAGTACTTGTGGGTTCTTAGTGACATTAAGACTAACTTTGAACTGAATGTTAAATGTCAGCTCTGAATAGGTTTATAATGCAGCATGTGCTATTGTGGTGAACACTGCAAACATGAGTCATAATGATTTTCTCTCATGCCTTTTTCTTTGGCTAGAGGCGCTTTATGCTCACATATCAGGGTTTTCCCTGCAGACCTAAAGCTAAGGTGGACTGACTTAGTGAGTGGGTTTTGTAACAGCCGACGTGGGGACCAAGTGTTGCTGATGAACAAGAGTAGCAGTCATTCTGGGAATGTTGGTTGGCTCTTAATGCAAACTAAGCATTTGAAGTGGCTGCCTCAGTGTAAAAGCCAGTAAAGAGAACTGTTTATGGCTTTACTGTAAAGCAGTTGCAGGACATGTTGAGTTGGTCAGAGACAGCAGCTTAACTTAGGTGTGTTAGGGTTAACCAGAGAAGTTGTTCTAAATCTACATTTGAGCATTTTCTGTGCTTTTTTTGTTGGTCAATTAGTTTTAGTTTAGTTTAGTTAGTTTTGGTAATTAGTTTAGGCAAAGAGCTGCAGTTGCAGTTGCAGAATTTTGGGTTAACTTAAACATCCAACACAGCAGCTCTGTATGATATATGGCTAAGGATAAATCTGATATATGTGACACATTTACCAAGATTCATTCTGTAAACCTTAAGATTTCAGTCCTGGTTGATTTGGCAATAACTGTGGTTGCCAAGTGCGATTTAATACTACTAGTACAACCATGATCTGATTTCATGTTGCACACGGTACAGGCAGTTTTCCACATTACAGTAGGGCACAGTAACAGGAGATGGTTAGCTTGCTAAGGAGTTGTGGCTGTCAGTACTGTGGCTGCTGCTCCTTGTTTCATTACTCCCTGCAATATTTAAAACCTAAAACAATGCTGAAAATGACTTGTTTTGTAGATGCATTTTGATGAACAATCAGCATTAGCACTAACCTCAGTGCCAAATATATTGTGTTTCCTATGTGTGTCTTATGTGTATAATACAGCTGTGTGTAATACAGCTATAGTAAACAGTGGAGCTGAAATCAGACAAAACAGTAACGCTGGAATACATGCATTGATTCCTGTGAACCCTGTATGAATGTGAAGGCAATTTGATTCCAAATTGGGAATGGTGGACCCTGCCACTAACAATGAAAACTACTATGCAAAAAAGTAATTACAGAATTTAAATTCAATGTAATTGAATGGATATCACAGAAAATGCCTAAATCTTAAGATCAACTTTAAATCACTGAAATGATTTTCATCACTGTCAGTAAGAGGCAATAAGGTAGAAATCGAATCTGTAGAAACATAAAACAGTGCCTGGATTCCATTTTTGCCTTGAAAGCCCCTGTTTGTTATTCTAGTACCCATAAACATTTCTGAGGATACATCCAACCTCTTCAAAAAGAAGCAACAGCCCACTATTTCCACATGAGAGTGACTAAAAGGGAAGCCAGTGATGTAAAGACAGGTCTTTGCAGGACACACAGTCTAATTTGTGTGCTTTGGGTGCTGCATGCAGCAGCGGCTCACTGCAATTTCCTCCCACTACTCATACAGTAACAGTCCAACACAAGCGAGCCCACCACAGGAAGGTCATTCTTGAAGCCTGTGCTATGAAAACAACATGCTTTCCCCACTCCACAGAGAGCTGTAAATTTTGTCCTTTCCATCGTAACAATGAGTTTAAAAAATGTACGACATATGGGTCTGTATCTTTAAGTTTGTGATCTCAGTAGGGAGCTGACTCAGTACTCAGCCAATAAGCCTACAGTGGACACTGCCAACAGTGTGAGCAGCTTTTACAGCTTCATGAGCTATAGCATTAACTACGTCCTCTGACTCTGACTGCCAGCCTGGACAGACCGGCAGCCAACCCTCAGAGCTCCAGCGGTGGTGAGAAAACAGTTGAGAGCCTGTCTGCCTCGGCTTGGCCCGGCCTGGCCTGGTCTGCTCTGGCTGGGCACCTTTTCAAAGAGTGTCTCACTCAGTCCCTCAGGGGAACAGTATACCCTCCTGAGCAAAGCTGCCACATTGGCAGGCTGGAGGAGCTTGGAACTGACCATTGAAGAAGTCTCACCACTCTGCATCTTTTATGAATTAGTACTTAGAGCAACAGAGAACACATGCAAAAATGAAGCAACGATAACAACTTCAATTGGCAGTTTCCTAAACCCCTGCTGCAAACAGTGATTGTCCAAACAGAGCTTAACAACCATAATTAAGCACGGCCTTTCAAACTTTGTATTTCTCCAAATATTGATGTGCATGGTGCTGTAGTAGGAACGATACTCAACGACTCTTTTGACTTCTAGAAGGCGGGGACCTTTCCAGTCGCCTCTTCGTCAGCTCCACTAAATTTGTGCACTTTTGTGAAATTTTACTGAATAATATTGGACAATATTGGACAATGATAATATATGACTACGCGTCACTCATCAGGATAAGGAAATGGTCAACTCACTACTTTGAAATTTCTGCTCATGCTGACTTTGCTACTTGGCTGGATGAGGTTTTCAAATGTAAACATCAGAGTGAACAATGTAAATATCGAGGAAAATGTGGAGGATAAAGACCAGCTATGATAGCAATCACATAGACAAGCATCTATCTCAACATTGGGGGAATCACAGGGGAAAACGTGGAAGGATTAAACACCAGCTGTGTTCACGGTGTCATGGATCTTCTCTGCCAAGCATCCTGCTAGCCAATGCACAGGTGTTGGATAATAAACTGGACGATCTCTGTGTTTGCATTGGTTTCCAAAGGAATATCAGTTACTGTAACGTCCTTTGTTTCACATCGCTGTCTGGTATTCCAATCCTGGAATACCAGACAGCGCCATTCAACCAGGTGACTCTTTTTCTGTATATCGATCTGACAGAACAGAGGATTCTGGCAAAAAAAAAAGAGGAGGAGTGTGCTTTATGGTGAATAAAGATTGGTGTGACAGTGGTAATAGTAAAGTGCTATCACGCTCCTGTTCACCTGATCTGGAGTTATTGTCAATCAAATGCACTTTCTACCAAGATAATTTACATCAGTCATTATCACAGCAGTCTACATCCCACCACAGGCAAGTACAGAGCCTACAACTTACAGCTGCAGTCTGGAAATATGGACAATTACAAAGTAGCAGCCTACAATTTAAGGAGGGCAGTAAAGGGGGCAAAAAGGGGACCATGGGAAGAAAGTGGAACTACAATTTCAGGACAGCAATCCCAGAAGCATGTGGCAAGGTCTAAGAGCTATGTCAGATTACAAGCCCACTCCCCTTACCCCCCACTTGTCAAGTGTTGATGTGTCTCAAATAAGTAAGTTGAACAACTTTTATGCTCGCTTTAAGGCCATCGGCAGCCAGCAAGCAAAAACAGCTGAAGCGGAGGTTAATGGATGGGTTGGTACAACTTTGACACCTATCACCCCTTCTTAGCATGACGTCAGAAGGGCTATCAAGCATGTGAACAGCATGGGCAGCAGGACCAGACGGTATCAGTGGACGGGTCCTCAAACTATGTGCTGACCAACTAGCGCCAGTGTTCACAGTGATATTCAACCTGTCCCTGGCTCGGTCTGTCATACCCACATGCTTCAAGAAGTCCACCATCATTCCTGTGCCCAAAAAAAACTACAAGCCAGCCTGAACAACTACCGTCCATGGGCACTCACCTCTGTAGTGATGAAATGTTTTGAATGGCTGGTAAAGGATTACATGTCCTCCTCACTACCCAGCACACTGGACCGACTACAGTTTGTCTATCTTCCCAACTGATCAATGGAAGACGCTATAGCACACATCCTCCACACCACCCTATCTCACCTGGACAAGAAAGGAAACTGTGTGAGATTGCTGTTCATTGACTACAATTCAGTGTTCAACACCATAGATCCCTCCAGGCTTGTCACAAAGCTCAAGGACCTGGGATTAAACACCTCACTGTGCATGTGGATCCTTGACTTCCTTATGGGCAGACCCATGAGTGGTGAGGGTAGGTGGATACACCTCTTCTACCTCAATCCCTAACACAGGAGCGCCCCAGGGCTGCGTTTTGAGCCCCCTGCTGTACTCCCTGTACACACGACTGTTCAGCCACTTCTGACTCCAACACCATTGTCAGGTTTGCTGGCGACACAGCTGTGGTGGGCCTGATCACAGATAACAATGAAAAGGCCTACCTGAAGGAAGTAGAGGACCTGACCTGCTGGTGTCAGGACAATAACCTACTCCTGAGCATCAGCAAGACTAAGGAGCTGATAGTGGACTTTGGGAAGAAGCAGGGAAGGAACTGTGCCCCCCTTAATATAAAGCTGTAAACGGGTCCTCGGTGGAGAGGGTGGACAGCTTCAAGTACCTTGGTGTCCACATCGCTGAGGGCCTGACCTGGGCGCTGTATACTGACTCAGTGGTGAGAAAGGCAAGGCGGAGACTGTTTCACATCAGACACTTAAGGAAATTCTGAGTATCCCCTTAAATACTGAGGAATTTCTAACCCTGCACCATTGAGAACGTCCTGACAGGGAACATCACTGCCTCGTATGGAAACAGCACCGAGCAGGACTGCAAGAGTGGTTTGTTTGGCTGAACATAGGCAGTACTTTACCCTGTCTAAAGGATATTTACACCAGGCGCTGCAAGAATAAGGCTAGGAGAATCATTAAAGATCCCAACCACCCGGATAATAGCCTTTTCCCCCTGCTGCGGTCGGGATGAAGGCACCGGAAACACCAGGCCAGCACTGAGAGGCTCAGGACGAGCTTCTACCCTCAGACCACTAGGATCCTAAATGAGGTCACTGTCTAAGACTGTCCCCCCACCCCTCTAATCATACTCATACACATATATCATTACTATTTTTTTTAATTATTACTAATCTTTACTTAACTTATTTTTATTGCTCAATTTGAAGGAATTAATGTGCCTGAATGATTGCATGTGACAAATAAACTTGATTAAGTGATTGATTTTGAATATCTTGTTTAAAGCCTTTTCAAAAACATATGAGACAAAAGTGTAAAAGTTATCATCTCAGAGCTGCAAACGTTAGCATAACTAGCTTGATGTTTGCAGAGTTAGTTTTAAAAACGTACTGTTCTAGCACATCAACTGTGTAGTATTTCTATATCAAAGTTTAGGCCAATGTTAGCAGCTCTGTCAAACAAGCAGTCAAACAAGGTTATGTTCGGATGATATCAGAATGTAATCTTATAATTATCCTTATCATACTTATAAGGACTAGTGGTAAGGATGCTGACTTTTTTCCTGGAACATGCAGCTTTAGCTTCAGTCTTTTGAAACAATATCATATATATAGCACTCAAGTACATACTGTATTTAAGACATCTTTACAGGGTTCAAGCTGACTTGTGTTTTTTCTTTAAACAACTCATATGGAGCTAATATTAGCCTAATCAGCCAGTTAGTTACAGCTGATAAAAACCGCCAGGCGCCAGCAACAGTTGTCATGTAGCCAGCAAAATTGATGGTCGCAAGTTAGATATGAAAACCTTGCATTTGTCTACTGTACTGTCTGGAATCAGGGACTAAGTTTCAAAAAATACTAAGTGTGATGGTAATACCCCCAGCAGTATCAGTGGAAATTGCATGAACCACAGACAGCTTTGTGGGTGCAGTAACAATAAGCAGGCAATAGCAGCATGAAGAAGCAAAGTCTGAACTACTGTGTGAAATAAACATTAGAGACTCTGTCATGCCAACACTTGCTCTAACCTTTGTTATAATGTGTGCTGTAGTAGTTGTAGCTATTTTGAACTGCTGTGCCCGAAGCAACAGCTGTCATAAGATTACACAGCCTCATTAACTGTAAAGTACATCTGATTCACTTGCTTTAAACTCTCCTTCTCTATAAAGATGCATTTCCTTTGAATACATCATTTCTTTATGAAATTACTTTGGGCAAAGCAGCGGATGCAATGAATCAAAAATACTGAGCACAAACACATGCACAGATTTTTAGACTTGAGACAACTTCAAAAGTCTGCTAGTGAAAGGGGTTGCAAAGTAAGACTGCCAGACAGTCAGACACTACATCTCGATTTCCATGTGTCTGTACATGCGTGTATGCTTTAAAGGTTTAAAGATTGCGTAGAGGTTTTTGAGGTTTTAGGTTTATTTCCTTGCTGTCTTTCTACAATGATTAGAGTGTGTGAGTGTGTGTATTCGTGGTAGAAACGCAGCCAATCAGACGGTGCCAAGACAAACTGGTAATAGGACTCATGTTGCGTTTTCCAATCATGATGCCAGAGTGTTCTCATGCACTGTTCAATGAGGTTTGACACATCATTTGGACTAATAGAGCGATCCTCGCCTTCAGCTTGCAGTCACACACTTCATCGGTATATGTGAGTGTGTGTTTCAGGATGTATATGCTGGGATTTCGGATCCTGCCATCACTAAATCTGTGACTCACGCTCTTAATGCTCTAACCAGTTGCTAATTACTTGGATCCTCACAGTGTTTTGTGAATAACAAAGTTGTGAGTTGGATATTAAAGAGGAACTTTTTTCCTCGGAAAATGACAGAGCCAGACATGATTTCATGTTTGAAACAGGTGATGGATGAATAGATGGAAGCCATTATAAACAGCAAGGAGGTTGAAAACACTTCCAACAGGCCTACACTGTGCCAGTTTGTCTGTTGCGCCAGCAAAAGACTTTTAATGAAGCTTTGACTATCATTACTCATGTTGACTGGAGCAAACATTTCCATTCAAAGCTAGTGGTAACATTTTGATGTGATATTTTGTCAATTACAGTTCTTGGTCACATCATGGGGAAAATGCAGGTTGTATATGAATTAGATTTAGATTTTTGCATTTTCTTATAATTAATATGCTGAATTAGTGTGGTAAATTCTCCTTACATCATTCAAAACATAATGAACTGCTGTTTTGCCTGTTACTGCTGCACACCTGGGGTCAACCAACCGTAACAGTGATATAGTGGTAACAGCTAACAGGTGAAAGATGATGTCATGTCTAGTGTGTGATAGCCTTATAAGGACTGCTTAGAAATAGCAGCTATTTGCTGATAAGAACCGCTGAAGTAGGTCCACTGACCTTGTGGCACTTTGATTTCCCGATAACATTTATGAAATGCATAAAACTTGCTAGTAAAAAAAGAGGCTCAGAGACTCAGCTCCATGCATTTACACGTCAGTTTAAATTAAACTAAACAGTAAGTATTTCTCATTGAATTTGTATGGATTATTCAATTAAATCACCAGTGTTTAAAGCTGCACATCTCAATATTCTCAGCAATGGATCAAATGACTTTGTGTAATATTAACAGTGTTTTTTGAACTGACAAACCCACAGTCACTCAATTCTGCACGTGTACCCAGAGATCTGCAGAGTGTGATAGTGTTGCGGTTTCTCTGCCTGCAAATGTTGTTTCCAGCAGCAAAAGGCAGCTGTTTTCAGTGAAAAAGCTCTGATAAAACTACTGCACACTACCAGACAAAGTTAGTGACTAGCTGGCATTGAGCAGCTAAAGAGCCAGATATTTTTCTCAGGGGTTGGTGCACTGTTAAAAATTCCTTATTAAATCACTCGTGTCAAGTCATTAATCTTACTGGACTGGCTGATTTTTATATGTTTTAATAAAGACTAAAATTTACTTCATAGAATAGATACATTTTTTGAAAGCCAATACATGTCCAAATCAAGCTAATGATGTTCCATGTCTGCTGGATGCGTAAATATGCTGTTTGCTAACATATTAGCCATGTTAACTTTATAAAGTGATAATATGTTGGATTTGTGTGTTCAGCTTGTTGTGCTAGCCTGACGTGAAAAAATTAAAAAAAAAAAAAAAAATCAATGAATGCAGCTTTAATATAGCTCTGTTTAAGATTTGCTGTTGGATATTTTCCAGTTTATCTCCACACAGTGTACATTATGGACCCTATGTTTCTTGAGGTAATGTTTGCATTATGTATGGGTTTTATTACAGGACAGAAACCTCACATTGAAGTAGTTTAACATTAATAAAGTTGTTTACCATCTTTCTCTGTGGAGTTTTTACCCTTCTAAATGTATATAAATAACCTGCCTTTATCCAGGCTGGTATCATATTATGGTGGAGCGTGGAGGAATCCAGCCACAGGGAGGCTGGTAACCCTGACTAAAAGTGAATATCATAGTCACTATTTACTTGTTATGGTAACAGCACTGCCTTTACAACCCAGACTACTTCATTAACATGGCTCATATCTCTCTGGCTCTCTGCTACTCACTCACTTCTTTCCATCACTGTGTCTCTCATCTACTTCCTCATCCTCATCCCATCTCTCTGACCTGGCCACCATGCTGTTGTTTTGCCACACACTGCCCTTCTTCTTTTCCCTCTTTTTTATGCCTCTTCAAGTCAGCCTGCCTGACTCATTTCTCTATAAAGCGGTCTGCTGTGTGACTGATGTACTCACTGACAGCAAGCCAAGATTCCACAGTTAAGGAGGAACTGTAAAAATAAGAATAAAAAAACAGATCTTGGAACACGCACAAAGACACTTTTTCCTCTATCGCTCCATATCCGTCTCCCTCCTCTTCCTCTTTGCAGGCTGCATTCAAGAAGTCTCACTAATTAATTTCCCCCCTGTCTTATTTTTATCTCTTGTTCTTCTTTTTTATCATCAAAATAGAATGACCCCCTGGCATCAAAAATCCCCACTTCAGGTCATGAGGAAGATTTCATTCATCATGACGGATGCCAAAATAACCCATGAAATAACTTGGAGGAGATCAGGCGACATCTGTGCAAAAACAGACAGTACAAGTGGAGGAATCCGCGTCAGAAATGAATTACCTACATCTCATTCCTCACATACCGTTCCTCCAAGCATGTAAAACCGACTTTCACAAGAGCACAGCCGTAAATACAGCACTAAAACAAACAGCATGTTACTATGACAAGGCAGCATTTACTATCAATGCCTCTCTTCCCACTAAAACGAATTCACAAGCTCCAAAACACATGTGTAACTGACACTGCCTGAGAGGCGACATTAGTCTGCTCCAAATCATCTTTACAGCCTCTTAATTAGAAACAACTGGAGTGTCACTAATGTGGTTAGATTTGCCAATGTGTCAAATGAGATTTCGTCCACTCTAACGTTTTCACTTCACTTTCTAAAATCTTGCCGTCAACATTAGAATTCTGAATCAATAAGAAACTAGAAAGCACTCAGAGAGCATGTGCACACCTCCATCAAGGCCATACAAGCTAAATTTTCTATTGTTTATTTTAACAAAAAAAAAAAAAAAAAAAAGAATCTGCAGATGGACCCAGCTTTGCTTTCAGATCACCATTGTCACAACAGTTGTGACCTTCTCTCCACTGCTTCCTCAAAGAAAGATTTGCCTTAAATAGGAAAAGAATGATCCAAGAACATCTCATTAAAAAATGCTGTCTAGAGGATGTAATGGCAGAGAAAAAAGTCGATTAAAACTGGGAATTGTCCCTAGCTTTGAAAAAAAAAACATTTTTTGGCCTAATTAGGACTCCAAAGCAAATCACCATTTAATGGTGTTGCATACACTATAAACATAAAGATATTGCCGTTATGGTACTTGTGTATACTGTGTAAGGAAAATCCTTGAATAGGTGCAAACTGTGTCCTCCATTTCTTTGAAAGCCTCTGGCTTGAGTTGTGTTGTGTTTGGTAAAGCATAAAAATAACCTAACAAGTATAATGATCTCAGACTCACTAGAGTCAGTTATCATGCGGTAGGAGTAACAACACCATGCTGTATGTGGCATTAGTGCTGCACAATTGTTAAGCAGCAGAAATTGACAGATTTTAAAGGACGGGTTCACAACTTTTCAAATCTGTCTTAAAACAACAGTCAGGTGCTCAAATGAACATCATAACAGGTTTTTGTTGCTGTAATCATTCCTCCTGTTCATACTGACCATTAAAAGATCCCTTCATAATGCACTTACAATGGAAGTGATGGAGGACAAAATCCACAGTCCTTCTGTGCAAAAAAAGTATTTAAAAGTTTATCTGGAGCTGATATGAAGCTTCAGCTTCCAAATGAGTCAAATCAAGTAGATATCTTTCAACGTTACAGTCTTTTTAGTGCCAAAGTCCCTCTTTTTGTTACTATTTGATGCTAAAAAGACTGTAAATGTGGCAGATATCCACTTGATGTGACTAACTCAGACTGCTGAAGCCTCATATAAGCTTCAGATCAACTTTTAAAAGCATTTTTGCAGAAAATGACTGTGTGGACACATTGTGGATCTTGGCCTTTTTCATTTACACTGAAAGCACATTTGAAGGGGATCTTTTAATAGCCAATATGAACAGGAGGAATGATTACATTGAGGAAAACCTCTTTCACTGTTCATATGGACACCTGACACTTGAAAAATTGTGAACCCATCCTTTAAAGAAATGTGCTCTTTTCAATGGCTACATCTCTAAACTGGACACAACTGTGCATCTAGCTTTGAGCAGATTTGATTAACAGCAGCAACAATTTTATCACCTCACTGACACAGTGACAATACTGCACACATCCCCTGTCTGATTAATGAACAGGCTTTCACGCGGCTGTCCAACAAAACACAACAAGCCCTGTTTGTATTTGCTGCTGTGGGATCACAATGTTCACCGCCTAAGAGTGACATTTGTTGCACATGTTTGGATGAACAAAAACACTCGCACTCACACACACCAGAACCCGTTAGTGTGACTCTCAAGCAACAAACCACATGCACATACACTATTACGGGCACGTCATAAGAATGTAATGCAGGGGAAGAACAATGCAAGGCATTTGTGGAGGAATAAGCCATGGCATTGGTCCAATAAACAAACAGGGACTTCCTGCTGCATGTGTCCTCAATGGGAGGAAGGAACCACAACCCTTACCCTTAGGCCTGAGAGAGAGTGTATGTGTGTGTGTGTGTGTTTCAGTAAGAGATACAGACTGACAAACACAAAGATTATGATTTCCACAGCATACCATACACATCCTTAATAGACCTACTTAACTGCCCAATTCAGTATGAAGTGCTGTTTTTTTTTAGGCCAGTGTTGTCTTAGCAACCCCTGTATGGAATCAATAACAGGAAGATCAGAGTGAAGTGTCAGCTATAGAGCTGGAGATGATGATGATAAGTTAACAAAGTCTGAATTCCAGCTTGTTTACTAACTGTGTGCAGTGAACGGGGAAAACCTACCTATCAGTGCTGGTCATGGCCATGCATATTTAGATTACAGCTAATTTACTGCCCACATAATCATATAATCCATACCAGCGAGGTTGAGCATAATTTGCAAAACAAACTCACCAAATAATTGTAGCACATACAGTAGATTCTTTGAAATGTGTTGTAAAGAGGAGAATTTGGTGGCTGCATTCATCATCATGAGACTGGGACATGACCACAAGCAAGTCAGGCAAGCAAGGGAGGATCAAAACATGCCAATTATAAAGGCTGGTTCAGGGAGCAAGGTCGCTACTTTTGATGTGTCAGTTTTACAGCTAATGCATACAGTTAGCCTTTGTAGTTAGTGATGAAGGGGGTATTGGTTAGCTGGCTGGTGAACATGTATTGATGATTTGTATAAATTAAGAGATGAAGGTTCACTCAAATGTCAAGAAACAGACTTTCTCATGTAGCTATAGTGGTATCTACTGTACAGTATTATACAGAAAGGTTTGGTTTTATGTGCCCAGCTTTGGCTGTGAGACTTCTGCCTCTACCCCAAAACAACACAGGTAAGTGGAATTTCATTTGTGGTGCTTACAGCACGGATAAACAACTTTGTAGGGGAAAGTCCCCTCGTCGCTTCTAATGCAGACAGTACAAACCCATAAAAACCAGGACAAGCTCTTTCCTCAACCCCCTAGGAATGCTGACCAATAAGACATCAGTCGGATTTCTAAACTTTTCACTCACCAGACCACACACCACATCCTGCAAACAGCATCGATTGAGGTAAGAAAAGCCCTCATCTCCTACATGGCCCGCAACCATCACCCCACCTCTTGCTCTCATAACTCACCTCTAGGAACACATACACACACACAAACACACACACACACACACACACACACACACACACACACACACACATACTAGTAGAACATGGCCTGGACCCCTGCCACTGAATCAGCAGAGCTTCGTTAGTGGTGCTAAAAACCAGTCAACACAACAAGATGTGAGATGTTTGGAGCTCTTTGTTGAGTGGATCAGTTAGAAATAATGCAGGGAGGAATATCTGAGACCCCAGCTGTTTTTTCTTTCTTCTTGCCCTTGCTTTTTGCCATGCTGGTTGAATGCTTGCTAGTCTGAAGATGTGATTCGGAACAATAGGAGGTGAAACCTCAAAATCTAGAGTCATGAGTGACCAATGAAAACTAGAAGGGCTAAACCAGGAGCTCTCCTCTATTGAGAAATGTCCAGATCCAGACCGGTGACTTATTCATCATTTCGAGATCTAGACTCCAGATTCTCAACACAGCACATCTAATGCCATCTCTGCAAGAGGCCACCCCAAGTATTTCTACAAAATCTCTATTAACTTGCTTAAACCCCGGTGCTTTCATAATTGGTAACTTCAATTGGAAATTCAGAACTAAGTTGTTGTACTGTTGATTTGACTCACTGCTTCTAACGTATCAGTCATTTCATCTGTTTATCACGCATCATTCATTTCAATCATTCACAAGTCATAGCCTTGTGTACCAGTTTCCCCTTTCCCTCATGTGTCTTGTTTGTAATATGTAGTTGTAGTGTTTTGCATTTGTAGTTGTAGTATTAGTAATAAATGTGTGTGTAACTAAAAGTGAACTTGTGCTTGCATCTCAGTCACTTAACCTTAAAAGACCATATACCCTCACAAAATCATAATTAAGATTATTAACAATCATAGTCCTAATTGACCTCTCTTGTGTGGCCAACTAGGAGAACTATTTCCCTTTTATTACACATACTCTAGTATGAGTTATGTTGTTGGACAAATTAACTTAAAATTTGAGTCATGCACAATAATAATTCATAATTCCCCCTTAAAATCACAATACTATTTGAGTGCACACATTCCTTACAACATTTATAAAACTGAAAAGCTGCATCTCTTCCCAGAATCAGTTTCCTCATTTCTCAGGATCACCACAAATGAAATTCACCAGTCATCTGACACAGGCCTGAACAAAGACAGCAGGCATTGAGAAAAAGTGGATATGTTCACATGTTTCTAAACACATATGAGAACCCTCCCGAAAATGGGCATATGACAAACGTTTAAGTCACACAGACCCTTGTGGACCCTTGCAGCCATGCAGATGCTGAAACTATAAATGGAGTTTACTGTGGGTAAATTTCTATGCAATAATTAAAATAATTACAGATTTGTAAAAATTTAAAGTATTATTTGAACAGAGGCAGCATTCTGTATTACTATATTAACTATCCCTTTAGCTTTGTTTTGTGGTCCTGTGTCAAAATATAGTCTTAAAGGATAGTTTCACATTTTTTCAAGACCGTCTTACTCACACGCACATATGTACACCGAAACAGTTTTAGCTTGATGTAATAGTTCCTACTGTCTACTAGCTTTGAAGAGATCCCTTCCTTATCTGCAATATAAGAGATGGGGGACAAAATACATATGATCCAAATTTTATCTCAAGTTAATATGAGACCTCAGAAATTAGTAGAGTTAATCAAATCAAAGTGAGTATCTTCCCTCTAAGATTTCCAAATTCACACTTAATGTTACCCTGGACAGTGTTTCCTGACTGAGCTGTGGTAGAGGGACAGTAACATAAAGAGGGAATTTTGTACTAAAATGACTAACTTTGAAAGAAACTCACTTGAATCCATATAATTGATTAATTGTTCATGTAATTTTTCAAGAAAAAATGAAACATGTTTGATGGTTCCTGGGTCTCAAATATGATCATTTGCTGCTTTCCTCTTTTCTCGCATAGGCTCTAAAAACTCTGGTGGCCAATTATTATAGTTTTCAGATAGAAAATAATCAGCTGAATAATCACTTCTGAAAATAATGTTTAGCTGCAAAATAACACAGACTACGCAAGCAGGGTAGTATTTTAGATTTAGATTACTGGATGGTTTCTTATTTGGTCGTAGGTTTGTTCCAGAAACCTTAGAGACAGATGTCTCAATACCCTGACTGATCAAATCAAAAAATTTTAACACAGCTTGAAACTACTAGATATAAGTGAGAAAATATGCTCTTTGCTCGAAGTGCAGTGCAGTCTCATCTCAGCGATATTGTCAAACCTGAGGTGTGAAAACTGTTGAAGCATAATCTGTTTTAACACTTGGCCGCCCTTCAGCCTCCCACATTATTTACAGTAGATATGTGCAGCCGATAAACGTTACAGTTTAGTCAGGGGGCGGGAAGAAGAGGAATATAATCTGCTTTAATAATACTGTAACATAGAAAAAGAATAAATGGCCTAACCCAAAGAACAACCCACTGAGTCTACCTCACTGTCATTCACTACAGAGGTGTTCTGTGTCTGCAGGGCCTGTTCACCATGTGCTGGAGATGTTTCTGATTTGAGTTAAACACAGACAGGAAACCATGTGTCTGAGCTCTCCAGTGTGGCTGCCCTACACAACCACACACACATGCAGAGGCAAAGACAGACACTCAATTTTTCTTCTCAGCACTGCTAGAGGCAGCAGCCAAACACACAGCGTAGAACGCCTCTAGCTGCATGTCAGCGACCACACTGAGGATTCCCCCGAATGATGTTTACGTGTGATGCAAACAACACGTTTCCACTTCCTGTTTGTGATGATGATGCATTCTCCGTCATTCCATGAGACAGTAGCGACCATAAAGAGACCCACTAAAAAAAACAAAAAACCCCCAAAAACCCACCCACAACTTCTGTTATGCGTGCGAACAGCTTCAAACACCAAAATACACGTACAGTTTCCTTGTCAGTGGCTGGAGAAAAAGTCAGTGAAGGAGGGGGAGGAGGTGAGAAGACAACCACGGAGAGGAATAATGATATATTGATAAGTAAAAGAAAAAAAGCAATGATTGACAAATTTCTAGTTGCAGAGTTTACAGTTAGAAGAAAAGGAGAGGCAAGGAATGACAAACCAAGTGCTTGGTTACTCATTTATAGCTGAAATATGAGGAAGGACTGCGGATATATTACTCTGCTAAGCAAATGTTGGAGGTTTCTGATAAACTGTGCAGCTGTCCGAACTGATAACCAACTGATTTTATAGCTGGTTAGCCAGACATACAGTAACAGACATGCAGATGTGTAAACAATGTCAAAAGTGGCTGTAATTTGCATGATTAGTCTGTTTTTTCCTGTGCAGGCAGTTGCATCAAATACATTCAGAGCAGGTGTGAATAGACAAACATACTGTACATATTTAAAGGATGAGGCTAGCAATATTCTATATGGTTCATACTGTCATTTAATTGATCCTACTAATAAGTATTATGTGTGTATCCAAAGTCTGATATATTCTTATTCCTCTGTGCTGTGGAGCTTCATTGTTGTACAAAACCTATTAAAAACACATTAATAGGACACACTGTTGCACTGGGTGACATGCTCCTTCATTACCATGAAGACAGTATACTTTATTTTGACTCAATTCACCACACACTGTCCTACTGCAATAAATACTCACTTGTGCACCAAATGTGTATTAATTCATGGCTGAAAATAATCCCCAACAAGTGCACACTCTGCTGCAGTCTGCTGCAACATTAGCATTCATTTGAATTTGTGTTTCGGGCCACCTTTTAGCTCTGTTTTGGCCTCTACCAACTCCTTAGGGGAAATATTTGCTTCTTTAGATGCTAAATGCTCCACTATGTTCACCAGCTGGTCAGTAACTTTGTTTTTCTGTCGTTTGGGCCTGTGCGTGTAGTGTACAGTGAGTTCATCAGAACTTGTTCACTAAAAATAGCTGCTTGCTTCATTTGAAACGTTGATGAGAGTGCTGAGAGTGAAATAAAAGTCGTGGGCCGTGAACCACAACAATGAATGAAAGATGCTAAAATGCTCCATAGAGCTGAAGGGGAACTACAGAGGTAATTCTCTGAGGTTTGTCACTGCAAGTGACCCATTATCTTTAGTCATTTGATCCATGGTTATAATAAATAAATTGATAGTGCAGCTTTAACCTCGTTATCACACCACATTATCATGTACTTACTGGGGGAGAATGACAGTTTGTCGTTACACTCCTCATCAGTACAGGAGCAAAAGTGAGCCATCCCAATTGTTGTGTTCTTCTCCTTCATCACACAGGTGGAGCTGTTGTAGTCCTCCAGCATAACACCATACAGTGGCCTGGATGGATCATGACAGAGTGTTTCCATGGAGAAGTTGGTCTCATTTTTCCTCCTGAGAGACAGGCAGACAGACAAAGCAGAAATGTAATGAACAATTTATACTCAAATAGCTATCTAGTAAATCCCATCTAAGAGATGAAGACAGTTTTCTGCTCTCGGGTACCTACCAGATAGCGACACAGACCTCGTTGCGGTCAGAGCAGGTGGATGTGATGGAGCAGTTGGACATGCAGGTCCCTGTACCGTTACAGGAAGAAAGCTCCACATCACAAAACTTACAAAGCTGATTCATAGGGAAAAAGGGGGGCATACCTGCAGAACACACACAAAAATATCCATCAGGTTGGCTTCATGTTTCAACAGTAGAATTTACTGAACATATTCATTTAAGGAGATAAATCCCATACATTTTTTCTTTAAAGCCACTTTGAGACAAACGTTACAATTGTAACCCAACTACCGTACACCTGAAAAGCAATTCTCCACTCATAACCAGTTGTAACATGGCGAGGCAGGCCTGTCAAGCTTTTGATTTCTCAACATGTTGAAGCAGTGTGCATGGGACTGCAGTTAGAGCAATACTCTGTTCAGGTAGGATTGCAGTTTCTTTTTTAACCCTTTCCAAAACCAATAATACCATGAACAAATATGATAATACAAACAATAAAGCAAAAATCTGACTTCTTGCTTGTCCAAGTATGTAAGTTAAGCAGCTAAACAGGGTTATGTTAGAATGAGTCTGATATCAACAACAATGCAAGAATAATGCTTGTTTTTTATTTCCATGTCTTTTTAATGGATCAACAACTTGTGAAGATGCTAGCTTTTTGCCTGGGGCATGTAGCTTTAGCCTCTGTCTTTTAGCACAATATCCTGTATCTAGCCATTAAGTAGTGTTATCTCATTATATTATTTTACATTATTTAAGACCAATTTGGGTTCTCCTTTTAAAATGAATAAAATATTAAAAATCAGACAGAGCCAATGTTTCAATCAACTCATTTAGCTAATGTTAGCTTAATTAGCTAGCAACATCTGATAAAATCTTGTCATTTCAGCTCACAAAATTGATGGTCAGTGGCTAGAAATGAAAAGTACGAAACCAAAAACCTGTTGTTTCAAAAATCACTTTTCAAGTTCTAAAATTTCAAATAACAACAACAACAACAAAAAAAAATAATCAAGAATTGAGTGAACGTGGTAAGTCTGTCACTATTATCACTGTGACTGCATTATATGCCGTGTGAGAACGGAAAACTTGACAGGTGTAGCAACAGTAAAAGGAGGCAGTGAACATGGTTGTGTGGTTAGCAAGACTGTCAGAAGTCATGCAGCAGATTAAGACACACAAGACACATCAAACCAGGTTTGATACTTTAAGCCTATACTGTACAACAGCATCAGCTGCCTGAATCCCACCAGGTCAGGACCACAAACAACTTTCAACACAGACAACCACAACCAGGTCAATGCCTCCCCTGGGCTGCACTGCTTGTACCTAGATTGACTACCTCAAATGTAATGGGGCCGAAGGAAGCCATCAAGCCATGCAAAAATAGGCAACAACCACACTGAACCACCAACACAGTAAACCACAGCTGAATCAATAGGATGCCTGTGCCAGGTTACAGTAATTTCTTAGATCAAACCACTTCAGATACATAACCAAAAGCCTTTGAATCTTTGAAATGCCTTCAAAATGACTATGTAAAAAGGGATTTCCTGAAAGAAGCAATAAATCAGGTTCATTCTTTTTTAAATTCACTTAGGCATCAAAAATAGACTGTGGAGTGTTTTCTAATCTGTTTTACTGTTATGAGTGCTGTAGGATTTCTGGAGGTAAGAAAGATGAATGGAAAGTTCTGTTAAATGTGAAGTCAAATCCATCTAACAAATGATTCACAAGGTTTCTAAAAAACATGTCTACCAGTGGATAATTATAAATGTAGGTGCAGACTTAGAAGTGGTAACTCCACATGACAATTGTTTGTCATTTACTCAATGATCTTTTCCTATTTTAGAAATGTCACAAATGTCATTTGCAGCCAGTTATGTTTTCATTTTTGCTTATTATTAAAGGAATAATTGGCCCTCGGATATAGTTTCATTGTCAGATATCATCACTCTGGCTGGTTGAAAGGTATTGCATGTGGTACAGTGGGTCGCGTGCTGCCTGGGCTGGTTGCATAATCAGTAAAATCTTATCCCTGTCATTCTCCTTAGCATGCTAGCAAGCCGCCTACGCCTCTCTGATCTCCTGACCTGTTCAGACCTGCCTCTCTGACTCTAAGCCCCTTGACTGGTGGCCTGGGAGTGTGTGTAAAAACCCTAACTAAGCCACATTGGCCTGTGTTAGTCTGAAGTTTACAGAGCTTAAATATGCATTTTTAAACTATGTTTTTTAAGCTAGAAAGGGAAGGAAGGGAAGGTTTCTGGTTGACTGGAAGACTTTTGTGTTCAAATAATCCTGACTTGCAGGGTGGTATAGAGACTCTGGCATATACAGTAGGGTTCAGGTGTTGTGGTGTAGCAGGGCGGTTTCAGAGTTATGGAAACCCTCCTTCAGCTGGGAGGTCTAAATTTAAGCCTCTATGTCGCCAAGCATCTGTCCTGGTTCAGCTTCACTGAGCAGGACTCTGAACTCCTTCCAGCTTTGTGCCATTCTCATCAGTCTAACCTACACTCCTGGTTGGGATGGATAGCAATGAGGGTTTCAGGTTCTGGTCCTGACGTCACACCCCGCTAGCAGCTGTATTATATAGCTGTTCTTGTTCCTCAGGTTTACTGTCAGTTTTCTAAAATAAATATCTGTAATACAGCACTAGCTACCTCTAAGAAAAACCCTAAGAACCTAAGAAGAATCCTGCAATCTTCTAATGTCATCTTTAATCATCCTCAACTTTTAGCTGTTTTTAGCTGTAGCTCAACTCTCTAAAAAATGTCTGTGCATTTCAGACCATATCTTGTCTTAAGGCCGAAGTCTGTCAAGCTGGTGCCATTTTGGTGATGGTCTTGGAATTTGAGAAACAGTGTTTGTGACCTGTTTTTAGTATAGATTTTTAGTAATCTGTGTTATTATAAATGTCAAGGAGGCTTTAATAAGGTTTGTTTTGTCATTTTGAAACAGGCTCTTATGTTGCACTGAGCCTGAAGTGTGGGATACAATGTTCTATTAAACTCCATCTGATATCAGTATCTTAATTCCACTGAGTGAAATGTTTCAACAGTACACATTCTGGTATTGTAAGATTAGCGATTAAGAAACTTAAACAAACAAGCACTGTGATCAACGGATATCACATGATTATCATTTCAGTCAAGAAAAACATGTCTTGTATGAATTGACCATTTTTAGCAAATGCCTTAACAGCCAGATTTGACAGGAAAGTCTTTTCTCTTTGAGCAAGGAGGTGAAACAGCAACAATGATTCTGCTCAGGAGAACTAATTTCCCCTTGATAAACACATACATGAACAAAATCTTAGTAACAATACCAAAAGTACAGCACATACGGAGAAGGTTGGGGTGGTGGAGAAAGCGTTGGCATGAGGGCATCAGCATAGTAATAGTGAAAAGTGTCGGGTTGCAATGGCTATAAATATGATTGGATGTTAATTTTCAGCTGGTAGCCAAACTGTTGAATGAGCCAGTGATTGTGAGACATGAATGAATCAGCTGATGCTGATCAGCTAATGCAAGTGCAACTTCAATGCTCTGACTGAACTACCGTAGGGCTATGCTCCATTAATGGTTTCCATGGAACTAACTCAGGTCAATTTTGGTCAGTTGTACTGTATGTACAAAATCAAAATTAGCTTACCCCTTTTTGTCATTATCAACAGTGTTAAACTGTGCAATGTAAACTGTTCAGATAAAGATGTGGGTCAGAGATGCAGGTACATACTCTCATCACATTTTTTGACTTAAGAGACTCTACAGATTTAGAAACGAAAGAGATGTCTGATACCACTTAACCATGATGAAAAAGGCCCCTCTCTTGCAAACAACAACAACAACAGCCGTCACACGTCTGAACCCACAACATAGACAAAACATCTGCATGAGTTGCAGCCTGTGCTATCGTAATATCAACTGACATAGTACCACGTCTGCAGTCCAACGGTGAAACCCGACCACAGGAGGGCTTCAGGTCTGACATGCATGAATTCTCATTATCCTCCGTCATGTCGTTAAACTCCACCAATTCTCCTTTAAGACCCAGGCTTCCCTGATACAGTATGTGTTTATCTGGGTGGGGGTGTGTATGTGTGACACCTGATCATAGTCTCATAAACCGGGTTATTCATTTAATAGGAAGCACGGTTAATATACTTTCAAGACACATTCCGTCACATAGATTCTAGTTTGGGGCAGGACAGGGAGCGTGAAATAGCAGAGCGCTAACACCCACACACAACCTCAGAGACAAATAAAACCTGCTGATTTAGTGCAGCAAAGTGCCACAGAGAGTGAATGGATCTGAATGAGTAACAGGGTTTGAATTACACTCTGTGCAGCCAGTGAGCTCAGTAAGTGCTTCATAGTGCAAATTAATCTTTATTGTATTGTTGTGTAACATTGATTGCACATTAAAAGCTCATTGACCATTAGCTTTTTATGATTAGGTCAATTATTGTTGAGAAGAATTCAAGGTGAAAGATGGGTGAAACAGCACCCTAAATGTCCCCATTTACTATCTTTTCTGGATTTATGATAAAATAACAGTGCTGTTGATCTTAAGATAGTTAGAGGCTGCAGCTTTACACCCTTTACTTTGAAGTTCCAGCAGATTGTGCCGGTGCAGAAAGTTAAAGGGCAACTGCGCATAAAGGTCTGTGGAGGTATGTGGGTCATTGTTCCAGCTGCTAAAGTACTTTGACTTTCTCTTTTATTACTGAACTTTTTCCTGCTGCAATTCCATGTGTAGGAATTATAGTATGAAAACACAAGTGACTTCAGTGCATCACAGGAAAGCGTGCACCATCATTAACCGTGCTTTTGATGGCTCCTGAAGGGGCTGTAATTGAAAGTTGAGGTTTCTGTGTGCTCCTGTTACTGCAGGAGGGAAATCATGCTACTGTGACCGGCTTCCGTCTGGCAGTCAGACCAATGAATAAACTTGATAAATACATACCTTCTGCATTTTAGCACCAGGTTCAGATGCAACAGGAACCAATATTATCCTCTAAATGTCAATAATGCTGTGAGATAAAAACTGTCCAAAATATTCTGAATGATATAAAATGTATAGTATTCACAATATTGGGGAAAAAACATGCATGGTCAAAATAACAGAAACACTTAAAGGTGTTAAAGACAAGGTTGCCCTTTAAGCCCATTCCTGTTTGCTATCATTTTGGAACCCATGGCTCAGACTGTCCATCAATTTTCAGGCCACAAACCTATGACAAACTCCATACTTATGCCATTTAAATGGATAGTTTGAACAATTTGACATTTTGATACATATTCGGCTTCATATTTGCTGTACAGACATGTCAGTAATATTTATCTCATTTAATATCCATCCATCTAATATTTGTCCACCTCTTAACAGCCCATTAGAAACATACCAATATCCATCATTCCATCACATCCTATGTCCACTAACATCATCTAAATAACAAAAAATCTGTTTACTGGAAAAGGCAAACTCAAATGCAAACTTATTTTTCTGGAGCTACTGGAGAGCAGAACCAGGCATATCAGCATTGAAACTCCAACTCTCGTCATATAAAAGCTGACAGAGCACCTCATCCAATCAGCTGAAAAACCATCCTCTATTTCCGCCCCTCTCGTCTTCCCCTTCCCCTCTTTTTCCAAACCACTGAGAATGTGAGCTCACAGTGGACGGGGGGACAGACAGGAAGACTGACTGCCGTTTATCACCCGTTCACAGGAAAGGCGGCTCAGAACTGTTCAAATGTGAATGGAAAAAGTAAGAAATCTGCATACCAGGCAGGAATACTACAGTATAGGCCAGGGTCACTTAAGCAGTAGGTCAGGTTTCAACAAAATGAGCTTTAATGTATCCACATGTGATACATTTCTGGAGCCATGCAGCATGTCATATAAAAATTGACAGTATTGTGCTACTGGGTCTACTTCTGTCACCAAAATGAGGGGAGACAACTGGCAAGAGGCTGCACAGGGCTACATAACTGCCACAGCGGGAGGCTCGGCTCTCTCCCTCTGCTCCTGAAAGTTATCCTCCCACCTCTCTAACTCCCTCTTAATCCACCTCTCTCAGACTTGGCGCTAATCCTCTCATTCCTCCTGTCTTTATCTTCCTCCCTTAACTTTCTGAGGTTCCCTCTCTCTTTCTGCCACCTTCGCCTCCATCACTCTTTTTTTTTTGTTTTTTGTTTGTTTTGACCCAGTGATTCAGTGAAGCGAATTGAGAGGGGAGAGGGTATAAGGGATGTTGGCTAATATGGTAAAAATCAAAGGGAGACACTTTGGTGAGGTCAAAGTGGGTGACCCCTCTTCTCATTTCATGCCCAGTAAAGTCAGTGTAAACACTATATGGAATCAGGGCTTTGCAGGACCCCGCATATGTAGATGTATAAGGGCTCTCTGAGGATGTAATCTAATGCAGCTAATTCAGCTTCAATAATATACCTGGGAAACTCTTATAAACTCAAAGAATCACCCAAAATACAATACCTTTGCGGCCAAAAGAAAAGACTAACCCATTCAAAGTTAAAGCTCTCTTCTCATCCAGCCTACTGTTTTCCTTTGCCTTTCATTTTTGAGTGGCACCTTCAAAATAGCCGGCGTCCGGCGCTGTCTTGGCTAAGCACAAGGAGTATGAAATACACAAGCTGACTGTGGCCTCTGCCCTGACACAAGAGAGAGAGAGATTCCCTAGAAAGGAAGGAAGGAAGGAAGAAGGAAACTTCCTGTGACAGCCCACCAAGCGGATGGTTATCAACATCAATTGAAAGCAAACAAAGAAAGAAAAGATCAAAACACCAAGGTCCGGCCCCGGTGTTTGGATAACCAAAATGTCAAGCTGCTCTAGCACTGGGAGAGTGGTGAGCAACTTCTTCCGGCCTGAGGTGCTCTGAAGAACTTAAGGCTGGAATAACAGGGAGTGTGCGCAAGTGTGTGTTCATGTATATTTGTGGGAAGCACAGGGGCATATGGGTGGACATTTGTATGTGTCTGTGTGCATATGTGTCTGTGTGTCTATCTGTCAGACATACAATGCAGCAGGACCACACAGTCCTTTTGGTATGTGGGATTTCCAGGTTCAAAATAGGCCCCACCGTGGGAGGAGGGCAGGAACAAACAGGAGAGACAGAGGGAAAGGGGCAGAGAGGAGGAGAGGAAGAAGAAGAAGAGGGGAGAAGGGCATGACGGATGTTTTGCTTTTCAATCTACCCAACCTGTCAAAAAGTGTGGGGGCATTTCTGTGGTTTATTGAAACTGGAAGCATGACCGTAACACATGGGATTACAGTTCACAGGAGGGAAACTGGATTGCTGCTTTGCAAATGACTCACAAGAACACTTTCTCACAAAAAATATCTTTCACTATGATCATGTAGAAACACAAGTGGTTTAATTCTCACGCAGGTACCAGTGAGTCAGTCTATACAAACTCATGCTGTGCACCCAAACTTTCTTCTAATCCATAGAGCCTTATTTTAAATTCAAGTGGAGATCCCAACGTTTACAAAGATAAATATGTAAATTTTGAGTGAAATGTGTATAAAAAGTCATAGGGTTTGAATATTTCACTCAGTGTAAACATCATGTAGCTTCAGAACTGCAACAAGCTGATACAGGATACATATGATGCTGTAACCTTTAAGGGGCACCCACATGATTTCACATTGCACTTTCATAAAGCTGTGGGACTCACAAAACAGAGATTTGAAAAAGAAAGGTCAAAATCAGAGCAGCAGAGGCTGTGCTCAGTTTCTAATACAAGTCAGACTCCAAAAACACTGGATCCTACAATCCCCATAATGCAACTCAGTAAGAGTGTCTACACATTTTTTAAACTCCACATCCCAAATTCTTAACACAAGCTTTCTGTTAAAAAAATCTGTCTCCAAGATAACCTCACTGACGTCATCAGGATTATTTTTTTCAGACTTAAGGAAGCTCCTCCAGAGCCACAGAAGACATTATACAACTGTTTTCACATGCTGAGTAGTTCTCCATGTCACATGTAAACTGATCTCAATGTGTAAAATTGGTGGAGTCCCAAAACAATTCAAAATGACATCTCAGCAATTACACTATTTTGCACAAAACAGCAAAATCTTATGGACACAAAATGTTCAGACTAATTGTTTTGGTTTGTGTTTTTTGAGATTTTGTTTAAGTTGAGCCTTTGCTGCAGTGAAAGTGACTGATATTTAGATGATTATTATTACACTTTATACAAGCAGACATTTAATACAAATTCTTTAGTCAGGTCAGATTTTATAGAAAGTCCTGTTCAGGCTGCTGTGGTGAATAAAAGATTACGTGATAGTGGAAAAAAGACTATCTCATATGCGGAAAAACACTTGTGCAGATGTAAACAAGAGACTACCGTTAGTTAATGTTAAGAGTAGCCAGCAGTGAGGAGCATAGCTGAGCTGTGTATCAGCCCGCTGTATGAGTCACCTGTTGCGCCTGGCTGTTCTTTGCTCTCCGGAGAGCCATGCGTAACGTCCTGAAGGGAAACTTTCCCAGGCTCGTTACAACAACAGCCTCCAAGTTTTTGGTTAAATAGACGAACACTGACAGAGGAGAGGAGCGTGGTGATCTTGTGGCAGGAAACAGACAGCGAGCTGTTTAAGCATAAGATATGCGTAACTCACCGGCAGCTCCGGGCTCCAGCAGCACTACAACGAAAAATATAGATAAAGCTCCCCGTAAAGATAAAGAACCGCGCTGTCGCTTCATGTTTCTGTGTCCTCCGCCCAGAGATTCTCATTCAGATTAAAGGTAAACCACAGTCCAGTGGAGGAATGAGTTTGGTGTGTCCGCTGTGCTGTGCGCTCCACTCCGCTCAGCAGCTGGAGACTCACTGCTGAACCATTCATACACGCACACACACTGTACACTCATACACACACACACCCACACACACACGGGACAGGAAACAGGAGGGAGGACTCTCTCTCTCTCTCTCTCTCTCTCTCTCTCTCTCTCTCTCTCTCTCTCTCTCTCTCTCTGTATGTGTGTGTGTGTGTATGTGTGTGTGTAATTACCTATCCAAATAGTGGAAATCGGAACAGTAAACAGCTCTGTATACATTTACATAAACTCAGGGCGGTGAAATGTTGCCAGCCAGCTTTCTGGAATATCACAGTACCTCCACAGATTTTCACTAAAGTGTAGACCTACAGTTAACAGAGTCCCAGCCTGAAGGAGAAGACATTTCACATACTTTCATACCTCAGAATATATGAGTGATTTGTTTCATGATTTTGTTTATACAAACAAGGCCAAAATGTCTGTACTGTATGTACCCATTAATCACTTTAAATAACAAGAAATATTTAAAAAATCTGTAGGGCATATATCTGAAGACATTAGCAGTATGATTCTTCAAAAGTGTCCAAAAAGGATTTTTAAGGCTACACACTGTGGAATATACAGTAGCCTATATACGTTTCTATGTTGGGAAATTAAAGGGGGTGGACAAAATAAAAGAAACATTTCCAAATAAATCACACCATTCATCACAACACCACAAACTATTACTTGATAAACTGCACAGGATCAACAAACAATGATCATTGATAAAGGTTGTGAGGGAGCCTGACCAGAGTGGATAAAAAAGGTGGTAGGACACAGACTCAGACTTGTTGAATGAGTAATAAAAAGAGATTTATTCTGTCCAGTGTGACAAAACAAGTGTCTCAAAAAAGAAATGATTACAAGCAAATCCAATTTAACTGGCTTAACTCAGGATAACTCAAACTAAAGCATGATCATGTGCTCTTCCTAAACCCACATCTCTTCTCTTAAATAGGCCCACCAATTAACTATGCAGAACCACGTTTTTTGCAAGGGTGTCCTTTTCCTTATACCAACTGGCATATAACAATGCTACTTGTGTCAGTCAACAATGTTTACAAAAAACACATCATCCACAGAATAATCCTCATTTCAAGCCGAAATAGTGCAAATCATATATATACTAAACCAAACATTTAACCAAGTAAAATAAATCACCCGATAGTTGGTCTAACCCAGTGACATCACTAGTGATGTCAGTGAGAGTATATAAACAGGAAGTGGTTGGGTGACTCCCCCTTCCCCTCCTGGCAAGCATGGTGAGTACGGTGCAAAACACAAACTAATCTATAACTCCAGAAACAACCAATGACAAGTATGGAAAGAAACACAAAGTCTAATGGGGACAAATGGTGTGGTCTCACCAACTTTGTCACGAAGGTAATTTGATTTGATATTTAATTTTTATATTTGATTTGCTTGATTGAACAAAAAACATTGTTGAAACAAACAACGAATTTCTCAATTGATTTTCAAGAAAATGTATTATATTGTCATATGTTGTGATATAAACTTGCATATATTATGAGAGGAGACAATTCATATCACCCACCCATAGTATACAAATATGGACACAGTGTAGATACATGTCATTGTTGACCAATCTAACACAATGTCTGCACAGGCTACGTAGAAAAAACTGCATGCTAGCAGCAGCGGCTGGGGCGACTCTGTATGTCTCTACACGGTGCATTCAGGCACAGTACTGTGTTTTGGCGGCTCTCAGTGATCAATATGCAATCACCACACAGCCTGTGAAACATTGTGTAAAGCTGGAATTATGACCCTCTGATGATATACTCAATATTTTTACAAGTATAAAAGATAGTCACACAAACATATCTGAATGACGCCTGTGCACATTTCAAACATGCAGCCTGGAGAAGCATGTTCCAATCCATCATTACACTACCTCCACAAAACACATTCATTCTAAAATAACACCTGAGGGACAATTGGGACACTGGCTTGTCTGCATATGTGATGGATGAGATTGCTGACTGATGGCAGTGTTGATAGTGAGCTGAGCTGTATTTTGATGGCAGCACAGAAACTGAGCCCAGTGACATGATGATAGTAAAGCCGAGCCTGTCTGTCTGGTCATATGAGGCAGCAGGTCTGGACATGCCGCTCTCTGCCAACACTGGAACTGAGCCACACACTCTCTGGAGTCTCACAGCCCCTGTCGACCCCTCTCCTCAGCAGCCCTCTGGAGCTCTGGTCTTTCAGCCACAGGTCAGGGCCCAGTGGGCCGGAGCCTTGTTTGGTTTTGGGTCCCACATGACAGCTGTAGTAGAATATGTTTTATGGCCCGGGACTTTAAATAAACTCAGTTTGGCCTAATGTCTAAAAAGCGGAATCCTTTTATATTAAGCAGGAACTTGAAGGAAAATTCCAGGGTTTACAACCTGGGTCTTATTTTGGTATTAAAATAGCAATCTATTCTTAAGAAACTTAGAAGTTTCTATTTCCTTTGGAACAACTAAAGGATTTGTGTGCCTTATTTTAGTATTGCCTATATGTAATTCTGGCCGTCATTGCTATTGGTTATGAAAACATTTTACTCACCAACTAAGTGCTGAGATTTGGTTTGACAGGGATTCCAGCTTTATTACAGTCCACAGGTAATCTCTAGCCCAAGTTATCAGGCAAAATGTAAATAAATCCAATGTAACCCCACTAGCTGAATGATAGTCCAGGGTATTTTAATCCAGTGTGTACACATATTGTAACTACATTAAGTATTCAAACTGAAATGATGAAGTGCTGCTCCAAAATCTAACATTTACAATGAGCAGTTTGGGTAATAACTTTTAATTTTCATATTTGAATTAAAGGGAACCTATTCTGCACATTTCCAGGTCTATTTTTTTAATCTGGGGAACTGGAATATCTACTGGAATATCTTTGCATGCTTTATAGTTAAAAAAACTCTTAATTTAACTCATACTGACCCTTTATGCAGCCCCTCAGTTCAGCCTCTTTCTGAAACAGGCCGTTTTAGCTCCTGTCTCTTTAAGGCCTCCTGAGGAGCCCACTCCGTTCTGATTGGCCAACTTGTGAAATCTGCCCCTCCACTGGCTCAGGAAGCTATGTCAACTTTTGTTGACATAGCTTCCAATGTTATTTGTAGGATTTCACTACTTTCTCTACTTTCTACTATCAACTTCTCAGATACATCCGTACATTTTTGAGCTGAAATCTGATCCAAAATATAAGAGTAGACAACATGAACAACACATGGAAAAATCTAAGCAACAACCTTAGCAACCAATGCTACAGAACAGATGGCTGTTTATGGGCCTGCAGGACGAGCAGATGTCAGCTCTTTAGCAAGATAGAAAAAAATCATTGCAAACAGATCATTCAGAGCAGGTTGAAGCCCTGGCTTTTGACTTGCAGGCAGCATTTCTACATATGTTCACCACAGGTTTTGGAACTTTTACCATGTTTAGCATAGATATCCGACATCATAACAGTATATAAACAACAGAAAATAAAATAATAATAATAATATGGCCCCTTTAAAGGATGCTGCTGACTTTATTCTAGGTTTGTCTTTTTGTCAACAAATCTAATTAAAAGACCAAAACCAACTATACATTAGTGTGTTTCTCTATACTTCCTGACTTCCTACTCTATCTGTGGCTCTCAGCCAGTTGTCTCCTACTAAACATAACTCTTCAAAAGACAATCAATATGAATATGAAGTTTCATTATAAAAATAATTTCCTAAAACACCTGGACGCTGTAGGAGGAAGAAGAAGGAAATAATGCATTTGTTGGGGACTATTCAGGCGAGGATTGATACACATTTGGAGCTCCATGGAGTATTTCCAGCAGCAGGACCGTATGTATGGGATTGAGTCACAATAAACTACAGTGAGTGTGTTAATTAACATGTCATTCAATGCAACAGTGTGGCTCCTTGATGTGTTAGTAGTTTTTGGACAACAATAGAGCTCTATGACACAGAGGAATAAGATATATCAGACTTTGGACACACACACATTACTCAGGAGGATTTAAGAGATAAATTGACTACAAGACAAATAAAAACACTAGCCTTATCCATTAAATTGGTTAGATAAGAGAGTGGTGGAGATAACAGAACTTTTGATCTCCATTTGTAGGAAAATCACAGGTGTCATTAACATCATCTATTCAGATGTCCCAGTAAACCATGACAGTATGAAAGTGAGTCATGACGCACAAAACCAGGACCCTGAAACTGAAGCAGATAAATGGAACTCAACCATCATTCATTTTATTATTTACACGTGTGGTTTTCCCACTGTAACATGTCAATAAGTCTTAAAAAAAGGCGTGGTGTCTGTCCTGTATAGTATTCTGGATGCTCTGTGCTCTCTTTTGAAACATTGAGTTAGGTAAGATAGCCAAAACTGTGACAAAAAAGACTGATGTTGTAAAATAAATAAGTAATTCCATTTTTATCTTCAAGCCATTCTGATGAAAGCAGTCTTGATATATTTAGATGCTGGGTGGTTCTCCAAAATAAAAGCAGAACAGTTTCCTAACAGTTTTATTCATGAAAGCCAGTCTCCATGTGGAACTAAACAACATCCTGCAAATTGTCTGGCCGTTTCTGGGCAAGCCTTCGGTTCATTCATTTTACATGTACTGCATATGTGAGCCACTAAAAACATCATACATTCCAGTCTCAAGAATTTACAGATGACACCTAAACCTTTCGGATGAGACAGTACACCAGTGTGAACCCTTAGCAACCAAAAATTCCAAATGCTGTTGTACTGGCAACCACACTGGATATCCTAATGTGCGTGAATTGGAAAATGATACTATGAATCTCACTGACCGCTGACTTTAATATGATTTATGATAATTGCTGGTGGGGGGGTGAAGGCAGGGTGCTGCAACATTATATCAGAACTCTGCTGTCAGTCAGAGAATCTGAAACCATGGAGCAATTTATTTCTCTGAAGCTTCCAACTGTGGATCAGCGGAGGTCATAACTGCTACACTGAGATCATGGGTGTTACAGGATGCATTCAGGATCCAAATTAAGAAGTTTTGTGCTAGATTAATTCCCATGAGCACCCATGCTGAATTAGTCTGATTTATAATATGTGTCAGTTGGCGTAGGTGTGGGCGTGTGTGTAATGACTTCAAAATCTATTTCAGCTGTCATCGCCAGCAGTTGTCCATCTCTAACAAGCAGAGTCAGCTCTGTACTGGGCTGTATGCTGCTTAACACCTGCCAACTGTTAAAGTTTCTGTATTCTCACTCGGAGAAAGTTTGTCATGTTTGTCCTGCCCTTGCTGTGTGTGATGGCTAACATTCTGAAGTTCTGTGGACCATCGTATGAGACTCTGCCAGGGGAGTTTCACAATAATGGAAACTTGGACGCAGATGGGATAGAGCACCAGACTTTTTGCTGTCATGTCGGCTCAGTAAGCTATTAAAAGAATATTTTATTTTGATTCATGTGGTATCTGTTTTGTTTCGTTGGCCCCAGGAGATGTATAAACAGATACACCATCTTTTAGGCGACTGTCTGAGGGACAAAAATCATCCCTAGATCATTTGCTCCAGTGTTGCAAGCTAACTCCTCATGTCTGCAGGATCTGGCTGTGGCACAGCTCTGTCGCTGTTTTAATGTCCACTGGAAACGTTTCAGAGGCGGAGTGTTTGTTCTTCAGCAGCCACATTTAAGCCATATTTAAGAGCTGTTTTTCTGACTTTTTTCTTGTTTTGCAAGCATACTTGATACACATTTGTAGCTTGTTTAGATGTGGTAACAGATGCGTTGTGGCTGTACGTCAATATGACAACCCTTTGTGCCTCTAACTGCCTCTATGATAACTCATTTTTAATGTCACTACAGCTGATCTCACAGCAAAGCTGCTGCCAATAACTTGTATTTTTGTTCTTTTTCTCAGATGATGTAGTGATCATAAAATAAGCGAGATTATCTGCAGCTCTGCAGCTCAGCCACAATCAAATTTCATATTACTTCCAATGTCTTATAAAAGCAACAGAAAAATATGTAAATGAGAGCAATTATATTGTGAATTTAGCTGCATTAAATCACAGTGTACAGACGTGGCTGGAAATATTGGTACCCTTCCACCTTAAAAAAAAAAAAAAAAAAAAATTCTTTGTATTAAGTTGAAACTGACAGAAGTATATCATATCCATCATTCTTTATGTCACATTGAATATAACTGAGACTTTGTTCTTGATTTACAACTTAACATGTAAAACAAATGAAAATGGCATGGCCAAAAATATCGGTACCCGTAAATTAATATTTTGTAGCACAGCCTTTGGACGCAACAACTGCAGTCAAGCACTTTCTGTAACTCTGAATAAGGTTTCTCCACTTCTCCACTGGTAGTTCGGCCCACTCTTCTTGAGCAAACTGCTCCATTTATCTCAGGTTTGATGGGTGCCACCTCCCAACTGCAAGTTTCAGCTCTTTCCACAGGTGTTCAATGGGATTCAGATCAGGACTCATAGCAGGCCACTTCATAACGGTCCCACGTTTTCTTCTCATCCACTCTGCTTTTTGATGTATGTTTGGGGTCATTATCCTGCTGGAAGACCCTAAGACACAGCTTTCTGACACTGGGCTGTATGGCTGTTTCACTCCAAAATGCCTTGATAGTCTTCTGATTTCATTGTGCCTTGCACCCAGTCCCTGAGGCAGCAAAGTAACCTCAAAACATCACTGAGCCTCCTCCATGTTTCACAATAGGCATGGTGCAACATAGGGTTGGTGTGATTTACCAAAAAGCTCTAATTTTGTTTCCTTGGTCCAAAGCACATTCTCCCAGAAGGACTGTGGCACGTCAACATGCATATTGGCAAAGTCCATTGTGGCTTTTTTGTGTCCCCCTCTTAGATATGGGGTCTTCCTGGGTCTTCTACCATGGGGCCCATTTTCATTCAGACAGTGATGGATGGCACAACTTGAAACTATTGTACCTTGAACTTGAAGATCAGCTTTGATCTGTATTGAAGTTTTCCTTGTTTCTTTCTTGACCATTCGAGCAATCCTTCTGTTCAATCTCGGGCCAATTTTCCTCTTGCGACCACGTCCAGAGATGTTCCACGGGCCTTGAACTTCTTAATAATCTTGGCAACAGTGGTCACAGGAACATTAGGCTCTTTGGAGATGGTCTTGTAACCTTTACGTTGACCATGCTTGGCTATTACCTTTTTTCTAATGTCTCTAGCTTTCCTTCTGTTTTCCATGTTCAATGTGATGCACACAGTGGCACAAAACAGCAGAGTGAGTAATTTTCTCCTTTTAAACTGGCTGCATGAGTGATTATAAGATTGAAAACTTCTGTGATACTGATGAATACACAATAGTCTGCTTAAAGTATCACTACAAATCAATTATTTCTTACAACTTCTAAAGGGTACCATTAATTTTGTCCAGGCTATTTTAGAATGTCTTTGTAGAATAAGCATGAATTCAATTATTTTCACAACCTTTTTGGTTTGTTCCACTGCAAACCAAACATAGACATGAAATGATAATAAAATTTAATTTCATCACTGTTCAGGGTGAATCGTGCATTATTTTATTAAAATGCAAGGGTGCCAATAATTTTGCCCACGCCTGTATGTGATCACAGAGAGGAGGAGACATTACAGAGGTTCCAATGAGACCGTCTCCCTCCCTTCTTCTCATTGGTCTCTCACACTCTCTAATTACAAACATGATAAACTAGCTTTGTTGTGTATGTGTTAAGACAAAGTAAGTAACAAAGGAAATGCATAATTAAAATTTTATTTTAAGTCAACTGCCAATTAATATAGACATTTGTATAAATTCACAAGTGAATGTCATGCTTCAGAGATGCAAACTGGGCTGGCAAAAATAAAGATAGTGGAGCAGGGAAAAAGAGCCGGCAGCTCACAGACCCAGTTGATATACACAGAACAGATTGTCTCTGGCAGCTGCGATGGAGTGTTCCTAAGTGTAGATTCAGATATTTTGACAGAACCATTTCTAGGCAAGTATATCTGCTACAAATTCCATCATATACAACTACTCAGCATTAGCTAAGATACACACAGGTGCCGTTATAATGTATTGCAACATATCAGAATGTTCATATTGTAAACAGTTTTGGGCAGTAATGCATTACTAATATTATTACTTTTTTCAGTAACGAGTAGTGTAAGGGATTACAATTTTACAATTACTAATCCCAGTAACGTTTCATTTCTTTTACACTCAGCATGCTCGCTGTCTTACCAGAATTAATGGAGGGTTGATATCATTGTGGTCTCTGCGTTCTGTTGACAGACTGCCCCTGAGGAGGAGATATGTGACTCACGGTAATTCTAAACTTTGACGGAACTGACAGTTGAATAACAAAAGTCAAGTAATGAGTGATGCAAGGTGTTACTTTTGCTGCTCAGTAATAAGTTAAGTAATGTAATTACTTTTATAATGAGTAATAGATAATCAGTGATTAATAACAATTTTCAAGTAACTTGCCCAACACAGTTTGCACAGTTTGTTATTCCTACAGTGTTTATAGTAACTATAGTTAAGACGTGGGTCTTACTTTTGTAGTAATGTCTAGCTGTTATGATGACAGCAGCCATTTTCAGTGAAAAGTACCTAAAACTCCACTGTTCACTACCTGCTCAGCACCAAACAGCAAACCGACACAGTTAGCGACTAGCTGATGAACATAGTGGAGCATTTAGCAACTATTCTAGAAATTTATATCTAGATCTAGCAATTTTCTCTCAAAAACTTAGGGGCCCAGCAAAAGACTGGCTGGACAGATGTCTGAATATGAGGAAAGTGTGGCGCCAACAAAATGTTTCACCATGAATTAATTGTTCAACATTTTTATGAAAACTCATTGAATACAGTAACATTGGTGAACAGTAGTTTCTACAGCCCATCGTGGTTGGCTGGAAGTGAACATATTAGCATATTAGCTTGCTAGCAACACTTGCTTGGTAAGTCGGCCTAAGTTAAACCAGGAAGTTGTACACTGTGATGGATATTTATAACGGACAATTTGGAAAATAGTTCTACTGTTTGGCTTTGTTTTCTCTTATAAATGGGTTTGGCTTACCTCAGTACAGATTACTAGTTTTAGTTCTTATTTTCTCACTCTTGAGCAGTCTTCCATTATCACTCAGCATACCTAAATGACAGCGGCAGCGGAAAAATGACATTTAGAGTCACTTACTGAATGAGTTGACCAGTTGGCTAGTCTCCTACACTCTTCATCTAATGATGGTTTGTGAAACTAACACTATGAAATGAATGAGTAGAGCTTATACTTTCCTTCTGATAAGTTTGCTGACAAAGCAAGTGGTGTAAAACAATACCATTCACACATTCAGAGTTGTCCACCACGCAGCTGCTCTTTCTGCTTCTCTTGCTGTAATGAGCTTGAACTACCTGCTGACAGCTGAATGAGGCCACATTAGTATGCAAACTGAAGCTCAGTACCATGAAGATTTTATAAAAAGCATGTGATACATAGCTGACTGTTTGCTTCTTTGAGATTGTTTGCATAGTTTGTCTGACCACTCAGAAAAATGCAAAGCACAAGTTTTAAGCAGAGTGGAACAAAAACTGATAAAAACACTGATAAAAATGTCTGGACTATCATGTATGAAGCAAATCATTTAAATATAGTTGAGCCACGATAAGAAGTCATTTATTTCATGTTTTTGGTGATTTTTTAGGACACTACCACACACAAAACATGACCCTTTAACAACATTTGGGCCTGTCAACTAACTTTTTCTATAAATCTACATCTCTCTCTCCTACATTTCTTAAAGATCCCCTCCAGACATGTATTAAGACATATAAAAATACTATAAAAAATGTGTATCTGATATGCTTTTTCCACAAAAAAAAGTATTATTACCACTTTAGAATCCTTAAAGGGCATCTAGTCCTTCTCCTCAATTAAAATTCCAGAATCTATGAATATGCATCTATTGTTATATATATATATTGTTCATTTCTGAAGCTTAACTTCTGGCTACAAGATGTCTCCTACTTTACTGTAGAGTCCGTTCTCAGTGTTTGTGCGCTCAAGGCTTCAAGTTTCCACATCACACTTGTGTAAGTTGAATATTGGACCAGGATTGGCTCCAAACTAGTTGTGATGTCACAAATCCTGCTCGTAGGTCCACCCCTTAAAATGACATTTTCAATGAGCACACAGAAACTTTCAGCAGATGAATGTGAAAACAGCCTTCTAGTTTCAAACTCTGCTCATACATCACTCCGCACAGTGAAGCTTGAACAAGAAGAAAAACACATTTTTGAGTGGAGTAAATTCTTTCATTTTTTCTTGTTTTCTCACTCAAGTGAGTGAGCTTTGCATCCATGTTTGAAACATCCAGAGTGCCTGTAAATGGAATGGATGATACTAGATGATAGGTGACTGGGACATGCTCGAAGCTGTGTAAAACAAAAAACAGATTCTCTATAACATGGATAATGCACAAAGACTGAGATGTAGAGGTGGTAAAAACTTTGAGTCACTTGGTTCATTTCAAAGATTCCTAGTTACAGACTATGTTGTGGTATCACCATTCAAATGCACTTCAGGACATACAACAGTAAGTGAACACATCACTGTTCATATGACGATGTCCAGCGCTGATTCTGACTGTCTTCAGTTCAGTCATATCTTCAGTCTGGTGCAAGTCAAGGTGTCACGTGCAGTACAAAAATAGCCTATACAAGCACTGTACATGTGGTTAATAGCTCAACAGCCTACTATTTACAACAGAGTCATCAGATTGTGATTGTATCTGTAGCTTTTGCAGTTTTTTTAATACACATTTAGGAGGAAGTAACATACTGTGAATCGCTACTGAGCTGACAGTGTTGCTCTCAGTCACCAGTGAAGAGCTCCACTGCATCTGACAATGGTGATTCAGTATAGTCAGTTTACTTTGAAGATTTGTTGGGAGAGATTTGTTTGTACATGTTCTGTGCACCTCCACTGAGACAGCTACTCACATTCAAAACATTTCCTGTGAGTCAGTCAGTTACTCGGACAAAGCCTGTAGGATGAGGAAAAAAAGCCTTTTATCGGGATAAAAATTAGGCTTGTAGTAAAAGTGGTGTCTTTCTTTCTTCTTCTGCTTTTTGGTGCACAATTTATTTAAAATGTACATGTTTTAAAATCATGTATAAATAAATAGACGTCTTCTTTCTTCTATATGTTTACATATAGAAGAAAGAAGACATTTTCATGTCTTATTTCATATGTGATAGGCCCAATATTTGACATGATGAGAAATGAACTACTTACTTTGTAAGTGGCAATGTTTTTTTGTGAATGAATGAAATGATCCATGGTTTCATAAAAATGCAAGTAAGTGTCATGTATATTTGAGATTGGGTTTTCTCTTTTAATCTCTTCGTGAGTGTTGTTAAACTGGGTCTGTAATACAGCTGTTAGCAGATGTGTTTGAGCTCCATATCTGTTTTATAAATGCTTTTATTTCATTGTCAAAGTAATTACCAAGGGAGGTTCACAACATGGAACTCATACTTACAGGCAATGATGGATGCTCTCCCTCATTAGGTCATTACGCAACAGCTCTGAGCCAGTTTGCCAAAAGAGCTTTCAGAACAGTTATCAGCACACTCCTTTATTTATTCCCAATGTCAACACTTGTCTGGACTGAAACACTGCCAGTCACAGTTTTTTGAGCCCTTGTAACTTCACTTCAGCTATTGTCAGCTCTCATGTTCATGTGTTCATGTGAGTGCCTTCTGGGTGACATCATGACAGGATGCTGTTTTCTTAACTGCTGACTGAGGTGAAGCCGCTGGCCAAAGGGATTTCCCTGAAAGTCAGAGTAATGGAAACTTGGAGTGGTTGATACACACTGCAAATATGCTCTATCTGATCTGACAGACTCATTATAACTTGGACATTTTTATCATTAGTATCTGGGTCTTTCTTGCCCTTTGTTTTCAGATCACATGCACTATAATAGCACAGGGTGTATAGGAAACATTCACTACAGAGAAACAGAAACACTTCCCCGTTCTGTGTGTGTGAAAGTTTTGTTTTTCACCACAACTCTGCTGATGCAGTGAAGGGGGAGTGTGGCATCAGGTTCTAAGTAAGCATGTTTCTGAGGTGCTGAGAAAAGAAGACAAAGAGAAGAAAGAAAATGCAATTTGAAAAACTCCCTTTTTTTTATCAAAGCTCAACCACAACCATATCTACTTGAATTATTTGAATCCCACGATGTTTTTGCTCGTTTTTACTTTCATTCATTTTTAGGCCTATGGCATTGTCACAATATGTGTCACTCAGACATGCCATATAATGTTTTTCCAGGGTAAGTTGGTCTATTTAGAAATGCCATCATTTTTTCATGTGAGTAGTACTATACATGCTTTAAGAGACTTTCTATGGGGAAAAATATATAAAAATGAAAATATGTTGTTTTTTTTGTTTTTATGTCCAGATGTTTTCATCCCAGCACAAATATCCATATATGAATGGATACAGGAGACTGTCAGAGTTCCAGGGATATATGAACCATGCTGATAGGACATTCTGAGCCTTAGGAATGTCAAAAGATGTTCTGATAGTGTCAAACAAACAAAATACAGAAATTGAAAATGATTGTTTAACTGATTGAAATTGTTCTGTATCAGTCAGCAATGCATCAGAGTGTTTTGTGCTGCAAGAAGTGTGTGGCATGTGTCTGATGTAAAGTCCCTATTTGCGAAACACACAACCACCCACACACTCAGGCCCACTCACAACTGCGCTGGCACAAACTACACTCACTCACTCACAAACCAACACTCACTCGTTTGTCACACATCACTGAAACAACTGTGAGTGAGTCAGATCTGCCCTCCTTTCTCTCCGTTTCTCTCCAACAACACACTTGCATTCCTATAGGCTGTAATCACTTGACACCATGACAGTGTGACATGCTCAACTGACCTGTGTTTTCATGTCAAGTCAAATTTACTGTGTTTAGCCCAGTATCACAAATCACAAATTTCCCTCAGCAGGCTTTTCAATCCTTATCCATTTGGATAAGGAAAATTCCCCCCCGCCCCCCCAAAAAAACCTTTGGTAGGGGAAAAAAAGGAAGAAACCTCAGGAACAGCAACAGAGGAGGGATGTCTCTCCCGGGACGGGCAGACAAACCACGTATGTTGGCCACTAATACAAATCTAGAGTTGTAACAACATTCCCTTGTAAACCACAGACATTGTTCTTTCACGGTTGGCTGATAAGGCAACGCACACTCATGGTAAATCATAGTATTCATGGTATTACTTAAACTTAGGCTGTCAAAGCACACAGTTGATCTTTGTGCATGGTGCATTATGCAGTTGTGTGTGTGTGTGTGAGCGTGTTTGTGTGTGTATGTATGTGTTTGTGAGTGAATGAGTGTGTGTGTGTGTGTGCATTCGTGTATTTGTGTGTGTGTGTGTGTGTGTGTGCCAGCTCCTGGAAGTCCAGCAGACTCCAGTAAGGAATGTTGAGAACAGCTGTGGACATGACTGAAAGAATTTACACAGAAACTAAACCTCATGATGGTATCACACACACACACACACACACACACACACACACACACACACACACACACACACACACACACACACACACACACACAAATACACGAATGCACACACACACACTCACTTTAGTCTGAGCAAATATTTAGAAGGAGAAAACATTCATCGATCCATCTATTTTCAAGTAGCTTATCCTAGTCAGGGACATAGTGACTGGAGCAAATGCAGTAATACCATTCCTTCTCTCTTTGTCTGTCTGTCTCTCTCTCTCTTTGTCTTTAAAATTGAAATGTGCCCTTCAGGTATGACCATAATTAAGAACAGTGTTGCCAAAGTATTGTACAAGGTTTATAATATAAGTAACTCAGAATGTGACACGAACAACAGAGCTGAACCTTAAGGGTTATTTTCATTATAATTAATTTGTCAATTATTTTTCACTTAATCAATTCATTGTTTAGTCCAGAAAATGGTGAAAATTCCCCTACAATTTGTCACAGCCCAAGGTGATATATTCAAATTCCTTTGTTTTTGTTCTACCAACCTTTCAAAACACACATATATTCAATAATAATAAATATGATTTATAATCATATAACCTTTGGCATTGGTGCTTAATAAATTCTAGCTTGGTTGTTTTGTTGCTAGACTGCCCTACAGTGTTACCAGCTGATAAAAACTGAATTGGTCAGCACTAGTTGTAAACAAATCATTGAAGAAAAAAAGGTTTCTCAAATCAAATAATCTTTATTGACACTGATGTTGAGGTTACTTTTATTGCCAAAGCTAAATGGCATATCTCTGAATACAATGAACATGCAATTGATGATGAAAGTACAAAAATAAGTCGAGACATATTCCCATATATTGCTTTTTATCTCTCTTGTTCAATCTTTCACTCTTCCAGACAAGTCAGAGTGCAGAACAGTATGTCGTCACCTTCTAAACAGGACAGGAAGCAGGAGAGTCTTGGAGGAGTTTAGCTATTTGCTAAAAGTGTATATATATAGTATGTTTACAGTCCATTATTTCTGTTTCTTTCACTCACATAGTCTGTTTTTATTTTCACTTCACTAACTGCAGTCAGTGACATGAGAGGGTTTCAGTGGCTGGTTACTTTTCCAGACAGGTTGTGTTTGTTTTCAGCTGCAGGGCGTTGGCTGTTTTTGACCATTTTAGCTTAGCTTCTTAGCCAGGTGGGGAAATATAGGTAGTGTTTTTGCCAATTGTCCCAGTTTATTTCACTGTTCTTTCACTGTATGCTCACCACTGCTGCTGTTTATTCTGAATGTGACAGGGTACCTTTGTGGTCGCCAACTACACCTATGTGACACACACAGTAGTCAAGCCTCTCAAAATACAACACACACACGTGACACCATCTCTGGGCATAATGTAGTGTTTTTCCTGGATGCCTCTATGACGTGTAACGTTAGACAGCCAATCACCAGCATTATTTGATCTTGGTATAAGCATGCTGAATGCTTATTTGCTCACTGACGCTGATGAGATTTTACTCCTTCGGCATCAAAATTTGGTACCAAATGACATGGCATTTTTCAATACTCGATAGTATAGAAGCAATTTGGTCGGTGCCATAAAAGTATTGAAGTTCAGAACCCAGCCATACACACATTACCACTGCTAATTGAAAGCAGCCATTTGCAGCGTGTTGAAATGCGTGCAGTGTGTGTGCTGCTCCACCTGTTGTCTTGTGGATTGAGAGAAAGCTAATGTTGCAGCACATGGCTCTGGGCTGAAATGTTCATGAAATAACTCAAATGCAAGGGAAAGAGGAAGAAATTAATTCATGAATGAATATGTTGTTGACAGCAGCTCGTCTTCCCCATCTTAACCTCATCATCAATCTACCACATCCCTTATGGCTAACTGGAAAAGGCTTAAGTGGTAATTTTATGTTAGACAGCATAACAATAGAAGCTTATTACTTTCCAACAATGGACTCTTATTACTCTCAGCTGACATTTGCCATCACTGCTTGCTTTTCTGCCTTTTTTCCATGTTTCACTTCTCTGTCCATTGTTCATAACGCTGTTTTGAGTCCAGAAAGCAGTCATTATCCGTAAGAATATAGAGGTCATTCATTTCACATTGGCCTCAGTGGAAACCCAAGACCCTTTCATCATGTCCTCACTCAGCAGTTCTTAATGCTTTGGGAAGTACCTCCCCCCCACACCCCTAATTCTTCTTCCACCCAGCGGTATCCTCCACCCATCAGTGCTGAGGAAGGAGCATTGTTCAGACAAATTCTCTATGAGAATCACAATTCAGCCGTGAAAGAGATTCCATTCAATTCTATCATTAGGTCATTAACATGTGAATGGTTTATCCTCTTGGGAGCATGAATGTGCTCAGCAAGGTTCATTGTCATATGCATTAGATATTTTGTGTGCAAAATTGACATATAGGTAAAGCGAGAAGAAAGCCTGTTGAGTGTCCAAAATGGAACGGGTTAACCCACTGGGGAGCATGAATGTGTTCAGTAAAATGTGTTCAGTGTTCAGTAAACAATTTGGCCAGATGGCAGGGCTAGAAGAAAGGTAAGGGGTTACCGGAATTGGAATCATCCTCTGAAGACTATGCATATCCAGATTAAATCTTATGGCAATATTGGTGTTGTGATATTTTACTCTGAATCAAAGTGTACCAAATTGAATGTCTGAATATGGCATTGTATCCAGCTATCATTCTACATGCATAGTTATAATACATTGTCTGGGGACCTTGAATATCTGCACCAAATTTCTTAGCAAATCCATCTAATAGTCATTCAGATTTCACTCAGAATGAAAAATGTCAGTCTGCTGGTGGCTCTAGATTAAAGGTAAGCATTGCCTGGGGACCATGAATCGTACCAAATTTCATGGTAATCCCTCTGTTAGCCATTGAGACATTTCACTCAAAATATATCCTCATGGTGGTGCTAAAGGTAAAGTCAAGAGATTACTAATTATTAACTTTCTCTCTAAACTATTAGAATTTAGCCTCTGTCGACCATGAATGTCTATACAAAATGTGTTTTTTCCCTTAATTGTAGTTTAGATATTTCAGTCCTTCCCAAAGTGGTGGATCAACCAACTGGTATTATCATCCCAAGAGCTAGTGTGCCTCATAACAGAAATACTAGCATGTCATAATGCATTGGTTGTTGACGTTCTTGATTCCAGAAAGCTTCCTTTGGCCTTTCCTGCCTGATTACCTTTGCACATCATGTAGGTCATGAAAGACTGCAAGCTAATATTGGTCAGTCTGACAAGTCTCTCGACAAAGTCACAGCATGATCATGATCACCTAATCTAAAATAGTAACCATTTAAATGTGATCTCTGGAAAACAGTGTAGCAGAAAAGTGCCTCTGCTGTAGTAGGTGCATCCATAAATTATCAGACAGAAGCTTTTCTTTACATCCAGACATTCGGATGAAGGAAAAGCCTGAAAGGTCCCCAGTGAGAATACTGTAAATGGAGCTTACAGTGTCACTGTCACATGGTAGGAATGATGCATCGTCTGGGAGCAGTGGAGGAAGTGGAAATGTGGAGTGTATCAGGGTCAGTGCTATCACAGAGACCACCCTGTCCCTGCTACACAACACCATTGTCCTGCTTGGAGGTGAAGGTCAGAAGGGCAAACACACTCTGATAGCAGACATGTTAGCGTGAGAAACCTGCGCAGATCAGAGGTCAAAGATGTCATTTTTCTGTGTATACATATATATACACAGACTATATATATATATATATATATATATATATATATATATATGTCTGTGTATCACTTCAAGGCAACTGTATGAGGCAAGATGCTAACTACGCTAATCCCACTGTATGATCATCAATGGTTGGTACAGTTCCAGTTTCAACACACATTCTTTCAAAAACAATTCCCAACTTTTTTGCTTTCTGTTCACCCAGAAACGAACAACATTTGATTTTGCTTCATACTCTGACCCTGCATGCTGGCAATGTTTGTTCAAGGAAGAAAGTGTTTTTCTTAGCAACAACCATCGTATGCAGGGGGAAAGGCTTGGTATGCCCTAAGGAATGTTGCTGACGGGAAGGGCAAGACCTGGAGCCAAGAAACAGGGGAAATACTGAAGAAGAAGGTGAAGAAGATGGAGAAGAAGAAGAAATAAATGACAGGAAGCATATTTACAAATACTTCAAAAATCGTAAAAAGTTTCTGGTGCAGTTTCTTGATATAAAGACTTATTTGCAGCTTATTTTAACCCGAGAGCAGGAAATGAAGAAATTAAATGAGCTATGTTTAGTAGGAATGAAACCTGAATGGCATATGTTAAGTGACCACGTATTAAAATTCTGTTTGTGAGGCCTTTCTGCTGTGCCTTTCTGGATCAAAACTCAGCTAACTGTAACATAGCAGCTGTATCTACAGCAATTCTGAAAAGTAATCCAGGGATCATCATGTCTTCCTCTGTAGTTTTTTGATGGGAGCTTTTTGGGATCAGAGCTAGCTAGCAATTACCGGATAACAATAACCGATTGTCAGAATGTGTTCTTGTGTGTTTTGAGACACACAGACAAACCTGCAGTTGTCTTAATCAACCGGAAAAAGCTCTCCTTAAAGGATAATTCCCTCTAATTACAACTCACCAAGTTAACTGCTTGGATGTGGTGACACAGTGATATCACTGAAAAGAAGTCAGACAGTGGTCAGATGGACAGACAGGTTGTAAACTCAATATAAGTCAAACTTATTTGGAAGAGAAAAGAAAGGCAAACAGTAAAATTATTAACCAAACAGTCCTGTCACGATTCCTGCTTAGCCCCTGTGTGTGTTTTCTTTTGTCCTCTCTATCTCTGTCCCTGCCTTCAGCCCTTAGGCACTCTCTGCTCTAGTCTTTACCATTTCTCCACCTGTCCCCATGTAACTGTCTGCACTTACTGCCCATTCTCTCATCAGCTCCTCAGTACAAATACCAGTCTCTATCATCCATTCCCTGCCAGTTCATCATATTTCTGACTGTTCCCGTTCCTGCACCTGTTCCTGCCTGATCCTGTAGTTTACATCTTCCGCCTGTTTTTGACTTGCCTGCCTGCCTTTTCCCCTTTTGGACTTTGTTTGCCTATTTCGGATTAATTCCCCATTGACTAACTGTAAACCTGTCATTTGTGTTTTGAGCATTAAACCCCCCTCATTCAACCTGTCCGTCTGCTGAGTCTGCATTTGGGTCTGCCCTGTTCTCAATCATGACGAACTGGCCAGTATGGACCCAGCAGACATTCACCTGCTCAGCCTGCCATATACTTGGGAGAATTTCTATGTGTCGACGGATATTTACCTCAATGAATAGCCAGGCTTCTTTATGCTCCTCTCTGTCATCTGGAAGCAACCCTGAGTTTGCCCAAGAAGTGGCTTTCTACAGGTGGAAATTCTATATTAACCCTGTTCCTAATCCTGTTCCTCCCAAGCCCATCACTCCAGCCTCTCATGTTTCCCTGGAGTCTCCCAGCTCCTCCCTGGAACAGCCAAAGTTTGTCAGCTAACTCCAAGTCTGTGTCTTGTGTGGCTAGCCTCTGGCTAGGGGGTATCTGGCTTGCTAGCCACCGGCCTGTTTCTCAGCCTGCCAACTTTGGATGTGCTAACCATCAGCATGTCTCCCAGTCTGCTTGCTTTGTCCTTGCTAGTCACCAGCCTGTCTGCAAGTCTGCTAGCCTCCAGTCTACCTCTGCCACGAATCTGATCCCTAAAGATCCCCAGCAGTCCCCTTTCTATGGGTCTCACCTTGCCATGTCCACAGGTTCCTTCATTTAGGCCTCCAGAAGAAAGCATGGTCTCAATGGTTGCCAAGGTTGTTGGCCTTTCTCTGTTGCTCAGCTCCTCTCTGCTGCGCCCCAGAGTCTCCACTGCCCAGCACCACTACTGACTGAGGCCTGTTCCAGTTCCCGAGCTGTTGGTCGCCCCTGCTGATGCTCAGTCTGTTCCACTTCCCAAGTTGTTGGGAAGGTAAATATAAGGTGTTTTAGATAATCTGACTAAACAGGCAGGATTGTTTATAACCTGTCTGTTTGTGTGACCACTAATTTCTTGCCTCAACAGTTTTCTGTTGCACTGTAGTGTAGCCTAGTATTTGCTACATCGCAGCTGGATATGGTCATAAGTACATGAGAGCAGGGTGTAGGTTTAGTTTGGGGAAAATAAAGTCGGTGGTTCTTCAGCAAAGGAAAAAAAAGTATTGTATATAGATTTAAATCAATCTAGCAATAAATTATGAAGAACAGCGACAACAAAAATGCTTTTTAATTCTCTGTATTTATGAACTAATATACTTCTAATATACCCCCTCCAACCCCTTCCATGTGGTGTTACTCTTTAATAATAACTACAGCTTAAAAGAAAACCACTGTTTATTAAAACTTGGACTATTTTTAAGTTCTGGCTATTGATTCTATCAGCTATGACAACATTATAGTCGCCAAAGTAATTGCTGATTCTTGGAATCATAGATTATAGTTTCAGTGAGGCAAGAAACATGAGTAATCAGACAACTGTAAACAAACCAACAATTTAGACAGATTAGCTTAATTTGGAGGTAAAACTGAAAGTGATTATACTCAAAATGTTTGTAATGGACCTATTTTTAACCATTTGACCACATTCTGGGATCTCAATTACTTTGGTGAGACATTGTATGAACAAGCAAATATATGGCCTGAGCTACAAATATAAAACCCAAGGTGTAATAAATTGTAGTTCACCTGTAACTTAATAGCCACAGATCATTTAGAGGGTTAAAAGCTTACATTACAATGTCTACGTGTGAGTATCAAGGCCCCGTAATGGGACTCGTCAACTCTGCCTTCCAGCGTCTGATGTCAGTGTCACAACACAACATTCTTAACTGAAACACTATACCGTAAATCCTGTATTTCTCTTATTACCGCCAACCACTTTAACACTGTAACCTGGCCTGTAAGTAACAGATCAGCACTCTAAATGTGTCATAATCTTCTTTCAGTAACTCAAATGATACTGACACACTCAGCTTTTTTCTTGTGGTCAGCCAGTTTACAGTAAATAGTGACAGGAAGCAGGGAAGAGGGACTGATATGTAGCAATGGAGTCTGGACCTGGTGGGTCAGATAAGCCAGAAAGACATCTCAGAAATGTTTTAACCATTTTATTTTAACCTGTTGCATATCAGCTCGTATTTGTTTGTATTTTTCTCATAACCCCTTAGCCCTGTGGCCCTGTGTTGTCATCCTGCAACGGGCCCATTCAGATAATAGCCCCTAATGATTAATAGTAGCTTCTGTCAGGCCGTCCTTATCTCTGCAACATATGCGGGGGGCCAGGATTAATCTCAGTATGGGAACAAATAACAGCTGATAAGAGTGGGCGGAGGAGCATGTGTAGTGTGTGTGCACACGGTTATGCGTGTGTTTGCATTCATGTGTTGTGAGCCTGTGTGCCTGTGTAGAAGGCGAGCATTTGTTCTTGCAGGAGTCGTCCGGCCCCCGCAAGAATGGAATGTGCCTCCATGTACTGTTCTGTGCTGCACATACCATCAGCTTGCTTTTACACACACACACATATACACACACATACACACCCCTCTTTTCTGCACAGTGAATTAACAACCCACAAACCAATTTATAGGTCACACTTGTACGCAGAGTCAACAATAAAGTTTAGAACGTCATTAAGAGAAACAACAATCTACCATTTGCATCAACTGTTTTTCACTTGAAAAACAGAGAAAATTACCAGAGGAAATGATGACACCAGTGAATCAAAGAGCTGCCCGTCAGTGAGGAGAAAAGCATTTCGACATAATCTCTTTTCAGTTCTTCCTGCATTTCCTCCTCTACTTCATCACTTATCTTGGTTTTCCTGGCACGGACGCAGGAAAGACAGACGTCAGCAACACAGTGCGAGGCGTTGTTGGGAAAGGCTGCGATGAGGGCTGGGCCCTCTGGATAGAGACAGATTAGAGTTTTCAATGCCAAACACTACACCACTCATAGCAAGTAGAGAGCGAGAAGGGATAGAGTTTGGATGCAAAGTGAAGGGCTATTATCATTAAGTTTAATGGATTGAAATCGCTGCATAACTGTACGCTTGTCAAGACAGTTTTCTCTCATGGACAAAAGGTGGAGGTGGCTATAAGGGTAAAGAGGGAGGGAAGAAGACGGGAAAGGAAAGGGAAGGAAAATATAGGAAAGGAAAGGGAATGAAAGGACAGGAGGAAGACAGTAGCCCCTCATTTATCAAAATCTTGAAAGGAGTTCACATTCAAGTGCTGTAAACTGCAGGAAACGTATCTTATTTCAGGAACAGTTGCAAAACTGTAACTGAGTGTCAATTTTTTCCAAAATTGCTGTATTGTGTTCATCTCTGGAGTATGATTTAATTTGCCAGCATGCAGAATAAAATCTCTTGATTTGTGGTTTTGTTGCTGATGCACAATATTGTCTCACTTTATATGTAACATACAGTGGAAATTAAGCTCTAGTAGCTGGAAAAGGTTGTAAAAAGTTGTGGATGGAAGTTTGATGGCTACAGCTTGGAGAAGCAAAAAATAAACTAATAAATCCCTGAGAGAATGTTTTTACTTCCTTTTTCTAAAGGTTTCAAATTCATAATAAGCATATCCTTTCTGTTGACTTTTCATGAGCTAAGAAATAAATTTGAAGAAATTCAGAATTCGTATTTTGCTTAAGAACTAGGATCACTTTTGTATCTTACATTAGAACTTTAAGTCCTTCGGTTTATCTGAAAAATTCAAAACGGCTAAATTTAGGGATACACACATGGAGTTTTCACTGATGACTCAGGTCCTTAATGTTTGATTTCCTGTTACAAAACAGGACAGTGACTTCTTGTAAACTGATACTGATGATAGTGTACTAAGTACTTGTGTACTTGGTGTCATAATATAATCAAATAATACAAGTTATTTGCTTTCCATAGAGAGATACACTCAGAAGACAGGATTAAGCTGCTGATTCTGTGCCCCAGTCAGACAGAGGACACTTTTTGTCAGTGGCTTCTAAAACTGTTACAAATCACATCACAAAAATGATTATGATAACTATTTTCTGATCTGCCACCTCTTTGGTGAACATTTGGTAAGGCACAAAAACGGTTAGGGAAAGATTGTTGTCATCGTTGAAAGAAACCAGTGTTGACTGTTGATGGAGCGAATGTGAGCAAATGTGTCAAAGTCACAGACACAAAGTTTTTAGGACTTATCCAACCACCTTGACCTCTTCCCTAAGAGGTTTTGTGGACCTATAACATCACATTACTTCCACCTTTGCCTCAATCAATAATTTGTATGACCACAAGGGGTCCTTATCAGGTAAATGTAAACATGGATTGTTTTCAGTATTTTTAACAAACTTCCAAAGCTGTCTTTTTGGGGGGAAGGAGGGCCTCAGAAGTCACATCAGTGCCTTATTAACATATTATTCACACAATATGCCAATTTCTGTGGGCATGACAACCCGTAGGCCAAGAAAAAAACAGCCTGATGCGGCAAAATGTTCTCTCAAATGCTCTTCTACTGTATATTCAGCACAAAAATACCTCTGATTCCAAAGTAAGCATTGAAATAATAGTAAAATAAGTATAAAAACAAGTTCAACTTTTAAGCACTTAACTGCGGCATGAAAATATAATGTTATGCTTTTTACAGCAAGTAGTTATATACGACATACTTAAAGTGAATTATTAAGCAATTCTGTGTCTGTGTTCCATTTGTGAAATGCTTATGGTTATAATTCTGATAGGATTCTAGTTATTACTGTTGCTGTTATTATATAAACTCAAGTCCAGGATTATTCAGCTTGTTGGAATGTGTGTACACAATCTCTGACCAGATGTGACTTTGATGCTCAGGATACAACCAAGACAATATTAATGAGCACTGACAGTGTTGGGGTAAACGATTGTGTGATTACTGTAAGATCACATTTGTTCTTGTGCAACTTTGATAAATGAGAGACGGTGTTGCTGCGCTCTTCCTAAACCTGAGCCTGGCCTCCTCCTGTCTCTCTGGCTCATCTTACTGTAACTCTCCCCGCCTCGGTTTGGCCGCTGTGTGCTGTTTGACTCCCTCTTACCACCTCTGCCTCCTCCTCCTCCTTCCTGGCTGAGGGCTGTGTGAATGTGTGTCTGTGGTGTACCTCAAACATCAGATGTCACGGCTCAGCTTTGCTTTTAGAGGTTTGGCCTTTCACCTCTGCTGTTTGGAGTCCTCAAACTGAGGCCTGATGGGAGGGAAGCACATGTCTGATAATGGCCTGCTTTCAGGGTTGATTCATGGACCAGAGAGCATATGATATAGTTTGCATGCACATTAAAGGGTTGACAAAATCACATTTGTGACTGTACATACAGTACATGTAGAGTGACACATGCACACACACAGCCTGAAACATGTGTAAACAGCCTGAACCTGGCTCTTATTACTATCATGGCTGCCTGTGGTTCATACAGGGAGAGGAGATAAAAAGACAGCTGATGGAAATTATGTAGAGAACCAGATAACTAGATGTGTAGCTGTAAGTACTGCTGTATGTGTGTATATGTACTGTACGTGTATGTGCAATAAACTAACCAGCATAGTTAAGAGAAGTCTCTGTGCAGTCACTCTAGTAGTGTGACCCAGATATCTCATGTTGCTTTATGATGTGTGTGAATGCGTTAAAGGTGCAATGTGTAAGATTTGGCCAGAATTTTAGTTTACAACACTCAAAAATTAACTTAAATTATCAACAGAATGTGAAGAAATATCAGTTTTGACGTTATGTCAAATACATTTATGTATTGTGTTGCAGAGATATCTACTGAAATAAGCATGCTCACCAGCTAGCCCTGGCCTGTCCTGTCTTGTAATTCCACTTGCACCTTGAGAGGCGATAGTGAGTCACTGTAGCACCCAGTCTGCCCTCAGTCCAGCATGAGAGGAAGAAGAATTAGTGCTGCCGAGACAGCAATGGCGGGGATGAGCCAGGCTGAAAGCTGCTGTAATTTTTGCTGTTGACTGTCAATATGTCACTTTATTAAGTTTTAATATTTTTTCAGGCGGTAAAGAAACCATCTAGATTCCCAATATGTTGTCAGTTTATCCAAATAACGCCTATGTGGAAGATTGTGCTGACAATTTCGGATATGATGCTCCTGCAGCCGCTGGCTGTGGAGACAGTCTGCCTGCAGGGTCCTATCAGCTGCATGATGAACTGATCTCTGCAGCTCTTTGGTAATTTACCACTGACTCTAATGTCTCCAGAGCATTTTGATATCTTGACAACGCCATAGCACAGATTCACTGTAAACAGTAAGCTTTACACTATATTCAGTGAGTGATAATTGTGGGGTGGAGGGCTGTGCTTTTGTTTGCTTGTTTTGTTTGTTTGTTTCAAACTATTTGTTTGTTTGGATCAGGTGGCCAAATCTTACACATTGCACCTTTAAGGGTCGGATTTTGGATTTTTTGGTGACCATAAGATCAAAAACAGTCAATATCAACATGCCTGACATTTTAACTTCTTATAGTAAGAAAAGCACAGGTGTTAATGATAACACTAACAATGACTCTACTCTATTAAAGTGTCTCAGTGTATCATGACATTGACAATGTTTACATACACACTAATATTCCACTATTATTCCAAATATGACAATATTCTGAATTTGATACGGGTCGTGTAAACAGCATATTCCGTTTGGATATTTAGAATTAGGCCTTATTCTGAATGTAGCATTTTCCAATTACGACATGTTGGATATCCCGATATTATTCAGGTTTTAGGAGCATTCTTGCGTCTCAATCAGGGTTTTTACCACATTTTGCAACACACAGCCTCTTGCCTGTTTACAGCCAGCTCTGTGTGTTGTAAACAAAATAACTAGCCAACAGTTTGCAAGGCTGTTATAGTGATAAATGACGGGCTGGTTGTGTAACGCACCCCTGCGTTGGAGCAGGAAGGCAGACAGAGGAGAGGAATGAGAGGAGAGTGGAGAGCTGTTCAGGGCAGGCTGAAAAAACAGAGCGCTCCTTCTCCATGACGGGGACGGAGGGGATCAGTTATTATCCTGACATGCAGCCGGGGACTGACGGTGACGACTTGGTGTGATGCACCAAAACCACTCAGCAGTGTAGTAAATATCATGAGACAACCTAGGTACTGGATGTTCCTGTAACCATTAATTTATACCAGTCATATCAATATCACTTATAAATATCAGGTAGCAGCTCACTAATGTTTTTCACCTCGCTGGTTTACTTCACTGCCTGTGGAGATCTTGTGATTCCTGTTCACACTGGAGCAGAGGGAAACCCTGAAAACCCTCTGCATGTAAACCAGCATGTACTAAAACCACCTGTGCTTTTCCTGCTTTCACATGTCAAAGAGTCCCCTGTGAAAAAGGCCTAAACAATATAGTTCACCAAGACTTACCTTTGTACAGGCCTTTAACATACAGCACAGTAAAAAGACTGAGAAAGGGGCTCAAAACTGCATTGTCTGTAAATATATTGCTGTGGCCACAAATAGCAATTGAGCTTTTTTCACAGAAGACATTTTGACATGTGAAAGCAGGAAAAGCATGGGTGAAATTAATAACATTAATGATGACTCAGTTCGATTTATGTTTTCCCAAATTTGTGCCCCTGCTATAGTGCATGATGGTCACTAGTATGGCTTATTGAACACTTAAGGCCAATTCATGCTTTCTGTGTCGGCGTCTTTGTTGGTCCGTGTGACGTAAATTTTGTCATTGCCCATGTCTGTCCGTCACTGTGGACGTCCACTCACAGCCCAAAATTTGTGACTGCGTGGACGCTAGAAAAGCAAAACAGGAACGCCTGTCTTGTCTACTGTATGTATGTACTGTATTCCTGTTCTCATTAAGCTGTCACTTCTCTTTTTTTTACTTTTTGTTGAGCAACATACAGGGACTCCTCAGCTGCATTCAGACTGAAAACAGTCCTGTGTAAAACAATACAAGGGGCTGTGTTTGTGTGGGCGAGTTGTTTAAAGTGCTGGTGAGACAGTGAAATACAACCCACCAAGTCCGGTTGAAGAAACAGATTTTTGTGTTAAAGGCTGATCAGAAAAACACTTCACAGCGGTTTGTGATAATCAGACTGGACTTTACAACTCAGGAAAGTTATCATCCTGCAGTCCTGTTTACAAGTGAGTTCATGTCGTTGTGCAAGTCTGCATCTGTCTGCGGATGCAGAATTGACCTTTAATGTTATCAGTTACACCTGAGCTTTTCCTGCCGTGAAAAGTCAAACTAGTGTTGAGTGGAAACACAAAATTCAAAGAAAACATCAGATCTGTGTGGGGTGATGAGAAGTGTATAACACTCCTCAACTCTTCACATGAAGCACACATAAACGCAGATTCCACTGGTGCTCTTTTAATTACATCATCTTGTCGCACCCTCTTCTTCTGCAATGGTTGATGGTCCCTGACTGGAAAATTAGCAGCACCAGCTGTTCTTAACAACCCATTTCCAAATATTCGCATAACAGCAGTGGATGAGAACATGCATTAAATTGAATTTTCTTTTGCAGATTTTCTGAAAATGTGGCTAAAATTTGCACTATAACTGTGTGGAAACACAATGAATCACCCTTCATTTCCCAACGTTTTAGAGAGTATTAGAGAATTTTCGGTGCATCGCGATTGCATACAAAGAAAGAGAGAAGATGCAAGTGGGCACGAATTGAGATGATTCTGCATCCATGCTGATTCTGATGGGGCTTTATGAGCCTCTTCTAAATGTACAGAGACAAGACGAAAGAGGTGAAACAATGGAAGAAAAGTAATGGAAAAAATTCAAATTCCTGCTGAGTTCTGAGTTCTGAGATCAGTCAGTCTGAGCTTCCACGCACACAGCTGGTGCAAACATGGCTAGCAAACTACAGCTAATGCTCATAGAGTTGGTACACTGGCTGTTTGGGATGAATAAATACAGACTTCATAAGCAGTGTAGCAATGTAGCAGTCATATTCACACAAATAACATAAGTGTTGAAATCTTTAAATGTAAACTGAAAACCTGCCTCTTCAGCCTGGCTTTTGATCAAGAATGGTGGATAGACATTATCTTTTTTATTTAATCTCTTATTTTATTATTATTCATATTATTGTATATTTTTTTTATCCCTCTTATCAATTTTATTTGTCTTTGTTTTGTGTTGTCTTTTTAATCTATTTTAATATAATTTTTATTTCATTCTATTTTATTACTATTACTGTTATTATAGCTTTTAAATCTATAATCTATTACATTGTTGTCATTTTTATTCTTGTGCATTGGTCTCAAACAGTTTTTTGGGTTTTTTTTTGTCTTTTTGTGTTGTTTTTATGCTCTACACTTGTTCTGTGTTATTATTGGCTTGTCAGTCATCTGTGAGGCACTTTGAACTGCACTAACCTGTATGAAAAGTGCTTTACAGATAAAGTTTGTTTGATTGATTGATTAATAAGCCAAAAACTTGCATTTTAACTTAACATATTTTCATTCATCAGGTGACCTGACTGAGAGCGAGTACATCGAAACAGGGCTAGTTTGCTAACATTAGCCACCGTAATTTACTGATCATACCAGACCAAGTAGCTGTAGCAGCAAACCTATGCTGAACTTAGCAAGGGCTCATTTTATTGCTTATGAATTCCACTTTTTATTTGTAAGAGGTAGATTATGTGATTTCTCTTTTCAAAAATTATTTAATCGCTCTTTAAAAATGGAACTTTGGGCTTCTGCTTTTTGCATTCAGCTCAAAGGATGTCTATGCCTGTCAACAATCCTTTAGAATCAATCATTTATACATGCAGAGTAAAAGTCAGACTTTGAAGATCCAAGCCAAAAAACAAAGCATAAAAGACGAACCACAATCAGTTTTGAGTTTGACCATGCTGCACATCAGCAGTTCTTCCTTTTTTTAAATGTCACAGATGGATATTGGATCATGTTGTTAGATTTTTTTCTTAATGCCACACAATTGCTGCATTCAGTTGTAGAGGTTGAGACGTACAGCATGAGTCAGGTTATGGAAGTACAACCTCCCGACTTGTAAAATGCTTCCTCTCATTTCCCAAGCTGGCAGGATAGAAGCAGCTGGCAAAGCCATCACACTCACACATACACATACACATACACATACGCACAGACACAGACACACACACACACACACACACGCACACACACACACACACACACACACACACACACACACACACACACGAATCTGCTCAAACCCTCATCATCCTGGTTTGAAGTGAAAATCAAGAGATGTTTTGATCTGAGAGAAATACTACAGGAGAGGAAATCCAGATACTTTAAGTGCATATCTGAAGGAAGACAGATTAAGAAGCAGAATCAAAAAGAAGGTACTGGTAAAGAATATGAAGAAAGTCACATGAAAAAGGTTCTTTAGTGACATAATGTACAGATGTGGAAGGAGTGTGTGCACGCTGCATGTTGCACAGGTTTTTGCAATCGAAAGAGACTGGTGGAGCTGCAGGGAGGCAGGGGCTCATCAATCAGCAGAACATGATCTGTGCGCGGTGCCGCCCTGTGATTTCCCCACTGCCGCTGTTAATCTGCTTCCTAACCTCTGCAGTTGTGTTTCTGCAGCCAGAACAAAACCCATGAGAGGGGAGGGGAGAGAATGCAGGAGATGAGAGAGGAGGGAGGGGAGAGAGTTCTCACGCTGCCTTCAATTTTGTATAATTTAACTTATAATTTGGTTAATTTTTTTTCTATAATTTATGGGTTTTGAGATTGCCTTTAATTATGCTTGCCTTTTGATTTGATTTTCTTGAATGATTTGGTACAATAGATCAGAGGAAGTATGCTGTCATAGATCATTTCAGCAAACAGTTCAGCTGTCTTTCTTCAGAGAAGAAGTACGCAGCTTTGTTGCCAAGACACATGAAGCAGTTAAGATTAAGAAGGAAGTTTGAATTAGACATGGGTTGTTTAAGAGAAGAGTCTATATGAAACACATAAAAAGACATTGTGTAACTGCAACTTCCTTAGTGAAAGTGATATGATGGCCCTGAGTTCACAAGTTATGAGTTACTTCAGATCTTTAACGAGATTAAAGACACTTTTTATTACACTTTTGCAACAACCAAGGGTGTAGGTGTATTCTTTGTAAGTCAGCTCTTACATATGCACATGTGCACACACATAAAGAGCCTGACTGACAAAATGTTTACTTGCCTGAAACCAGACTTGTAATGATGATTTTTACATTTTATTTTATTGATATAAATCTGAGACTAAAATGAATATTTAAAATTGACATATATGACAGATTGTCACAATAAAGGTTAAAAGAAAATGAATGAATAGAAACCTGTAGGTCATGTGTTCTGTTTAAACCAAATAGCTGATTTAAGGTTTTCAGATCTCACGTGAGATTCTGCAGCTCTGTTCCTCTTTCAGTTTGCTGATTTAGGCAACACAACTCAAGAGTTTCATGACAGAGCCACAGAGATGCTCAAACCCAAATCATCTCTAAAACTTCTTCTTCTACTACAACACTATGACATCAGCGCTCATATAATAAATGAAGTTTGATTGATTGATTGATTGAGTTGACCTTATAAATAACGTTTATGTCGTAATGATACACACAGTATACAATAATAACTCTGCTCCTGATCCACTAAAAGAGGAAGGATGGTATTAAATAGTAATTCCACTTCTAAAGATTAATGTTTGGACTGATTACAGAACATTCTTATTAACTAAGCTAAACTATTACTGACACTTGAAATTGAATATAATATCAGATGATCTTAGTTTTGTCCAGTGAAGACGTTTTCAGTTCTGTGATGTTTGAAATGTTTAAGCTATAAATACTAAATACTTCAGATTCACTACCGTTCATCACCATCACTATTACTACTGGGCTGCAGTTAGTCGACAATGTATAAATAGCTTTAAGTTGAGGTTTGACAGATAATCAAGTTGAGTTTATCATAATAATCCATGTTTTGTAGAAAACACACAAACCTGGCAGATCTCACTGTTAATATTATGTGGATTTAAAATGTCAAGATTGTTTGAGATGTTGGTTGGAACAATTCAGCAACACCATGACATTGGTAGTGACATGTCCGCACTGTCCACACCCAAATCTAGGCCCATGGCAACAGCAACTATTGTGTAAATTTATTACACATCACACCTCATAATATCTTGATCACAATCTAAGACTGCACAATATCAATTTGAAGCATGTCAGATTGTGCAATGAACCATAGCACTATGATTTAAATAGACAAGAAGTATATGAGAGCAGAGGTATGTCACAAGCTTGCGTCAGTCATCTAAGCCACTCTTATTTTTTGAAAATGCCCTTTTCTCCTTTGCCAGATTCCCACAAGCTTTTTTTTTGTTCTGCTTCCATTGTTTTGGTGTGTTTGTGTAAATTTCTGACACTGTCAGAGTTTTACTGCAGGCTGTCCTTGGTCGCTAAAGCTCCAAATCAGCCGTCAGTCAACACGTCTCACAGTACGAACTAAGACCATCGTTTTGGATTGAGGATCAAAGATTTCACCATGTTTCTCTCTTGACTACGTCCACCTATATTGAAGAATTGCGCAATATTAACAGGCATTAAAAGTCTACAGTGAAGCTAGCTGAGGCTGAGGTTGTATTATAGGCACAGCGGTGCTTTGAGCTAAATGCTATCATCAGCATGTTAACATGCTCGCAGTTACAATGCTAACACGCTGATGCTAAGAAGGTGTATAATTTACCATGTTCACCATCTTAGTTTAACATGCTAGCATGCTAACAACACAAGGTACAGCTGAGGTTAATGGGAATGTCGTTCGTTGTGCAGGTCATTTTTGACCTCATAATTATAGTTTTGACCTGATGATGACACTAGATGAGAAGTTAAGGGATCACCAAAGTGAATAGAATTCATCCTGAGGGGAACATGAATGTCTGTACAACATTTCATGGCAATCTATCCAATAGTTGTTGAGATATTCTGGACCAAAGTGGTGGAGTGTGTGTGTTTTTTTTCTTTTCTTTTATGATTGTTGCATTTTCTTGTATTTCATTTATTAAAATCTTCTGTACATGTTATTTGTTGCTGAATGTGCATTAGTGTGAAGTGCGTATTGAGTTTACTTGACTGAAAAGTGCTTGCTTCACTCTTCTTTTTTCCTAGCATGCAGAAAACATTCAAGAACCATTCTTGTTCTTATAAACAAGCCACATGTCAAAGGAAAAGCTTGAGTTGCTTTAAATGTTTCTTATTGTCAACAAATTCCACAAAGGCAAGAGCGCTGATAATGGACGTTTCTGCAAAACCCTGGATTATGTTCAATACCAACATATTTTGCAATGCTTTCTTGCTGCAAATCTGCACAAGGCAACTGCGGTATGGTACGGCTAGGAGTTTAAAAAAAAAAAGTAACATCTGGTGGCATAGGGGTTAAGCACCAACCATGAACCACAACGTCCCTGGTTCACGTCCGGCTGGGAATTTTTGTTGTATGTTATTCTCCATCTCTCTGTTCTCTCATTTCCTGACTTCTCATACAGGTGTAGAATGCTATAAAAAGTAATAATATTTCATGTTTGTGACAGCATAAAAGTCAAAAGTGTTACATGCCTATCCACAACCCTGACCTCCATACCCTTACTTTCCTCATTAAGGGCACTACCTCCTGTATTGACACCAGACTCTGTTGAGTCTTTTACATCCAAACTTGAAATTCATTTTTTCACCTTGACTTTCAATGAGTTATCCATTCTTGTACTCACTGACTACACAATGCAACACAACAACCCTCTGTCTCTTGTCTAAATGAACACATGAGCATTGTATTGTGTGCCTTGTGTCTCTCTGCCTCCCCATCTTTTTTAACTTGACTGTTTCATCCTCTCTCAGCATCTCTCATCTCTTCTCGCTATGTATGAAGGGAATCCTTGAGCTTTGCCTTCTTAATGTGTATCTGTGGTCTGACCTCTTGTCCTATGTTATACAGATTGTATGTTGTGCAGATTTGCAGATTTGTGATTTTGGGCTACATAAATAAAATTGACCTGACTTTAAGTACAGATGGAAAATGTGTTAATTTATTAATTATATATATATATGTATGTACACACTATATATCTTCTTTTAGAACTTAAAGCCACTATGTGTAGAACTTGTTCATTTCCAGTTTTGGTTGGTTTGCAGGCGGTTTTATCAAAAAAGACACTACAAGTTTCCCTCTTAAGTCCATATCATCAGTTTAAAACACAGATACTATAAAACCCTCCTTATGTGCCAGTTCACATTCTTTTTTTTTTGTTTTTGTCACTGCATACTTCATTAAGATCCTGTCGCTCAGTCAGCTTTCAGTATTACTTTCAAACACTCTGCATAATCTGTGAGCGGAAAGACTATCAGTATGTTTTGTTTGAACCTTCAACAAATGTCTGTACCTGGGGCAGGAGTTTGTTTTCTGGGGGTCCCCCTTTCACATGTTCGCCACTCAAACAAAAATGTAAGTGTGGCACTCCCATGAAAGGGCCAGTCCCTAACTGGTTGTTTTGTTCACCCATGCTGTACCCAGCCGTGCCTTTGATACTCTGACCACAAGTAAATGAACAGATTACTTCTGCAAATAGAAAAGTCTCTTTACAAACACAGACGTGAATGTCGACGTCCACTTCCCTCTTTCATAGAGCTGTAGTGAGTTAATGCAAAGAAACAGAAATGATCCGTATCTGTATCTCTCCTTATATGTATTAGTAATAACTCCTTGACAATATTAAATTTTTTTTTGGAAAAGGTGCAAATGGTGAAGGCCCAAAAGTGAAAGTGTTTTCCATACAGGCTTTTTGCCCAAAGTTTCTCACGAAAAGGAAAAGAAGGATGGAAGAAGCCAAAGGGAGAGGAAGCAGTGAGGATGTACTTGAAATGATTCAACATGGGAAAGTGACAGAGGTTTCATGGTTGGAAAACACTGAGTGAAGCCCGCATGGGAAGTGAGAGACAAAAGGAAAACCCAGAGAGAAGTGCAGGGAGGGAAATGAATATATCATTTCATCTGTTATATCATCATAATTCTACATTCGTCTCACGCATTCTCTCTACTCACAACCTGCCAGATTGCTCTTGCGGAGGGGCCCTCCCAACAGGAAAGAGAGGATTTATTTCCTTTGCTGACCAGCGCTGGTATTAGTGGTTGTGGGTAGTATTTGTTTTTGGGTGGGTCATCTCTTCCTAATGAAACCCAGCGGGCTGGAAAAGTCCATGGAGAGGCAGGGATGTTGTCTGCACTGATCGGTTTCTTTCAAAATACCAATGAAGGAAATGGGAGATATTTGACCTGTAGACATACTCATAAAAGAATTTTATGCAGTTTAAGCCACAGTATAGTCACCTGCCATATTTCACTGTTTCATGTTTACTTGTCCTTATATTACCCACTTGGCTGTGAGTGTAATGGTGCATGTAATTATGACCAAGCCAAGACTTTTTTTCTATAAAAACAGGGAATACTGTTATCTATCATTTTCACTCCTATCCTGTGTCTTGCTGTGTGTTTCTGTGTCCTCACGATATGCCTTATTTTCACTCGCTTCTAGACCTTTTTCTGATCAGTGCTTCCTCTTCCCTCATCCTTGCGAGCCAATCGCTGTTGAACAGATGGAATGTGCATTTCATTGTGCAGTCCGTGTTCGTGCGTCTCTGTTCTGGGGTGGTTTAATGTCGCTTTTGGTCAAGTGTTTAATGGATTTGTCATGTGTTGCAAATTGTCTGTGAATGCAGTCACTGGTGTATATGTGTGTGGGTGTGTGTGCATGAGAGGGAGACAAAGAGACTTCAAGAATGAGCACACGTGGCCATAATTCAGCAGAATGATGATGGGGTAGACTTACCGAAAGTTGCCTCAGTATCATTTATCGCACAGTTATTGTGTTTTCTGGACTACAGTCTAGACTGTGTGAACACACATTTCATAAACGTAAACACAGTCATAATACTGCGCAAACACAGTTATAAATCACAGGCTCTGCCAAAGAGGTAGAATAAACAAATTTTGTATAAGCTGTACTGTTTGGTCTGACAGTATGTCACTGATGAAAGTGAATACATCTATAGCAAAACATACACTATATGGTCTAAAGTATATGGACATCTAATAATTTCACCAATATATTATGTGATAGTGAAGAGGCTATTTCCATGCGTGAGCATTAATCTGCTGCTGTAACAGCCTCCACTCTTCTGGTTTCAGGCTTTCCACCAGATGTTGGAACCTGGCTGCAACCTGATTTTCTCCCATTCAGACACAAGAGCATGTATAAAGTTGGACACCGATGTTGGGTGATAAGGTCTGGCACACAGCCGTTGGCCCACTTCATCCCAAAGCTGTTGGATAGGGTTGAGGTCAATTCTTCCACACCAAACTAGGAAAACCATTTCTTTATGGGCCTGGCTTTGTGCACGGGGGCATTGTCATGTGGTAACAGGAAAAGAAAAGAGCCCTCCACAAACTGTTGCATCAAATTTGGAAGCATGCAATCATGCATATGGGACATATGCTTTTTGTTATTTTTATACTGTTATGATGTTGGATATCTATGTTAAACATAGTCAAAGTTTCAAAACTTGAAGTGAACATATGTAAAATGCTCCCTGTTAGTTAAAAGCTCAGGCTTCAGTCTGCTCTGAATGCTTTGTTTGAAAATTTACCTCTTCTTCCTCCTCGTGATGACGTCAATTTGCGTATGCCCACAAACTGCCTTTGTTTTTTCCATGTATTGTTTGTGTTGTCCACTCTCATATTTTGGCTCTGATTCCGGCTCAAACATGTATGGATGTATTTGAGAATTTTCCATTTCGAGTCTCACAAGGGGCAGCATGCTGAAGCTGGGAGGGGTTAGGGAGGGGTTGCCTTAAAGAGACAGGGGCTCAATTGGCCTGTTTCAGACAGAGGCTGAACTGAGGGGCTGTGTAAAGGGCCAGTATATGATAAATAGAAGAGTTTTTGAACTGTTAATTGTGCAAGGATATTCCAGTGGAGCCCCATAATATAAATATATACCTGAAAATGTGTAGAGCATGTCCCTTTTAAGACTCAACTCACTTGAAACTAAGGGGCATAGCCCAAACCATTAAAAACAGGCACAGAACAAAAGCACACGAAAGTATGTGGATGGATCTACATGCTGAACCTTAGTCTCTTATGTTTTCCTGTACCATTGATTCATTTTCTCTTAATTCTCTTTATAAGTTTAGGGCCGACCTATACTGCAATGCAACTGTGCTGAAACTCTATTTCATGTCTATTTTTATTTTATTCTATTGAATTCCCCACTGTGTTTTTAAATGTTGCTCTAACATATTTCTCTTTGAGAGGTGCTATGCAAATAAACTTGCCTTACCTATAAATGTAAGACACTACACCACACAGCAAAGTCAGTCCCTCTGCTACCGCTGACCAGGAGCCTCCATCTCCTCTGGCAGCGAGCCGTGACAGTGGTCAAAGGCTTAGTGGAGATCAAACACTCGCTTTAACCAGAAAAGACAAACCAAAGCTCAATTAGCCCTGTGTACATAACCATCAGCTGACTGCAATCACACAAGGGATTGTCAGTGGAGTAAGACAGAACCAGACTGGATTAACATAACTCCTCTTCCCTTCTCTTCTCTTCTCTTCTCTTCTCTTCTCTTCTCTTCTCTTCTCTTCTCTTCTCTTCTCTTCTCTTCTCTTCTCCTCTCTTCTCTTCTCTTCTCCTCTCTTCTCTTTTTGAAGACACTAGATTTCATTGTAGAACTTGTCACACTTCTCTTAATAATGGGATATTTTTGTGTCTATTGTCCAAACTGAGGCACTGCCTAATTTGTGCATGCAGAAACACAATTTAAGTTTTGCTGTTAATTGGGGATTGTTTTTTTGAAGAATAGGTTGTACAATGGACAAAAACAGTAAAATCTGTGTGACCATTTAACAGTTTCTTATAGGAATGTATAGTTGTACGTAGTCTAATCAACTTAAATTCTATAAATATCAATCCAGCACAACAAAACTCAATGGTGTCAGCCTGGTTGATTTAACTAATTATCTTTTCATTGGATGTACTAATAACCATTTACTTACATTAAATCATTACTGGAATGTTACTCTGCTGTAAATTGGCTTAAACAAACAGGGTTGCAGAAGCCCATACACCATAGATTACCAGTTTATCACAGGATTGACACATAAAGACAACCATTAACAAAATTTGCAATTTAGAGTTTCCAGTCAATCTAACCTGCATGTCTTTGGACTGTGGAAAGCTGGAGCACATAGAGGAGACCATGTAAACTTTAAGGCCCAGCCATCCGGTAGATTCACACCCACACTTTCTTGCTGTGAGGCAACAATGTCAACTTTTGGTTTTCAGACATCCGCAAACCCAAAATAGCGATTGCCTCACATCTCCTGCATGGACCAAAGGACCACATGCAGACTCAAATAGTCCTTCTTGCATAGTCACTATGAGTAACTGCATTGCTTTTGTATTTCAGGTCTTATAAAAAAAAGATGGCCCTAACATGGAGAAAATGGATACACACTCCTCATGTTCTCTCTTTCTCCAACCAAAAACAAATGAGTGTTTGGCAGCAGCACCTCTCAGGACTGCTGTTGTGGTGAGTTTCTGTTGGCACAGACACTGGATGCTTTCTGTGTAGACAAGGTTTCCTCCCTCTTGTACGAAACATGTGTTTTTAAGAGTGGGGTTTAACCAACCATCGCATTGGGTAAGATACAGTGTGCTCTTGGCTTACTGTAACTATATATTCTGTATGATTTCTACAGTACATGAGGTATAGATTCTCTATAAAACTGAATCTAAAATAACCCTGATTCATTCCATGTTGAGGCTGGTTTGCTGCATGCTAATGCATTCCAGTCTTCTTCACAGCAACACTTAGTCACTGTTCTGCAACACAGATCCTGTGCTCTGTCACAAACAGACCCACACCAACACATACTTACTCAAGAAAGAAGGCTGGAAAAAAGAGAACAGGAGGCGAGTTAAGATGAAAAACATTACTGCTGCAGCAGAAAAGGCAGTGAAAAACACTGTGACATGTACCCATTGGCAAAGGCGGACTCTACATGTCATGATCAAGCAATGATTTAATGATTATGGCTGCTCTGGGACTAAGTGATGTTGGAGTGACTTGGTGGCCAAGGGGCTCAGAATTTTAGGAAGTGATTGAACAGCGATGGGTGGATCCTAATAATTTAATGAGCAAGCAGGGGATTACTCATCATCATGTTGGGATTGGGCAGGGGCATCTAGGCATGGATGCAGTGGTGATTTGGACATTTTCCCACTGATCCTTTTGGGTGGAGTGGGTGGAACTTGGTACTGCATGTCATTGTAGAGTTGGAAAAGAGACAATACAGTTGAATATTATAACACTATTATTCATGCATCATTTGAGAAAAATAGGTGTTACTCTTACTCAATATGACATACTCTTCATGCTGCTAATTTTAGACTGAAGTCACTAATAGCTAATGTTTTGTGCAATTTTCAGTGTTTCCCCCATAGCTTTATTCTTGTCAGGCTGGAAAAGCATCTGCAACAACGTTTAGACCATCATCACAACCCGGCAAAGAAGTGTTAGCTAAAAGGCTAACACTGTATGTATCAATAGATGTGAAACAGATAGCTATGTAGCTGCTTAAGACTAGGTGACTCTTTTACACCTGTTTCATATACGGGGAAACTCATTACACAGCATCAGTCAGACATCTCTGTCTCATACAGAGATGTTTGGGCATGTTTAGCCTAGCAGTACAAAGACTGGAAGCAATAGAAATCTCCACCTTAAAGCTGTCTTATATACTTGGGTATGCAGTAACACGTTACTTTGTAATGCATTAAAGTAATGTGATTATTTTTTTCAATAAAGTGATGTAAGAGAAGTGTAAGGGGTAACTATTTGAAATTCAGTCATTACATTACAGTTACTGATTCCATCGCCCAACATAGACTCAACATTGCCCTCTTACTGGGAGTTTGATTGAGGGTTGATGTCAATTTCAGAGGACAGACTGCTGTTGGATAAATTAAGCTTGGTGCAGAACCAGGAGGTGATGGCAGGCAACTAGTTTTTACAAAAAGAGGAGAAACGCGCCTCTCAGTGTCTTATTTATAGTATGGTGTGTTGCCAGCTAGCCACTGGTAACTTTGCCTACATTCAGTTGGTATTAAGCATCAGTTGAGGAAAGAATTTCCTTCCTTTGCTGGAGAGCTGCATGTGGTCATCTGTTGATGGACAGTAAAAACCTCCTCTAACTGTATGCTGGCTGCTTGTTAAACCACAATGTGTTGTTTTCTAATTCCACATGTTAAATACACAAGGTGTGTTGCACAAGTATGGAGGCTTTGAGGTTGTTTAAATGGAATGAGTAATTGATTACATTTTTCAAGTTATTAACTCAACTCTGTGTCATTGTTATTATTATTATTGCTAATTTCCCTACCACTCTCTCTCCCCTGTTTGGTTCTTTTTTCACTCTTTTCTTTGTTTTACTTCTCTGGCCCTTCTCCCTACAAACATTCTCAATGCAACCAAACACGACACCTCACAAACATCACCACAGCTTAACAACTCAGCTTGAACTGTTTCACCATCCTGTGTTAATGTGTGTATGTTCTGACACTGTTCAACTGTCTTGTCTTATGTTATTATGTCCTTTGTTATGTTATATTGCACCAATTAAAATAATAATGATAATAGTTAACCCAACTCTGCTTAAATCTTATGTATTTAACGCATGAGAAATTAAAAAAAATGAGACATTGTGTTTTTAGAAATAAGGCTACTTCACTTTTGAGGTGAAGTGACTTAAACCAAACTTTTTGGCCACTCGGAAACAGTGGAACAAATGCAACAATGACTTTGTTACCTTAGTTGAAGTTGATGTTGGGAACAGTTGCCTGTTTACACGTACCCTCCAGACACGAAGCAACATCAGCATTCATGTGAAGTCATGTTTCTGCCAACCAAATATAATTCCAATATTCACTCTTCTTTTAACTGTGCTTTGGTCTCCACCAACCGCTGAGAAAAATGTAATGCTACTATTCAAATATGTTCACCAGCTAGTCGCAAACTTTGTCTATCTGCTGTTTGATGATGAGCAGCTAGAGAGCAACGGGTTTATTAGAGCTTTTTCACTGAAAACAGCTGCCTGCTGTTGCTGGAGATGCTGATGAGAGCAGTGAGACTGAACCAAAACAGTAAATTTGCAGGCCAGAAAAAACCAAACAATCAACCAACAATCTGTAGACTTGAGGGTAAATGCAAAGTTGGTCATAATTTCTTTGCGTGTTTGTCAGTATGAGCATCCCTTTTAACATAACACATAGTCTTTAGATCTCTTGTTGATATAAAATATGATTAGTCCAGCTTTAATGCTGACATGGAGACAGGATCTGGACTTTACAGTGGGGTTGCCATGTTTGACAACTGTGATAAATCCATGAACTAAACCCAGCTGACTCTTGGAGGTATTGGTGACTCACTTCCTGGCTAACAAGATACAAATCATAAATAAGACAATGTTGGAGTTGTTAGGAAGTGTATTTTTTTTACTTTTTCTGCAGGTATATAGGCAAGACGTTCCACCATGCTTTCAGTATCTGCTAAGGCTAAACATGTCCTGGAGACAGAGTAAAGTCGATATTAATGTTCTCATTTGAGTGTGGGAGACGGACCTCATCGTTTGTTCTAACACTCAAACAACTCATGTCTATTTTTAACTGACAAGCGACCTCTTGGGAATTCAGATCATAATGACCGTTGCAAACTGTAGCAAAGCCAGGAGTGGGCAGAAGTTTACCATTGCTAAACCTCTTAGGGGACAGAAAATGCTCCTACGCATGAGCCATTTTTGTCATATGTGTCACTTTGAAAGTAAAAGAAAGGCTTCCATTTATACAAACAAAAGAAATAAATGTACAAACATTTGCAGATGGCACAGATTAGCTTTATAGTACAGCAAACATTAATTTCATATTTCACAAATTTCTAATCCCTGTAGAATTCCACAGCTTCTCACCTCTTACTGTAATACATATAAAGATGGTGGAAAGTTACTAAATACATTTACTTAAGTACTGGACTTAGATACAATTTTGAAGTATGTGTTCTTTACTCAAGTCACTTTATGCTACTTCTGCTCCACTTAAGAGTGAAATATTGTACTTTTCAATCCACTCCATTTAGTCAACAATAAGGTATATTTCAGTTATTTTTTTATTTATTATAGGATCACAATTATTATAAGATAATAAATATAATGTATTGTATTTCTTAAAATATGTAGTACAGCCCAAAATATGCTCTCCCTGACTAGCTTCAACAATAAAATAAATTAAAATAATGCATCAGTAATAATGTTCTTCTGGTATAATATGAGTACTTTTTTCTTGATGCATTCATTTTGTTGATAATACTTTTGTACTTTTATTTAAAGGTGACTTTTTTTACTCATAATTATTGCAGTACTGGGTATTGCTATACTTCTGCTTACTACTTTTACTTTACTACTAGTGTATGATCTAATAGTTTTTCCACCACACAGACACACACACACACACACGTAGTCACGTTTGAGAGAACATTTCCTGGAGATTTACCCTGACTTACAATCATAACCACTACCTAACCTTACCATAACTTTAAACCAAGTCTTCTCCCTAAAATCTAATGATTTACGTCATGGGGACCTGCTTTTTGTCACCAAAAGGGGACTGAGTCCAGTCCATGACTGTGTAAAGACAATTAAGTCCCCACAACATAAGGAATAGCTGGTACTCACACACACACATTTGTCTTTCTATAGTTGTGAGGATCCTTTCTGACATGATGCAGTCCCTAGCCCCTAACCCTACCCTTAACCATCATAATGAAATGCCTAACCCAACCCTAACTCTAACCTAATTCTAACCTAAACCTTAAAACCAAATCTTGACTCTCAAACAGCCCATTGAAGTTGTGGGAACCAGCCAAAATGTTCTCACAAAGCAGAAATGTTCTCACTACAATGGTTTCAAGCTGAAATTGAAATCCTCACAAAGACAGAAAGACAAGCACACTTCAGAGGACATTACACTGACATACATTCATTTCCTGAAGACTTACCCTATCCCTTTAACCTTACCCTAACATTGACCTTAACCATAAACTCACGTTAAAGTTGAGTGATTTACGTTATGGGGGCTTTCTTTTTGCCCCCAAAAGGGAGGCTTTATGTCCCCACAACATGAGTAATAGAAGTACACACAAAAACACTCACACACTTAAATAGCACATGTGATAGTGCTAATGTGGAGGTATTTTAAATTAATAGCAGATGTGTCTTCAACTAATGACTACCAATCACAGTCCAGAAATGAATACATACATACATACACACACACACACACACACACACACACACACACACACACACACACATGCACTCAGTCCAGGAAAATAATCCCCAAAGGAGCAATGATGTCTTCCCAGAGATCATTTAAATTCTTAGGGTTTTCTCAGAACAAAGAGTCCCTGACTGGCTGGAAGAGATCAAAAGTATGTACAGTAACTACTTACACCCATTCTGCAGAAGAGGACTGAAGGGTGGAGTACTACTTTCTCACTCATACATACAAGCAGTGTCACCTGCTGCTTTACTGGTCACTATGTTGTGTCTGTGGGTGGATTAGATGATTAATAATTGACAACCACAATCAAGGAGAAAACACATACGCTCACCCACACATATGCACACTACACACCCACATAGCTTAGTCTCATTAGCCTTTGCTGTCTCATTCTTTAAATATATATAACATATCCTATAGTCTATACAACAGACACCTGTTGTACAGACTATAGGATATGTCGTGGTTTTACTCTTCCTCCTTTTCTCCACATGTGTCCTCTTCCTCACAGAGCTGTGTCTGGGTGTCCTCTTTAGACAAGCACACAAACCGCTAGAGCCTCTTCAGTCTGCTCACAGCCCGTTATTAAAGTCGGGACCTTGCTGACATTGTGGTTCACTCTTCAGTTCCAGTGAAGTTCAGCTGTCTGTGGGCAGAGCATTGGCAGATGTAATCTCTCTGCAAACTCTTCATCACAACTGAAATTTAAGAACTTGAATTGTCTTGTTGTCTGGATCAATCACTCTCAGTGACAAAAAGCCTACCCAAGTATTGTATTTTAAGTCTTGTCTTGGTTTTGAGCATGTTTGGAATGGTTATGGAATATAGATAACTCTGGTTATTCAGCTTCCTGCATATAATCAGAGCATTATGTAGGTTTCTGATTGATGCATCTGTGCAGGCATGTCCTTAAACAATAATTATGGTTTATTATAACTTGGTTATATGGGTTTTTGTAGTTTTTGCCATTCTAGTGGTAATATTAACATGTCCACTGTTAATCCATGAAATACAGCGCCATTGCTGAAAAAAAGTTGGATGGGAAACACGACAAACAGATTGTAAACGAACCTAGAGGTTGGTGAAACTTTACTCAAACTGTTCATTGTAAATCATAAAGTGGTTTGGACTACTGGCTAAACTGTTGGCTTGTTTACAACCTGTCTAACTATGTTCCCACATCCCAGCAATTATTTTGGTGCTACAGTGTTATAATTGATAGAAATGGTGGCCAAAACTATAAAAATAAGACCCAAGTTGTAATAAAGTGGAATTATCTTGACATCCAGCCACTCTCTGTCATTTCTGTAGTGAGTGTGTTACCTCAGTAGTTGAGGATGAATCCACACTGGTTTCTGGCTGTCTGGACTCTACTGCATTTACCACTGTGATAGCTTTGTTTTTTCTATGTAATCACAACAATGCAGTTTACTTTATTCTACACGTTACTGTCAGATCATCACTTTCATGTCAGCGTGTAGACCATCATTAAATTATTTATCTTTTTTTACTGACCTATGAGTTGAGGACACACCTACACATATGACAGACAATGATCAGAAACCAGGATACGGTGTTTGGAAGCCCTTATCTAGGCCCTGGATTGCTATCTCCTGGAACGTTACAGGAAGTTTGTTGAAAACAGAACTCAACCCGATAGTAGGTGCTCTTCTGAGGGACTATGCAGATGGGGGGAAAACTGTGTGGGCAGGTGCAGTGTTTCCAGTGGAACAAAAGGTTTGTGGGGGGATTTGCAAAATCTTATAGTCACAGACTATAAGATTTTGCATAGACGGAGGATCTAGCAGGGTCACTATTTGCAAGCCTACAACTAGATTCATTTTGAGATTATTTCCCATCCTGCTCCTGGTGGAAATTTACAAGAAAGAAAAACTGTTGAAAAATGGAGCAGAAACAAAAGCTGTTTTGGCCATAGCTGGCTTTGTGTATGCAGTGGTTTGTTCTGAAGAAAATGTAAATTGATCAATTAATTCAGTTATAACTAAACAACACCAGCTGTGAAGAGAAACAACAGACACTACATGCTGATTGTTCTTGCTGTTAACTTATTTTTATGAACAACTCTTTATTTATTTATTTATTTTTTTACAAATGAAATTTTTGGGGGGGTTGACGTTTCTTAGAGCATATAAGCTAAGACAATCGCATTGTAAAAGGTGTTGTCCTATACTTGAAAAAAATAAATATCTTAAATATCCAGGTTTTCCAGTATGCATGGGAAAACGAGGTATTTTTTTTACAAATTTAAAACAGCTACAGTTTATACAGCTGCCCACAGAAACCACCTTCAACCATTAACTATCTGGACACAGCACTTTCAGCTGCTGGATGTTGGAGTATTTCTGCTTGGAAGCCCTGCACACTGCATGAAACAGCAGCAGTCTAGATAATTATACAAAGGCAGAAAGTCACAGGTTTAACTCCTCCAATTGACCTGAAATTATGTGTGAAAAAGCAGTAAATAAACTGCAGACACACAGCAGCTGACAGAAAGAGGTCATATTATACAGAGAAATATTAGCTTTGTCTGGATGAATAAATGTTAATGTGACTTATAAAAAGAGAAGCTAAAGTGCAATGAGAATACTGAGCTTTCAAGTTTCAACAGGAGTCATTAATAACACCATCAAGCACATCGTGTTTTATTAGGAAAGTAGTTTAAAAACATGCACACAAAGGGGAACCACTTACTTCATACTCTGTTAGAAACTGAGTACAATTAGCTGATAATTGGCCTGATCAGCCATCGTCAGTAATCAATACAAACATACATTATTAGACTGTAAACCATTAATCAAACCAATAACTCAATGTCAGACAACCTTATCATACTTTAGCAGTTATCCAGTGTTTCTGGAGTGGTGACAAAACATTAAAAAATATACATATTAGCAGTTTGAATTAAACTGAAGCTTCCTACGCTCTCCAGGGAAAATATTATGCCAAACTCCCTTTAAGAAATATGACATTAACAATTACTTACATGTCTGCAAAAAACACATAACTCTAGAAACACAAGATAGAGTCATATGTCAAACATCTTCTTGTCAATTCAGCATCAAAATAACTTCATGTTTTGGATTTTTTTCGCCTCAACTCACTTGCAGCTTCTGTTGGTTAGCTGCACTATTTCAGTGGGAAAAGACTGAGGGAATGAGAGGCGTCCTAATATATAATTAGGACACCATGGATGTATTGTAAGAGCTGGATACTGGACTAAAAATGGCACCCGTTCAGTCCAATAAGAATTGCTTGGCTGGCGCATACACCAAAAAAATTTTTCTAGCTTCCAGGTTTGCGTCCGCTGTTGTGCAGCCCACTGAATATGCACAATAGTGTTTCCCCCGCTGGCCCCACCCACGAGTTCCCGCTCGGCCCATAAACTTTACATTGCAATGACGTCACAGATTTTTAAATTGCTTTTCTAAGCTCCAGGAAATTTTACAAATATAAAACCTCCATGGATCAAAAGTTCATAACAGAAAGACTCATAAGTTAAGTTGTGTGCAGTTCAAGGTGTCCTGTCAACAGTTTTACAGAGGTCTCTTTTACAGTGGTGGTCTATGGGGAAAATGCTTTTTGAGCTGGAGAGAGATTTTTCGCTGCAATACCGTGAGTAACCACTGGGAAAAATTGGCTATCCCGCTCTTATAATACATCCATGTAGGACACGCTGCATGTTAAATCAAAGATGGTGCAGGATTTCTTCCTTGCTTACCGAATAGAGTGCTGCTCAGCAGCAATGTGCACAGTGCCACCACTGGTGGCCAAAAGTTATACCACAGCATCACTACTGACTAGAAAGGGATTTTTGCTATGGTCATTGTCATTTTACAGCTCTTTAGTGCTGGTAGTGTGTATGTAATTCTGTGTGCAAAAGAAGTGGATACAGTTGCAGCTGTTGTACCTATGAACCAATATACATTTGATTTTTTTTAATTTCAAATATTTACACTTTCAGGCTTGGTTGAACATATCTTGTGTCAAATGATTTCCTGCCTCACTGCCAGCCTGCATTGCTACTGCAGAGTTCATCAAACTTTGCCTCTGCACTGGTGCAGTGGAGCAGCAATGTACATACCATACTTCTCTCTTCCATGGCTCCATCTTTAATGATCTCTTTGTTCATCCATGTAGCCCACCAGATTTGAATCTAATCCATGTAACGTCTTAGTTCCTGGGCTACTTTGATGTCAAACTCCCCCTCTTTGTTGCCCCTTGGACCTTTCCACTTGCCCTTTCACCTGTGTTCTCCTTCTATCTTTCCCTCCTCTCCGTCATTCCCCTCCTCACATCTCTGTTTATGCCTGTTGTTAGGTCTGTCACCATGGTGACCAAACTGGGCCCTCAGACCAACGTCTGGGCTCGCAAACATGTCTGGAGAGAAAGAGTGGAAACGAAGAGGAGTGAGAGAGAGAGAGAGGAAGCCAGAGAGAGAAAGAGAGACTAGATCCAAAACACTCTCCAGACATGGCAGCGAAAAATACATCTGTCTGGGAAAACGAGTTCAGCACTCCAGCTTTAATTATCTTTTAAGACGCACACAGGGGAATAGGAGTCCAAAATGTAGGAACAAGGAGAAAGGCCAGGAGATTCATGCTGCACATTCCTACGTCTTCTTCTTCTTCACAGCAGACAAACAAGAATAAACAGAAACACACAAAGTCCTGAAAGAAAACGAAAGCATTAACAGACATGCAGGGAGGGAGAGGGCAAATATAAGAGCATGTGCAAGACATCCATGAAGTAAAAAAAAATGGAGGGATCTCATTTCAATATCATCTTCCACCAGTTAAAGATGAGAGGGGCCTTAAATGAACCTGCTGTGCAGAGCAGCATCTGTTTGCCAGAGAGCAACCGAGGCCTCCACCCTGGACCAGACCAACACTGAGGTCATTGTTGTTCCACAGCCCTCGCTGGGCTCCAGCAGTGGTGCTCCACTGTGGTAGGTCCTCACTAAGATTTAACTGTATTTTCCAAAGTCATTTTTGATGTATGAGATAATACACCGAGGAGAATGATGGGATGACGGGAGAGAGAAACAAGTGATATAGGTATAGTAATTCCTAATTCCAAACACATGCAGACACAGAGACTAATATAACATGAAAGTCAGAATTTGTGTTTATTCACAATTTGATTCTGTCCTCTTTCAAAACCTTTTTTATGCCTTCAAAACAAATGTTTATGAGAGTTCAAGTTACCACTGAAGATATCATAAAAGTAAAACCAAACTTATCAAAGCATTGCACATGTCACCAATGACTCTTTGGGTAGTTATAGCACAGGACTTTTACATATATTTAAACATCTGTTACGGTCAAGTCCTTGCCAAACAAGTTCACACAATGCTGATTAAGCCTATCATAAATTTATCTTTATTTCACAGTATACAGAGTTTTAAAATCTGGTCTGATGAATGCATACTGCACATGTGCACTAGACACTTCTGCCAGCCAAGCAGGCTAACTTCCAGTTAGCCCTCTGCTAACTTAAATGAGGATAAAGTAATTGAACTGTGCGGCTCTTCTAGACTTTCCAAATGTTATTGGACTGAATGGATCAAATTCTCAAAAATGCTCAAAACATCCACCATTTTACAGCTGCAACAGTAGTGACGGAGTAGGCTACGGTGGAGCCTATGACGTAAGCACGTGTTGACAGTGTTTTTGTAATTACTCTCACTGCCAGAAGGGGGAGACAAAAGTTCCACACTGCAGATTTAAAAATCAATAATGAAAAACTATGATGAAAAACATTCACTGACAACCTTTTTTTCATGGCTAAAACAACACTAAAACCAAATAAAAAGTAACTTTTGACAAGGAGAACTGTGACAGAATTTAAAACATTTCTCACAAATGAACAAAACCTAAACAGTGATGTCAAAGATGGATAAATGGATGAATGAATTCATTAGCCTACTGTTTTAGTGAAAAGTCTTATTCAACAAACTGCATACATCTCTGGAATCACACACTGTAGCTCCTGATTAGTAAAACAGTCTCCTCCATCCGCCAATAACTTGTTCAAAAGTTGATTTAGTGGCTGGACTTGTTGCACTACCGTTAAAAGAAGCATCTTGCATTGAGTAATGTTATCTGACGTTAGTGCTTCTTGGAAGAAAGATTTAGACTTTAATGCCATTTAGATTTAGAAGAAAGTTAGACAAGCAGCAGCAACAAAAAAGCTAGACAAACTATGAAAACATGCAGGCCGCACACTCACATTTATAAAAAGGTTGCTGTGGATGTAACATTAACATTACTTTTAGTCAGCTGTATTTCCTGTTGCTACTGTATAGGAAGTAATGAGTATATTTCAGGATTTATGTTGATGGTCAACCATTTAAATCTTGTTTGCTAATGAAATATCCACATACAACATAGGTTATGAAAATTTGAGCTCCTCCTCTCAAGCTAAACCCAGACAGTGATCAGTATTTTAGTGAACAGGTGAGTGAATGATCAGCTGCTCTGTAGTGGAGAGCAGAAGTAGCTGTGCTAATGCTAATGCTAATGCTAGAAGAACAGGAATGATCTGTTCAAACACACATAGTTTACTGAGGAGATTCAGGCTGTGTCCGAACTCACTGCCTTATTAACTCATTACTCCCTACAGTACCAGTCAAAAGTTTGGACACACCTTCCTGTTTGACTCTCTCTGTCTCTATACTATACAGAATGGATGATTAAAGCATTTTCAGCTACTTACACTATTTATTACACTCTAGCCAGCTATTCTTTACAAGTGTCTGTGTGGAAACGAGCACCACATAACAATAGTATTGTTACATCATTTTTCTTTTCCTATGAAGTGTGATCCCTTATTCAACAGTATAACTTCAACAGCATCACATAACTGTATATAATGTCATTTCCTTTGTATCCTCCCCCTACTTTCCCTTTTTTCTCTCTAGTGTCCCTGTTTCACATCTTTTACCACAGTTCAGCCTGCATAGTCCTTCAGGTACCTTGGCCCAACAACTGCTCCACCAGATTTGGTAGTGACAGTCTGTTGAGTGTCACCCATGACTGTCAGGGGTTGCAACAGTCTCTGGTGTTGTGTGAGTTTCAACAGTCACTGTTCGGTTTGACACACTGGGTACTGTGCCCTGGTCCTGTCTAAGGTGATGTCAGTTCCTCCAAAGAATGCTTCCAGTGTCCAACTGTACTTTGTAGGACCTGTGGTCCGCAGGATTCCCCCCTGTAGCCTTTCCTTAGACTGTGTGAGGTTCAAAAGGCTGTATTCTAACACAGTCTCCCCATTTCAGTGTTTCCATGTCCTTGGCTGTCCTGTTGAAGTACCTGACTTGTCTCATTTGCCTGTCAATGTGTTCTTGAGTTGTATGTTTCACTTCTGGCTGCAGAAGACTATCCCTCATTGGTAGTAGGGTTCTGGTTCTCCCACTCAGCAGTCTCTGAGCTGGGCTTGTATTTAGTCCTGAGTTGGTGTGTTGCAGTGATCCAACACAGAGAGGCATGAGTTCTCTCCTGCTTCCTCGGCTGTCATCATCAGTCATTTTGCTGTTTTCACAGCAGACTCTGCCATCCCGTTGCTTTGTGGGTATCCAGGAGATGAAGTTCTGTGCTGGAAATCCCACCGCTGCCACCATATTTCATCCTCCCTGTCTCTACACTATACAAAATGGACGATTAACGCATTTTCAGCTGCTTACACTATTTATTAAATGGCATAACGAAGACTCTAGCCAGCTACTCTTCAGAAGTGTGTCACTCTAAAAGGTACGTGTGGAAAGAAGCACCACATAACAATACTATTGTTACACTTCCCATTCACTTCAATGAGAAAGTGTGTCCAAAAGTTTCACTAGTGCTGTATATAATAGTCACTAAATAGTTTTCTCAATAGTGAGCAGCAAATCAAGATTTCGGACACTCACTGATCATCGTCATTTTGTGTCATCACTATCAGTTGTATATCTATAAAATGTCAAGCATTTCATTGTGGGATTGTTAACAGAAAGTAGCATTCATGCCATGGACACCATACTTTTATTGCTCCATTGTGGAATTTTTGAGGGTACTATATAGTGCAGATAGTACAGATATATCTACACACTGGACAGTGTGATTTGGACAATCAAATGCACTATAATGTAGTGCACTATATGGTAAATAGTGAGTGATTTCAGACACAGCCTGTATGTGTCAGTAAACACTGCCTTTCCCACTAACCTTGCGATTCTTTTGCAAACTGTTGCAATTTGTCATTTTGACCCTTCTGGGCCGGCTTATTAATTTGCTTGTTGGGCAGCACTAATTAATATATTTGTATATATAATGGGTCAAATGACTGTGTAATGTGAAAGGTTTCACTCTCGGCATTTAACCTGCAGACAATTATCACCAACTCTGCAGTTCTTGCAGCTCATTGTTTTGGTTTTATGGCCCCCAACTTTACCGTTTTGGTTCAGTTTCACAGCTCTCACTGGAGGGACTGTTCTGTAACCTCTTGAAATAAACTTTCTCTAAAATTGGAGGCAGCTTTCAGCTCAGTAATAGGCATGATGTTAATTTTACATTTCTCCTGATACAGTTATTTATTAGTGAATGACACCTTAACAAATATGCATGTTTTAAAACAGATTCCTGACTGTCTTTCGTGAGTTACGTCAGTCTGCTTTTAGCGACCTCATTGGAATAATTTTGAAAACAACTACAGAAACCTCTATTGCGGTTTCATGTCTTTCATTACACTGGTGGAATTATGTAGTTGTAACTCTCTTGCAGTGCATGACATAAATACACACACGCACAGCTCATCCTGTTTCTTGTCCACAACACAACAGTGATCTGACAGTTGTTTAATGACATCACTGACACTGGAGCAGATTCCATGTTGAGTTTTGTTGTTGTTTGCTGTTGCTTTTTAGCTGTGATGTGATGCTCTCCAGTGCACAAGAGCTGGGTGTGTTATTTTTGCTTTGTGTTGCTATGACTCTCTAGGATTTCAAACATTTTCAAGTCACAGACATCTTAAGTTACCCCAAGTGTCAATACACCCGTTCCTCTTCCTCTTTATTTCCTCCATCTTATCCCATATGTGCTCCTCCTCCTTGTTGTCATTCTCCATCCTCATCCTTCTGATGCAGAAATATGGTTTAGTCTTCTTTTTTGATTGAATCCCGTCCTGGACATTCGCTCATCCTGGAACGATTGAAAACTGTTCCCATCATATAAAGATCCACCCACAATATTTCCCCATGCCCATTTCATGCCTCTTACTCACCTATTGAGAAACCAAGACAGCAGGAATTGTTTAACTCAGCTAAATTAGTCAGTCTGAGATCAGATGATATGACAGAAAGCAGGGCCATTTTTAGGCATAGGAGAGTTAGGCAGTCACCCATGGCGCCAACTGCTGGAGGGGCGCCAAAGAGGAGGAAGAAATATTTTGTAATTAATTTCAGATGCCCAATCTACTTTTAAGCCTGTCTCTGCCATCTTGTGTGCACATTACAATGTTTAAACAAAACACTGCTCACCAAAAGACTACAGGCAGACTGAAGAGGGACACTATAGGGGGATGAAATTTAAAAATAATAATAATAATAAAGTTTATTTGCATAGCACTTCTCAAAACACAAAGCAAACAATAAAAACAAAAATACAGGAATAAAAAGCATGGCAGAAAATCATAAAACAGACATAAAATCTATGACCATAAAAATCAAAGATGTCAAGCACAAGAAATATAACAATCATTGATAGGCCAGTCGATAAAGATGAGTTTTAAGAAGCGATTTAACTTGTTGTCTTAAACCTGCTGGCTGCCACTTATTTTACGACTGACTTTCACTGTGTAAGAATCATGTATGAATAACAAGGTTACATATGTTACATATGTAATATGTTACCATCATGATATGATCCACACATGAAAAATGATAAAACACTCAGTACAAGCAACCTCCTTTGTATCACATAGTAATTCTGTGCACTGTTAATAAAATATTGTAGAAGTAGTAGTAGAAGTAGAAAGTAAGTGCCTCAAAAGTGCAGTACTTGATTACATGTACTTAGTTACTTTCCAACACTAGTTAAAGTGGAATCAGCACTGCAAAAGAATAGCAGAAAGGCTGAGACATTGCTAAAAGACTGTCACAGCAGATACATGATGAAAGGGAAAAACAATGAAGAAGGAATGAAGAATGAAAAATGAGAGATTTAATAGCTGATCAAAACGAGTGTGGGGAAAAAAACAGTCGTAGGTTTTAAAGTCTTTGCTGGGTTTCCCCTAACCTATCAAAGTATTAGATTATCTTTACCTCCACTGACTAAAAGTCCAAAGGAACTTATCTGATAATAGTGCAAATATGTATTTGCGAAACAAGGCCCCATTTTTATCTCTGATTATGACTCATGGTCTTGTAGGTTTATGGTGGGCGTCTCCAACAGTATGCTTTTGGGAGTTTTTACAGATTCAAATGAAACTGGCCCTGACCAGCTGCGGATCCTGCAACAAGACGGTTATATAATTGCAGCAGTGTTGACAAAGAAGTGTTTGATGTGTTTCTCACAGGTTGAACATTTTCTGGGTCTCACACTCAGTCAAGAGAAGGAAAAAAGGACAGCTCGACTACAAGTACAAATGATTCACCACATTTTCCCTCTAAGCTATAGATTTTACAGAGCATGTCAGAGAATACAGCAATTTAGATTTGCATGCTTCCATTTATTTGAACAAAATAATAAAAAATGATGAAATAATAAAATGGGATTGTGGCTTTTCTGTGTAAAAGAAATAGAGGATAGAGAGCAAAAGGGGGAGACAGTATTAACCAAAAGAAGAAAGAACGAGAAAAAGAGAAAAAATAACATGGCATCTCTGGTTGGGCTCTAAGGACAAAGAGGCGCAAGTGTGGATCTGGAGCAGGTCAGGTCAAGACAGCTGGGTCAGAGCAGAATTTTGTGTATTTATTCATTTGTTTATCTATTTATTTATCAGTCTCATAGGAGGTGGCTGGCCTGTTGAAGGTCAGATCCCCTTTAGAACAGCCCTCACCTCTACAGGAGAGGTATATTAAACTGGGTCTTTGGAGCAGCTTTCTATTTGGAGAGGGGCTTAGCTTGGATCAGGTCCTTGGACTACATTTATCACGAATCTCAATAATAATTTTGATTTTGCCTTTTACTTAGAGTCCAAGTTTTCAAAAAGTGTGACATTTGCTTTCTTAGAGAGGCAGTTATTTTTCCATTGATATATGTTCTGTGAGAAGATTTAACCAATGATTGGTGTTTACTGTTTGTTTGGTTTTCCAGTTTGTAAGGATGAGTTTTTTGAAAATAGCTAGGGCAACTAGTGTGGTTTTTGTGTGTTTTGGTGGAAGTTCAACTGAGGATAAATTGCCAAGTATACATAATAAGACAGAGAGGGGAATGCTCCAACCCAAAATTGAGTAGAGCTTCTGTGTTACCTTAAATCAAAAGTGTTATACGGGTGGACGGGGCACAAGGAGTGGAGGTAGTGGTCTGTGGTGCCTAGAGTGCATTGTGAACATTTATCTGTGTTGGAAAGACCCGTTTTATGCATTTTGTTTTGGGTGATTTATATTTTAAGGAGGATTTTATATTGGATTAATTGTAGATTTGTATTCTTTGTCATTTAAAATGAATTTTTGCAGAGCTGTGTCCAGAGGTTGGTGTCTGAGGGGAGAGATAAATCTCTTTCCCATTTAGTAGATGGCAGGTGGATGTTGTTATTTATATTGGAGATTAATTTATATACACTTGAAAGAATTTTGGCGGCTGTAGAATATTTCATGATCTGTTGGTTGGGGTGGTGTCGTGAATGAAGTTGAATGAGTTGCCTTGAAATAGATGGTAGAGATATGTGATTCCTTTTTGTTCCCATGTGTTGAAGAGAGGGGGAGATTTGTTGAGCTGAAAGTCCAAGATGTGCCAGAGAGGCGTGTACATACAGGAAGTCAACTGTGATTTGCAAATTTCGAGTGAATTCCACCAGGCTGTCAGAGTTGAGGAAATGAGGCTGAGTTTTTGAAGCAATAATGTTGTTTGATGTTTGAGCCAATGAAGGGTTAATCAGAGATTTGTATGTTGTTACATCCTGCTTGTCCTAAATTAATCCAGTATATATGAGCCGGGTTAGAGTGAATCCATTTATCAAGATACTGTAGTGAAGAAAATTGGGTGTGTCTAGGCCCCCTGAGTTTATTTTTCTGTAAAGTGGAAAGACTGTTTTTGGGTTTTTTTTATTTTTCCAGTAGAAGTGTGATATGATGGAATTCAGTTACTGGAACCATTTGGCTGTAGGTTTGATCAGAATCATTGAAAAGAGGTAATTGATTTGAGGTTGAACTTTCATCTTGATGGTTGCTATTCGTCCAGTAAGGGAGAAAGTGGGCATCCATGTTTGGTGCCCCTGTGCAGTGTGAACCTTTGTGATGTGATCCCACTAGTGGTGACAATGGCCGTGGGTGTATTATATAGTGTTTTTATCCAGTGAATGAACAACTCTCCAAAACAGAGCTTTTGTAAAACAGTGAAAAGGAAAATCCAGTTTACTTTATCAAACACTATCTCTGTATCTAGTGAAGCAACAGTTGTCTTTGTTTTGTTGAGTTGTGAAATGCTGATTAAATTCAAGTCTTCTGATGTTGTTACTGGAATGTCATCCCATGATGAAGCAGGTTTGGTCATTATGGATTAATGATGGAAGTAGTGTTTCTAACCAGAACGCCAGTGCCTTGGAGATGATTTTAATGTCTGTGTTGATTAACGATATGGGGCAGTAACTAGAGGGAGGAGTTGGGTCCTTGAGAGTTGGGGTGGTCTTTAAGCTTCTACCATCTTAAAGAAAAGTGGGCTCAGTGCCTGCCAGAAGTGTTTAAGGAACTCAGCAGGGAATCCATCTGGTCTGGGTGCTTTATTATTAGGCATTTGTATAAGAGCATTGTGTAGTTCAGAAAGTGTTAATGGTGCATCTAAAATGTCTGCAGATCATCTAGAAATGAGTGAATAGTTGTTGGGTTGTGATTATTGTAGATTACTATAAAAAGTTTGGAAGTATCATTTATGGCTTGAGGAGACTGCGTATAATTCCCTGCTGAATTCCTTACTTGCTTGATTTATTATTTTGTTTGTTGTTTTCGTATCTCAGTTGTTGGAGGAGAAATTCAGGGTTTTTTGTCAGTATATTATTTAGTCGAAATTTGAGGGTTTGCATTTCATTCCTAATGTGCTCCGTGTGGTTGTTTGCATAATTATCTCTTAATTCTTACTTTGTAGTTTGTAGTTTTTGCTCTTTTTTTTTCTTATGACAGCAGTATGAAATCCTTTCCCCTCTAATTACCCACTTACATGTTTCCCACAGTAGTGTTGGAGAGTTGTTCATTTCCAAAAAGGATGCCCACTCCTCCCTGATTAGGTTGTCAAACTGAGGATCTTTAAGTAGTGAAGTATTAAAGCACCATATAGGGTGGGATGTAACAGATGATTCAGTCTTCAGGGTGAGTGTTACAGGTGCACGATTGCTAATTATGATTGGGCTGATTTTGGTGTCTAGTATGGATGTGCAGAGAGCCCAATATTTGTATTTGTATCTATATTTGGCAGCAAAATTAAAATTGTTAATTGTAAAATTTGTATTCGAATAAAAGTGGAAAGAGGCTTAAAAATCCTGTTCTTGTTTTTATTACGCTTTTAATTTTAGGAAATTAAAAGTGTTACAATAAGTGTTCATGAATAAACTACCTTACGAAGGTGGTCCCCACACCGGGTCCTGAACTGGAGTCTCCCAGATCATAGATGACTGCGCTGACTACTGAGCTAAACTTTACTCATTACCTCATTGCAGACAGACCTCTACCTATTTATACACTCATAACACAGAGACAGCACAGCATGTAACATGTAGGGAAGAACTTCAAAGGCGATTATTGCTTTGCACTTCATATTTCTTGCCTATTTTTCACAACCTAACTTTGTGGAAAGAAGAAGGGGAACAACAGGTTATGATGAGTCCCTTGGGAACACTGCGTGTGTGTCAGTAGCTCAGTTTTATCTCTGGGGAACACTGATTCCCCTCGTTGAGACCTGCTGACAGACATAACAGCGGAGCAGAGGAGAGAGACTGAGATAGTGATGTAACCAACCTGTGCGCTGGCATTTGACATGTTTTTTTTCTTCCCGAAAACAAATTATTTTTAAAATATTTGTATGAAACAAATATTCATAAAAACCCAACTGTTTGTGCTTTGCCAAATAAGGTATTTATATACAGGCACACCCCTAGTGTCTAGGAGATTTGGAATTATAGAATTGCTGGATAGGAAGAAGTTGATGTTGGGGAGAAAAGTAGGAATGCTCCCTTGCAGTTAAGTTTTTAAGCCTTCAGCTATCGCCAAGATTGGAGTCATCCATGTACTTTTATTGCTGTTGAGGATTGAGAAATTCTTGAATTGCCTGACTGCGATGATCTGTCTCTTGATGGATTGAGTACAGTGTTGAAATCACCTCCGATAATGATTTTTGAGTTAGAGGTGTGGTTGGTTATTCGCAAGAAAAAATTGTAATAAAATGAAGTGTCATCATTGTTGGGGCCATACAGGTTCACAATAGTAAATGGTTTGTTGTTGATTGAGACACCGATTATTACATATCTTCCTTCTGGGTGTAATATTGAGTTATTGTAAGTAAAGTGTATTCTTTTATGGATCTGAATAGACTAAATTGTATTGTGGACCTGTTAGGATTTGTTGTTCTGAATTATTTAGTTGAGTTTCTTGTAGTAGGCATATGTCCGCTTTCAATTTGAGTAGATTACTTTTTTTATGACTTTTATTCTTTTTGCCTATGAGCGAATGCCACGGACATTCCATGAAATAAAAGCTATGGGTTGCATAGAAATGAGAAAAAGGACAAAAGAATGTTATTAGTTAGTCCTTGAGGTATGTAGGGTTGGAATGCAGTGTGTGCACATGGTGAGTAAATGAGATGTGTTTGCATGCATATGTATGTACATATGGTAGGTATCTGTGGGTAGACGGAGATACAGAAAACAGAACAAAGACAGATAATCAAGACAAAAAGACATGAGACAAGGAGACAAAAACACAACCATAACAAACAAACAGGGTTCTAATACAGCTCTTTAGTAGAACTTTTTGTTGTTGAAGGAGGATTAATTGAAGAGTCTTTCATGTTATACTGCCAAGAATAACCATGGTGTGGTTGTAGAGTTGCGGCACAGCTGTCCATCTACGTAGAGTTTGTCTATCACTATGTATGCTCTTATATTTTTCTACAAGCTACATGTAGTTGGTAAAATGTTGTAGAGAAGCTTGTGATTACCTGCCCACTATTGCATGTTTACTGGATTTCTAGTGCAGTTCATCTATGTGATGTTTCCTATTTTGTTTGTTTTGTTTACTGACACATTTACAGAACAGTCTTTCTCTTCCTGTGTTTGACAGACCCAGAGTAGATTCATAAGCCACACAATCTTTTCAATGCCCCTGGGCAACCAAAAAGTCGCTCAAGTGACGTCAAACGCAATTGGCAGTCGTCTGCTTGTCACACCACAGTGGATGGTAGTTCAGTCTGGCTGGCAGAAAAAGCAAGATGGGTCAAACTATGAACCTCTTATGGGGACCCCAGGTCTGTGAGACAATGGGCAGAGAGAAGGGTCCCCAGGCATGGGGTGTGTTATTTGCCATAAGAGTAGAAGAGCAATATGCTTTTTTCTTTTCTTTTTTTTCTCTTTTTTTCACAGTTATTTAACTCCATTTTGCTCAAAATGAGAGGTTAACAGTACTGTAACTTCTATGTAAAAAAACATGCTATAAATGCAATAAAAATCCAAGAAAGCAACATAAAGAGTGAAATGTTACTGTATTTACTGGGCAACTATAACTTAATCCTTAGTCTTTTATAAAGACATTTGTAACTAACGTTAGCATTTTAACATTAGCAAGGTATGGAAAAAAAATAGTTTCCAATTTAATGTTAACATCAAACATTAGTCAGCTAATGAGCTCTAAAAGCTTAGCTTTTTGTATACAGGGATTTTGGGTTTGTCACGTAAGTAACATATTATCATTTAATTCTGAGTGCGAAGGGGTTAAAAAACAGTAAAATATGTTTTTTAATTTATTCAGTTTACTCATACGTTTTGCAGAAAGTATGAAATTAAGCACACATAACTCACTAAAACACTGATATTGAAAACGCAAGAGAATTTTATACTTTCAGTTTTGTTACAGAGGATACATTATATTAGAATCTGTTTGACATGAATATATAGGGTTAGCATAAATGTTGGCTTGTCCAACATATCCTGCAACTTTAGGTATTTATTTCACCTAACACACAACAAGAAAGAATAGTTAGCTATTTTTTTACCTGACAAAAGCATTACATCAATGCTGCTTGAAGGCCTCAGCAGAGAAACGTGAGTGTGTGTGTGTGTGTGTGTGTGTGTGAAAAAAAGACCCCTAACAGAAGAGATGCTTCACTTCTGGGGACCTTACTCTCTTCCCATTGGCTCACAGACTAGGGGTTCCCACATGTGAGGTCCACTGGTGGACCCCCTTGGAAGAGAGAGACTGAGCACTTCATCTATGGTAGGCTAAAGCTAGCTGGCTATATTTGTAAATCATCCAGCTGGGAGGTAAACTTTTCTTTATCCTACAGTTCATACCTTGATCAAAACTGTGGTCTTGTGGCGTCAGTGGTATTCATAATGTAATTTTAAAAATGAAGACATCCATAGCAATAAACAACATTAAAATAGCATTATTGCACATATATTTGCACTGCTGGCAGTTACATTATTGGGCTTATGTAGCCTCATAGAATTGTTTATCTGGAAAATCCTTGCTAGTGCTAGCTGTAGGTGTAATAAATTATGCTAATTTTTACTGGTTTTCTTCATATGTGGAGCTTTATGATCTTTCCTGTGTAGACTAGTTATGTTATTTTATGTTAAACTGGAAGCAAGTTTGTGGTTTTGTACATTACATAATGTTCATATTGAGTGCACATTACAGACAGAGTGAGAAAGAAAAGCTGGGAATGCCTGTTTCTATATACTTTATCTCTGTTAAAGTATGTTTGTCTCTATATCTTTTGTGGGGACAACCCACTGGTGTTGGGGTGCCTCTATTTTAAAATTGAGCCACTGCTCCTTAAAATGACTGTGCAGGTCCCTACAGCACAAGATAAATGAATACAGTTTGAATGATGGTGCAGTTTGCTGGTATGGTTCCAAACTGCTGATAATGTACAGTAGTGTTAAGTCAGAGGAATGCTGTCAGGGAACAAAGCTCTCACTGTGTGGCAGGGAAATATCTTCTCTATCTGCCTCTCTGTGGTTTGGAAATATTCTCCTTCTGTCCTCCATAAAGCTTGTGCAGTCTTACAGAATGGAATAATGCAGTACAAGTGAGCACACATATGCACTGTGCATGCACGCACACACACACACTCTCTCACTTCATCAAACATGCACTCTCTTGCACAGAAATCTCTGCTTGTGTTTTCTACATGCACAGAGCATCCTATTAAGTGGCTCTTTTATTCAGCTGAAATGTCATAGAGTGTGAGCCGTAGGGGTCGCGTGGCTGGGGAGGGCAGGGTGAAGGTCAGAGGTCGGCAGAGTCAGAAGAAGCAGCTGATTGTCCAGAGGGACAGTAGTCCTGAACATCAGGAATGAGTGAGTAGGCGGCAGGGCAGCAGAGAGGCAGAAAGGTCAGAGACCAGATGAGCATGGTCCGCTGAGCTTTGTGTTGTCACATTATTTTTTACACACACACTCTCTCCATCTTTCCTCTCCTTTTTTCTCTGTTTCACGTTTTTCAGTTTTAAAAAGGAAGGCACTGATAACATCAAAGGACCTTGAAGAACAAGACAGCAGCTCCTACGCCTTATCAAGCTGTCAGTTTGCTGTCTTCATCACGTTCATGACAGGATATTCTTAGTTTATTCATTCTCCTTCTCCAACTCCTAAATTATTCCTTAACTTCTGAACAATCACTACACATCTAGAAATGTGTTACATGGCTTGTCATATGACACAAAACAGTTATTTTTAATGTTTTAGTATTGCACATGTATATGTAGGACAAAAAACAGGAGCATATGTAGATACATGGAAATGCAGCTGGCTACAGTCTGCAAACTGGCAGGTTTTTAGTCTCACATTCAAAGAGGTCTATTGTTTTCTTTGGCCAATGACAAAAGTAAAAAAATAAAAAAACAAAAAAACAAAAACATGTAGAGTTACTTTTAGAGGTTTTCATGTTGCAGATTTCAATCATACATCAACATCACCCCCTACAGGCAACTGTTAATCAACACATCTGACAACAGGCCTACAGTGTTTCTACTATGAAAGAATCTACTGTTGTAATGGCAGATACAATTTTTCATTGTGCTCTGTTTACATTGTTAGTCAATAAATCAATGTACTTGTACATCAATCAACTCTTGAATGTCACTGACAATTAAAATTCACAAAGAGAAAGCAAAATGGTTTTACTTTTTTTTTTTTTCAAAAACTTCGACTCATTATCCCATAGTTTTGACTAATTAAGTCTGCTGCACAAACCTGCTTGGGTTTTTACACACACAAACACACATACACAGCATCCTGTCAAATTCTGATGTTTGATTTATCATGTTGTAATTTTGATTTACTGTCTCATAATTTTGATGCAGCAAATCTCAGAAATGACTCAGAAAGTAAAAGGAAAAAAAGATTCTTGTCATTCCTTACATTTGCTTTCATAAAAAACATTCTTTTTCCTGGCAAAAATGCGCTTTCACAGTTTCACCAGCAGCTCCGGGAGCCCCATTGCATTGTGGGACAGTAGTCAGTGATGGAAAGTAACTAAGAAGATGCAATTAAATACTGTACTTAACAACTGTTGGTTTACTAGGTCCTTTGCAGATTAAGATTTTACATAACTTACAGACTGTATGATCGGTATAAAAAACATGAAATATAAAAGATTTGTATATATGTATTGGATATTACAGTATTTAAAATAGTTTAACTGAGCTCCACCTTGACCAGCTACAACATTTAAATGCTGTTTACACCAGTTATACTAATACAGTAATATGATAAAATTCTCATTCATTCTTGATGATGAATACTTTTACTTTTCATACTTTAAGTACATTTTGTTGACAATACCTCTGTACTTTTACTTAAATAAAAGTACTTTTACTTCTTCCACCACTGACAGTTCACATCAACAGCACTCTCAGTAATCAATTGGCCCTTTTCACTGAAAACATGTTGACAAAGGTGTAAATATTCAAAGTAATAATTTAGCTGTTTCAGTTTCAGGATTCTGGTATTGTTCATGCCAGCTTACTGTCACAGTGTCATGGCTTACAGAGAGACACTTCAATAGAAAGGTGCCATTGTTAATGCCATTAGTTATACCTGTGCTTTTCCTATTGTTGCTGCGAAAAAGGTCTATTTGCATACTGACATCTTTGACTACAGCAGTATACAGCTTGAGAGAGAGGCAGTGAAGTACAACACAGCTGAGTGGACTGTCTGTCCAAACAGGAAATTACAGGAGAAAGATGAACAGTTCTTGGCATCACGCTACATCTCTGCTGATTGCATGAGTTGTAGTTTCCTCTTTTGCCAACCTGACCTCCAGTCATACCTTCCAGGCATGTGAATCACACTTTGGCGGGAACAGAGGAATGGAAAACAAAAAGACAGTGTGCCTTGTTGAACACAAGAGGGCACCCTAACCCTTCTACAAGAATTAGCACAGTATGTAGGCTAGAATTGCAGCAGAGGTCATTCCTTTAAGATACCTTAATTATCCTGCTGCTGATGACTTTAACCTTTATTTTCTCCTGTCAGTTAACAAAATAACTGAACATGAAACTCAAAGGATCCTTGAGGGATATCTGAGAGGCTTCAGCTATAGATAGTAATGAGGACAAATAGACAAAAGCAAGATTATTAAAATTAGTCAACCTTTATTTAATCAGGGAAGTATCATTGACAGCAATGCTTGGTTTGGTTTTTCAGGGAAACCCTGTTAACACTCACACACTTAGAGACATTCATGTTCTTTAACTGGTGGTATGAGAAATGTCAAAGATGACTATATGTCTTGTATGGAGATATGCTAGTACATTTGAAATATGTCATTTGTAAGTTGCCATATTATACAAAAATCATAATAGACGCATGCTCATTAAGTTTGCATGTAATGGGTGACAACATAATAATAATGCAAACCATTCAGTCACTAATGGAGGTCAGAAAATATCTGTCACTTACTGGCAGCGACTCTATTTATCTCTAAGGAATTAAAAAAGAAACTCTTTTCTCAGGACTGGAATAAATGAATCTGATGTGATTTTTTTTCACGAATGTGGTGACTAAACAAACTTCTGGCAACTTCTCCTGCATTGCATCATGTTTACTCACCATTACAAAGTTATAATTCCCTCTGCTGCCGGGAAAAGATGCTTAGGTTAGTATCTGCATGTAATTTACCCTCCAAAAAATTTCCATAGATTATTTAAATCAGTTTTTTTTTCGTTTTGGAGGCAGTATAGGTCTGCTAATTCCTTGTGTCAAGATCTGTCTTGAGTTCTCTGGCAGCTTGGAGAGACGTTATTATATAGAGGGGGAAGACTCGTCTCAAATTTCACTCCAAGCAGACCGCGTTCCTCCTCTAATCACAGGGCTTTGACTTCATCCAGCTTTCAGACGCTCGCGTGGAGCAGCGCGTTCCCCGGGGAGGCGGTGAAGAAAATCACCTTATGGTGATGTTACCTGTATCCGTTAGCTTACTTTTTAAAAACAGCAAATTGTATTTAGTTGACTATGGAAAGTTTTTTTTTTTTTCCAAACTAAAGTTGTTGGCTGACGCGCGCTCCTGCAACTTCAGGACCACCGGCTGTCCGGTGCTGTGTGAGGATCTATGTGTGCGCGATAAATGACTTATTTAAAGAGGCTGAAGTGGAATGCACTCGACCAGGGATATGAACCATGGTAAGACTCTTTTCCTGCTGCAGCTTCTCCCTCAGCCGTACACACTGAAAAGTCTGAAACTCTGAAAAGTTAGTGCTGAGCAGGCAGATCCTGGACCTGTGGATGCTTGTTGTGTGACTGCGTAAAAGTTGAAGGTTATGTGCTGTTGTGTGAGCATTTATAAATGCATCTATTTCTAACATCTAACTATACTTTGTTATATAAATACAAAGTTTGTTTTTCATATTTTTGGCCACATATCAAGATTTCATTTCAAGGGACAACATAACCAGGTTAGCTCATTTGACTCCACCAGAGAATATTCATGGTTATTTTTTATCATCACAGGGTGCAATCTTATAACTGCTAATCTTGGAGCTTGGTTGGACACAGACAATGCAACTATTAATCAATCCTGATGTATACTATTGTTTTAATCTCAACTAAAACCAAAGTTTTATTGATTTTGCAGGAAGCCCCTAAGCGCCTTCTTGTGGACCCCATCAAATCCAAACATACAGCACATTCAAACTGTTGACAGGATCAGTTAACACTGTATCCTGGCTACTTAAACGGGAATGGATGAAGCTGTTTATATAGTGGAGTGGTGATTTAGAAAAAGGACATACCACATTAGGACAATAAACTTTGTATAAGGGCTGAAAGGATCAGATGACGAGTCAGTCAATCAACAGCTTAATTGTTTAATTTTCAAGAAAAAATGCCAAACATATCCTGGTTGCAGCTCCTAACGTGATGATTTTTGCTGTTTTTTGACTTAAATTGAATGTGTTTTGGTCCGTTGGTCAGACAAAATAAGCAGTCTGAAGACCATGAGCTCTGGGAAATAGTGTTTGAAATCTTTCACTATTTTCTGACATTTTACAGACCAAACGACTAATAATTGAGATAATGAAAATAATCGTTAGTTGCAGCTATACTCTGTCTATCAATCAGTCTATTCCTGGAGTTTAGACATCTAAAATGTAAAATAGAATTAGATGGAACAACAACAACTGTGGAATGAAAGGAAATGCACATACCCTGTGAATCTATTCTAATCTATCTCACTATTATAATGATACAATATGTATCAAAAATCACTTTGTTGCCTGATATTTGCATTCTGCCAGTTTGTTTGTAAAGGGTTGAACTTTTAATGTCGCTTGGTTGGCGAGTGAAAGCAGTGTTTTCCTATCTTGTGACTGGTAATCATCCGTCTTTCAAGCAGTCCCTATAGTTTCACGTTTCAAATTGGTTCCATATGCAGAGCCGACAGGCTTCTGGTTTGAACTGCCACATGGAAACCAAGAGGGAAACTCTTTGCCCATTCTTTTCTTCTCTTCTTTTCTCTTCTCTTCTCTTTCACAGTGTACTTTTGTCCTTCCTGAATGGGTGTAGTGTAAATATAAATCATGTGACTAAGTTGATTTAGGTTGTTGCTGTGCATTCAGTGAAGGTGACAGATGAACCCAAAAGGAGATGTTTGGGAGTTAAAGTGCTGTGCTGGTGCTTACTTTACTGGTGCTTTTTCCATTCAGTTTCTAACATGTGGAAGAAAAATAATAGTCCAGTCCTCTTCAGATCTCAGCTCTAACTACCGCTTTTCTTTTCTTCAGTGACAGGCCGGGGCCCACATTGGAATTCAGTGCTGGGCACACAAAACCCTCCAGAGCCACAGTATAGTCAGTCTTTGTATGTTAAACACCAGGAACTGCTGCGCTGCTGCAGCTCATTGTGTTCTCAGCTGTGCTTTCCTGTTCCTTTGCTCCACGTCAATGTGTGTGTGTATCTGTGTGTACGCGTGTATGTGTGTGTGTGTGTGAGAGAGAGAGAGAGAGAGAGAGAGAGAGCGCAAAAGAAAAATAGAGAGTAGATATGCTGGAACTGATTGGAGTGATTGAGTCTATATCAGGTGAGCGAGTCCACACACACTCCCTTGAATGTTGAAAATGAGAGGAGTGTGATATGGAATTAGGGTGTAAGTTTGGTTTAATTTGGTAGGGACATTTTTGGACTTGTTGTACTTGTACTTGCTCTCTATCACGCTTTTCACTTTCATAGGCACATGTGCGCACACACATACACACATAAAGATTCTGATTCTGCAAAATGTTTACTTGACTGACTATGCAATTGTGGACTTGCTTGAAACTGGACTTGTATCATGTGTTTCCTCTGATTTTTACATTTTATTTTATTAATAGACTACTTAACTATAAATCTGACACCAAAATTAATATTTAAAAATCATAGACTGTCACAATCAATGTTACAATAAAGTAAATGTATAGAAACCTGTATGTAATATGCTGCTCTGTAACTCACTGCTGTAAGGTTTTCAAACCTCACCTGAGATTCTATCCTTCTTTCAGTTTGTGGATTCAGGCGACACAACTCAGTAGTTTCATAACAGAGCCACAGTGATGCTCAAACCTCTCTTTAAACTCCCCCAAAAACTTCTGTTTGTATTATTTTTCATTCAACTCCTACACTTATGGCTAGATCTTTCACTCTGACATCAGAGCTCACCTGAGAGGCTGCTCTTTCACTCTATTATAATAGCAGTCTTTTCTGCAGAAAACACACAAACCTGGCAAATCTGCAGAGATCTTACTGTTAACATTATGTGAGTTAAAGCGGCTAGATTGTTTGAGATTGGTAAAAATATTTGTAGGGACATGTCACTAATAGCCAAATCTACGCCCATGTTTGGAGCTGCACACACACACACACACACACACACACGTTTAGAGCAGCTATTCTGTCATTAATTATGGATATTATATGTGCAAAAGTAAACATACCTGCATTAGTTCCAGTTGAATAAACCAAGCACTTTTAAATTACAGGAAATGTCAGCCTTATTATGAACCCAGGTTTCTGGCTATAATTAATGATTTTGCCTGAGGCAGTTGAGTTGTGCATTTGTTGCTCTGTTGCATTATGAATGACCCATGAAATCTCAGCTTCCGTCACCTATAAATGTGCGCCGTCTTGCCAAATGACTGGAGGGGAAACCAAAGCAGATGCACCTCAAAACCATGCCCCTCATACTCAGTTGTTAATGACTTGGATGGCAAGTATCTTCAGTATCTTAATTGGTAGCCGTATTGTTGTCAGTTGCTGTTTTGTAGTCTGATGAGATAAGCGGAGGAGGTAGATTGAAACAGTTGATGACAAGACTTCATCTGCTGTGGGAAAATCAGTTACAAGTGAAAGGCACAGCATTGCTTTTTGCCATTATACAGCTACACTAGAAAAGATGGCACAAACACCTGAAATTGGTGCATTTAAGCTCAAACTCAGACTCCAACTTCAGGAGAATGTCTAAAAGGCCTTTTTCACAACAGACAACTTGACTTGTCATAGCAGGAAAAGCGCAGGTGTAACTAATGGCTCCAACAATGGCTCAATTCCAGTAATTTTCCCAATAAGTCATGACAGTGAACAAGCATACACAGTACAAGAGCCCTAAAGCTGTCTGACCTAAATGGATTGCTGTCATTATAATTAATGTTATAATTACACCTTTGCTTTTCCTGCAATGAAATGTCAATTTGTCTGCTGTGAGTCTTGTCTGTACAGTAACATTTGCCTTGTCAAATACCTTGCTGCAGCTATCACCTAAGACCTCATTTCCACCTGCTATTAACATGTGATCAGCGTCTGGATGTCTTATCTGAATAAGGAAAAACACATGATAGTGCAAGGTGTAAATATGTGTAGAATGCATTGCTATCAGAGTGATTTTGTACTGGCCAGACCACATGTTGAGATTGTTATTACTGACCACATCTCAACAAGTTTTAAAGGTAATCTGTACAGTGTTGTAAGGTCACCTACCTCCACCTCTTGCTATTATATCAAGCTGCCCAGCAAAAAGCTACAAGGTCGTAGCTTCTTCAATATAGGAGGAATAAGTGGAGTCCATCCACTACAAAAACATCACCTCAGGAGACGCTGTACTGCTGCAGAGTGCAAAATGAGGGTCATGTTATCGATGGAGGTTGCAGAGTTGCCAGTAGTGTGAGCAAGGTTCTCCACCATTTCACTACTCCACTCTGGCGAAAATATTGGCTAGTTTACAACCCATTGGATTGTCTGACTGTTTGTGTGTGTTGCCCCATTGGCCTTGGTGAGCACAGTGTTATCACAACCAATAGAATGGAATGCATGAACTATAAAAATAAACTCCAAGTTGTCATAAACCCTAGTTTTCCTTTTGTGTGGCTACCAAAAATTCACTTTTCTGACCTGAGATTTTCCTTTGAGCTGAGATGAACCATGTTTAATAAGGAGTCTGCCAGCTCTGCCTTCCAAATTTACATACCAGATCACAATGCAGGTAGAATTGAGATAACGGGAATGCTTATTACCACTAGATGTAAATGCATATCAGATGTCATTACCCAAACAACACACCCACATATTGATTGTATGTTATATGAGATATAAATGGTGTCAGAGGCTCCTGAAATACCTACTATGTATCTTACTGGCCACATTTATAATGTGTCAGGGCATTCTGCTCTTCAGTGTCATGATTGCTATACCAACAAATAACCAGAAAAAGCAGTATGCACTCTATCAGACAAGTTAGTCAGGGTTTTATAATGCTATTCTAAAAAACTTGTTATTAGAAGCTGAATGTCTATTGTTCATTTAGTCAATTTAAAATGAGAATTATTGTTATCAAGCCAGGAAAAATACTGCCTACTCCCAATGATTAACTTGGTTGACTCACTAGGGCGTTTCATTAAGTGAATATAGGCCCTGTGGAAGCCCATATCCTGCTGGCCTTAAGGTTTATTTGACATGTTTACAATATACAGAAGCAAATAAACAAGTAACAGAGCGAATAGAAGATGCCTAGAAAACACATTTACAAAAGCAGCAGCCAATGGGAAGACGCAAACACAGGCTGAGGCTGCTGTGTCTTGCTACCACTCATGTTTGTGTGAATGAGTTTCTGCTGTCTGAGGCTTTGTGGTATTGGCTTTGTATAGTAATGAAGACCAACTGGACAGAGAACAATAGGGTGGATTTCAGTGCAGTGAAAGTTACTTCAGAGGCGCTTTGCCTCCCACTCAATCTGCTGCGCGTACAACTCAGAGAGGGATACTGTCCATCTGCTGCTCTTCTCAGTGTGGAGGTGGCTTTTGTATCATTGAACTTTCATAATGTGCAGTATTGCTGTTTGAGTAAACGAAGTAGTGGGTGGTGAAAGAGAAAGAGGTAAGAAGAAGGTAGAGAGGGGGTGTTAACAGAGAATAAACAAAATGACACATAAAGGATGGAATAAGTATGGTAACCCAGTGGTGTTTATAGTCAGCAGAGGTCTTTATAGTGGACATGTTATAACAGCTCAGTGCTAAAAGCCATTTACCTCATGATGCCTGATGAGTTTGCACCAGCTGTGTCTCCCTGTCCCCTCAGAGCATTTAGACAAGGAGAGAGAGCCTTGTAAAAAACACACTGCTGAGCAAGAATGTCACTGTCTTTCTCTCTTTTTCTATCTATTCTTCTTCCTCTCAGACACAAAGAGATAGATCACTTGCTGTGTGTGTGTGTGTGTGTGTGTGTGTGTGCGTGCGTGCAAATGTGTTTGCGTGTGTATGTGCAGCTTGTTTGTAAAATGAAACAACTAGTTTGGTCTGTATGTCGTAAAAATGACATCTGTAAAGGTTGTATTTGCAGCTGGCTGTGTGGCAGTGAAATCCCTACAAAGTCAAAAAAGGCGGACAGAGTAAAGTAACAAGAAGCAAAGCCAAGGAAGAGAGGAAATTGTGAAGAGATGAGATGGAGGAAAAAAAAGGAAGTGATGCAGAGGACAAGGAGGGAAGAAGTCTTGGACGAAAGAAAAAAAAGGAGAAAAAAAGAACCAGACAAGCAATGGTCCCCTGGTAAACAATGGTAATCTCTAAATAAAAATGGATTCATGTTCTAAAACACATGCTGAATACATTTTAAAACTCTGGAAAGACATGACAACCTCATTTTTCTTCTATATCAAATAGTACATCCTTTTATAGGCTGTTGCTCTTCATCAAGTAACAGAAATTTCAATATTCAATTCTTTGATTTCACTATGGCTCCCCTGGTTTTGCATTAATCCAGTGGAATACTATTAGTTATTCACCTATGTAGCTGGAGGCCTTATTTCAATACAACAAATCAAATCTTGCATAAAGCAATAACATTAGACATTAAACAGCATGTAAACATACCTGAAAATGTCACTTCAGACCCGTTAGATGCTGGTTTGGTTGTTGTTCTTCAATATACCTGGTAGTGACACACTGTCTGCCCATGACTTGTAGCAACAGCAGTTTGTTTAGCTTGTCTCTTGCTTCTACAGTGTAACACTGGCACTCTGGCAGCCTACCAGCTACTGTCAATCAAACACAGACACCAACACGCCCATCCAGCTGGCTGAGAAATAAACTGAATTTTTCTTAATAATTCAAAACTTAATAATACATTTACAAAACATGTTGACGTTATTTTTGACAGCAAAGAGGGATGATTAAATGTGATTTCAGTTGGACTAAAAGGTTTATTTGTCTTATTTAGATATAATTAATGACTGAGGAATGGGATCAATACAAAAAAGGAGGATGTTTGTTTAATCCTTGTGTCTACGGATCCAAACTTCTCAGCTATGTGCTGAGCCTGGAGACTAAATGGCAGACTGTATTTTGCTGAAGGACTAAACAAGGACCAAACTATATTTGGCGTATGGAATTTGCATAAATGGTTGCATAAATGGCTTTTCCCACAAAATCATCTGGTTGAAAGCGGCATACACAAGCAGTGACCCACATGTCATAGGAGGCTACTTTGTGGAGGCTGTGGAGCAGACTGGTGGTTGTCCTTGGATCAGCCGGGCAAATCTGGGAACTGAAAATGTGGTTATCCGAGACATCCGAACCTTCCTCCACCACCATGACATTGACAACAGGTCTGTTGATCAGAGCTACATCGCTAGAAGCACTATTTCAAATCAAAGAATCGAGACTTGGTGGGAGATCCTGCACTGGATACACTAGGCCTGTTTGTTGGTGACTACCTGGACAAATCTCTTGTGCAGCTGAATTTTCGGAACATTATTCAGGTGAGGTTGAAGAAACCCTGTGGCTTCAGTTACTACCGTATATGAACTATCCCCACTTTATAGCATTTTTTCATAAAATGCTTCTGGGAAGTTTTGTTTTTTAAGTGACCAATTTAAAAACATATTATGGCAGTATCTTAATTATCTTTACATCTTCATCTTGAGGGAAGGGACATTCTAACATTTCACCTTATTACATGATATTTTAGCCTCTATAATGGGCTTTAGTTTGACATACATTGTATGCACTGAGTAAGGCCACATTGTGGTAGAAACATTTGCAGTCACTAGTCAATAAAAACATAATCTCATTAAAACTGAAACTCATTAATATCTATATGATTAGTTTCTTAACCTTTCTCCGTTTCTTCATTTTAGGAAGACCTGGATAAGATCAAGACAGTGTGGAACACCCACCGCCTCCGGCCAACAAAGAATTACAATGTACCCAGTGGCATCCCTGATGTGATGTATATTGTGCCACACCTGTGGAGTACTGAGGATTTTGTCTGTCCACACAACAACCTCTGTGCATACAAGTTCTTTCAACCATCCCTTGCAACAAAGACGTTTTTGACCTCTGTAATATGATCATGTAAGAGTCAGGTCTTACTTTCCCCACAAACATACCACAAGCTCAAGAGTTTTAATTGACGATTCAGGAGGCCCTTCGCTCCCTTATCTTTAACTGACCTGCCTGAGAAATCCGCATACATCATTACCTTTGTCCAGTTGTGTGAGTCATTGAAGTTCATTTAACTTGTTCCACAAATAGGCCTTCTTAACCTATTACACTTGAGTTTATTAATTATACTTTGCTTGCTTACTGTTGCTGTTGGCACTTTTCTCATATAGAAGCAATGTGCATCTCGTTAATCAATGATACAGTGTCAATATCTTATCATACATTGAGTTAACATATGTCTATCTGGTAGCATATTTGTGTTTAAATTCATTACAGCTAAAGCTTCTTTCTACTAAAAAGACATGGACATTGGACCTCAATGTTCTTGTGGTGAATCATTTCTATACAAAATTAGGTATTTATTCAATGTCTTGATGTCCATTTTTAGTATATTCCAATTCATTAATAAGCATATATCACTGCTGTTAAATCTAGGTACCTTAGTGGTACAGCATTCCCCATGTGTTGTCAGTGGCTTCATGGATGTAAAGCATTGAATGAGTCTACAATAAAATGGAGTAATTCTTTTGTTAAAGTTTTGGTTTTATTTGCATTTATGTTTGCTAGGATTTAGGCTGCATGTAACAATTTGACCAAAACTCTGTTTAAAATATACCAGCAACTACAGTGTCAGTCTGCAATGAATGCGATAAATAGACACGACACAATACTCAATACACAATACTGTGCTGTTTATTCAAACAACTAGTGAACATGAGGGCAGAATAGCATTCTGTACAAAGCGAAATTACAAAATATTCAAATGCATTTCTTGTTGAATAAGATGTTCCCAACTTTTCATTATAGTAGGCACATCATTAAGCAGATCCAAACTTAATGAAACTAAATGCCTACTTACCAACATTTCAGTAAGAGTCTGTTATTGGTGCTTAAACAGTGATGCAGATAAACCTTAACAAAATAATTTTCATACTGATATGCACATCAAGTGGATCAGAACTGAAAGTAAAGTTATTACATATCAAATTTCCATCTTAGAGTCTGATATACCTAAAGTGAATTTGGTAATTTAAACTGTAATGCAGATAAACTTTTAAAAATTTCATCACCAATAAGCATTTTATAAACCCTAATAATACTGGAAATATGGAACACTGGAAAGAATAAAGGCACTAGTCTGTTGTGTGGGTCCCTATAAACTGGCAGATCACAATTCACTCAACTTTAAATTTCTGATACTGGTTGACCATCAAAATTAAAGTAGCAATTGTGTGCATATGCTCTTGAGTCCGCCTTAGGTTGCTTGAAGGATTTAGATGATGTCCTTTAACCAGACTGAGTTTCTTAGAAAAAGATCAAAGTCATTACAGAGTTCTGGGTAGTTCTGATAGTTGACAGGTAACATCAGATAGCACCCACATGTATGCGCCTGAGGTCGACACTGGAATGTGAAAGTTGCTATGAATTGAACTGTGATGTGGAGTTCAAACAGGATATCTGCCCCTGTGCAGAACCAGAGGAAAGCCTTCAGCTTGGTTCACTAACGTACCTCCTCAAATGTCTTGCCACAGTGCTTTTAGGGGTTGTCTTCTCTTCTGGGAATTTCAGAAGTTCTCTAACACGCTTTGGAGTTGGGACTAGTTCTTCCATTATCCCAACAAGTTTTTGTGGATACAAAGTATCTGTCAAGGTTTTCAAGATGGGCTTCCAGCATTCAATGACACATTTTTGGTGTCTGGATTAGGCTCTTCTGACCTAACTGTGACACTAGTCCAGCAATGTTGTCTTCAGTGGCAAGTTGGTGGCAGTCATGTGCCTCTAACACATCCAGTAGGTCATCTTTCTCAACAGACTCAAATGACTTCAATGCAAGCTTAAGAATGTTCCTCTCTTCTTTTGAGACATACTGCAAGAAGCTCTCTGTCACACTGCTGTAATTTGTTCCATACAGGGTTTCTTCCAAGAACGGAAGTAGGAGAAGCAGTGGAAAGTATCTGACAATTGTCCGACCTGTCACAAGGATCCTAGCATTTGCTTGCCATTCCTCAGCTTGGTATTCATGCCTAAGGTATGGTGTCTTTATGTTGGTACCCTATGTGCATTTGCTGTAGAATTCTCCCCAGAGTTCTGACAGGCAGTCACACGGTACACCTGAGCCTTCACCTTCTTTTGATGTACACATCTTTGTTCATCATATGTGTGTCAATAAAGGCTGCTAGAAGGTCAGCAAGGCAGTTACCCCTACACACCACAATAGTGACCTTTGGCTTTAATCCTTCCCAAGGCAAAGTATCATCTAATTCAACAGAATCACTAAATGACGCACCCTCAGTAACTTTACCATCAGTGTAGTTGTTATGGTGCATTTCTGCATCATGGGCTTCAGGCAAAGCATCTGTTACACCTGTACCTTGGTCTTCTTGCTCAATGCTAATAATCTCTGCTGTCATCTCTAAGATTCCTTGGTCTTGTTATATTTCTCCCACATATATATTCCTCTTCTTTCTTTATCTTTGTTGTCATTGACCACCTTCACATTTGATAGTTCTTGATGCAGTAGTTTATCAGTAGTTATGAATGTGGATTTAGGAGGTTTATCACATCTGGGTCTGGTTTTAAAGATCACTCAATCAAAGATCAGTCAATAATGACTTCTGGTTGTGATGCCTGACCTTGTTTGACATCCTATGAAATGTTTCCTATGACCTCTGAGGTTGTCACTTGAGGAGAATCATTAAAGTTATTTGTGTCTTGAACATTTCTCTTGGTGCAGAGGTACAATCCGAGTATTTTTACTTTACTTTTTTCCCTATACAGATCCTAAACTGTAAAATCTGGGCCAATCTTGTTTTGTGCAAAGTCACAGACCCTGTGAACATGGTCTGTCAGTTTCAGAGACTTGACGACACCATTAGGAGAAAAAAAGGACTCGGCCATTTCTTGGATGTCTCTGAATTTTGTCTGCCTGTCCACACAGACTATTGCAACTATTGTCTTCTTAGCTGAAATCCATCCACCCAATTTCTTTGCATTTTTACTTCCTTTTAATTGATCCAAAGTCTCCAGTCTTTTAACTGCCTTGCTATCTGGAGCACAGCACTTTCCCTTTATTCTTCTAGTAGTTGACCTCATCTAGATGCTACTGAATCTGACTGTTGTTGACAGCAGACGGCTACAGCTGCCAGTCAGTCTCCGTAGAGTGGGATGTATTTTGATAGATCTTCTGCAGACATCAGTGTAATTACTGACAAATCAATCTGCAAAATATAAACAAAAATGAAACATGTTAAAAGGACAATATATAAATTGTCATGGGTGACAAACTGAGCAAAATATTTTTGCCAATTTAAACATTCTTACCTAATTGAGAAGCCAACACTTTTGCTTTCCATTCAAGAAAGTTACATGGCAAGCCAAATGAATGAATAAAGGAAAACATGTATGTATCCACTGTGTGAGTGTGTGTTTGTGTGTGTGTGTGTGTGTGTATTTGATTTATGTATGTATGTATGTACTGTATAAGTGTCCGATATGTGCTGAGCAGCTAGTATGAAATCAGGTCCGGGTAAATACAGTAGTGCTTGCAGCACACAGTCTCTCTCACCGTGAAGTTTCTTGCCCATTTGTTGTTGATAGCCATACAGACCCCACCCCCAATTGATTTCCATGTTTTCCTTGCATCTCTGTCAAAGCGTATGATGTTAAAACCATCCAGATGAAAGTCTGCTACATCCTTAGAGAACCATGTGTCTGTGAAACAGGAAAGACTGGCTTGCCGGTAGTCTGAGTCAGACCTCATGAGTGTGGAAGTCTTGTTCCGTAGTGATCGGACATTTGACAGGGTGATGGCAGATAAAGGTAGTTGGCTGCTTCTTTTCAGTCTGTTCCATATCCTTCCTCTAGACCCCCTTTTCCTTTGTATTCGCCTTCTCCGGTGTCTTCGAAGTAAATCCAGAAGTATCTGATCAGTGATGAGGGATACCTGCGATGGCTCCAGGTAAAAGCGGCTCAGCTCCAACAGGTAGTCCAGTGAGTAGGAGAGCTTACCTGAGTTGGCGGTGAATGGTTGTGTCAGTCCTGAGTAGAGTCTGTTTATGTGACTTAAAGTGGCAATCATGAGCCCGAGGCACACTAGGTGGAAGAGTGTTGACGATAACATCTTGACAAAAACATAAAACATACAATAAAACGACAGAAAACAGAATACAGCACACACACTGAGCCGTGTTGGGAGTCTCTCTGACAGAGTAGTGCCCCCGCTAGAGTTGATTTGGTTTGCCTAAAACTACAAGAAAAGAGGAGTAGGTTAAAACTTAAGAACAACGGTGCATTTCCTTACGAAATCACATGGAGGTGTTGCTGTTAGTGTTGTTGTATGTGCATCTGAATGCAATATCTCAGGAATGCCTTGAGGGAATTTCTTCAAGTTTGGCACAAACGTCCACTTGGACTCAAGGATGAACTGATTAGAACTTGGTGGTCAAAGGTCAAGGCCACTTTGACCTCACAACACATGTTTTTGGCCATAACTCAAGAATTCATACGTTAATTATGACAAAGTTTCACACAAATGTCTAATGGGATAAAATGATAAAGTGATGACATTTTATATCCAAAAGGTCAAAGGTCAGCTTCACTGTGACATCTTAATGTTCTGCAAAAACACCTTTCTGACCATTTTAACACTATAACTCAGGAACAGAAGGGGAGATTGGGACCATATCTCAGATTTGGTTGGATACTGAATTGATGACACTAATCTTGGGTGTCCAACTTGAAACTGTGGTGATTGAAGATGTTTGTGAAGCATCCACATTTTAGAATTTGTAGCTTCTTTGCAACAACATCCATATCTGAAGCTTTGTCTACTGTCAGGGCTACAACATTGTGTTCAGTCAGTATCAGCTTTTTTGGCCAAGCATGTGAACACATACAAGATAAATACACTTAATAGCTTTTAGTAAATTCCTTCAAAGTCTTCACTATAAATATTATGAGTTTGGACAGACATGGATGTAAACTGCAACTTGACTGGTGGATGGATACATACAGCCGTGAGGCAGTATTTCTAGTTATCCTCCGTTTAATTTTGGCAAAACAGTAAGGGCGTGTGAATCGGCCACAGCCCCAATTTTAGCCTGTTTCTTGTGTGTCAGCAAATGATTTTGAAACGCAGCCTTGGTTATCTTTTGGCTCCCACTTCTCTCTGCAAATGTTCCTTCTCGTGCAGCACCTTCCTCTTTGGAGAATGGAATGTGCAATGGGGAACAGATTCGATCACGTGTGCACTCCCGTTGCAGCCATATGGAGTGAGGATTCTTGTGCCACAGAGTAATTACTTTCAGAGCTGTGATCTGATGTCTGTGCTCCGTTCTACACACAGAGATGAGGAACATTAAGCACTGCATCCTTTATTCCTTTGCCAAAGTCTGTTCATTCACAACAAAGCTTTTAACAAATTCATTTCAAGGTGAAGTAGGTTTGGCACCCTGAGCAAAAGGAGAGATTTTTTTGACTATCTGTGGTTCATATTTTATTAAGAAGTAGCTTTTAGAAAATGGGAAGCAGTGAAGGGCAGTGGAAAATGATTCAGATGGATTCTATTTCTTAGATATAGACATGATTTGATGTAACTAAGAAGTGTAGAAATAAACGAGAAGGACAAACCTTAATTTAATTACCACATTAATCCTCCAGGGTGCGTGTGTGTGTGGGGGTGTGTGTTTACACTACTGGACAAATGTCTGCAGTACATGAGAACTGAACTTTATGACACAAGCACAATACTATATTATTCAATGTGTAATTTTCCCTACATGTGTTCCATGTAAAGTGTCTATAATTAGTAAAGCTTCAGTGAGCCAGGGTGTTATGATGTGAGTCAGATATTTAGATGTATAACCGAGCTTGAGTCTGATCTCAAGACAAATTTTGTGTTGTGACTTGTTCTTGTACGAAAGGCAAAGGAACTGACATTGTAGGTTGTTATGGTCGTCGAGTCAGTTAAGAAGAGTTTTGGCTATGTTTCTATGTAAATTAGTGTAATAAAGCATGTAATTTGGTTCAAAAGAGCATTTGTAAGTGTCCAGGATCAGTAAAATGTTTGTGAAGTTTGAGATGGGAAGAACTCTGCAAATGTTCAATAGTCTATTGGCTGCAGTTTCCTCAACTCTTTTTGTAAAGTGAATAAGATCAGAGGCTACATCAGCATCAATGCTTGTGACTAGCTATACACCATTAATTGGAGTGCGTTGCTGTTGAAATAGCTCGGGTCCAAGTTTAATTGCTGCCAACTGATGACAGCAAACGTAACAGCAAATTAATGCTTCTTTGAAAGGCTTTGTAAATAGTTCCAGATCCAGATCTCATAATTATAAGATAAAGATCTCATAATTACGCCTTGGACGGTTTTCTCATAAATGTGAGATACCGAGTAGTAATATTGTACAAGAATTCAGTCCACCCTTTCAAAATATTAAATGTAATTGCTTGATATCCAGATTATTAGGCTGAAATGCCATTTTGTTTTCACTTCATTATACATACTGTACACTGTATATTGGGTTCATTTGCCGTAACCAGTCAATAGTGGCTAACACATCTGTCTCATCAACGTAATTTTCAGTCAACATAGAACATTGTGATGAGCAATTAACATATTGCCATGAATGAATGAGAGGCAAATTGTAAAGTGCTACATAAATGTCTTGCAGCCACTTACTCAAGTGGTCTTGGTTTCAGTCCTTGTCGTAGATTTCTAAAGGCACATTAAGTTATGTATCACCTTTATCAACGTCCAATGGTGGCCATTAAGAAGGAGGACAGGAACTGTGATCTCATGTCAGTGAACAGGGCATGAATCCAGACTGAAAGATGGGTTTTTACAAATAGAAATCTCAGCATTAAGTAACTAAGTATATTGATATATTTTGTGTGGTGCAGGAAAAACCTTGTTGCTTACTAGATATAAGCCGAGGTTGTTACAGACTGTGAGCTGTATAATGATGCGTGTCTGACTTCTCAGGCTGAACGCTCATGAACAATAATTGAATGACCTATTGTTCCTATTTATCTCATATGTATATTTGTTTAGACAAATATGCAAATTACAGATGCAAAAACATGCAGGATGTACACACACAGCCCGCAATGCACACACATAACTCCCTGATACAGACACACACCAGTTGGCAAGCTGATGGCCTGTCAGCAGAAGATTGCCAGATTGCCTGCTGTCACACTCCAGATACTCAACTGACATATGATGGCAGACAGGGCTCCACACACTCAACAAACACACACACACACACACACACACACATATATACAGTTACAAGACGATGGATGACAGCTCACACCACACAAACAGGACACAAAAAGGTATTCTGGATTTCTTACTCATAATTCTGTCTGAAATATACAGTGTGTCCACAGTAGGTGTAGGGATACGAGACCATATGACATTGTGATATTATCATGCTCACCCACTGTAACCAAACTGTTGGAGCATAATGAGAAGCTGGTTAAAAGGTGTAGTGATGTGTGGCTGGCGAAGAACAGTCCTGAAATGGAGGGTGCATTGAGTGAATGTTTGGACATTCCACACCTTTGCGAGGAAAGTTCAGTAGATTTGAGGAATGTAAGTGATCGAAACTTGATGTTCAACATACATCAAATGTGACAGTAAAACTTTTTCTTTATAAAATATTCTATGCAAAAGATGTAACCCCTGTCTCCAAAGAGCATATGAAACATTTAACCTTCCTCGCAAAGTCAAATCCCCAACTGATTAAATCCATGTCTTAGTTTGACTTTGTAATTTGATCTGACGTATGCTATCAGAGGAGAAAGTTGCTGACAGCAGAGCAGGACAGAGGACTGCTCACATTTCACTGTACAGGAAGAGCGGTGTCAGTTTTCTTCTTCACAGAGACGGTCATCATTAGGCATACACTTATTCAGGACGGTATTGAAATACATAAATCAGTGTGCACTATACATGGAAATATCTGGAAGCATCTACATGGTAGAGTTTATACTGTAGGCTTGCCTATGCTTTGTGTGCTTGTCCACACGTGTAACTGCCTGCATGCATCATTTCCAGCTGTGTTAACATTCAGTCTTGTGTCACATTCAGTCTCCGGTTTGTCTGTTTGTTTGTGTGTGTGTGAGTGTGTGTGTGTGTGTGTGTGTGTGTGTGTGTGTGTGTCCGTGTTCACATTATATCAGTTCCTTTTACTTCAGCTATTCCACACATTACTGATGTATTCATCTGCCTCAGGCATGTTTGCCCTCAGGCTAGTACAATACATACAGCAACATTATTGCTTACACCCTTCTTTCGCCACGCTACCTTTAATATATTAATACCACATCTTCCTCTATTTTATAGCTGCAATTTCAAAAGAACTGTTGTGGGACCCAGCTGCAGAGACACTATGGGCTGAGTTTTCATGGCAGTGCATAAACAGGCACATGTTGGTATACATTCCTGACCTTGGAATGCATTATAGATATCCTTTCTGTGCTGCACGTGTCGTGCAAAGGTGGACAGGAAGGTGCAAGAAAATGGCAGGTCCATGCAAATGAGACAGCAGGAGGCAGGGAGATGGAATTTTGATCATCTTTGATCTTGCATTAATTGATAAATATCCTGTTTTTATATGCAGTGTCACTGTATACTTTCATGACTCCCATCAGTATGCTGAAACTAAAAGCTTGATGGAAATACACAGCAATTAGAGAATAATGCCGGAAAATGTAAATAAACAATCAATTCACCATCAGTAAATCCATGTAGATTTATGTTGAAAATAGTTAATGTGATTCTAGCCACAGTGCCAGTAAAATGCCTACATTACACTATGGATCAGTGCTGAAACAGTTAAAGGACTAGCTCAATGTTTTGGGGAAATTGATATTAATCTCATGTCGTGTGTAAAAGCTGGAGTGCGGGACTTTTGTCTCCCCCTTCTGGCAGTGAGAGTAATTACAAAAACATTGTCGACATGTGTTTACATCATAGGCTACGCTTTGGCCGACTCTGTCGCTACTGTTGCAGCTGTAAAACAATTAAACCGTTTTGAGCATCACACAGCCTCCGGAAAATGACTTGTTTCACTATCAAGATTTGATCCACACAGTCTGATTACATTTGGAAAGCCTATAAAAGCCGCACGATTAAATTACTTTATCCCCATTCAAGTTAGCAAAGAGCTAACCAGAAGTTAGCCAGCTCAGCCGGCGGGAGTCTCTGGTGCGCATGCTCCGCCTATAGAGCATGCACAATATGCATTCATCTGGCCAGGAATGTCAAACCCAACACCAGATTAAAAACTGTATACTGTGAAATACAAAGAGATTTGGTGGACTGGAGACTGGTGGTGATAGGCTTAATCAGCATTGTCTGAACTCATTTATATGTAAAAGTTCTGCACTGCAGGTTTGAGTATGTAGCTGGATATGTGTTGGGATGTGTTGTTAAGCTTAACTTGGAGGATGTAGCTTGTTGACTTCAGAGGTGGGCTGGATACAATGAAGTCATGGGTTGTTAAACCAACAAAGAAAACTTTAAACTGCAAATACTGTCTCCTGCATTTCTAAACAACTTAACAAATAATGCCCTCATATGAATAGCTGAATGGTTATTGTGTCCATTGTAATAGTACGCCCACCCTTTCAGGCAGTTTAGTACACACTGAATTTTGATTGACAGCTTTCACACCAGCTCAAATGAACTGACCCAAACAGAAAGAACACAAGTTCATTTGAACTGCACCCTCACTGAAGCCTGTATGTTGTAGCTTGAGAGGCAAAACCCAGAGCATAAAGTCTACAAAAGGTAAAAGGCACTCACTATGATTCACAAATCCTACTGCTGTCAGCACAGTAATTGAAGATTACTGAACCAAGATGAGCCTAGATCAACATTTTTATCAACTCAGAGCTCCTCTAGCTGTTTCCCTCAGCTAACCCCTTCCTGACTCCACTTTCAAAAGCAAAACACAGACTTCAGACCGATCGATCCCCTCATCTCACTCTAGGAAAGAAAGCTAATAGGTTCATCTCAGTGTTCAATTAGTCTTTTAACTAACCAATTGTTTAGTCAGTTGATTAAAAAATGTATCAAGGACGCTTTATTTGATAATTGAGCATATCATTGAATCATTTATCAAGCAGAAAAATCTATCCAAACCATCCTTGTAAACTGAACATTAGTGATGTGAAGACATCACCTCGGGCTCTGGGAAACTGTGGTATCTCCCAAACAACTGGAAATAGACTGAACCGATTACTGTGTGATTAGTGTCAGCCCTGTGATAGGCTGTCCAGCATATACCCCGCCTCTCACTCAATGTCAGCTGGGATGGACTCCTGCCCCCCCTGCCCCCCCACAACCCTGCAAAGGATAAACACATATAGATAATGGATATTAGGTGGTTCATTTTACACTGTATAAAAGCCTTCCCCTTCAGTTGATTCAAATTTTAGAGCCATAGCACAAAATATTCTTTTTTCCCCCCATATTGCAAAACCTAAACTGAAAACACATTTTAAAATAAACAAGACAAGATGTTTTTGTTAAGAGTGGACTATTTCATCTCCCCCTCCTTTTCCTTTGGCTGCAGTGCTTTTATTATTGACTATGAAGAAAAATTGAATGGTATCAGGCTGTGATCTCTCCGGATAGCTCAACTCATTTATTTTTCATCTTTCATGTGTTGTCATCATCCTCCGACAGAAAATGAATTGAGCGGTTGCTGAATGCACTCTATGTCTTGGTACATCAGTTTGCTTTTGTTGCATTGCTTTTGCATTTCTTTTATCTTTCTCACAACCTCTCCTGTGTGTGTGTATGTGTCTGTGTGTGTTAGAGAAAGAGAGAGAGAGAGAGAGAGAGAGGGAGAGAGAGTAAGAGAATGAGAGAGAGAGAGAAGCTCTGACTGGTTTCATTAAGATCTGCTCTCAACTGACAGGCCAATGTTGACAGCTCAGGGAGGACACACACACACACACACACACACACACACACACACTCTCTCTCTCCCACTGAATCTGTTTATATGTTTGGATGTGTTTTTGCTCTCCTCTCGTCCCCCTTTTTCTCTTGTCAACAATCATATTTGTTTTCTGAAGTAATCGCTCGTTGTTGTTGATCTTAAGAAAAACAACAAAAATTAATTGTAAAATTAACTGTGTATATAGAAAGAAACAACTAAATCTTCTCTTCCTCCTCCTCTTTGAGTCTCAGCTGGTGAAAGGCCCCATGAAATGTTAGTCAAAGCATTTATCTTCTGTACTGTGATGTATTTCCCAGTGAAACTGAATATTTGAGCAGTTAACAGTTACAAGACAGATTTAAATCAAATTCGTCGTGTTTGATTGGGCCACTAAAAAGCGGGCAGGGCTTCGAGTTTAGTGCGATACGGAGCTGCAGAGAGAAATGGAACTAAAGCTCTGCACGCTACTGTTTGCTTAATCCCACTCCTGCTGGATTTCTGACCATTACCACTCACTCCCACAATGTGCGAGTTACGCTCCCACCCGCACCCACAAACATTCTGACTATTCACGCCTGCACAATAGAGTTGCATTGATTTTGTATCTTCTCCTGTCCTGCAGGGAAAACACATTTTTACTGTGTAGTATTCATAAAGAGATGCATACCTGTTGCTAATAACGTAGTGAAATTATGTTCCAGCTCCTCCATTACTTACTAAATGAGCACAAAAGTAGTAATAACCTGCAGTATCGCAATATGCACGCACTGTTTGGTGTTTACGTTCTTTGCTCGTTCAGGTGAAGTCGGCAGATGTGTGGTGTCAGAGAGCACCAGGAGGAGCGCTGACTGAGTACTCAGCCCGGCTGCGTCAGAGTTTGGCCTGCAGTTCTGGCTAAATCTCAGGACCAGCAGTTTATTTTTTGAGCGCCCGCTCCCAACCGCAGCAAAGTTAAAACTGACTGCTCCTGCAAGATTTGCGTTGGGTCCCGCGGGACCCTCGGGATCCCAATCCCAATGCAGTCCTCTAATACATTGGACTGTTGGCTCCAGACACACCTCCCCCACCTGTTATTAGATCAGGAGGAAGATGAAGGAGAGATGAATGAATTAGACCTCAGCCACATTGGTTTGGAAATGAAAACAAAGTTTTTGCCCGCTGATATGCAAACACACATCTCTTCCTACCTCTCTCCGTATTGCTCTGTTAGCTACTATGACCCACAAATTATATTCTGTTTCTTCTGTAAGATGGATGTAACTGCTGCTATGTGTTACAAGAAAAGAAGTAGTTCCTGTCATCTAACATAAACATATAGACACATCTGTATGGTGTGCTTAGCTGTATTGACATTCAATATGGCTGATCACAGGGAGAGGTAGAGTTCTTAACATAACTGCCACACAAGTCAAGGTTAAGTTATATATTAGTTTGGAGGCACACACAATTTACACAATTACAGCCTTTACATTACAAAGGAATGTGCTCTTGCACATGTTTGGTTAGTCAACCCAGCACCTGGCTGGATGATGTTGTATTACATTTTTTTGCTGGAGCCCTCTGTGTCAGAATCCCTTGTTTGATGAATGAGAGGGCTGCGTTTTGTCATGCTGTGCTGTCATCTGCCACAATAGAGAGGAAATTGTGCTTTTTCTAACATATCCAACTCAATATCAAACACCAAAAATATCTCAAGTAAAATTCAGTCACACTTAGTCACACTTATTTACATTCAATAGGCTGACAAATCAGCCTATTGAGTGTAAATAAATTACTTTGTTGTGGAGAATATAGATAAAGCTCTGTTGGTTTTGCTTCCCATTCAGCCAAGGACTTTATATACAATTATATTATGGACATGATTAATATGATAGCATCTTACGTTTTGGACATTTGAACAGTGCAAATTTGTGTGCTGAAGTTAACCAAAATTCTCTGTGAATAAATCAACTGATTGTGATGATTCCTCTGAAATAAATAGTGGAAATAAGTAAAACTCTCACTGGGGATATTGTGGTTCTGAGTATCTGCTCTTTGTCAGTGACATTGTCCCTCCTGTTTGTCTCTCCATCTGTCTCTGTCACACATACGGACAAGCTCACACAGACACTCCATGTTACATTTTGAAGCATGCTCATTAGTGAATGGATGATGCCCATTAACAAGCTCACGATGTCTCTCTCTCAGGGGACTAAGTGTCTCTCAGATTGAATTAAGCCAAACTGTGTTAACTGATTATTCTCTTGAATCCTCTTTGATCCAGTTAGAGAGATATTCTTTGCTCAAGCAGGGATTGTGTGTGTGTGTGTGTGTCTGGGCGTATGTGTTAGTACGTGAATGTTATGTTTGTGTTCATGTGTGTGTTTGCTTGCTAATAATTGAAGCCACTGCAGACAGAGACCTCCTGACCTCCTACATTTCAAACATAATTCCAGCTTTGATGGTTCTATTATACCAGTCTTGACTACCAGCTCATTCTAACTACGGCGTGTAACATCCAGCTTAAAGCTCCCTGATGCACTCATATCAACTTCTTATCACGCCTATGGTGTTAAATCTTCTTTTCTTTCTAGAATGGTTTTTCCATTACATCACATTACATCTTAATTTCTTTCTGATTCTGCCCTCTGCTTTCTTTATACGTTTTTAGAGTTACAGAGCTAGACTCTAAAATACCACAGTTTGAGGTTGACCTTCAGTAGCTGCTGTTGGAATGGAATTTCTGTCACCTTAATAAAAATTGTTCAGCCTCTCCTATGTTGGAGCCTACGGATTCAGTTTTTCTATCATTAAGTTGAAAGTACTGCAGAAAAGGTTTGTGAGAAAAGAAAAGAAAACATTTATTTTATTTTCTCACATTCAAAGACTTACGGAGCCAGTGTTGTGGCTGCCAGCTACAGTTGCTCTCTGTTTTTTTATCTTTAGTCTAAATTATTACTATTTATTCTTTTATTAAGAGTAGTTGTGGGTGCAGTTTAATTTAGTTTAGTTTGTCCTGCCTGGTTCCTGTACACAAAGAAGGGGTGTCTCTAATGACTAGACCAGTGGTGTTGACCTCTCACGTAATGAAGTCCCTGGAGAGGCTGGTCCTATCACACCTTCGGCCCCTGGTAAAACCATCACTGGACCACACCAACCAAGGCTGGGAGTGGAGGATGCCATCATCTTCCTGCTTACCACAGATATGTGCTCCTGGACAGGGCGGGTAGCACAGTGAGAGTTATGTTCTTTGACTTCTCTTTTGCGTTCAACACCATCCGGCCTGCCCTGCTGGGGAGAGAACTAACAGTGATGCAGGTATCCTGGATCAGTTTACCAGGATACCAGGTATCCCCTGGTATCCTGGTTCCTAAACTACCTGACTTGGCAGCCACAGCGTATCTGACACTATGGTGACTAGCACAGGGGCTCCACAGGGATGGTCCTGCCTCCCTTTCTGTTCACCCTCTACACCGTGGACTTCAAATACAACTGTAAGTCCTGACACTTACAGAAGTTCTGGGATGACTCTGCAATCATGGGTTGTATCAGTGAAGGGAAAGAGGTTTAGTACTGGGGTGTAGTGGACTCTTTCATTCAGTAGTGTGGCTTGAACCACCTCCAGCTTAACACCAGCAAGATGAAGGAGTTGGTGGTGGACTTGAGTAAGTGGAAATTACCCCTTACACCTATTTCCATCCAGGGGGTGAATGTGGAGACAGTTCAAGACAATAGGTACCTGGGAGTTCACCTGGACAACAAGCTGGACTGGGCCAAGATAACCAATGCTGTGTACAACAAGGGCCAGAGCTGTCTCTACTTCCTGCAGAGGCTCTGGTCATGCAATGTTTGCTGTACTATGCTGAAAATGAATTTTTCTCTCTACTTTATATATAATGATATCTTGCAACTGTTGCACATCATTTTCCTCCAGGTCAATGAAGTATTATCTTATTTTGTGAAAAAGCTAGTAACTCACTTTATTTTGGAACTGTTTAGAAGATGTGGCAAAATATAATCTGGCTGCAGATAATGTTAATGTTGTGTATATAATAAGTATAATCACAAACCATAACCCTATCCTGGCAAGCATTAATAACATAGTGTGTCAGTAAGTTATTATTCATATACTTCTTGTCTTGCACACTCACACATATCTTATTTTTCTCTTCTCAAAAAACTGACTGAATATATACCCACCTCACTGTTCTTAGGCTTTGACAGAATTGTACTGAGTCACCTATCTTGTTAGTAAAGCATTAAGAATCTTTGTTCCAGCTTTGTAACACAGATGGTTAGTTGCACTTCTGACCTGATAGCCATTTCCCAGTTGTTGATGTGAACACCTTCATCTGGTATGTTTTAGCACCTTTAAGTTCCCTGTTATAGGAGTGTTATAGTGATTTTCTGTCAGACTTAAGTACAGTTTTGTACAGAGAACGTCTGCTCTATTGGGGCATATCTTCTCCCGTTGTTTGTCTCTTTAAAAAGGCTGATAAAAGGTCTCATGGATGAGATGGTGTAATGAGACAGTTTTCTGCCTCCAGACATTATCTCCCCCCTCCTCCACCTCCTCCTCTCCATCCTCTCCTTAGGCTAGCTGGCTGGCTGCAGCACCTGTTGCATGTCTCGACCTAATGCTGCATTCCTCCCCTACAGCCTTTAGCTGGGAGAGAAGAAAAGGAGGGGTATTAAAAAGGGAAGGACAGAAAAAAAAGAGAAGAGGTAGGGAGCTGTCAGATAGTCAGACACCTGGCATGTCAGAGCGGGCGTGAGGTTATTAGGGGAAGACATGTGTATGTGTATATATACAGTATATTGTATAGTATAGTGTATGTGTAGAAGGAGCCTGCTGGCCTTCAGCTGTTGTCAAAACAGCACACTGAGAAGAGTGGAGCCAGACGTAGAGGGAGGAACACAGACACAAATAACCTGTCAGAGAGAAAAGAACTCAGAGAGATAAGAAATGGAAAATGTCTTTAGCTTGCCGGTAATTTCTTTTTGAAAGAAAAGAGAAAATGTTACAACAACTTAGACTCTTCATGAATTTAATGGGAATGTGATGCTTATCGCAGCAGAAAGCCCTGTGTGTGTGTGTGTGTATATGTATATGTGTCTGTATTCACCCACAGATCTCCTCTCTCCCCGCCTCGTGTGAAACTGGTGTTTATTTGAAGTGGTTTCACAGTGTTTTCTTTCAAAGTATTTATTCTGCAGGTCAAGGTGCACGACAGCATAGTCAAAACACAAGAAACTTAAAGTACAGCTAACCACATCACATGAAACATACAGTACAGCGTGTTTTCTTATGTAAGTGTGTATTCAACTGCGTGCACGACCCTTGTTGACTTTTGCTGTGGCCTGGCTGTGGTGGATGTGTTTGCTGTGGAGAGGTGTTGAAGGCACCAGAGTATCAACAACACACTCTCATGTTGACACATTCACACTAAGCAACACTAAAATGTACATGCTTATATGCTAATTAGCGATGCTCAGCCAAAGCAAGTGCCAACACAGAGGGAGATGTAGGATTTACACATTAATATGCTGTCTCCTTTATTTGGTTTTTGTGATAATAGCAGTGGTGTTGTCATGTTAGGGCTCAACACAGTGTGTGTCAAATCAGGTTTTATTAACACACGTTGAATCTCAGTGTGCTCTAATTTCTGTTTTCCTGTTGTTTCTATCAGTAATGAAAACATACTCACCACAGTGTAGGTGATAATTCAACTGCTCATCTTCATTTTCACTTCCAAATAGGTTTTTCTAACCTGGATGTTTGTTTAAAACAGTCTGAATGACTCCTTTTTAATGATGTTACCGTGTTCCCAGATCTCAGCAATCAAATTGGTGCATTCAGTGATATTATTATACAAAATAATGAAGTTTAATCTTTTAAAGCTGCACTAATCAATATTTTAAGTATACGTTATGTGAAAGGTGTCACTCATAACGATGAACCCACAGAATATTATCATCTGATTCTGCAGTTCCTCTCAGCCCTACAGAACTACAGCCTACAGAATTTTTTAGCATCTTTCAGCTCTTTGTTTTGGTTTCACAGCCCCCCAGCTTTATCGGTTGGTGACTGTTGCTTCAGTCTCACCACTCTCATCAAAGTAGTTTCCAGCAGCAGAGAGCAGCTGCTCTCAGTTAAAAAGCTTTGATAAACCTCCTGAATATTTTTTATAATTGACTAACCTCAATGTCCAGAGGAACAATACCAGCTCTCAACTGTGCAACTAAAAATAGTTGGCTTCTAAATAAAGAGATGCACTTATGATTCAGAGCAAAATTTTCAAACATTTTGTTTGATATGCTCAGATGTCCTTAATTTTGGCTTTGACAAAACATTTTCAAACCATTTTTCTTCAGAAAAAGTCTCAAATGTTCTGTTCTGATCACATGAATTGCGTACTTATGTTGGCTTTGTTTTCCACATCACATCCAGTACATGCATGCTTCATTTCTCCCCTGTGTGGGTAAACATGGGAAAGGCAGATCAGTAACAAGTAATAGTAGTTTCAAAAATGGGGCTTGTTGTAATTCTCATTAAAAAGGGATTATAACCTGACGGAGTATACTGTATGTTTACACTTTTGACTGTAAAGTAACTACTTAAATGTGTTACATGTAGCTTTTATAACCACCTACAATATATTGCATGCCACTGTTGCACCAGTCATTATATGTAATTACAATAAAGGTAAACAAATGTGAATAAAATGACTGTTAGTTTCTCTGAGGCAGTTCCCAAAAAAACATGTCTCCCATAACTTGCCTTTTTGAATAATGAACTTGCTGCTCGCTCCATTTGCGCTGCAGAAACACAGCAATCGCTCTTTGCATTGTAAAACAGTCTTGCAGATTTCCTGTGAAATACAACCCAATGGTGTAAGATATAAAAAGCCATGAAGAGGTCAATAGATGCTGCCAAATCCTCTCAGCAGTGATCTCATTTATTTAGTCTAATTCACCAAAGTCTTATACTAAATGCTGGAATGATTCATTGACATTAAACTGCTCGATGTAGCACCTTTGATCGATTGTGGACTGATTAGCATTCATTGTGTTGCCTCTGCAAAGTACTGTAGGTGACACAGTAGAGGTCCACACACACTGTGCTTTCCTGCATCAGTGCTGCAGCACTATCCAGTGTAGCATATTAAGGTAAAGATATTTCTTAAACATGTATTTGAGTTTGACACATGCATTAAGTCTCACATTGGGACCCTACTGTTTAGGTGTATGTGTGTATAATGTGTCAGGCTCCCTCACTGCTTAATCTGCCAGCACAGGGACTCCGGTTCAGGGCATTCCAGTGCAGGGAAGAATAATGGGATCCTTTCACAGGTGGAGGGATCTGGGAATGTTGTTAATGGCTCTAAGATGGGGAAGACGTCTCAAGGGGCTGAAACATTCCTTAACCCTGCTTTCACGTAAATGGAGGAAAAGAGACGGAGAGGGAGAGAGAGCAGTCAGGGGCAGAGTGGAGAGGCAGCGGTTATCTGGGTCATCCTGGTGAGAAGTGGAAAAGGCAGCCTCTGCTGTATGGCTTTACTTATAGGTGAGGATTAAAAAGTGGGGCATTCAAATAGAGCTTACACTGGTTCTCATTTCAGTTGCTCGTGTTGTTTTGGCATGATTCCAAGTTTTTGGAGTGAAAGGATGATCGTTTTTTGGGATAGGTGGTTTGTGCTTCCTCTATTACTGTTTGTCTTTCCACTGAACAAGAAGTGTAGGCCACCCTGTCAGTGGAGGAGCTGCCAGCCCTCCTGAGACAATTGTATTTCTGTTCAGATGAGTGCTGTCACATAGAATAAGTGTTGTTATTGAGGCTTCTTTCAGCACAACCCCTGGAATGCTTGACAATAAATCTTTTGTAGCCTTTATTTTAGTTTTATTATTTGGATGTCAGTTTCATAGAGCTACATTTTTTTCTGTCTGTTTAAATGCATCAAATGGAAGGAATGCATAACATGGCAGGTACTACACAGCAAATAAAGGTCCAGCATTTTGAATTCCTATAGCAAATTCATAAACACAGCCCTCAGTGAGAATACACTGGACAGTGACAGCATATTGTGTGAAATATGGCTTTTCCCTTGCTGTGCATTGCATGTAGAAGGCAGCATTGAATTATGGGCACGCCACAATCATATTGGTCTCAGCTGGATAAGTCCAATTCTGCTGTAAGCTACTGGAAACACAGAGCTGGCTGACACAAGCTTTATATTCTGCTGCTTACATATTCAGATTTGTGCAGCATAAACAGGATGTTTTATCTTTCCTCTCTCTTTGTCACAAAATTCTTCTAACTACAGTCTTTTCCCAGCTTTTCTCTCACATTTCCATTTTGGGTAATAAAGACTCAGAGGTCATACATCCTTATTGTGATATCACAGAACAGAGCAGAGTAACGTGCCAAAGCACCATTTGTTTTTTCTACTTCCTTTCCCTTGCAGAGTGTGAATCATGTACACATTTGCTCTCCACATGCCTGGAGCCAAGAGATCTCAGTGCAGCCTTTGGTTAACCCCACAGGAATCTGAGTGCTCCATTCTGTTTAGTGCAAATGCTATCTTTATGGTTCCAATCCATTATAATCATGGTTCTGTCGGCCTCCCTCTAACTTGTGTTTCCATCTTTTCTTTTTATTATCCTTTTTTTTCCCAGGCCTGGCGAGTGTTATCGAAACTCTGCTGTGGACAAAGATGGCTGCTCCTCCTCTCCCTGCTCTTTCTCCTCTTCCTCACAATCTCTGTGATGACAATTACTCTCCCCCTCCCGTTACCGCCCTCTGACATTGACCGACGTTCATCCCGGGTGCTGAGCTCAGCCAGGGGGTTCAGATCCATGCCCAGGGTGGTGGAGCCCCCTCCATCTACTGCCTTCCAGCAGCCACTCACTCTGATCCTCCCAAACATCCACAGTGGAGCCTGGAAAACCAGCAATAGAAAAGAGACATTTAAACATTCAGCGTCACCTAAACCTTTTGGGGACGCTGCTGTCGATGGCAAAAACAGCATCAAAGAGAGAGGTCACATAGACTTGCCAAAAAATAAACACAAAAACAAAGGCATTGTTTCAAAAAGAAAAGACATGACAGGCGCCATCCAGCATCCAACCGGTTATCACCATCCTCTCCTCTCAGACTTTACAGTCAACACAGGGCCAAGGCATAGAATTATGCCAAGCAACCACAGTGCTGTGGTAAAGCACGCTGCAGAGACATACATTCATCTTGAAAGGAGCAAATCCACAGCAGCACATATCCCTTCTCTAGCAGATAGACTAGTAATTGATAGAAGAGCTGCAGACAGACAGACAGGCAGATGGAAGGATAGACACACAAATAGAAATGCAGACACACAAATACATGGCAGCCATACAAGTGCAAAGCTAACTGAACATCACCAGGCTTTAGAAAAACACAGACAGGCAACAAAGCACCCTGGGAAATCTGACAAAGTCAGTAAGGAGCAGCAGGCTGTGAAAAAGCCCTCCAGGGATCTCAAAAAACACCATAATCTCTCAAAGGATCCCTCTGAAGCGAAGAAGAATCCCGGGTTGTTGGACCGTAGAATGGCTTTGTCCAAACCAGAGGCAGATGTAAAGAAAGATGACAGCAGCTGGTGTCGGAGCTTTACAGAGCAGGACTTCCCAGACAGTGACCACAGGAGGATCAGGATTAGTCCAGATCTCCAGCGTCTCCCCTGGCTCAGCAAGGATGACATCCAGAAGATGGAGCTTCTTGCTGGGGGTGAGGTGGTTAGTAAGGCCAGGGTGCCTGCACATGGACAGGTGCTCCAAGTGGCCCTGGACCCACCTACACACCAGCAGGTAAATGTTTTACTGTTTTTAATTATAATTTTAGAAGATCATTTGAAATGTCACACAGTTTAGATGGATATATATTTTCACAAAGTATCTCCCAGCCACAGTGACCATAAGCACTGTGTTAAACCTCCTGAACAACTGTTACATATCATCAGTGACTCTCATGGTATTGTCTTGTCAGCTCAAGTCAAATTTGATTTAATAGCTCAAAATTACAAGTTAGTCTCAGAGGGATTTAAAATCTGAATAACATATGACATCCTGTAGACCCTTGGTTCCTTACCAGGAAAAAAAAAAGGGGGGGGGGGGGGGGGGGCAACAGAGGAACAATCCCTTTTCCAGGACAGAGAGACTTAAACCAGGTGTCATATACAGTATACAGATTTGCTACACACACCGTCCTGCAGCCAGAAATACTCACTAGAGCACCAAATGTGGATTAATCCGCAGCTGAAAATAGTCCCCAACAAATTCACCATCGGCTCTTGTTTGAATAATGTTTGGTAAAAACTACAGTACCCAGGTGTTTTAGGAAATTACTGGGCCTTAACAAAGAGAAAGAAAGAAACTATTTGTTTAAGACCTGCTTTAAAGGTGTGTGTCTCCAGAAGGAACTGATGAAGGTTAGAGTGCCACAGACAGGGTAGGGTAGTCAGAGTATTGAAAGATGACACGCATTGTTGGTTTTGGTCTTGGTAGGAAAAACATATAGACTTCAGTGTAACTCCCTGGAATGGAATGACAAATACATCCAAAAATATGAATCTGTGTAGTATGCTTTCAAAAATTTTCAGCAAATGTCATTTATAGGTGGGCACCATACAGTAGATGTACTGTAACACCACCTATCCCCTAGTTGTATATGAAAACTCTAAAAAGCTCCCTCGCTGTGTAGAAGACTGAGGACAGATCTGGTGTTATGAATGAACAGATGGCTAAAAAAGTATTATTTCATTGTTCACATCATCATAAGTGAAGCCATTTCAACAAAGTATTAATGGCTGTAGCCTGAGGCACCAGATATTGGGAATGCTGTTCAATACAAGATGGTGTTTTATAAATGAAAACTAAATGGAGAGTGTTACATAACTGTATTTGTCCATCACCGCAGACATCAGCGATGAATTCACCTCAGCATGGGCCTGTGCATGGACTTTCAGCAACCCACAGTGAGCGCTGCCACCAGGGGCAATGCTCCCTGATCAAACGCACTGATGACTGGTTTGAGGTGTTTGCCTTCCACCTGGACAGGGTGCTGGGACTCAACAGAAGTCTCCCTGCGGTGCTAAGGACTTTCCACAGTGAGATTCTACCTTATCGGTACACCAGTGGCACCCCCAGACCTGTAGTGTGGTGGGACCCAGATATTCAGCACTTAGCGGATAGCGACAATGACCAGAACTCAGTACCACTTGGCTGGGTACAGTACCAGAAGCTGCTGCAGCTCCACTGTGGGCATGAAGCAGATCTGAAGTCAGCACCCTGTGTGGGAGTCCACCACTCAGAATGGGGGAGACTGGCTCTCTTTGACTTCTTATTACAGGTAAGAGAAGTGTTTTTATCATGGTTTGGCTTTCTTCTGTGGAAGAGAAACATAACCACACACACACGCAAAACCAGCATAATCTTTTAATTATTGCAAGGGGGAGAAAGAAGTGTTTTCCATCCCGGGGGAGATAGGGTAACTGGGGTGACGGGAGGATTCCTATGTGATGTGAGCCTTCAAGCTGTTTTTAATTTACAGTAAAATGTGTCTCAGACATTTCAGTGCTTTCCTTTGATTAGCATGTTTCCATACTGTTCCTTTGGAGGTCTGAGTGAGTGCAGCAGCTGTGCATCTGTTCAATCTGGCACTATACTGAGGATGAGGCCTGGTCGCACCATAAAGTGGAGTTAATACATGAGCCCTTGCATTATAGATGGTAGGTACCTGGTGACATAGTGACTATTTGCAGGGCTAATTTTTGAATATTTGGTGAGCTAACCGCTGACATGCTAGCCAGCCTGGAACATGCTAGTGCTAGTCAGTCACAATAACTCTAATTAACGTGCAAAGTATACTGAACTATCAGTTAGCAAGCCAGCTAGCTAAATTACTATCAGTAATATATGTTCACACAGTTCATTCAAGATACACAAACCATGACTCTTTTGTACAGTTTATACAATACTTTGGTGGAGGAGGGTTCAATAAAAGTTGATGCAACACAGCCAATAAACTAGATAAGATTGATAGCTTCTCTCTGTTCCCTAAATAACATTGTCAAGGTAGAAGGCAAATTCACATATAAAAGTTCACCAAAGTTGAATACAACATGAAAAAAAAAGTGCAAATTTACTTTGCCCTGAAACCGCATCTGCTAATCTGAGATTAATGGAATGAATTGATTTTGCAGCCAAATGTTGCCATTTTAAATGCTGGTGGGATCGGGGCTTAACCCACTAAGTCAATGTTATTAATCCTAGCTCTTCATTCTTCATCATTTCTTCCACTTTTTAAAGCTTTGCCAGTCATTCCTCATTGATTTCTGCTTTTCTAGGTACATGTGCTGAAAAGACTGATGTATTAGTTTCTCATTGACCATCAAAGCACACAAAGCGCACAGTTCTATCAACCTGTGCTTTGATTTGCTCAGTGAATTGGAAGAGAAGGCACACAGACTGAGCGAACATGACTCATATTTGGTCACACACACAACAAAGAAACACCAGATGTTCTTGCTGGCCAAGCAATTAAATTTAGGATATGATCAAAGACTCGGCTTAATGTGTAATTTTTCCTGACCTGCAAGATAGGATGTCTCTTCTTGATCGGATCTCACACATAAGTATCAAAAATCTGTTTTCACTGTAGCAATCCTCCCACTCTGGAGAAAGTTTCCCAAACCATTTACTGAGGATTACAGTACACAAGAGAGCTGCAGCATCAGTTCAGCAAAAGGGTACAGTATGTGGCTGTAATAGTAATCTATGTTGATACAGCTAAAACACTATCTGTTGACAGGTTATTACACTCTGCAGTCAGCACATGTATGTAATTGTAATCGAAAAATCTATTAACTGTGTTTTATGGGCCATGTTTACTAAAGGACTGTGGTGGTGGTAATCTGCAATATGTATAATGTACAAAACATTGATTATCTATAAACCTGTGCACACAAGCCTTTTTGCCTGTGGAAACAGTGTCCACTGTACAAGAGATAGTAGCTGTGTATCCTTTTTAATATGTATATTGAGGAGCAGCTCCGTTAATCCAAACAAACAGGAGACAAATGACCTCTGAGTTGAAATTTTCCGAATATGAATTTTCATCTGATTCAGTGACTCAGAGTGTAGTCCAAGCATGCAGTATGAGTCAATATTAATGCCTCTGCTATGCTAATGAGACTATTGATGTGATTAGGTCATAGGCATTTATTGCATCGTCTACAGTTTCACAGGTTTAACATGTCACAGGTTTTGTGGAGTTGCCCCAGTAAACCAATAGGTTTTATGTTGTGTTGTTGATCACTGTTGTGTATCCGTTGGTCTATTCATCTTTGTCCTCATATTCCTGCTCAGCGTATTCAGGGCCATAGGTTTTCTATAGTGTATCCCAGCATGCAGTGGGTGAGAGTACACCTTTGAAAGGTCTGCAGTTTCTCACAATAGTTATTATATTACTAACTATAATAACTACTATTCAAGACAAGCAATTAACTCATATCCAATAATTGAAGTAGATGAATAGAGTAGTGGATAGTTTACAGGTCACCTTAACTTGCTTGTCTTAAAGTATGAGAGGTAACCAGAGCACCCAGAGTAAACCCATATGAACATGGGGGGAGTATGTAAACTGCACACAGAAAGATGCTATGGTAGATCTGTCATTAGTAGCCAGAGGCAAGCAAACCTCCAAAATCTGATTCTGACGGTGTCACCATCACCAGCGAGGTGTCTCGTTGTGATGAAGCGGTACCCCAGAGCTTTTTCACATTCCAGATGCTGCATTCAAAATGTATGTGTGTCGTCAAGCACTAAAGGCCTCCTTTGCTTCCTTTTCTTTTGTACGTGTGTTGTCCAGTGATTGTTTTGACAGGACTTCAGGAAGTTAAGAAAACAGTAAGGCTGCCAAACTTAAGACAGTTCCCCAGAGAAAACACTAAAATCACTGCTGTCTCTATTAGATGTTTGGGAGAATATGAACAGGAACATCACTGCTTTCAGCAAGGACTCAAAAGATATGATAAACATAATAGTGTGTGAATATTCTGTGTCTGTCCACACTTAAACTGTATGTTTATTCTTGTACACAGATCTCTCTTGAAAAAGAGATGCTGATGTCAATGAGACCACCTGTTTCAGAATCAGAATCACCTTTATTTATAAGTATGTTTATTTGACTCTGGTTTCTAGTGGCTTCCTTTGTACTAAGAACAATGTTCAGGAAGATGCACATGGACATACAGCCAAAACAAGGACAACAAAGCCAAACAAAGATAATTAAATATAAACATGTCACTTATGTACAAGCAAGAAGGTGAAAAAATAGATACATACATAGATATATACACATATAGAAATCACAAACAACAACATATCATATTTATATACAAGTAAGAGTTTTTGCAAAGTAAGTGCTGAAATAAATACTGAATAGGTAAAGTAATAAGGTACTTTATATATAGTATATACAACCTGCTTAAATATATATTTAACAGTACCGGATGAAATAAAGGAATAAATAAAATTAGAGCAGTAACAATTAATTGATTAGTTGATTGACAGAAAATTAATCCACCACAATTTTGATAACTGAATAACTGTGTAAGTAATTTTTGGAACAAAAATGGTAAAAATTAATTGGTTTCAGCTACAAAAATTGTGAATATTTCATATTATATATGTTTCATAATTTGCTGACAAATCAATTGAGAAAAAAACAATCAAGAAAATAATCAAATATTATAATAATATAAGCAGTGTGTTATCTGGAGGCAGGCCAAGAGCAGACTTCTTAAGTTGCTTACTGCTATGCTGGTGCTGCCTATGGGTTTGATGGAGAGCTGTGATGGAGGAGAGGCTGGTGAAGATGTGTCTAAAATTGCTGCAGCTCACATGTTGTTGAACACAGATCATAAGGCAGAGGTGAGGTGAGGTGGTGTGTAGCTCCCTCTGTCTTATGATGAAAAATAATCTCAGAAAATGTTTGATTTGATAAAGGTGTGACTTTTGAGGCAACTGGCTGCACTAACAGCAATGCAGCATGCATTTAAAGACCAAAAGGAAAAGAAAAATTCTACAAGCTACAACTGTCAAAAGAGCTAACTACACCATTACTGACTGAAAGAAGTGTTTCCAAGTATAATTAGATATCAGTTAATTAATCTCTGACTGATGAAAAGGTACATAGGTCACGGCAGGGCAAAACTGCCTGGCTTATTTCTACATAATGGTTAAACTTAATGAGCAATACCTACACATTAGAAGTGTGTATGTGTGTGTGTGTGTGTGTGTGCGTGTATAAGAGGTATTAGCTCCCTGTCTGTGTCTGTGCTTTTGTCTCTGTGTGTGTGGTGTGTGTGTGTGTGTGCGCGCGTGTGTGTGTGTGTGCATCTTAGGATTTACATTTTGAATGGAGCTCGTTTATGAGGTGTCAGCTGCTAATGATTCTGCCAGAGCTGTTGTTTCTGTGCTAAACGACAAGCTGGTGAAGATACAGAGCATTAAGCAGAGAAGCCTTTACACAGACAGACATACAGAAAAGACAGATAGATAGATAGACAGACAGATAAATAGATAGATAGATAGATAGATAGATAGATAGATAGATAGATAGAGAGACAGACAGATGGAAGGACAGATGGACAGACAGATAGATGTGGGTGGTTGTCATAGTGATAGTGAAGTATAGACACTCTAAAGTGGAGAAGATAAGAGTGAGAGATGCAAATAATGTCAGCTCTTCTCTTATACAGGCAGAGGAAAGTCAACATATGAACTGAAAAAGGAATAGATTAGATTACAATGCAAACAAGATTTTCCTTCTTCAACATTAGACAGCTGTTTAATATAATCCATACTACCATTTTGATTTTCCCACTCCAGAGATCCTCATGTCCATGGACGATGAGAAAGCATTCGGCAAGGTGGAGTGAGAGTATTTGTTGTTTTAGGGCTTGATAAATTTCATTTTGGGAAGCAATTCATTGGCTGGATTAAATTATTATATACCACACCACTATCTTCAGTGAGTACAAATGGGGTGTATTCTGAGCTTTTTACAATTTCCTGTGTAACAAGATAAGGCTGCTCTCTATTGTCGCTACTTTTTGTGCTGACCATAGCCTTTGGCCATTGCAATCAGGCAAGATACTACATTGACGGGTATATTCCTGAAGGGGTTGGAACAATGGGTATGACTCTGCGCAGATGATATGATACTGTATATTTCGAATCCAGACAGCTCTATACCCCGGGCCCTCTCTATCCTTTATGCCTTTGGTAGTATCTCAGGGTATAAATTGAATCTATTGCAAAGTGAGGTTTTCCCTACTATTTCCTCAGCTCAGGTTTGTCCTTTTTATACATTTCCCTTCAATGTTAGTCAAGGTCAATTCACTTAACTTAGGGGGTCAGGTCACAGATAATATACTGTATGTAGACTTAAGGAAAATTTTACCCTGTTAGTAGCTCAGTTAGTTAGAACAGAGTCTTAAATGCTGGATGTCTCTAGAGCTGTCTCTTGCTGGCAGAATAAATGCCTTAAAGATGAACATGTTGCCCACATTTAGTCATCTTTTTTAGTGTGTCCAAGTATATATCCCCAAGACATTTTTTAGACATCTAGACACAATTGTACCCAGCTTAATCTGGAATAATAAATGCCCACACTTGAGCAGAGCTTATTTACAATGTCCAAAAGAGCTAGGTGGTATGGCTCTACCAAATTTTCAGCTATATTACTAGGCAGCTAATAATTACCCTATTCTCCATTGGCCTTAGGATCCAGGTACTGATGCTCCCTCTTAGTGCAATCTTGAGGCAAGAGCTTGTGCTTCCTCCTCACTCTGCATTAATTCATGCATCTGTGTCCTCAGACACTGCCCCATACATGAATAACATCTTGGTCAAAACAACACTTGGAATATGGAAGCAGGTCCAGCTGCATTATGGATGACATAAGCTCTCATAGTCTCTCTGCGATCATTTAAAGGCACAATATCTAACCTATATAGTGCACTGTTTGCCTAACAAAACTGTTATGAGGACATAACAGACAAAACTAGGGATGCTGTATTAAAATGAGTCCACACCTTGTCTATTTGTACAAGACATGGGCTACTACAGTGTAAAATACTACATTGGGCACATTGGACTAAAGAGAGGTTGTCAGAAAGATTTCCTGACACAGATCTACCATGTAACCATTGTAAAATGATCCCATCTTCATATTTACATATATTTTGGAACTCTTACGCTCTTGTACGCAATCATTACAAAAGGAATACATTTTCCCGAGTGTCACAAACACGTTGAAATTACTCTTTGGATTATCACAATTTGATCCATTAGGCCCAGAAAAAAATGTAAAAATCTTGATGACCAGTTCATTTATGTCATGTCATTCATGTGTGGGGGAAGCCAACAGGAACTTCTTTGTGTGTTAAGGGAATGTATTGGATGCCATCTTGGAAAGCTCTCCCCGATATATGTTGTTTTGCCTGAGTCTTGTTTTGCAAAAGTCTACAATAGAGGTGATGAGATTAGCATAAACTAGAGTCAAACCCAGGTTGAAAAATACCAGAATTTTCCTTTAAATTTACTCTTAGATTTGAACTTGTTTAAAGAAAGAAAATATAATTTGATCAAAGCAGACTTTGTGGGAATGAAGTGTCAAACAATAAGAGACAATTTAGCTCACTGTCACCACCTAAATTAACCTTTGGCTGTATTAGAACACAGCAGGTCTGTTTTCAGTGAATATATGACAGTGTGAAAGTGAAGCTCATCAGAACTACAACTCAAAAGCAGCCAAGTCTCTCCAAAAGCAAAGTTCTAAGAGATATTCACAGCTACCATGTGGCCATTAAAACGTTAATGATGAGCCAATGAGTGGGCACAGTAACAGCAGATCAGTTAGGACACTCCCATCAAAGTTTGCACTGTTTATTGTAGCAATAACACACATTTTGGCTTTGCTTTAGAACAAATCTGCTCCAGCTTGAGACAAACGTGACTCTGAGCTCCTGAACTTCCAGCTGCGCCTGAAATTCACCGCATGTATTTAAATGACAATCAGGAGCTGTTTAAAGTAATTTGGAAGCCCTGAGGAAAGATTAAAATGAGGCCCTGAGGCTGTATGAAAGAAGTTTGGGACTAATTTTCATGTGAGATGAAATATCCCAATGAGTGGTTTTATCCAAATGATTGCAAAGTTGAGAGGCTGACTTTGCAATTGTGCAGCACTTTCACTTTGATTTACCACCTCTCTACAGAGGCACAGTGCCATGACAACACCACAGGAATCCCTGCCCCTCCCTGCATCACATGAAACAATTAGGGCTACAGAACAAAGACGGTTTGGAGGCAGTGAACAAAACCAAATGATGATTCACTGTAGCATTCTCAGTCTGTATTTAAGAAAACATGGATATCTGCAATGTGCATTGTGGCTACAACTAGTAAATTAGTAACTGTGTTTCCATTATTACCATCTGTTTCCTATATGTTTGTTTACTTGTAATTAAACAGGTTTGGTTAGCCATATCTGGGTATGTTTACATGTACACTATGAAGCTACTACTACAAATAATATGAGAAAAGCAAGTCTGGAGTCTCTAGAGTTCCCACAATAATCCTGTTTACCAAACTGTAAATAAGATTGTGTATCCAGAGGAAATGATGTTTGAGGTAAAAAAAAAAAAAAAAAAAGTGGGAAAAAAGCTGTGATTGGGACACAAAGGATTTCACTGTATATATGTGGAAACTGTGTGGAATAGATGACCAATCTGGTGTATTAGAAAGCGCAGGTGAGACTGTGGTGCCACTATGAATATACAGTACATGTATATGGTTACAGGTATTTCATCAACTGAAAGGGAAGGACCTTATACTTGTCATTAGCAGCTGTGGACGATATTACTGGTAGGAATCAACCAGTCATGAAACCAAGAAGACGTCTTTGCATTAACACTAGAACATTCCAGTACCCCCTAGAACTGCCAGGAGGGTCATTTTTACCCCCTGCCCCAACAGGGTCAGCAATCACAAAGATGTCATTTCTTGAGGTAGTTAAGTTGTTCATTTTCATCTGTTTTTTTTAAATAAGCAAGACTTGACAAAATAACTATTTAAAATTCAGTTTATGGTTATGGTCTATTAATTTTACAGTCGCTTTAGGCTATTTCATTACAGATTGAAAAGGTCAAATACATTTTAAAATTCATCAATAAACTGCTACATGGCTACAATAAACAAACAACAAAATAATTAACACATTTAAATAATTTAATTATTGTAAAAGAAATTTATGTAAAAGTTTTTAGTTACACTGCTGGGAATAAAGAAACAGAGCGCTCACTATTTATTAATCTCCCAATTGCTTTATTTCATTACAGATTTAAAATGGTCATTTATATTTTAACATTCATCAATAAGCTGTAGGCTACAATAAACAAACAACCAAATAATTAACACATTTAAATAATTTAATTATTGTAGAAGAAGAAAAATTGTGGATGATAATGTGTTGTTTTATACTGGGAATACAGAAATGGAGCACTCACTCTCTCGTTCTCTCTCTCTCAGCATAGTTTTCAATTTCCGTTCTCACTTGTTATTGCAACAACAACAGACGTCCTCAGATGAAGATTCCTTGTCAGTTCCCTTTTACACGCAACTGTATTTAAACATTTGTTGCACATCCTGATGATGGAATCGTTTTGAGTAAAATACAGCCACACTTTAGATTGTTTAGCTTTAGGCATTTTAACCGTGTTTAAGGTAGCTACTAGCTAACAGTAGGCTACCTGGTGCCATAAGAACAACTGTAAAGTTAACGTTAGCTAGCAAAGGCATGTGTGGTGATGCTTCTGTTGCATGTAAGGTCTGTGTCAGGGCACCAGAAGGCGAATAATTCAGTTGACAGCTCAGGCATTTAAGTGGCACTGAAATCTGCGTTGCAATTCAGTCCAGTAGGTACTGGTCATATAGGAACTGGTGGAGTTTGACAGACAGGAGCCTGGTTATGTGTGTGGTTATTCTGCCTCCATTTGACCAGTAGAAAGCTCTTTGTGGTTAAACAAAATCAAACTGCTAATGAAGGCAGGAGGGCTGCTCTGTGTTCACAGTGTCCTCTGAAAACACCAATAATAATAATAATGGAATAATAATAATGCAATAATGGAAATGGTTGGTGGTACATCAAATGTTTCATTGTGGTATATAGTAAAAACAGTTAACCGGCACATCACTACTCTACACTAGTTATATCAAGTAGAGGTGGTTTGAGCAAGAGGAGTTGCTTGACTTGATTTGGGGGAAGGGATCATGGTCCATCCACAGTTTTACCTTCAGGTCAAGTTTACCAATCAGTAATGTTAGCCCTATTTATGGTTTAGTGTGTAGTAAGGGTCGGGGTTAGACATTTAGTTGTGATGGTCAAGGTTGAGGTAAGGGGCTAGGGAATGCATTATGTCAATGAGGGTTCTCACAAGTATAGGAATACAAACGTGTGTGTGTGTGTGTGTGTGTGTGTGTGTGTCTGAGCGTGCCTGCTTGCTGGAGTGGAAAATAAGGTAATATAACATTTTGCTTAAAAAAAGACTGGAAATGTCTCAGCAGGCAGTGGTGTAACAGGAAGGATGCAGTGCTGAGCAGTGGTGTATGTAGAGAGAGTGATTGCAAAATCTGTTATATGATTAGAATTAGTATGGAACATATGACTATAAATTACTTCTGTGTCTGTCTTTGCTACTATGGAGTATCATTGGCTTATGATTTCCACCTGATTCAGTGCAGATGATAAAAAACAAACTTATTGAATAATTAAGGAAAAAAAGGTTTATCAAACCAAACCTGTTTTAATCAAATCATGCAGGTTTCATAAAGATAAGTAAACACTTCAGAACAATTCAGCTTAGAGCTGAAACAATTAGTTAACTATTTTAATAATTGATTCACTTTTCAAGAAAAAAAAACACATCTACTGGCTCCAGCTTCTTAAAGGGGACATATTATGCTTTTCCTTATTTCCAGATATATATATAATGTCAGATGTTATTGTTAAAAGTGGCCGATGTGTCAAATAACGAGGTAAACATATATAGAAGTAATCCCTGCAGCAACGACTTCAGACTGCTCTGAACACTGAGTTTCCAACGTTTTTTTCTACTTCAGCCTGAGCTGACATCAGCTCGTGCCAGATTTCTTTATATTCTTTATCTGCTACACACATAGCATGTGAGTTGCTGCTCTGCTCAAGGAGTAGTCACGCCAAGCCATGACTCCATTACACAGCACAACAAAGTAAAATAAGTAGTTTACTTGTTGGAGGTGTGCTGGTTGTCTGCAGCTCCTCATAAAACATCGCACTGTGGCTGTTTCTGCTTGTACTCTTCCTCCCTGCGTTATTTCTAACTGATCCGCTGAACAAAGAGCTCCAAATATCTCCATATGTTGTCGTGTCGAAGCTCTGCTGATTCAGTGAGGAACACATTTCACTTCCTGGAAATTCTTCACAATAAAAGTGTAACCTGGGTCACAAAGAGTTAACAACACAGAAGTGCCTTAGCCAATCAAAACGCAGGTCCGCAGCACCGTAGGCAGGCTACACAGCGTACGCTAGTCAGACTAGTAATGGGCGGACCGATTCTTTTCACAGTATCAGTTCCTTCTAGTTGATACATGCATATGTATCGAACCTTTCGAGTTTTGATACTTTTTGCAAAATATGCTGTCAGTTTCTCCGTGACACTCAGACATAGTACATGCACATTCGACAGCTAGTGCTGCCTGCCCAACAAAATTTCTCTTCAGTGCATTACCAGTTATCATTGATAAGTTTGCATTAATAAAGATAAAATACTAATTTAAATGGCTATATAAGCTCAATACGATGTTACAGAAACATGATGTGACACTGACCAACAATCTGTCTGTCTTTTTGAGGGGCAGGTAGCAGACCGCCTAGTTCGAGAGAGCACCAGTTCGTTCAGTCTCGTTCAATTTAACTGTCTCGACTCGAGTCCGATTAAATCGCCTCTCATTCACTCATACGTCCTTGTTTGAGAGAACGGCTCATTTGATCTCGTTCAGTGAGTAGCTGCCAGGCTGTCTCGACTTGAGTCACTCACTGACGCTCTCGTTCGAGAGTGCTGACTTACTCTAACACAACTCACTATACACAGACTTTAAGACACTCACTAGCCTTGAAATATTAATGCTACAATCAACCCATAATGCAACACTCAAGTTTGTTTTACATTAGTACTGTATCCATTCAAAAAGAGTATCTGATGTTGTGAACATGTAATTGTTTGGCCATTAGCAGAGTGTGTATGCAAATTAATCTATAGACCGACATGCGTAACCGGTCAAAAATATTCTCTGCGGTTAAACGATTAACAGTTAACTGTTGACATCCCTAATCAACAATGAAAATAATCGTTGTAGCCCTGATCCAGTTATATATCATTTCATTGTTGTGAGTTCCACTGTTCATGGTAAAGTGATTGGGAGGATTAAAAATAGATTTATTATGAAGAATTGATTACAAGGAGCCAATCGAAAAGCTGTTATTTGCGTCTTTGACTGTCTTCCTCTCTTTCCTAACTCTTCATCTGAAAACTGAAAACACAAAAAGCAGCCAGCTGTATTTCTGTCTTATATTAGCATTCATGTATTTACTGTTGCTCCTACACATTTGAGCACATGCTGTGAATGTATCTCTTCCAGGCTCAGTTTTACAGCAGCGGATGCTGAACATTTCACCGTTATTTTCACATTTCAACTCCTCAGTGTTGAGCTGCTCTGACACAGTCCGCTTACACTGCAGAGGCTGCACCCTGTCGCTGAGTTTACAATGTCCAGTAGTAATTTTGTCCTGCTTTGTTCTGTCCGCACAGTGAGATGGAATGTGTATCTAACACCCATCTACAGTGTGTGTGTGGGGTTGAATATGAATAACCCATGAGGCAGCTCTCTCCCCCTCACTGCCAGAAGTCAATCCCTGTAACACGGCCAAGCTCTAATAGCCTCCTATTGATCTGCTGAGAGCCGATGAGCGCGCCTCTGAACACTTGTTCCTACCTGCTCCCTTAACACCTCCCTGGGCTCTGATAGCAGGGAACCAAACACCAAAGGTGCAGGAAGAGCAATGTGAAGGACACACATACACACACACACACACAGTAGCTGCAGAGGACACCCTGGGGAGGATAGAGGAACTGAGGATAAGGTGACAATTTGAGTGCAGGTTTGAAAAATGAAAGGTACACTGCTCCACACTGCTGCCTAGCAATTCTAATGCTGCTACAGCTGTGTGGAAAAATCGACCAAGACTCAGTAGGCTGAGGATGATGATGGACTCAGCTCAGTCTGAAATCAGTTAAAAGTGTGATCATGCTAACCCAAGTCTGAGGCCAACTTAGCAATTCTGAAGTCCTGCTAGCAGCCCGCCCAGATTATTGTCTTATTTGTAGAGCTTTTGGAGGGGCAGAAATGTTAAGTTTAATTTTAGTAAGGTGCAGTCATTAACACATGCCTGGCGTATTATAGATCTCTCCAAGTATACAGGAAGTGATGCGTTAACCAGAGTAGCTGCAGCCAGCGTGGTGTCTTTGGAACAAACATAACAAAGAAATGTCCTGATTCCATACTACGTACTACATTTTGTTTTTGCAGTTAATAAACAAGGAAATGATGTCCATCTCCAACAGACGTCAATCAAACTGTCATGTTTTTCCAAAGATTTAATACTTATCTATTTGTTTTGAAAGATCTTCCCAATGTTATCTCACCAGCAAAAAGTCAGGTCAACCAGGGAAGACACAAGTTGTGATGAATTCAGTAGTCTAGTCTAGCTGGCATTGACCCCATCATCTGAATGGATACTTAGGGATAAACAGGGCCTTGATGTGGTGATGGGGTGGTGAAGCAATGATATGGCATAGACTGCAATTACAGCAGAGAAAGACAAGACAAGTAAGGTGGTTTAAATATTCATCAGCTAAGATGATCATTGGATGATAGAAAAGCCCGTGCGCAGACCCCAGTGAAATTGGAAAATAGCTGCGAGGTGGGGCTAAGAGTGATTACAAAATAGGCTGGTAGTTGTCCTCCTGCTTGAACTTGCACTAAAAGCTTCATTAGTATGTATACTGACTCTTTTGAGTATACTTACTTTTGTCATCCTTTAAAGTGTGAGCACACTACATTCTCCAAACCTGCAGTTGGTCCTTCCTGTAGTTGGGATTTGCAGAGAAAAGAGCAGCACCCACAGAAAGTCAAATTTCATTAGAGCAAAACCTCCCGAAAAAGGCAGCACATACCCTCCACACTGTGACTGACTAGTGAACACTGAGAAGTACGATAAAGTAAGAAACAGACCTCAGTGCAGAAGACTGTAAAAACACAGAGGATGTTGATCAAGGAGAGAGTGTGTGTTGGTTTGTACAACATTCAATAAGTGGGATCCGATGGTTGGTGTTACAGTGAATGAATGGAGAGACACCAAGTATCAATAATGCATGTATTACATTGTGCTGAATACGGAGACTTCAACAGTCAATACTATATAATCTAATCAGACTCCCCACAAACCATGCAGCTCTTTACAGTTTGTTCCACTTTAACTTTATGTTGACTCTGACCTCAGCAGAGCACCACATCTCGCTTCCCTGAGGCTTGCTGGTGTTCAGTGGCAACGTAAGTCAATATTGGCACAGTGTCCACAAGGGTGCTGGAGCAAACTCCGAACCAGTGTGCTCCAGTGTGGGAGTGAAATGTGGCAGCAGGGTGAGAAGTCTCCCAAAAGCACCACACAAATGAGAAGAAACAGTAGAGGTGCAGCTTTACTGCACAGCAAAACACACAAACACCTCTCTCACTCTCTTACACTCTCTCTCACACTCTTTCTCACACACACACACAGCTGACCTGAGGGCACCAGGGTTGTGTGAATTACAGCCATGCACAAGTGCACTGATGATACATAGACACTACATAGAGAGAAAGACTCATAAACACCCTAAAACCCTGCAGTTGACAGTGGCAGATCTCATCAAGGTTGCATCTGTTTGCCTCTCGCTGTGTCACCCTCCCACTTAAACACCGGGGAGTAAATCACATGGCTCTCACAGCGACAAGATCCTCTCATGTTGTTAATCATTTTCATCAGCTGCAGAATGGGAGAGCTCACTACAGGTTGTAATTCTACCTGCACTGTAGCTGCTCGTTTGTTAGGGTCAGACATGAGGCTGCTGTTGATGAAATATTTGATGGAAATTCTTACAACTAGTTTCAGTATTTGTAGTGTTGACCATCACTCCTATCAGTTATAAGAACATTACACTCTCAAAGTCTGGGAACACAATGATAAGTCTGACGGAGCAAAAAGCCAAACTTATCTGGAAGAGAAAATGAACAGTAATGGTGAAATTATTACCCAAACTGTCTGTTGTAAACTTTAATTTTGACCTGTTATGTTTGCTGTATTTGCGTGTGTGTAGTGATGGATTATTACCATTATTTCAGGTGCACTGACTTTCAGTTTTGCTTGAAAATATAAGTGTTGTGATGTCGCCATGTACCCGATCTCAGAAAGATCCATGGGTCCAGTTTTTGCAAGCCTGTAACTGACCTGTTACCTGCAATTATTTCTGAATCTACTTCAGACCTGACCCGACCTGTCAGACCTGCAGTCTGACCCTGTGTACTAAAACAGAGTTGTCTACATGAGTAGACTAGGCCAAAAATAAATGGAAAACAACACAGTGATATGTGCAGACTGTGGAGGTAAAAGCACCCACTAGGTTTTCAATCTTTTATTTCCACCTTTTAAGACCAACTTCTGAAAATCCTGTGGATTTCACACACAACTTGCACAAAATGGATAACTTCATTAACCCTTTGCACTTGAAGGATGCAATTTGCATCATTTAGCACACTCCTTCTCATCAATCAGTCAAGTCAAAGATAAAATCCATAATAGGCTTTAACTAATAAAACTTGGGTTTAGTCTAATTATCAGGATAAACAGGACAGGATTTCGGGCCAACTTCTCATCACCCTACCTTCTAATCATGATGTTTAGAGTTTTCTTCAGTGTCCCAGTAATCCAGTGATAGTTGTTGAAATAGGAAGTGCTGATAGTTCATTCAGCAGGATTTCTAAAGCTGACAATCTGCCAGAAATGTAAAAAATACAAGCTAAAGAAACAGAGCTCAGATATAGCCCAGAGCTAACTCACACTGACTCCATGGCAACATTAGTTCCTGCCCTTATCCCCTAAAGCATTATGAGAACAAAACGTTGAACAGCATAATCCCCAATAAAAAAAAGATAACAATATGAGTAACAAACTCCATGACTATTATCTTTTTTCAGGTTGCAGTAGCATTTTTATTTAATCAGCTCAACTTAATTGTTAGGCTCAGAGTCCATTAGAGAAACATACACCTCAAACAAGATACAATACATATATTAAAATAAAAAGAAAAACATTGCTACTTTTTTTAAAATAAAAGTCAGCTATATCAATGTTTCCACAGGGGTGACTGGTATTGTACAACACTAAAACTAGGATTTGACTGCAGCATGATAATGGCATTCTGAGAATCATTCAGTCGACAAATACATTTGTAAATCAGATTTCTCAATAGAGCCTGGAAAGTGCTGACTCCTGCATTACAAAACAAGTTGCTTGGACTACACCAACTAAGTTTTTTAAGTAATATCCATATGCAGTCATTATAGGCAAACATGCATGCTCATCTTTTAAAACTTGACCCACAAGGGGGCAGTATAGAGAGGAGTGCAATATACTGTAAAGAGACTTGACATGATCTGAACACATGTAGAATTTTCTTTCCAACATGTTAGCTTGATCCTATAACATACGTCACTGCCTATACATGTCAGTGTGCCCCAGATATTTTGTGTTATTACAAACACATAGCTCTTGCCCTGACAGATAAAAATCTGTAAAGTTGAGGCCCTTATCCCCTTAATTTCTACGTATCATGACAACAAACTTTTTAGCATTGTATTGCATATCATGTTTGACCCTATAATCAGATCATATATTCAGCAGGTGTTGAAACCCAGCACTCAGCACTGCTAGGAGAAAGAATGACCAGATCATCGGCATACATAAAATGGTTTATTAGGGTTTTACCAATCGTACAGCCAGTTTTGTGGCCTCTTAGTTGGTCAGATAAATCATTCATGTACATGTTAAAGAGGGCTGGTGAAAGTAGCCAACAACCCCCCTCCCCCGTCATACATCATTACCACCGCCAAATGGAGCGGAGGCTCTATTGCCCCATTTGACCTTGGCATACCAGTATACCAGGATTCTTATCATGCTGTCAGGCACGCCCCTTTGATTCAATTTCACAAACAACTTTTGGTGATTAACTCAGTCAAAAGTCTTAAAGGCATCAGTAAAGCCGATTAAAACAGAGGAGTTTTGCCTTCTATACATTTCAGCTACTTCTTTCAAGGTATAGATACACAAATCAGTACCATGCACAGCCTGGAAACTAGACTGGTTGTCTGTGGTACCAATATCTCCACATAAATGATCTAATAGAATCTTTTCCAGGACTTTAGATACTACACTGGCTAGTGCAATTGGCCTATAATTATCGAGGCTCCCAACCTTGCCAGCTTTGTCCTTGATAACAGGCACAAGAGTAACGAACAACATAGAGTCTGGGAACAGTCCATGTAAAACAAATGGCAAGAAGAGATGCAACCTTTGAGCTTGCAAATTTAAGGTGCTCTGTGATTTGATCTGAACCACTTGCTTCATTATCAGATAGCTGTGTTATTGCTTGTTAGGCCTCATTAGTTGTGATTCCCAATGTATCACAGTTGGCAATATTGTCCACTTTGTAGGGGTTACTTTTAACAGTTAAACAGTTAAATAAAGCAGAGTAATGTTGCCTCCACAACTCTGTTATATTATCGGCTCCAGAAACTCCCTCTGTAGTGCTTGGCAGCAATGCATTGCCCCTGTTCAGAGCTCTCACTTCCTTCCAAAAGTCAATGACATTGTTACAAAATAGCTTTTCAGTCACAGAGTCTGCTCTCATAACTTGTTTGTGTTTGCAAATATAACAAATCTCATATTTATACCTAGCATTGGTGAGCTTTTTGCAATCCAGCACAGTCCCCTGTCTGGGCCAACCTGCCAGAACACAAGCCTTGTGTGCCTCCTTAAGCCTTGAATGCCTCCTTAGCTTCTGCATGATGTGCAGCCAAATGCTTATTCCAAACTGGTTTGATGTTGTGTGCGTTATCAGAATAAGTATGATCTACTGGCCTCATACACAACTCCTACAATACCATCATACATGGCACAGAGGGCTTTGCAGTGAGAAATTTCATTACAGTTTACATTAGAACACATAAATGCACCTTTGGGTGGATATACATTACTCAAGAGAACATCGGTTTCCCCATAGTATGACAAGACATCCTCATTTGTGCCATAGGATAGCCACCCCTCCTGCTATCCTTCCTCTCAGCCCCCGACAGCTGTAAGATACAACACGCATATGAGAATTTAAGTGGTCAATGCAGCTGTCGCACCAACTTGCACAATTGCATCAGGTGTAGAAATAGCTATGCTAGACCCCGCAACCCCTGCCTTGTGTGGCTCATAATATCGCTGCACAACACAGCTGTCAGACCAGAGCTCTGGGTCATACATCTCCACAATGTCATTGCATTCAACACACACTTTAGATGAGCTGTATCTGTTGCTCGTAGTGACAGTACATTGACAGTTAATGTCACGGCCAAGCTTTTCATTAAGTTAGTTAGAAAGTGTCTCTTTAAAGGCCACATACCGTTCAGACAGTTCAAACTGTACCTTTCTTGAGACCCATCCACTCAGAGTCAGAGGTGTTCAAAGCTACTTGGACTAGTTCGTCCTGACTCATTGTTTTTATTTTAACTGTGAGGAAGTTAAGCTCATAAATCATAGGTTTTAATCGAGGCCGGCTAAAACCTGGAGCGGATGAACCTCAACACACACTTTCCGCCATCTTGCTGTTGAATATTTATTGTTACTTAGGCTCAGAATATCCTATCACATGCATGTCTGAGTAGCGCAGCTTATTCTGAAAATAACAATATATGGCAGGCTTGGCTAAGACATGTGGTGAGCTGTTCCAAAAAACCCAACTTTATGCAGTGAGATCATTGGGAATACAGCAGCAGACTTATTTACTTTGAGCAAATCTCCAAACCCCATTTAGAGATTTAAGAGGCCAGACGTTGCCTCTCTCACTGAGAGTTTGGATTGTAAATATGATGTCATGATATAAAAAATGTCAAAATGGATGTCATGATATAAAAAATGTCAAAATGGACCAAGACAGACTTTATCACTGGACATAATTTTCATATACCTTTGTTTCTTTCCATGATATTTTAATTTCATGTGAATTTGTATCTATGAATTAAAATTAAAAAATATTTTTTCCCCATTACAAGCACAATAACACCCTCTGGTTCAGAATACCGCCTCCTCCTGTTTTGTTCCAATTCAAGCTGATAATGACTATGCAGAGTAAAGTGGTGTGTGGAATTTGTGGAGTGAAGTCCACACAGCAGGAATTTAGTACCAGACTGTGTATTTAAACATCAGACTGAAATATCAGTGGTATTAAAAATCTCTTGAGCAGATGTCGTGTAGGGTGGAATTTTCCCAAACCACAGGCATGTCCTGAGACACTCCTAACTGCAGATTTATGTTAATATCCTTGGCAGTGTACATACAGTGTGTGGTGTAGGCCTTCATCTCTAATGAGTCACACTATGAATTATTATTGTTAATTTCACTTTATCCCTATAGTCATTAAACCTATGTTTTCACTTAATACACATGTAACTTCCCATTAGCATAGACACTAAATGTCAGCCTGGGTTTCATCTGTTTTCACACTGATAACTGCCTGAGTTTATGTGTCAGACTTGGAGCCAGAAGGAGATCACTGACTGGGATGATGAGCTGATCCTGGCTGTGTTTCTGCTTTTTTCTATGTGATTAACAGTGGAAGTCAGTGAACACTAATCAGCCGCTTCTGCCAAAACATTTTTTTGATCTTTGTTACACATCACTCAAAAAAGAGTGTAGGTTTGGTTAATATGGGAGCGGGACACAGTGAAGAAAAGGGTTCCTCAACCAAAAAAATGTAATTATTTGAATGCTACACCCCACATTTAAATACATTCATATCAATCTAAAAATCAAACAAATTATGATGAAACTGATTAAACAAAATAATTTGAAATAATCATTATTACTAACCTCACTAAAAATCACATTTAGTTTAATTGGTATATAATGTATTTGCATCTTTACAATCTCTGATGTTAAAATCATTTGAGGGTCCCTTAAGGAGAACATTAACTGCAAATAAAAAAGACTAAATAGATTAAAGAGAACCTATGTAAATTTTCAAAAATCCAAAAAGTACATTCTTTCTCATAAAGAACCAAAGATAGATTTCTGAGCAAGAAAAATAATGACCCACACCCACCCTAATGTCCATTTTTGGTCACTACAGCCTATTTTTCTAAAGTGGTCGGGTAGGACCAGGTCTGAACAATGACTGAGGGAAAAACAAAGACACACTTCTTGGCAGTGGGAGGTGGTATTGAGCCAATTCATCGTTTACCAGCCACCACAAAACATAGAAAGAATGAGAACAAAGGCGCCAACAACAAACATGTCTGGAAATACAACAGACCCATAAATGGGAGCACAGTGTGTTACAAGTAAGAAGAAAAGAGTAATATTGGCAGAAGGTTATCAGCATACACAGCCTTGCTTTAACTGGAAATAAAAATTGAAATGAAATCAACAAATCAGGATGCATATGGCCCCAATCCAAATTCCTAAGTATTGTGTCACAATAAGATGACTTTTTCAGTAAGGAATAATATGAGGGATAACAATTTGAAATTCAGTAATTACATTACAGTGAGTCTAAGTAACACTCCATTATTTTGACAGTTTTGGGGGTCAATTTACTCACTGTCTAATGGTTGATATCAGTTTGGTCTCTCTATATTCAGACTGATGCAGTTTGTGTTAGCTTGGCTCAGGGACTGGCTGTGTAGGGACGCCGTTAGCTTCTACCAAAAGAGAGGAGATGACTGGTGCTAACTTCTTAGCCAGCTTACCAACACTGCCAATGGTTAGCCTACATTCAGGAATCAGATGGTTTAGTTCAGAGTTGGAGGATGGGACTATGGAGAGCTGTGTGTGGTCACAGAGGCAAACGTTAAGCTAGCTGTGGTCAGTTAATACCTCCAAAATGTAGACTGGCTGCTGAATGTATCATTTTCTGTTTCTATTTGATAAATATAGAAGATGTCACATGAGGGTGTAAAGGATTCAGAATTGTTTAACGGCACCTTTGACAAAACTGTGTGGAATGCAAATTAAGTAACATGTATTTTTTTTTAAACAGTAAGACACGTCCTTCCTGTCCCAACTGAAAATTACTGACATGTGTCATTCGCTTAAAACAGAAACAAAGACCATCTTAGCTTCACACTGTCAAAACTTATACCTTTGTGTGTTATTGTCTGTTGGTGCAGGTAAACGACCGGCTGGACAGGTACTGCTGTGGTTTCACACCTGATCCAGAAGAACCTTGTGTGGAAAACCTGCTACATGTCAAGTGTGACAACCCGAAGAATCTGCTGCTGGTTCACATCCTGGTACGTAAATATCACAACCAGCACTGATGTCTAATGACTGATTTCAAATTCAGTGCTCCCTTCAGACTGTAAACTTTGTAAACTTTTATCAAAACTAGTGCAGTGACCATTCAAAACGTGCCTGTATGGAACAGCCGATTACTTGACCTCCGGTATCACATAGATTAATAACTGAAGTGAGGTGTGGATGAGTATATACACCAACACCATAAAAGAAACTAACATTCTGTTACACACACATATTAAAGGGAAACTTCTTTATTTTTGAACCTGGACCCTATTTTCATCATTTGTTTCTAAGTAGCTAATGAGGACAACAATTTATTAAATTGGTTCAGTATTGAGCGAGAGCACTTCAGCTGGCAGCTGCGAAGCAGGCTGTAATGTAAACCGACAGGGCAATAGAGACCCGTCAATGAATGTCCACTAAAAGTGCTTGTTTTTGCCACTGACAGGCTCTGATTGTCATTATAAGTGTCTGACATTATGGAAAGGACCATACAGAGAAATTTTGCTTGATCCTGTCTGTTTGTTGTTGTGTCTAACTAACCAAGTCTCGCTCAAGGAGAAGTCTTGTTCTGAAATCTCTCAAGAGTTGAGCTCTCAAAATCAGCTAAATATTCAGCCATGACTTTGAAAATCTTTTGGACACTGAGATACGCTTCCTGTACTCCAGTACAACAAACTCCTCCCGGCACTCCTCTCTCCAACTCTGTCATGACTGAATATTTAGCTGATTTCGACACCTCAACTCTTGCGAGATTTCAGAACAAACAAAAAACAGATGGGATCAAGCAAAAGATAAAGAAAAATGTTTTATTTCTCTGTAGAGATTTTTTCCATAATGTTGTCAGACACTTATAATAACAATCTGAGCCTGTCTGTGGCAACAACAAGCACTTTTAGTGGATGTACATTGGCGGGGTGCTATTGCCCTAAAGGATTACATTGCAACCTGTTTCAGCTGCCTGCTGAAGTGTTCTCCCTCAATACTGGACCAGTTTCAAAAATTGCTCCCATTAGTCATTTAGACACAAAATGATGGGAAAATAGGGTCCAGGTTGAAAAATACTGAAGTTTCCCTTTAAGTACCATAATAGTGAATGTTTTCTCATTTCAAGTATAATGAGGTTTACATTTAAAAATACAATACATACCAGAGAGTTTTTGAAAAGTGTGCATCCTAAAATAAAGTGGATGGATCATAATGGGCTCTTAGATTGTTTATTTGCTGTGGCTTCAGTTCGGATCATTTCAGTGGATATGTTTGCTGAAAAGATTTGTGAGACAAACTGGTTTGAACTGCCTGTAGAAAGTAGCTTAAGAGTCTATCCATTCTTGATCAAAAGCTGTGTTTTCATTGTCTACTTTTCTCTTTTTAGAGCATGCCATGTGAAAAAAGTTCTCTGACTCGCTGTACTCGCTGTAGAGTTCTGATTGCCAGCTGTGCTCATGCTTATGGTTTTATGGGACTTGAGGGTTTAATGAACACTTAAACTCGATATTTTCAGTAGTGTTTTCGTTATTTGACCATTGCACATGTGATTAAATCATTTCCAATTAGGCTCTTTGCAATTTCCAAATCATCAAATTTTATCCTGAATAAGAATATCCACTCACACTGATCCAAATTAATTTCCAGATTCAGAGAAATGTGTCCTTCGTTATAGTTACATGATTTGAAAAACTACAAGGCCTTCAGAGTGTTATCTCTTTATTTACAATGAAGACACAAAGATTAATGAATTATTCTCAGGCAAAGGACAAGTTTACTGATCTGTGCTTTGAATGAAGTGTTACAATAAAATCTAAAATGTTTTTCCCGCCATGTCAAATTGTAGTTTAAATTCTAAGTTTTAAACATCACTGTTTTCTGTTAGTGTCATATCAGTATTATTCATCATATCTTTTGGAATGAAGAAAATAAAAATCCATGTCAGCTGCCCTGTTTGTTTCCTTGTTGCACAACATTTTGTTGTTGCCATTCTTCATGGCAACACAGGAGAACTGATCTATATTTAAATTATACAACAGAAGCATATATTATCTTCCTAACAGTGTTGATGTGTGTGTTTTTCATTGCTAGCAAAGAGCTCTCAAGCTGGCAGATGTTTCTTAGGAGGAGATGATTATGTTACATATAATGTGTATTGTCAGCTGCAACATGTAAAAATAGATGCCTCTTTGTGTGAAATTACAACAGGAGCTTTTTTCACTCTGCAGGGGATCTACAGTCTTCTGGGTCTTCCAGTATCACTCCATTTACATGCTGAATCTTCAATGAAGTTATTGGTTTTGGTGGTGTATAGATTGTCATATGTTATTAGGTTGATAATCGTATACTCATATTTCAAGCACTTAATGTTTTACTACCTCTCTCTGCAGGTGTCATGGGGAAAATGAAACTGATTTGTGTACAAAATTAAAAAGTGGTGCTCTTGGATTAATAGTTCTTAATGCACACATCATTCTGAAGAGGGGCTGTCAAATTAAGTAACAGTAACAGTGACAGTTACATAGCATTAATAATATTTTAAAGCATGTGAGAGATGTCAAATATAACACATTATTGTTTAATGCAATATTATTTTCCACACAATATTGACATACAGTATTAATGTTATCTTATAAAGTTAATAGGGCAAATGTGTCGGCAAACACTCGCTGATATATACATTCAACAGATAAGGTGCAACATTAGCAGTCATTTGGAGTTAATGTAAAGCCAGTATTCACTCTCCTTTTAGCTCTTTTTTGTCCCATTAACTCCAGAGAAAAATGTCTGTCTCTTTATGATGTCTCTGAATGATTTTGCTTCCTGCTTTCTTACAGTGCAGACGCTTGCTGCTTGCTCTCACCTCTGCTTGTATTCTTCTGCTGATATTCTTGTTTTTATGTTTTTTTCTGCAAGAAATTACAAGCAGCAGCTCCTGGATACTTATAAATCACTGGGACTGTCATTTTTTGTAGGTATAGTAGAATATTGCCATATTTTAATTATTTTAGGACCTCCTCAGTATTACATGAGCGTGGTCTACCAACAGCACAAGCCTGTACTGCAGTGAGTGGAAACGTGGTACTTAGCTAAAGCTAATTAGCACCAAGATGCCCCCCTTCTCCACAGACAACTTTCACAAACTTCTAGAGCAGACTGCACTGCTGGAAACCAAAATTCAATCAATGTCAATGTGGAAGTGAATGGATCATGTGGGAACGACACCACTTTACCATGGACTCAAAACAGAGGACAAGAGCATGCTAATACACGGCTAATTAGCACCAACAAGACTACCAAGAAACAGGAGAGTTGTACCAGGTAATAAATCTGGTAGTCCTCCCTGGAACTCTCTTGGAGCAAAGCCTAAGAGTAAATAATTTCCCTGGAAAATGGGAGGATGAGTAGCAGGCAGAGCCCAGCACCCTGAGATTTGTTATGCGATTGGCTGGCCTGCATTATCATCCACTCAGAGCGCCTCTTCAACCCCTGTTTTAAGTAGGACACAGTCATGGACAGTTGCGATAAGGAGAATTAGCAATAAACCTCCCCAACAACCAATTGTGCAACTGGGGATCAGATTTGCTTCACTGTTGCAGAACCCTGGATCTCCATCTGATGATTTGGATAACCTCTAATCTTCACACAGCTGGCTAAGGACTAAGAGTAAATCAGAAAGTAAAAGGCTACAGAGAAAGCTAACAACTGGGCCTCAAACTCTGACTGTAGGTGACTTTGCTGTAAAAGGTGTAAGAAGCAAGTGCAGTAAGAGTACTTAAATACTTTGCTTTCCCAAGGATATGTCTCTGACATGACTGAAAGAATCCTGCATATCATGGCTGCACATCCAACAGTGAAAAACATCATTCTGCACATAGGGACCAATGATGTGAAACAACAGTCTGAAGTACTGAAACGAGACTTTAGTGATCTGTTGTACACAGTCAGCTCTCTAAATGTTAAGGTGTTTATCAGTGGCCCTCTACCACCAGTCAGAAGAGGAGTTGAGAGATTCAGCAGATTGCTGACACTGGACACATGACTTTCAACTGCATGTACCATCGATTCAGTGCACTCTATTGACAATTTCAACTTTTTCTGGGACCGCAGACATCTTTTTAAGCGAGATGGACTTTGCCATAAGAAGTCAGAAGAAGGGGTTTTTTATTTTTTTTTTATCTCTAACCTATTTTAGTTCCTGCATCACCCATCTGTTCCCTCTGCCAAGGACAAGAGACAAGAAGAATCAAAACAAGTAGACATGACACAATGCTGCAGAAACCTTGAAAGAGAGCCACTGCCTGAAGAGAGCTTCAAACTTGAGAGACATCAGAGCCAAGAAGAAAAGTCCACCCTCCTCACCAACATTCACCTTCTTTAACCCCCAAACCCCATCCAGGTCCTCCTCTCCAGTCACCCTTTCACCTTCCTCCCCCCTCTTGGAGTTCACTTACCAGATGGAAGAGCTGGTCACTGCTGTGACCAAATTTACCACCCTGCCCTATATCCCATTTTATCTCCCCTAAACCCCTCCCTCAGCGTCCATCTCCATCTCATCTTTTTGATCAGAACAGAGAGACTAAAGAACTGTGTGTTCTTGATAACTATGGACTGACCCAGAATGTGACAGGGCCCTCACACACTCTGGACTTAATCATCTCCAAGGGTCTGAACATTTCTAAGGTTGTAGTGACTGATGTTGCTTTCTCTGATAATTCATGTGTTTTCTTAGAGAGTGCTATCTCTGTGCACACAAATGTTCAAACAGAGGTAATCACAAAACGATATATCACTGAAAACACCAGTAAAATATGTATTCAGCCTTCTCTTCCACACCTGCCCTCTCTTGGGTCTCAGTCAATGAGCTTGTTGATAATTACAGTTCTAAAATTAACAAATGTCATTGATGCCATTGCACCCACTAAAGTGAAGGTTGTCTCTGATAAGAAAAGATCTCCATGGAGAAATACAACAGTAGTCAGAATAAAAAAGAGAGTGTTGAAAAGCTGAATGCAGGTGGTGAAAAATAAATCTCCAGGTTCATTATGACATCTATAAAGAGAGACCTCACATTTATAATTTGGAACTGAGAAATGCAAGGTGGTCCTTCTTCTCTGACATCATTGCCAAAAACAATAATAATGCAGGTGCCCTGTTTGCTACTGTCGACAGGCTAACAAACCCTCCTGTGTCAGTAGCTTCTGAACTTCTATCCACCAGGGCCTATAATGAATTTGCCTCCTTCTTCGCTGACCAAATTAAGAAAATTAAACAAGCAGTCAGTGCCTCCACTGGAAAAGCAGCTGAACAACTTCTTGGCACTAAACTGTTTTAATGTCTTCCAGTCAGGATTTTGACCACATCACAGCACTGAGACTTGCTCTTGTTAAGGTTTTCATTGACATCCACTCAAACACAGACAGTGGCAGAATTCAGTCTTAGTATTACTGGATCTCAGTGCTGCATTTGACATGGTTGGCCACAACATATTACTAGACTGGAAAACTGGGTGGGACTTTCTGGAACAGTTCTAAACAGGAATTAAAGGATTTATGTCTTAGCAGGATTTGGGAAAACTTGTCTCGTTTATCTTCAGTAGACTTGACTACTGTAACAGTGTTTTTAAAGGTCTCTCTAAAAAATCAGACAGCTGTAGCTGATTCAGAACACTGCTACTTGAGTCCTCACTAAGACTGAGAAAGTGGATCAAATCAGTCCAGTTCTGAGATCTTTACTCTGGCTTCCTGTCTGTCAAAGAATTGATTTCAAAGTACTGCTGTTGGTTTATAAAGCACTGAATGGTTTAGGGCTAAAATATATTTCTGATCTGCTGCTACATTATGAACCATCTAGACCTCTCAAGTCGTCTGGGGAAGGTCTGCTTTCTGTCCCCAGAGTCAAAATTAAACATCGAGAGGCAGCTTTCAGATTAGATTTTTTTTAAAATCAAATTTGAGGCTTTTGATTAATATCTTGCACTGCACTGTAACTTTTACTCTTTTATCTATCTTATTATATTTGAGCTATTTTAGCTTATTTTTTATTTTCTATTCTCTTAACTCATTAATAACTATTTCTAATTGTATTTAAATGTCCTTTTATGATGTGTTTCTTTTGCACTTTGTCTTAAAGCTTTTAATGTTTTATGTAAAGCAGTTTGAATTGCCTTGTTGTTGAAATGTGCTATATAAATAAACTTGCCTCTAGCTTCAAATGCTCCACTCTGTTCACCTGCTAGTTACCAAGTTTATGTGCTGTTTGGTTGCTGAGCAGGTAGTGTGCAGTTGGTTTATCTGAGCTTTTTCACTGAAAACAACTGCTTACTGCTGGAAATGCGATGATGAGAGCTGTGCTAGTGAGCCAGAACCAAAACAATGAGCTGAAAGAAGCTAAAATGCTCTATAGAGCTGAGTGAAACTGTAGATTTGATATATATTAATACATCAACAATGCAGCTTTATTGGGCCATATCCATCCAAAATAATCCAAAATCAAAACAAAGCTCCACTAAATCCAGGTGGTTCATTAAGATTAGATCATCAATCTAACTCTGAGGCTCAGTGTCAAGTCACTGTAGCAGTAAGAACTGGAGTCCCTGGTTGTTGTGGCTACTCTGGTCTGTTAGCAGGGAGCATCTAGAGTGTTAACAGTGGGCTAGAAGCTCTGTTTTGGTATTGAGGTGCCTACAGCTGAACTCATTCTGTCATATTAATATCATTTGCTTATCAATTTCATCATATTTGTCCCTGTCTCCATCATACTATTTTATACAACCGGATGTTGTTTCAGCAATTCTGACTAGTTTTGGTTGCTATCAGTCAGCTGTGTGTGGCACTATGTGGCTAATGCAGTGTAAAAAAGAAGAAAAAACTGTGAAAATTGTCAGATCATGGAAAATCTATTTGACATGAGACACTTGGATTTATAATGCAGTTTTGGACTTAGATACAGTTGCAGGATATACTTCAGATTTACCTGATAAACAACACTGTTATCTGTGACATTCCTTAAAATGACTCTATGTTAAAACGTCTACCATTGATGAACTGCATGTTCTATCGATTTGCATGCACAAATTATTCATTCAAGAGCATGAATTACTCATTTGTGCACACAAATTGTTCCTTTTAGAATATGATTTATTCATTTGTACATACAAATCACTTTTTTCTCCATGACTAAACAAAAATGATGATAATAAATTTTATTATTTACATGTATGAATACCTACCAATAATATTTAAATGTTAATCCTACTCACTTCACTTCACTTCAGTTTATTTGACAAGCATAGAAAAGACTGATAAAAGAGACTGAATTAAATAAAAATAAAACAATATATAATGAAACAGTAACAACAACAAGAACAAAAGGATGAATATGACAACCTACAGTATTCAGAAATAGCTAAAACTCGCCTTCAAACTACATTTTGAACAGTGCTCATGTCACCTGTGTTTCCTCTTTTCTCCTGACAGTCTGTGTGTGTGTGTGTGTGTTTGTGTTCAGGTGAGGAAGGCAGATCCCTCCAGACTGGTGTTCATAGACAACGCCGGCAGACCAGAGCAGTCCGCCGACAACCTCAACTTCAGGCTGGTGGAGGGCATTGATGAGTGAGTACAAAGTGCTATTTTAGAGCAGCAAGATGCAAATTTGAGATATTTTTTGCTTCTCTCCAGCACCCAGATTCAATAAATTACATCATGCAGTGTCAGAAACTCATTTTAGCTCACAGCAGGCAGAAACAATGATGTAAGGAAATGTTTAAATAAAACACATCTAACAACATATTTCCCTGGTGAACAGCTTTCAAATCAGCAGCAGAGAAACGTCCACTAGAAGCTTGTTAGGGTTTTTGTTACAATGTCTGTCTGATTAGATTAGTGTGCATTCAATTAGCCTGCTATTCAATATGCTGAATGAATCAGGACTGATAGAAATTCCCCTTTGTCTGTCACTTAGGATTACTAAGCCGCTCCATAAAATGCTCTTAAATGTCTTAAGCCTGGACTTGAAGCTGAATGGAAATAGAATTTTAAAATCTGGTATTATTTCTCATCACTGAATAATATTAAGCAAAACAAAACGGAAATTGGTTATTTTCCAGAGAGTGACTCATTCAGATACTTCTCATTTGAACAGCTTTTTGGACTGCCTTGATAGAAACTTTGTTCTAGTTTTAATTTCTAGTTTTCAGATTTTTTTCTGTTGTTTGCATGAAGTGAAAAGGAGTTGTCCAGTTCCATGATGGATGAAATCATTGAGGAGCAGCAGATCAGAGTCATGATGATATCTTGTAAGAAAGGATGTAACTGCATGGATACCTTGTGAAGCAAACTGCTCATTCTCAGGTGTTGGGAGGAGTTATTGCAGGCATCCAGCATTAGAGGGGGCTGTCCTGGTGGGCTCGGGGATTAAGTGCCAACCATGAATCACAATGTCCCCATTTCATGTTCAGCTGAGGACTTTTGTTGCATGTCATTCCCCATCTCTCTCTCTCACCTCATTTCATGTAGTTTTACAAAAGGATAGAAGACAACTTCAGTACCAGTCAGAAGTTTGGACACATCTTCTCAATCACAGAAAATGTGTCCAAACCTTTGACTGGTATTGTACATCAAAAAGTCAGACTTCAAAAAGACTTCAGTAAAAAGTAACCTTTAAGATCCCCTCCAGACATGTTTCAACACATATAAAAATACCCTGCTTTGACTAATAAATTGTGTTTGACGTGGTTTTTCCACAAAAGTTCAATTACCCTGATTAAAGTCTGTTCTCAGTGTTTGTGCACTGGAGGCTTCAGGTTTCCACATCACACTTACGTAAGTTGCATACTGGACCATGATTTGCTCCAAAGAAATCATGCTTTAGGTACATTCCTTAAAGGAGGGGGACTTCATATTATGTTTTCTGCACTGCCAATGGCAAGTGGAAGCTAAATATTACGTATTGAAGAAACTAAAAGCAGGAGTTTAAATCAGTTCATTTTCAGATTCTGGGTCAATTTTGCTTGAATATGGCAAATATGGTGCAGTATTTTGTTCTCAGTTGCTGTGTTAAAGCATTCTGCATTTGTTACAACCCTGATTCACACCTCTGACTGGCTTCTTATCAATAGCAACAGCTGCTGAGGCTCAGGGGTATTGTAATAATAATGATAATATTGTATTGTAATAGTCAGAACCAAAACTGACAGAAAAAAAACATGATTTATCAGAGAGCTGGAGTCATTTAAACTGGTTGCCATAACATAAACCTGTTGTATTATAGTAAATTATGCAAGAAACTGAGGAATTCATTGCCATGAAATATGGCATGGATATCTATGGTCTTTGGGAACCAGATGACCTCCTGGCCTTCCCTCAAGTGTGCTAAGTCAACAACAACATTTTTTGGGGCTCTGATGAGGTTTATGACGGTGTGACATTCAGTAAGCTGTCATGGTTACTGGAGGAGTATTTTTTGGACCTCCAGATCTTATCTCTGTACCACCGTTAATCCAGAAGTTCCAATATTACTATGTAATTTTCTGCAGAATATAAAAATCTAATGTGCAATTCTAATGAGATTTGCTGAGTATGTTAATTGTCTCCCAGAGGATGAATCCCTTTTTTATTATTGACAGTCCATGAGCTTCCATCTAGCACCTTCCACCCACGATATCTCATATATTTTTCACGTTACATTAAGCAGTTTTTAAATGTGCCGTACAAATAAACTGTATTAATAGTACTTTTATTCCTGCTGCTAGTAAGAGCAACATAGTCTTGTGGAATGTAATGAACATCTCAACCTCAAGGGTCTGCTAGAGGGGCTTTACACATTAAAGGGATTGTTTTCTTTTCTAAAAAAAAACAGTAATTGAAACTAAATACAGCAGATCTAATGCTGTTTCTCTCTCAGATTTCCAGAGAAAGCAGTGTCGGTTCTCCAGTCAGGCTGTCTGGAGAGCCTTCTTCTACGCTCCTTGTACTCAGACAGGGAATTCTGGGACAGCCAAGGCGGGGGCAGCGGTCTCAGGCCTCTCATTCGCACTGTGGAGCAGAGAGGGAAGATTCTTCTGCAGCACATCAGAGACAAGAAGCTCCGGCTCAAGCGAGACCTGTGACTCAATTTACCAGACCGACCGGAGTGAAATTTGCTCTGTGGGATGAAAGAGAGATAATGATGCAGTAAAAGAGGCTCTGAGTGAACATAAACCTGAGGATTCAGCTACTTCAGGAGGACAGCAGACGAGCTTGGATGTTAAAGAACTGTGTATATTTACAGTGGCCACCTCAGAGCACATGGGCTAGTCGTTCACAGAGTTTCAAACCCAACAGTGGTGAGATTATGTCTTAAAGTACAACCGCAATCACAAAAGTCATCCCAGACAAAAGTGATTTTCAAAGTATTGTTAATATTATTTTTATCACTGAAGGGAAGGAAAAAGGATCTTTGGATGAATCAGAAATGCTCCTTTAATCCCCAGGCCTCTGTGTGGGCGGGCCTGTGTGTGTGCTTGATTGGCAGATAAGCAAGCAAGGGGAAGACACTATGTCGACAAATGTTTGCTGATAATTGCAGGTTTCAAGCCGAAGAAAGACGGTGGTATTGAAGAATAAGGACCACACCATTTAGCATCTAAACTGACTGATGTTTACACTTGAGGGTAAGTAAGTGCCATAGCTGACTAGCTTGCAGTCTGCAGTTAGGAATGCCCTTTACACCGGCGGATCTGTTTGTTTTTGATGTTTTTGCAAACATTGATTAGCCCTTGTTGTGTGGCAATGCAGTGCAGTCAGGCTTTTCTCTGTTAGCTTAGAACAGTGATATTTACTGCTTTATGCAAATATGTTTGAAATGAAATTTCATTTGATTTTTTGCAAAAAAAAAAAAAAGTTCCTTTTTTTTTGACCCACAGACCCACAGCATTCTGATGGATTAATGCACACACAAGACACGCTGTCATGAAACAGATGTTTTGTTTTTCAAAAGACAGCACAGGAGATGTACACTTTATAATAAGGTTTATTAGTTGTAATTTATGGCTTTATTAATGGTTAATAGGTCATTTACTAATACTTTGTCCATCAGGCCCAAGCTAAGGACAACTGGAGCAGTTGTAAATGTTTCCTCATTGTCTCATAAGCCATCAGCAAAAGTTAGTCATCTGCATTTATTATTATAGTTCTAGTTTTTTTTTAAAGAATACAAAGCCTGACCTGCTGTTGGAGGATAAACACCAACTACAACCTGGCAACCTATTTAATGGCCTATAACTGGACTAAATTATTTATCAACCATTAAAAAATCGAATCTACCAACATGTCATTTACAGAGCAGAGCTGCATTCTGTGTAGCAGAAAATAAACATCACTACAGATTACAGTAAAGACATATGAACATTACCACCAAAGTGGTGTCTTGAGGTGAAGTGTATCTCATTAAGCCCGTTATCATTGATGCTGCACACAGAGGACGAGATGATTCTTGCTTTAGAAACAGCATCAAATATAAACCTCAAGGTAACAAGTGTGGCAGTGTGTTCGCCCTGTTGGCATAAAACAAAATACATGCAAGCTTTCATATCCAAAATGTCTAACTCGCACTAATCATTTGATCATCTGCTCCAAATGTAATACCCCTGTAGCTCTGTCAGTTGATAAGTATGCTTGTCACTCCAAATATATTCATGTTCTTCCATCTGCACTCTCCAACATCTCACCAAATGTCCCCTCACAGAAGGGAAAATGTGAGACAAATTATTTCCCCGCTCCTCCACAACAGCCAAGTGCAGATTTTTCAAGCAATATAGGGGAAAAGAAGCACAGTCTATCTTTTTCTATTTCAACATTTTACTAAGAGAGCTTGCAGCAGATTGAGTGATTGATTTGAATGTCTGTTTTTATGAGATAAGCTGTTCTGCTTTTAATCGAGGGATTAAAAATGACTGTCAGCAAATAGCTTCTGGACTGGGTCCTGGAAGCATTTCAGTAAAAATGGACCAAATATATAAATATATGTTGTTGTTGTTTTTTTTTTCTTCTTCTTTAAAGGCACTTCTTTAAAATGCCTGTCCTTGCACATTGTTGAAATGCAGCAGTGTACAGAAGCAGAAGATGAAAGAAAAGGGATGAAAACTGGATGAAAATCAAGTGTCATTAGGGAAGGGAATAGAGCTGAGGCTTTCTCTGTCGGAGCGACACATTTCTAAAGCCGAACTGTCACAAACATTCTTTTGGTATTTGGGTCTTGTGAAAAGCACAGATGATATCACTTGAAGCTGTTTTATGCCTTACCCACTCCGAATTAAAATTCCAGTCGTATTGGTAGTTCATGGATAAATTACATTTTCTATGGCTCCCTCTTTCATCACTGAATAAATGGCTCTAATGAGAAATGGTTCAAATGTGTGATCCTCTCTTTATCCCCATTTGATCTCTCTTACATTAAATGCTTTTTTGCTTGCTTTTTTTTTTTCTTCGTGTGTCAAACCACCAAAAGCTTGTGTGGCCGCTACTGGTTTTTATACTGCATTCATTTCTCTGCTTCTAATTTAACACATTTTTGGTCCAGCTCATTAAGCCCCATCTGGACTATAACATACTTAATGCATTCATACATACATTAGAAAGCCTGCATACTGCACTGCTAAAGGATAACAGGATCATGAGAAACATATGAATTATCCAGCATAAATTACCATGATAGACCTGAAGAAGCCCATTCGCTTGGAAAATGAACAAGTGTAAGAAGCACAGAGAGACGGTTGATGTAAACCTGTTCAACCGCTGTTTGACATAAAACGGTAGGCAGGATTTTATAAATCTCACTGCCATGACTCCAAGGCTGCCTACTGCAACCCCCTCTGCCAAATGTTTTTTTTTTTCTTCACAATTTATCTATTCAGATAACTGTTATGTTATATATTCTCTGAATATTATTCCACTACATGAAGATCCCAATGCTGTTTTAAAGCCTTCACAATGCCAGGAATACATTTTTGGTAAGTAACACCCATTCACTGTATATTGTCTAAATGGGACCAAGGTCCGCACTAGCTTCTGCACCGTTTTTACACCTATTTACTTGTATTAGATGCAGGTAGGATCAACAGCTAGTGTTGAATTAGTGTGTATTGCATGGCTGGGAAGATGCCCATTGGAGAAGAGAATACAAAATAGATTAATTTGTGATGTTAATTTCATACTGTAGAACTTAATTTCTAGTAATGTTGAAATACTTAAAAAGTAAAAACTAGTTCATATGCTCAAATATATAATAGTAATTCATTAGGCTTGCTGACTCTGGTGGGGTGATGCACGTGCACCCTCTGTTAGCTAGCTGCCACTGCTAACTAATATCATATAAATTGTGTGCTGCTGGCAGTGTTGACAACTATTTTCAGTGGAAATATCCAAAGCCTGCTCAAAAAGTCACTATATGTCACTGGATGACATCACACGCTAAACTGCATATATGTGATGTCACTACATATTTACAAGATTTTTTTAAAGGGCTGGTATTGTGGAAAACAAGAACAATCAGCTTTGGGTGGATTAGGGTGATGGTGGAGCCTACTGTGCAGTTCAATTCTATCTCCTTGGTCTTATTATTAAGACTGATTATTTGAAATTTTGAAATTTGCGGCTCAAGATCGAGCGGTGTTGAGGCAGAACCCATTAGTACAGTGCTTCTCAACCTTTTTTGAGCCAATGCCCCCCTAGCCATTATCCAGTTCCTTACCGCCCCCCATCAATTAAAATGTAGACTAATTGTCTTCCCTGAATATTAATGTTGAATATTATTCAGTGTTATATCATTAAAAAAGCCTGTCATTGGATGCCAAATAACAGATTTATTTAACTGGACAGTTGGAATATCATTATCATTAGTTTCCCAGGGAGCAAAAGAGCCATATGAATAGAAATTATATTTATGAGCGTTAAACAAATGCAGCGGTTAGAAATTTGACATTCAAACTTTAATTAAGTCTTGTTATTGTATTATTGATCACGAACAGCAGCCAATCAGAAAGCGGTAATTTGGTGCCGTGCCAAACAAGGAGCATTCTCATTAATTGCTCCAACGGAAAACAAGAGCAGCCTACCAAGCAAAAAGTCTGAGGCTACTGGGAAAAAGCAGAAGGACATATACCCATAGCTAAGATGTTCAATAGAATACTTGCAGAATTTTTTCTTGTTCTGTGCTATTTTGCTGATATGATATGACTGTTGTTGTTTTATGATGCTATCCAGTTGATTAAATAATCAGACCTGATTCTCCCCCAAGAAAATGTTATGTTATTTGACTATAAAGTATGCATTTTCACATATTTTTGGACTATTATGATTACAATATTTATTTAAAAAATGCACTGTGTGCCATAAAAAATAATAAGCACAAAACATTGGCAAAAAGGCTTATAGTGAAATATTGTTTCTACAGCAGCAAAAGTAATGTTTCCATCAGCAAAGTCACTATATAAATTCAATAATATCTCACTGGAAAGAAATATAAAATGTCAGTAAAATAAATAATATCCCTGACATGAAAATACCGAGTGAAGTTTAGAAAGAATGAAGAATACAGGCCACAGTCACTATCAGTCATTCCTCCTGTTCTCTGTCCTCCTCCCTCTGCTGCTGGTTGAGAGGAGGAGCTGGTTTGAGCCAGTAGTTAATGCTTTATTTACGTGCTCCTCAGATGGTCCCATTTTCTAAGTTGGGAAGTCGTTCTTCCGACTTTGGTGTGCTCATGAGCTTTTAAATTGTAATGTGGAAACAACATGGACGCTAGATGTTGATGTAGAAGATATGTTGTATTTTGTCTCAGACTTGTTGCTGCGCCAGTCAATTCCCTAAAACTACTAAAATATATTTATTAATAGTTATCTATGTGGACAGCAACTAACAGTTACAACCTAATACCATATTTCAAATAATATGTGAGCAAAACATTTATATGTAATATGTGAATTAGTAAAAAGTTTCTTGCCATCAACCAAACTTTTACTTTCATCCGCCATGTTCCTATGTATATGATGTAAATTTTCAGCAAGTTGAGGGGGTGTTCACGTGAATTTTCCCAGGCGGGAACTCATTTTTCTGATTATTCCAACACCACATGAATGCCACATAAGTTTAGCCAGTAGCTAAGTTTACAAGAATTTGCCAAATTTTAATATACAGGTGACAAATTAAAGGAAAAACCAACATTAAGTGTCTCAGTAAGGTGTTGGGTCACCATGTGCCGCCAGAACAGCTTCAATGTACCTTGGCATTGATTCTACAAGTGTCTGAATTCTTCTGGAGGGATGTACACCATTCTTCCAAAAGATATTCCCTCTTGTGGTATTGTGATGATGGTGGTGGAAAGCGCAGTCTAACACGTCAGTCCAAAATCTCCCATAGATGTTCAACTGGGTTGAGATCTGGTGACTGTGAAGGCCGTAGCATATGATTCACATTCATACTCATCAAACCACTCAGTGACCCCTCCTGCCCTGTGAACTGGGGCATTGTCATCCTGGAAGAGACCACTCCCATCAGGATAGAAATGTTTCATTATAGGATAAAGGTGGTCACTCAGAACAACTTTGTATTGATTTGCAGTGACCCTTCCCTCTAATGGGACAAGTCGACCCAAACCATACCAGCAAAATGTTCAGCAGATAAGAAGTCTTTCCAGCCTTCCTGACTGACTCAGTTTTAAAACAAGCACACTCATAAACACTGTTTCTTTCTGTTACTCATTTAGAAGAATATATTTGTGCTAAAGCTAAGTTAGCAACCTATTGTATAAAAAGGCCATAATACCAGATCTTGACTCTTGACTCATTAACTATTACTATGTTTCAAGCTGCTATTATCTCATCAATAAGCATCTAATCTACCTCTAATATCAAAAAACCTGTTTTATGTATAAACTGTGGAACTGAAGTGTTATAGAGAGGATCCAGCCACTGATTAAACTCATTCTTGTAAAACCCTAAGTTAGCTACACTGGTTGCTGATGAAGAGGTGTTTATTTCAGGGAACTCAGATACCACTAACATTTGCTCCTGCATTATTTCCTCATGTAGTTTCTGTGGTTGCCATGGTCACATGGCGAGCCGGGAAGGCAAATTGAAAAACTGTTGTCATACTTGCATAGCAAACAATGGAGGCAAGTGCTCTCAAAGTGCCTTTAGTCCTCATTCATTTAGCTGGTAATGATTGTAAAATGAATAAGCCATTTAAAAAAATCTCACCTTGTGTAAAAGAAGCAAAGCCTGAGAGCTAGTTCAGACAGTCAACCTCCAGTCTGCTGCTACATTCATGTGACAAACTCTTCTCACAAAGCTATGCTATCACTCGCTGCTAATGCTTCCTCCGCCGCCGCTGCCGGTCATATAGCATATCAAAAGGCCCACCTCCACCCCAGCATCCACCTGAATCTACCTTCACCTGATGGGGAAATTATTATCATCACTCCTCACTTCCTGATGTACTGGTGCAGCCTTGTGGGGAGTGACAAGATCAAAGTCTAGACACAAATTGTAGAATTTAACCCCCACTTGGTCTGGACATGACCTCAGCGTCCTCAGTGGTAGCTACAGCCCTGGTTAGACATAACTATGATTGTAAACCTGCAGTTTTCTCTGTTGGTTTTCTATAGGATTAGAGATATTAGTGCAGTGTTGTCAATATAGATAAAAAGGGTGCATTATGCAACATGCTCCAAAGTAGCTCTATTTTTATTATGTGGATTGTACACTCACTCCTTCTTCTCCTCTCTAAACTAAAGAGTGTAAGTATGTCATCATTTAAATGAATGCATCTCAGAGGTAAATCATGTCTGATGTATGGCACAGCATGTGGTGTTGCACAAACACAT